>NC_037331.1:29962500-30587500 GCF_002263795.3 Bos taurus
TCCTTCAGCCGTCATTTCTCTCATACTTCCCAAGGACAGATATTTGTGTCTAGAGTTAAAATGGAAAAACAAAACCTCAAAATCTCTAACTTGTCTCTAGTAGATGTTTTCGGTAGATATTAAGTTGAAGCGTCGAGCATGGACTACTCACAAGACTTTCTGAAAAATATATAGTAGTGTGACTCCTCATACGATTTCTGGTAAGTCAGCTGTGGGTGACATAAGGAAAAGAGAACTGATATTCATTTGCCCTTAGAGCATCACATGTGATGACTTACAGCAACTTGCTGTATAGCCAAGGAAACTGGGACCTGGACAGATCAAGTGGAAAATCTGGGATTTGAAAGCCAGTTCCTCTTTGTGGGCAGCTGGTGGTTCTAATGCTTCCATCCTCCAGGTATAAAACATTCTTAGCAGTGGTAATGCTAGTGCCTTCTCCTGGTGGATACTCTGGTGCACTCTCCAGATACTTGTCCTCCCAGCTCCTGTGTCTGCTGCTACAGCTCTCAGCTCTCAGCTGAGTCCGTCTCCCAGTTTTGTCTCTGGCTTAAGAGAAAGACCTCTGTCAAGATGAGGCTCCCTCCCTGTGGGGAGCCTGCATCCAGAGTCTGATTGATCCCTGGGAGTACAATGTATAAAGAGGTGGCTCTTTTTACGATGGCAGGAGGTGTGGTTCTCTTTCCTTGTCCCCTGTTCCTCTAGGGCAGGAGAGAGAGGTAAGGGAGGGAGTAGGTGCTAGGGGGAATAAAGGCAGGATGAGGGGTTGAGAGAAGAGAAAGCAGCTGGAAGGGGAAGAGCCAAGTTTAAATGAGGTGACCTCCAAACATCGCCAGGAGAGGGGTTAGGGTTGCTAGTGCTCATAAAGGTCAAGGGCTTAGGATCAGGATTAAACTCATCCATAGCACACCAACCTTGATCTCCCCAGATACCTGGCCCTCTCTCATCCCTTCCTGACTTGGGCCCTACTGAAGGGCCATCTCAGTTCCAGAACTCCAGTGGGACTGACCGAGGCCTTTCTCTCATCTGTGCCACAGTTCAGGTCCTTCCTCTTTGAGATCTTATTTTCTTCTCATCCCCAAAGGTATTGATCCTGAGAGATGATAATAAACTTCCTGCTTGTAAACTTCCATACAAAATCTGTTTCCCAGAACCTGACCTATTATACTAGTTAAAAAAACAACAAAATTCTGTAAAGCAATTATCCTTCAATTTAAAAATTAATTAATTAAAAAAATAAAACAACAAAACACACATGTCATCATTTTCAAATGCTGCTGTGTGCTGTCACTATGATGTTCATGACACACTGAGACTCAGAAGAGGGAAGAAACTTTCTCAGGGTTGCACAGCAAAGTGCTCGAACTAAGACAGAATGAATTCTCAATTTCTGGTCCAAAAGCATGTGTGAGCATCATAAAGGTGTTCATACTGAACTATCCCTAAAAGTGTTTCTCCTGAGACTATGATTCTTCATCATTTCACCCTCCACCATGCATTTCTATTTCCTTAGTTGTTCATCTTATCCCCTTCCCAAACTTGCTTTTTTCCAGTCCTACCAACTCCCTTCTGCAAGGCTTTCTTTACAACAGCAGTGAGGGAGGGAAGTACAGGGACTCCATAGGGCAGTAATACTTTGGCACTAGAGACCTCATAGGGATTGGAATGAAAACTGACCTTTCCCAGTCCTGTGGCCCCTGCTGAGTTTTCCAGATTTGCTGGCATATTGAGTGCAACACTTTCACAGCATCATCTTTCAGGATTTGAAATAGCTCCACTGGAATTCCATCACCTCCACTAGTGTGGGGAGCTGCCCGTGAGAACGGGGTCCTTTGTCTAAAGGACACAGCCCTGGGAGCTGCCTCAGTCCTTGAGGGTTTGCTTGCAAACATAGCTCTCTGTCCCGCCACCCCAGAGATTAGGTGATTATTTACTGCAGACACCTGGAGTTCTGGACAACTTCTCACACACAGGGAAATGTTATCTGGTGTAAGAAATAATAACAGGGTGCCATTCCCATGCTCTCAAGATTTCTTGTGGCCTTTTGTAAGATGTATACGTCAACCAAGAAAAATGTTAACTGTCTTGTTTTTCTCTTGCTCTCCTATATAAATATAAGATGCTGAATAAAGTCGTAGTCAGACCGCTTCCCTTTGTGGAGACGTGTCTGATCCTCTCGACCCCATCTTTGCTGTAGTATCTTTTGCTGTAGTATTCTTTCTCAGCCGCATCGTGCACGTTCTCGGGACCTGATCGACTTTGCCGGCTGGCTCCGGCACACTAGCTTTGTTTGTAGTGATGCTTTCTAAGGCCCACTTGACTTCATATTCCAGGATGTCTGGCTCTAGGTCAGTGATCACACCATCGTGATTATCTGGGTCGTGAAGATCTTTTTTGTACAGTTCTTCTGTGTATTCCTGGCACCTCTTCTTAATATCTTCTGCTTCTGTTAGATCCCTACCATTTCTGTCCTTTATCGAGCCCATCTTTGCAAGAAATGTTCTCTTGGTAGCTCTAATTTTCTTGAAGAGATCTCTAGTCCTACCCATTCTGTTGTTTTCCTCTATTTCTTTGCATTAGTCGCTGAGGAAGGCTTTCTTATGTCTCCTTGCTATTCTTTGGAACTCTGCATTCAGATGCTTATATCTTTCCTTTTCTCTTTTGTTTTTCGCTTCTCTTCCTTTCACAGCTATTTGTAAGGCCTCCTCAGACAGCCATTTTGCTTTTTTGCATTTCTTTTTCTTGGGGATGGTCTTGCTCCCTGTCTCCTGTACAATGTCAGGAACCTCCATCCATAGTTCATCAGGCACTCTTTCAGACCTAGGCCCTTAAATCTATTTCTCACTTCCACTGTATAATCATAAGGGATTTGATTTAGGTCATACCTGATTACTTGCAGATATCAAGACTGCTGGGAGAAATATCAAAAATCTCAGATATGCAGATAACACCACCCTTAGGGCAGAAATTGAAGAAGAACTAAAGAGCCTCTTGATGAAAGTGAAAGAGGAGAGTGAAAAAGTTGGCTTAAAGCTCAACATTCAGAAAACAAAGATTATGGCATCTGGTCCCATCACTTCATGGCAAATAGATGGAGAAACAGTGGAAACAGTGGCAGACTATTTTTTGGGCTCCTAAATCACTGCAGATGGTGACTGCAGCCATGAAATTAAAAGACGCTTGCTCCTTGGAAGAAAAGCTATGACCAACCTAGACAGCATATTAAAAAGCAGAGACATTACTTTGCCAACAAAGGTCTGTCTAGTCAAGGCTATGGTTTTTCCAGTAGTCACATATGGATGTGAGAGTTGGACTATAAAGAAAGCTGAGCACCGAAGAACTGATGCTTTTGAACTGTGGTGTTGGAGAAGACTCTTGAGAGTCCCTTGGACTGCAAGGAGATCCAACCAGTCCATCCTAAAGGAAATCAGTCCTGAATGTTCATTGGAAGGACTGATGTTGAAGCTGAAACTCCAATACTTTGGCCACCTGATGCGAAGAGCTGACTCATTTGAAAAGACTCTGATGCTGGGAAAGATTGAAGGCGGGAGGAGAAGGGGACGACAGAGGATGAGATGGTTGGATGGCATCAGTGACTCAGTGGACATGAGTTTGAGTAAACTCTGAGAGTTGGTGATGGATAGGGAGGCCTGGTGTGCTGCAGTCCATGGGGTCGCAAAGAGTCGGACATGACCAAGCGACTGAACGGAACTGAACTGAGAGACCTCTTTGCCCAGAAGAAAGTGGTGACGGGGGAATGCATCTAGTGCCCTGGCAATGCATTACTGACCCTCTGTTCTAGGTAACTGGTTCTTCTAATGCTTTACACTCCTGACTTTAAAGTAGAATTTCAACAGAGCCAGTGCTCCAATCTTGATTGCAGAGAGAGGGAATTTCTCAAGCTAAAGCTATGTAAGTATAGAAGCAATTGGGATGCCCGATAATTCCGTGCAACTGTTTTAATGTTCTTGGGTCCATTCACCAAGTTTACAATACCCTCTGGTATCCCTGGGGATGCTCAGTCATTTGGTTCAGCTCAACACTGGCTGTAGGAGGAATCCTTTCCGCTCCTTAAAGAAAAGCCTCAGGATCTATTCATTGTCCTGGTGTTCTGGAGCTCCGAAGGCCTCAGGGGATTTCCACCTCTTCCTGCAAATCCTCTCAGACTGATTGGCAAGCATAGCTCATACCAATTAGCTTCTTGCTTAGCCTCAGGACAGGTGTTTGGGGAATCAAGGGTTCATAGGTACTATGTTTCATTTTATTTTTGATCCTTGATTTTTCCTCTCTTTCTCTCTCTTTTGACAAGGTTTTGGGACACAGAGTGAAGTCTGCTCAGATCCATCTGTCTCCTTACTATTTCAACCAATATACTCCCTCCTACAAAAAGTATGTCTTCAGAAAGTGCACTCAGGTTGGAAAAGTGTGGAAAGAGCAGATGAACTTATTGTCAGTGGCCATATGATCCCTCACTGTTCATTGTCTTCATCACTAAGTAAGACCCTCCAGTTAAGGCACTCACTCACACACTTTGGCTTCTCCTGGGCCAAGGTAACAATATAGCCTGGGGGAAATCCTAGTCTGACTGATGTGCAGTGTATATGTATGCGGTAGTTTGTTGAATTTTAGGTATTCTAAGCTTGACTCTAAATGACCTTTTTAAAAAAGAAAACAAAAGGCTTACACTTATCTGTTTCATGAAATTTGTTATTTATGGGGCGGGGGGGAGGGCAGGTTCCAAAACACCTATATATCATAGAATTTGTTTTAGATGTGTCTTTTCTGTGTTATACCAACCCTCAGGAGTTCAAGAGTGTCCTTCTCAAACCATCTGTCTTCCTAAAAGGCTGGGATTAAAAGTGTGGAACCCAGGTTTCCCAGGTTCGGATCTTCCCTCTTATAGTCTCTGCGACCTTGAGCAAGTAACTGAGCTTCTCTGCTCCTCAGTTTCTTCGTCCGCAAAATAGGGGTCCTAATGGTAGTGTTATTGTCAAGATGAAGTAAAATAGTTTATTTTGAAGTCTTTGCAACAGTCTTTGGCATAGAAAACATGCTTATGTGTTATATGTTATTTTCCTATTATTGTTGCTGTCTTTCCCAAGTCAGTTACAGCTGGAGATTTTAAAACAACTGTCCTTTGTGTTGCCTGACTGCATTTGTGGCACAGAGAGAAAAGAGAGAGACCCTTTAAAACACTTAAATATCATTCATCCGTTTGTTTCACAGGCAAATCTTTTTGTGTATTAAGGAAGGAAATCGGAAGGTAAGTGCCCACTGTTTTTAAACTTGGGATGAGGTATTTTTAAACAGTTTTCAATTTACTTAAGACTTTTAACACAGCTAATATTAGTCAGAACTGAATGTCTGAGAATGAGGTTAGTGTTCTGCATAAACCCTGCTTTTAAAAAGCTCACACGAAGGGTCAAAGACCAGGAAATGCTCTCACTATAATTCTCATTTTCAGCTGAATTGGACATGGCAACAAGAATGCAGGCTTGAATCACATTATGTTCCAGGAACCTTTAACTTTGCATCATAATGACCTGCAGCCTAACAGAAGCAAATTGCGAGTGGTTTCAAAAGGAGAAACTCTAATTTATATTAAACTAGTATTATAACTTAAGCAGCTCGTTTTGAAAGCAAAACGAAAAACCTCATCATTCATGTGATGGCTCCTAAATGCATCCTTTACATTTTACCTGTAAAATGCTCTGTGTTTGCTGACAGGTTAAATGTACACTATACACAGAGAGCCAACATTTCTCTTTGTAACACCGCAGCAATCTTACTAGTTTTAGCAGCATTCTTATTTTCAGCTGTCTCCATTGTCTTCTAAACACCATAATTAGAAGCTTGAAAAGCTTACAACAACCAAACCCAATAAAGTCTCATTATGAACAAAATATTCTACTGTGGCTCAACAAGTGACCTTGTGTAGTCCAACGTGATGAAGCCTTCAGACTTCCTGCCCCATTAGGGCTTCAGGTACATATAAAAGTTTCCCTTCCAGTTTGATTTAGCAACTCCATGCAAGTTTAGTTTCTTGGTCATAATTAATTTCTTACTGGTCTCTTTGTTTCGTTTTGTGCACAGAAAAGAAAACCTGTGTGTTGGAAGGGGTTCAGAGTATCTCCTCTTGGTGGAGTGGTGATTTATAAATGAGTTGAATGAGGGAATCAATGAGTAGAGAGCTGAAATAATTAAACAGTGTGACTCAAGTAAATAGAAAGGGGGGTGATTCTAGGGCCCAAGATAATAGGGCCTATTTAGGGCCCAGTGACTTTTTAATTTGATGCTTAGCATATTTTCCCATTCGATTCAAGTCTTCTTGAACTGTATCCAAAAGTGAACCCCTATGTGAGATATGATAAATATTATCGGTCATATACATATGAGTATAAATGAGTACATACTTTTTTTCTTTCATAAGGAGATAGAGAAAGCAGAGTGTTCTAGGTATCTAATGAGGGTTGAAGTAAGAAAAACTAAGTTAGGAAGATTAGAAAATGCCTCTTCTAGTCTCCTGTTTTACCTGAGATTGTTGCTAATTTGAATACTTTGCTTCACTATGTTGCCATGTCTTTTCATGTTGCCTCTAAGCCTGGAAATATTAGGTGGGGGAGAAGTGGATATGTTCTGGCATTCTATGTCTGTCTTAGGGAACACTTTCCCATAGCCAGGAAGACACAGAACTACTTGGTTATGAAATATTCACCTTTAAACCAAGCATGTGAAATGTGAAAATACATCTTTTATTTATTTTTTCTTTCTTTCCTATTTTACTGGTGAAACACTGAACTCTGAAAAATGGGTATGTCATGATTGATTTTAATAAATCCACTTATCTATCACATGTTTTCAATGTTTCCTGACTGTTTGCTAATTATCAAGCTTTATATCTCTTACTTCTCTGATCTTTAGTACCCATTGAAGTGTATCAGTCAGCACAAACCTCATGGAAGCTGCTAATCTCTGAAATCTCATCTCAAATTGGTCTCCCAACCAAGACCAGCCCCCAGTGACAACATTGCTTTTTCTCTCTTCACTTTTAGACTGAGCATAGAGGCAGATTCTCTTTTTCCTTTTCTCTCTCTTCTCTGCTACCTTTTCCCCAGAAAACACACAGCTGCACATGAAACCTGCAACTGACACTCATCCAAACAAGCGGAAAGTGACTTTTAGAGTAACTCTCCTCTGTAAGGCAGTGAGGTTCAAAATACAGTTCGAGAACTGTCCCCATGTCAGGTTCGTATCAGGGAAGTAGAAAAATGATCCACTGACTTGAAAACCTCTGGACGTTGCCAGGATTCTGCCTTTATAACAGGCTCACCAAGCATCTTGTAAGTTATTTAACCAGAGAGCCACTGCCTTGGGGATCTCATTCTCTACCAAGCACTTATTCCAAAATAACATAATTAGTTAATCCAAAATTCTCTCTCAAAAGACAGGCACGTTATCACTTAAGTTCCTGAGTCTGGCACAGAGAGAAGGTGGAGAAAGGAGATTTTACTTCCACTGTACATGTAATTTTCACACCCACTTTCATTGTTATAGTTCCTGAGGAGAGATGTCAACATAGCGAGCTCTGAGGATGCAGGATGGCGACCCAGCTGATGCAGAATGGTGACCCAGCTGACCAAGGGGCACTGTCCTCCACCGGCTCACTGTGATGGCGGGGGGGGGGGGGGGGGGGTGCGGGGGCGGATGGAGGGGACTGCACCTTCCTGTCTGTCTACCTTGCTTGGCTTGGCTTTGGGACATTGCTTCCCAGGACAGTTCCCAATGTGAAATTCTCCCTGATTATAAAAATAAAAAGGAATCAGAACTGCTGCATCCCACTGACTTTATTTTTAAAAATCAAATAAAAGGTAAATGCCTGCTAAATGCAACTTCCCCATATTCAAATCTTTAAAATTGTGCTTTGGGCACCTATATTTTTCCAGATGGTTATTTTATCCTCATGCCTGTTTCAGATGATCCTTAGTAGCAAGGCTGGGTCTTTAGAAAACACTTTTTAAAAATATTTTTGTCTTCTTCTAACTGGATGTAGCCTGTAATCTGAAGATTCAGGACTTCTAATCAGTGTGAGATCCAGCAGAGAATGAAACGGAAAAGGTTCCTTGTTTTTGTCAATAACTTAAAAATTCAACAAAATCCTAACAACACGCTCCTGGCGACTGCAGAATCATTCCAGTGTGTGTGATGCTGTATTTAATTTGCCTTGTTTGGCAGGAACTCTTGAAGGACTTTGACTTTGACCTTCCTGGTGAGAAAAGCAGGGAAGGAGAAATTTTTAAAGAACAACTAAAATCAACCTCTAGGAAGGGATTTGAGAATGCAGCTAAATGTGGGTAGCGATGAACTTGATTGGATGAGTTAATGAAACTGAATGAGTTAATGGTCCCAAATTCTCCGCTGGTAAAGCCTCTGGATCTCATTTTTTGGAGATAGTTTTTCTATTAAAAAAATAATCCAGCCTTTCAGCATGACTTCTCAGGGCCTTAGAATTGAGGCACGGCGTGCCGTTTTAGTCTTATAGCTCCACCAATCCCACACCTACATGATCTAGTCTTCGTTAATGATTTTGTTTATAGAACATGCCACATTCTCTAATGCCTTATTGTCTTTGCATCTGCTGCTTTTTTTTCCTCTGGAAGATGTTTCCTCTCTGCCACTCTGCTCACAACTGCTTCTCTTTACCATGTTTTGAATGAACAAATAAATCTCACGTGATGGACAGCTAAGAGCCATGCCAAGGGAAATTAGTTCTACCCCGGAAATATGATTGCATAAATAATAATTTTTTGTAGAAATAGATTGCCTAAAAATAAGCACTGATAGTTTTTACCTGTAAAGAACATGTATCCCAGATATCCTTGATTGCCATAGTTGTAAACAGTGCAGAAGGATGAGAACCAACAGATGAAACAAGGAGAATAGAGCAGGAGCCATAAACACCCACGGAGGCTCTGAGGGAAAAAAAAGTCCCCCTAAACTTTTGTGTCATCGCTTCACTGTTAAGGAAGTGGGGTGTTGGTCAGTGAACCTGGATAAAAGGCCCAGATTTCTATTCATGGTCACAAGAAACAGCAGGCAATTACAAGGACTATAGGTCTGTATAGATTTTAAAATACCTTCTCAAATTATTGAACATAGACTGGTCCACCCCTCTTTTTCCTCCTAAGGCTTTGACCTCTTTGAACCCATCAGATTTTTTTCCAGTCCTGACATCATGTGATTTTGAAATCTACTCTAATTCAAAGGCCCAAAGTGCATTTTTAAAGATTTGAATATGGGATTCAGCTGCTAAAGCCGCCTCTGCCTCCAGGTGTTGCTATTTTGAGAAGGTAAGGGTGAGGTGTGTTAGGCTTTTGTTCCCTCCACTCCACCAAGGCTGCTGCTGTCCAGGAGACAGAGCCAAACCCAGTGACCTATTTTAGGTCCTCATCTTAGTTGGCCCATCAGTGTGTTGATTACTGAAGCCCTTTCTTGGTTTTCTTCTGATATCCTCTTTTTGATTCCTCATCATTTTCCAAACTCTTAACATTGGAGTGCCTACAGCTCAGTTTGTTAATATCTTCTCTTTATCTGTATTCACTCCCTAAGTGCCATCATTCAGTCTCATGGCTTTCATACTTGTGGATGGGGTCGCAAGAGTCGGACACGACTGAAGCGACTTAGCAGCAGCAGCAGCAGATGACTCCTAAATATGTGTCTCTGGTCCCAGTGAGGCACCTAAACCAGCTTGCCTGTGCACAAGAGTACATTTCTTTCTTACTCTGTATTCAATCACAGTGACCTCACCTTGGTAACTAGAAGTCAGCTATGAAAGGTATTTATACCAAAGAAATTGGCAATCTCTGCTACATATTGGACTTCTTTCTTTTCCTAGAAAGATAGTTGTTAAGCACTTTCCAGCCCACCATTTTTCCTGAACTTCCGATCCATGTACAGCAGTGTGTCTAGCTGCCTCCTGGATATATTCCTTTGCAGATCAAACATGTCTCAAACTGAATTCCTCTCTGCCAACTCTGTCATTCCCCCCTCAGCTTCCCCCTCAGTAAGTAGCAACTCCATCTTTTTAGCTGCTCAATTCAAAAATATTTTAGTCATCTTTGACACCTCTTTTTCTATCATATCTTATTGTCAAGTGCTTAGTAAATCCTATTGGATTTACCTTCAAAATATATCTAGCATATTCAAAATACTTACTCAGATGACCTCCAGGGGATGCATGGATTAGATTCCAGAGGGAGGGAAAGAAGAGTTGTGTTTCTTGATAGAGCTGACTTTACTTCTTGCTGCCCTTCTCTGCTGCTGTGCTCCTCTCCTAGTTGACTAAACACTGAGTCTTCTTTGCTTCACTTTATAGCAGACTCCATTCACGTATCCTCTTACGTGCTTGTTTCAAAGAGAAATCAACAGCATGGACTATTTTTATCTGTATCACTCCTACATACAATCAACCACATGGGCGGTGTATGTGGATTCTCTATTTCTACCATTATTCTAGTTTATGCAACAAAAGGCAACAAGTCAAAGGTGGACTTCCCAGGAAGCTAATGAAGCGTAAGCTTCAGGATCACTTGCCTGGACTCATGTGAGGTCTGGGAATGGCAGGGAGGCCTAGAGTGTTCTAGGTGGGGAGGAAAAGCCAAGCTGCCACTTGAAAAGCAAGTCAAAGGTGCCAGTTATTGAAATCTAATTTGCTGATTATATAATACATGAAAAGAAAGTTAACACACAGTCTATCTAAATATATTTGAAATATTTAGGAGAGTTTTTTTAAAAAGCTGCTCAAGCCATCTTCCTGATTTCTGATCAAAAGAATTTAATCCTGATTTGATCTGAATCTTCCAAAGAGTTTATACTACACTGTTACATGATCTACATGTGTAACGGCAACTTTGACAACTCCCTGTTGAAATAAACTCAAAGCAATAATACAGCAATTATTATCCCAGAATATACTAATGGTATATAATGGGATTTCAGAAACATCAACCATTAACCTCTGCTCAACAATATTATCTTCTGAAGTATTACTTTCTTTTTTTCTCCTCTGGCACTAGCATTTTGGAAAGTTGTACTGACTCCATCCACCCAGAAAAGTACAGAGCAGGGAACAGGGGTTTTCAGACTGAGAATACAGAAAAACCACACTAACAGCCCAAGAGAATAATGTCCCTTTTTTTTTTTTTTTTTTAAAGTTTTCCAACTTTTACACTTCTCGTTGGCTAGCCTTTGAATGGTTGAAGTGCAGATGGGTCATCTCCCTTAAATGTCACCCACTATCCTGTTAACAGCCAACAACAAAACAAACAGATGGCTAGAGAATGGGGTGGGGTGGAGGGCAGATGGAGAAGGAGGGAAGGCCTACTGGAAATAACTCAATTCTTGATTTAGCAAGTTGTGTGTATAGAACTCTGCTGGAAAAGTTCACAGGAGTTATACTTCTGGAAAGTCAGGAAGATTGGATTACATCTTTAAAATAATTGTTCAAATAAATGGACCAAAACACAGGAAAAGCCTGTATTGACTTTCTGTTTACCCAGAAGGGGGAGAAAAGTACAAAACAAGCTTTTCTTTAACTACAGTGGCAATCTTCTAATAGCAGCACTGACTGGCTCCAAAATACAGGACTCAGAGGTTGATAATCATCTTTCAGCTTGGGTTATTGCATGCAATTTTTCACATTCATTCAGCTTTCTTCATATAGCTCTTAGTAAAGTAACTCTGTTAACAATAAAAGCTTTTATGGAGCCCATTACATTGGAGAGCTAACCACTCCTGTTTTTTTTTCTCCTTCTTCTTCATCTTCTTTTTATTGGCTCCTTGGAATATTTATAGCTGCCTTTGTTCTCACTGCAAAGTTGTACATCTGGCTGCGTGTGGCCATTTTCGTTTTTTTGTTGTTGTTATGATTGGGTGTGAAATGGCTAAACATGTGTGTATGTTTGAGTGGCTTCGTTTTTCCACACATGTATCTGTCTTTATCATCCTGTCATTGCAACTGTTCGTTGTATAGCTGTGGATTGTCCACCCCTGGACTCCTTCCACTGTGAGTTTCTTGACATAAAACTTTATGTGCTGCCATGCTACTTCTTCCTGATAAACAGGTTCTGTAGTGGAGGGAGCCTTGACTGAGATTGGGCTTCAGGAACAAGAGCTTGGCTCCCTGAATGAGCCAATCACACTAAATGAGCAGATCAGATTCCCTGGTTAAGAGTTTCACAGGAACTGACTTACATAAGTGGAGCAGGCACAGTCTGACCCGGAGGGAGAAAGAACAAGGGAGCTTATTCTGTATCCCAGCCTCATTGACACGAGCACAGCATGTGTGAGAAGACAGCCATCTTTACTGCTCCATTAAATGCATTTAGGCATTAGAACATCAGCACCAAAGTCTCCAAACTCATACCGAACAACTCAGCCTTGTCATCCTCATGCCTCCGGCTATTAAGTCCATCCTCTTATCTGAAAGATGAGAGAGTGGTAGAGATGGCTGATCTAGAGCCAGGGTGTCTGGCTGAGTTATTTAACTCACCGAGTCTCAGTTTCCACACCTGCAAAATGGGAATAATAAAAATATTTACCTTATAGAGTGATAGAACTGAGCTAATACTAGTAAAGTGGGTAAAAGAATACCCGGCCCACAGTAAGATCTTAAAACACTGGATTTTATTAACCCTTTAGTTAGAATGTAAGTTCCGTGAGGATAAATTTGGTCTGTTTTTTCACTGCTTTATCTCTAGCACCTAGGACTTAGTAGGTGCCAATAGATCCTTGCTGAGGGGATTCCTCACCAGGTTAACTTAAGAACTTGTTCCTGGAGAGAATCAGGGAAAGGAGTTTCCTAAACATCATATATCAGGAAGCCATGGGCCTGGTTCCTGTTAAGTGCCTGCCCATTTAAGGAAAACTGGGTTGAAAGGGGTTCGGAGGTGCTCCACCTCTCGATATTGCTTCTAGGTCAGTAACTCTCAAACCAATCCAGAAGGCAATACAGGTAATTCCCAAATCCACAAAAATCCACTTCTATTTTTCTGGCTTCCTTACAGTAGAAGAACAGGAAACTGCCTTTCCCTCCCCAGCACATCTCCTACTGGAGAAATTCTCATCACCCGGAGGGATCAGTTCTCATGACTCCTCTGCTGTGAGGCTCACTTTGAAGGTCTTTGGCATTGGAGGCTGTAAATGTGAACATAAAACTCGTGTTGCCAAAGGCAATTGGGTATCACAGATCTCTTGACTTTGAAGGCTGGAGTTTGCCAAGGCAATTTTAGACCAATTTGTTCTTTATTATTTAACTGTAGCATAGTGTTAATGTGGGACTCTTTCTGAATAAGGTTTTAGCTGAGGCCCTGAAAGCACAAAGCAATAGGTGGCAAGCATATGTGTAATCTTATTAATCTATAGCTTAATTTCCCTATGGACCCATACTCACCTTCATGGCACCTTTAGATAGCTAGATGACTTGAAGACAAACTTGGTCCCTTAAATTCTTTCATGCAGACAGTCTTCAATATGGAGTCCATGAAGGAACCACAAGTGGCTTTAATGATGAATGAGTGGGGCAGAGGTGCCCTGGTGTTGCCTTTGCCCACCTCAAGGCTTGCTCTTTTACCTGATTCTTTCAGGAACTCCCTGGGGTATATGTTGAGCAGTCAGATGCAGTGGGTCATCTGTATTCAACACTATGGAATAGGCTACTCATCACTCAGAAGAATGTGAGCATTATTGCAGAAATCAAGAATTTACTGGAATATTAACTACTGCCTGGTAATCCTGGGGATTACCAGGATTATCACAGAATGCTTCAGCCCAGCTCAGGGCATATACAGGGAAGAACTTTTCTCTTCTGTAGTTGCTGCAAAGGAGCAGTTGAGTCACTAGGGTATATTCCCAGTGGCCCATGGGTATGCAAGGCTTTTCCAATGCAAAGGAAACATCAGCAACCTCTGACTGCTTCTGTCCTTACCTTCTCTGTGCCTATGTTCTCAGGTAGCAGTTAGGGAATGTTTATGCTGCTGAGCTCAAATTTAGCTTTGGAAGGATTGAAAAAATACAATTTCTTGTATTCGTGTGACATACAGTTGAGAACGGATTTTTGAAAACTTAAGCACATTCTCTTAAAAACGGATAGGGACATGTTTTAAAAGGAAGAAACAGAGATTCAGAATGTGAGGTCTTCTTTGGGTCAGGAAACCCGAAGTACAAAGAGATTGGGCTTGACAAAAGGGAGAGGTGGCAAGTCAGAAGATCTTGGCTGGAGCCACTACGAACACTGTCCTGAAAACATGAACAACGTGGACTTTGCCTGAGTGTTGTTGGGTAAAGTCTCACTTGAACAGCCCTATCCCTTTAAGGGCAGTCACTGTGACTCACTGGACATTTGTTAAACCTACATGACAGATCCCCGCCTCCAGCCTTTATCCATTTCAAGAGCTAGAGAAGCAAAGGTATGAAAATGCGCCTTAAATACATCTCTCTTCTGTTATGAGTCCAGGCCTCCTGCAAGCTTTGTGGTGTCTTCTTTCTATGTAAGCCTGAAAGGTCAGTTGAGACTCACTACACTGAGCTCAGTTTTAATTGAGTCAAAATGAAGGAAGTTTAATAAAACTTTGGTGAAGTATTGAAATGTAAATCTAAATATTTTTGATATCTATAATTATGGAATAATCTAGTACAGAAAAACAGGGGTAGTGGTGAGTGCCAGGCATCTCAGATTTATTTTTATAAAATAATGGAAAAATTTGTGTTTTCAGTCACTGTAAACTGCTTTAAATAATGATGTTGTGTCTTACATCATACACACAATAATGGTTTTCTCTAATCCTGTCAAGATACAGTCTTGGTTGTTCTGATTTCTATCAATAGCTCTTTGATCACCAAAAACTTTGACCTTGAGGAGCTAGAGCTGTGATTCTCAACCAGAGGGCATTTTTGTCCACCAAGGGCAATTTGGCATATATTTAACTTATATGCAGAGTAAATCATGAGAAACGCTGGCCTGGAAGAAGCACAAGCTGGAATCAAGATTTCCGGGAGAAATATCAATAACCTCAGATATGCAGATGACACCACTCTTATGGCAGAAAGTGAAGAGGAACTAAAAAGCCTCTTGATGAAAGTGAAAGAGGAGAGTGAAAAAGTTGCCTTAAACCTCAACATTCAGAAAACGAAGATCATGGCATCTGGTCCCATTACTTCATGCCAAATAGATGGGGAAACAGTGGAAACAGTGTCAGACTTTATTTTGGGGGGCTCCAAAATCACTGCAGATGGTGACGGCAGCCATGAAATTAAAAGATGCTTACTCCTTGGAAGGAAAGTTATGACCAACCTAGATAACATATTAAAAAGCAGAGACATTACTTTGCCAACAAAGGTCTGTCTAGTCAAGGCTATGGTTTTTCCTGTGGTCACGTATGGATGTGAGAGTTGGACTGTGAAGAAGGCTGAGCGCCGAAGAATTGATGCTTTTGAACTGTGTTGTTGGAGAAGACTCTTGAGAGTCCCTTGGACTGCAAGGAGATCCAACCAGTCCATTCTGAAGGGGATCAGCCCTGGGATTTCTTTGGAAGGACTGATGCTAAAGCTGAAACTCCAGTACTTTGGCCACCTAATGTGAAGAGTTGACTCATTGGAAAAGACTCTAATGCTGGGAGGGATTGGGGGCAAGAGGAGAAGGGGACGGCAGAGAATGAGATGGCTGGATGGCATCACTGACTCGATGGACGTGAGTCTGAGTGAACTCCAGGAGTTGGTGATGGACAGGGAGGCCTAGTGTGCTGTGATTCATGGGGTCACAAAGAGTCAGACACTACTGAGCTACTGAACTGAACTGAGAGATGGTTCTGACGATCACAAATTGAGGCGAAATAGGGGAAAGAGGGGAGAGGGATTTGCTATTGGCAGCTAGAGGGTAGAGATCAGGGATGCTGTTAAACATACTATAATACACAAGACAACCCCTCACCACCAAAGAATTATCTGGAACAGAATGCTCTTAGTATCAAGGCTAGGAAGCCAGGAGATAGAATCTTAAAAGAGAGTCTGGTATATTGTTATAAAAATATTAATGAAGTAAGTTATTAGAAGATAATTTCTCAACTAGGTTATCTTTCAAAAAATGTGTATAATATTATAGCAGCTTAAGTTTAATAGAAAATAAATATGAAATGTTTGAAGTGAAATAATTTTAATTAATGACGATTTTTAAGGAAAACTTCTTGAAAACAGTGATACTCCTAACTCGGTGTGAAGTATAAGACAGTGACCTTGTCTTTCCAGTGATAGCTTACCAGCCCATAACTGATCCCTGAGGCATTTCTTAAGTACGGATAGTGTGTATGCAACACTGCTTGCTCTCCTGGGGGCAGCATGTCATGTGACCTCTTATTATAGTGCTATCAATACAGATTTCAAATTACCAATTCCAAAGCATTTTTCTTTGAGTTTATTGAAAGTTGCTCAAGAGGCACATTGTGCATGACAAGCACCCCGCATATGTGGGGGCAGATTTCAGAGGAATGACATGAGCTCTAACAATTTTCTCTCAGGGAACTTTATCCCATCTATGCAAAGTCATATGCAGGTTGTTGGTTTTTGCTTTTTTTTTTTTTTTTTTGCCATGTGTTTTAGTCTGTTCAGGCTGCTATAACAAAAGACCACAGACTGGATGGCTTGTAAACAACAGAAATTCATTTCTCACAGTTCTGGAGGCTAGAGGTCTGAAATCAGGATGCCAGTGTGGTTGGATGAGGGCCCTCTTCTGGGTCTCTGACTTCTCCCTGTGTCTTCATGTGGCAGAAGGGATGAGGGAGCTATGTGTAGTCTCTTTTAGAAGAAGAACACTAATCCCATTTGTGAGGGTCCACCCTTATGACCTAAGCACCTCCCAAAGGCTTCACTTCTTGGTACCATCATATTGGGCATTAGGATACCAACATATGAATTTGGGAGGCAGGGCAGGCACAAACATTCAGACCATAGCACCGTAATTACATAAAATGATGTCCCAACTTCTCTCACTTAGGTTTATCTGCCTTTCTCCACACTGCAAACATAAATGACTAGCAGTGTGATGTTATATAAATCTTCTTTACCATTAGTCTTTCGAAATGAAGTGTATTATTTGTTCAGAAAATTATATCATGTTTGTGTGGAATTAATTTGTTCTCACTAGGCTGCAACTTTAGGAGGAGGCATCCAATAAAAATAATTCTTGGGAGACAAAACATATCAACATAAAGGAAATATTTATATCATGAGTTTCTATAATATGAAAATTAAGTATCACCTTCCAGTCTAATGAGCTAGTGTCCTAGAGAAGCATTAATGCTGGTTATGTAGGTCTACTTGAGGTATGCATGTCAGACTCTATTCTCTGATAGCACTGTATTCATCCCTCCAGTCATTCAAGAGATATTTATTGAGTGCCTTCTACTTCCAAATGTTGTACTAGCCATTATATGGGAAATGTGCTGTGCTGTGCTTAGGCGCTCGGTCGTGTCTGACTCATTGCAACCCCATGGACTGTAGCCCTCCAGTCCATGGGGATTCTTCAGGCAAGAACACTGGAGTGCGTTGCCATTCCCTTCTTCAGGAGATCTTCCCAACCCAGGGATTGAACCCAGGTCTCCTGCATTGCAGGCAGATTCTTTACCATCTGAGCTGCCAAGGAAGTCCATATGGGATATAATTGCTGTAATTTGTTGGGTAAGTTTTACCTATAACACAAATCACAATTTAAAATTGTGATTGTGTCAATGTCACTATTTTGTTTCACTCATCCATCCATTCAATGTATATGTGAAGTACCTCTATGTACTAGAAATTATGCTAAGTGCTAAGGACACCAAGACTTTTAATTCAAGTCAGTAATCCTTATTTAAGTAGGATAGGCCGGAGGAGGCAATGGCACCCCACTCCAGTACTCTTGCCTGGCAAATCCCATGGACGGAGGAGCCTGGTAGGCTGCAGTCCATGGGGTCGCTAGGAGTTGAACTCGACTGAGCGACTTCACTTTCACTTTTCACTTTCATGCATTGGAGAAGGAAATGGCAACCCACTCCAGTGTTCTTGCCTGGAGAATCCCAGGGACGGGGGAGCCTAGTGGGCTGCCGTCTCTGGGGTCGCACAGAGTCGGACACGACTGAAGCGACTTAGCAGCAGTAGCAAGTAGGAGAGGCATAATAACTTTCCAGGTTAGATGAAAACCAGCTGTGATGGAAAATGTGGCTGGCACTCAGCATCCATTTTAACCTCCTTCTGCTGAGCCTTTTTAAAAAAATTATTTATTTTTAATTGGAGGATAATTGCTTTACAATGTTCTGTTGGTTTCTGCCATACATCAATATGAATCAGCCATACGCACACAGATATTCCCTCCGTCTCGAACCTCCCTCCCACCTCCCACCCCATCCCACCCCTCTAGGTGGTCACAGAGCACCAGGCTGAGCTCCCTGTATTATACAGAAACTTCCCATTAACTATCTATTTTACATATGGTAATGTATATATTTCTGTGATACTCTTTCAATTCATCCCACCCTGTCCTGGCCCTGCTGTGTCCATAAGTCTGTTCTCCATGTCTGAGTCTTTATTCCTGCCCTGAAAATAGCTTCATCAGTGTCATTTTTCTAGATTGCATCTATATGCATTAATATACAATATTATAACTGTTTTTCTCTTTTTTATTTACTTGACTCTGTACAACAGGCTCTAGGTTCATCCACCTTACTAGAACTGACTCAAATTTGTTCCTTTTTATGGATGAGTAATATTCTATTATATATTTGTACCACAACTTCTTTATCCATTCATTTATAGATGGACATCCAAGTTGTTTCCACGTCTTGGCTACTGTAAATAGTACTGCAATAAACACTGGTGTACATGTGTGTTTTCCAATCATAGTTTTCTCAGGCTATATGCCCCATAGTGAGTCCTAAGCCTTTTTGTACTACCAGCAGCTGGGAGATTAGATGCCTTGCTTCCCAGAATCCCTTGCTGCTGGACGCCTGCGTGCGGACTAGACGCTCTCCCCCGAGACTTGGGGGAGGCAGCCGGCAGAGGGAGCCATTTTCCTACAGCTTTACTGGTTTCTCCGCGGCAAGTGCCGTCCTGGAGATGTTGGTTTTCCTGTAGCGGTTTTTCAGTGACCAGCCGCTAGCATTATGAATGCTGAGAGGAAAATGCAATAGTGGTGGCAAGCAACCGTTTCCTGACCCTGAGCTAAAAGTTCCAGTTAATAAATTCAGTGGATTCTCCACCTTCCTGACTGCGGCAGAGCAGGCCCCTAATGGGCAGTTTTTGAGGTGTGTTTCTGAGAGCCATTCCTGAACAACCAGTGGGAAGCCCCTGTCTCCAGCCCTTACAGCAGTTTTGTAAGTAATTAATTCCCTGAATTCTGCTTTAAATATCCTGCTTTAAATAGCCAGGTTTTGTTCCCCGCAGCAAAACTTGAACTTAAAACAAAACCACAGGAAACGTGCACCGTGTTGGAGGCCTCAAGGACCAGCCCGTCTCCCGCTTTAGGTGCTTGTGGGCTCTGAGTCCTGTGAGGCAGATGAAAGTCAACAAGGTCGGCTTTGCCGCGGGAGTCGTGTCCCTTGTCCTTCAGGCACTGGAGGGGGCTTTGCGAGTTTTGTGCTGGGCAGCGACATGCCGGTGAGACCTTGGGAAACAGAGACTATACTCTCTTCATCTTTGTATCCTCTGTCTAGCGGAGTGCCTAGGGCATATCAGCCCTTGATAAAGATTAGATTCTAAAGGAGGAAAGTAGTGCTCTAGGCTGGAGAAGGCAATGGCACCCCACTCCAGTACTCTTGCCTGGCAAATCCCATGGACGGAGGAGCCTGGTGGGCTGCAGTCCATGGGGTCGCTAGGAGTCGGACACGACTGAGCGACTTCACTTCCACTTTTCACTTTCATGCATTGGAGAAGGAAATGGCAACCCACTCCAGTGTTCTTACCTGGAGAATCCCAGGGACAGGGGAGCCTAGTGGGCTGCCGTCTCTGGGGTCGCACAGAGTCGGACACGACTGAAGCGACTTAGCAGCAGCAGCAGCAGTGCTCTAGGTGCATTTGTTAGAACTAGAGAGCAGAGGCAGGGAGCCATGGGAATTATGTGGGAATAAAGTTAAAGGAGCCTGGAAGACCATGCGGAGGATTTGAAGCAGAACTCAACAAGCACTAAGGGACTGTATCAGTCAGAATTCAAAGAGAAGCAAACCCAGTAGGAGATATATATATATATATATAGTATGAAGTTTACTGCAAGGAATTGACTTATGCAGGTGTAGGGGTTGGGAGGGACAAGCCTGAAATTCTTAGGGCAGATGGTCAGGCTGGAGCTCTTAGGTCCACAGGTGAAATTTCTTCTTCAGAGAAGCCTCTGCTCTTAAGGCATTTTAGCTGATTGAATCAGGCCCACTCAGATTTTATAGAATCTTTCTTAAAGTCAACTGGTTAAGGATTTAAATCACATGTATAAACACCTACAAAACAACACCTGGATTAGTGTTTGATTGAATAACCGTGGGAGCGATAGCCTAGCCAAGTTGACACACTATAAAAAGACCACCAGTGACCCACTGAAGCGAGGAAATAATAGAAAAGGGTGAGGAAGAAGTCAGAGGTAGCAAGTCCATCTACTCCTTTGATGCCCTAGCATGCAGATAGGAAATGCTTAAAGCGCACTGGGGTAGCAACCTGTTCAACTGCATGAGACTGATGGAGGTGCTTTACAGTTGAATTTATTAATAAGCAGAAAAGCTTCTCCCTTAAGATGAAAGTAACTCATTAATTTATTATCCGAACTGGGACCATATTGAGAATAAAAAGGCGTTCTGTTAATGATTATGTCAGGAAAACTAGCAAAAACCAGGACGGTCCCAGGCAAAACAGAGCGCATGGTCCGTCCCCTCATTCAGCCAGAGAAGCTTTGAGTCCTCCTTTGAACCCAGCTCTCAAGGTTTCTTCAGTATATGTAGATGTACAGTGTCCCTCCTACCCACTTTTAATATTGCAGTGGGGAAAATAAACACAGAGTTTTGTTAAGTTTGTTAAAATTCACATGGAGCAATTTATTAATACTGAAAGATCATTTAAAAAGCAAGATTTTTGTTTTCCTTGAATGAACCAATTTTTGAGAGGATTATCTTAATAAACATTAATGGATACAAATTGTGAGCAATTAATGACCCAACATACCATCCATGCCAAGTGATACAGTGATGTTACAGTAAAAGACCCCAGTGCATAACAGTTAGGAGCTTGACTTTGGAGTAAGATTGCTTTTGATTCATGTCCCAGTTACTTTGTTATTGATTATGTGAATTTGAACAAGTTGCTTATTCTCTCTCAGTCTCAGTTTCCCTACCTGTTAGATGAGGATAAAGATAAAGCTCCTATCATGGGAGCATGTAAGGATTAAATAAAACAATCCGTGTTAAAAATGCTTGGCACAGTGCCTGGCACATAATAAATTTTCTATAACCACACATTATTACTGTAATACAGCTATGCAGTCTTTGAACTGAAATATCAAATAAGATTTATTTCAGGCAACACAATAAAATGCTACCCATGTATTTATTTTTAGGACTATTTGCTAGGGTTTTATTCCTGTTTAATAGCATGTCCATTTCAATTATATAATACTTGTGGCAACACCATACTGTGTCTGGAAATTTCCATATGACAAACCCCCTCCTGGAGCAATATTAGGCATCATATTATCCACATCTTCAGAAACTTTTTCATAAATGTGATTCTTATCCATGAAGTGTAATTATTGAATACAGCTTTGTTTGTGAGATTTCTGCTGAGAGACAAACTAGCAAAGCATAGGACTGTTCAACCTTACTAGAAATGATGGGGAATAAAAGAGCTTTCCCACTATGCTTTGTAGTTTATGAGACTATCTCCAGGTAATTCATTAGTTATAAAGTGACATGAAAATCAATTAATTTTAATGGTGGATAACAGATTATGGTATTTAATAGTTCATCTAATTTCATGAGGCAAAGTGAATTAGACAATGCAGTGTAAATCTAATAAGAGTTGTGAGAGCTCATTTGACTGTCAAGTGCAAATATGAATGTGTGTGTCAGGAATTGGATAAAAAACTAAAGCATTCTATACAAACACTATACACTTTATATACAGTTTTAAGTTAGAAGCCTTGAGAAATGTAAGACACTGTTCTGCTTTAGCTTGCTCTTAGAACTTATTTATTAAGCACTTACTATCTAATCTATGGTGTCTGCTAAAGAAGAAAGCCCAGAAAGATACATGCATCCCTCTCATCTTTTTTTTTTCCTTTTTAACTATAAGTAGAATAACTTAGAAATATTGGTGGTAAAAAGTTCTTCGTGAGAGGCTGTTTATGAATAATTGAAATGATGGAATACCAGGCTGTTGATGAGTTCTATTCATCTGTGTGATATTAAAAATAGCTAATTTTCTCTAAAAACATTTTTTTATTGTTCTTAAATAAGTCCATTTAAACTCAGAAACAGAGCCAGTTCTTCATAATATTTAGCACAGCTGAGACTTTGGGTGAATAACTGCTTCCTTGCCCCATGAAACTCAGTTTACAGCCGGTTTCCATTCCCCAGTAGAACAGAATGTACAAAGGCAGACTTGCTAGAAAGTTTCTTTTTAAAATGTTGTTAAATTATTTCTTTGAAATAGTTTTTGCTTTACAGTAAAGGAATAGGAGGTCACAGTTGCCTGGTTTCTGTTGATTCTCCTAGTTAATAAAGAGTTAAACAGTGAAGTGTGGACTTTTATTTTTATTTTTTTAAAGGCATTTTGAAGGTACTGGAGAGGGAAGGCCTGGTCCTAAGTGGTCATGTGGCTACCGCCATTCATCTTGGTAGTGACTATCTGTCAAAAGTGGCAAGAGTCCCTGTTAACAGCCCTGACCTGAGCAGTAATGAAGGGAGAGTGCACGGCAAAGTGTCCATTATCAGCAGGTCGGGAGCAGTAAATTGGAGCAGTTTGCTTCAATCTTGCTGCAAGTTGAAATGTAAGATAGGTGGGGATCAGCAAGAGGCAATTTTATCCTATGATCATTTTTGTCAGATCGCATCAAAGTGGCAACTTAGTTCGATGCATGATTTCAATTAACCAACTCTGGACGTAATGCTTCCACTGCCAGGGGAAGCTCTTTTCTGAGCCTGGGTTCCTCATTATTTCTTATTTCAACCCACCTGGGTATCCGCAGGTGAAAGGAACTGTGAGGTTAGAGAAAGGAAGTGACATGTATGGATGACAGCCACTCCCCCAGACCTCGCCTCTGGGCAGCAAGCATCACGGTGTCTGGGTAGCTCTAAGTGCTACCTTGCTTATCTGCAAATTTCCTAACTCATAAATCTGTTTTTAATGACCTTCAACTCTGGATTTTAAATACGTTGAACTTGCATGCTGTTTACCCTTTAACAAAAGGATTAGTCTTTTGCATGACAGTTTTAGGGAGAGTCAGGTCACAAAGATCTGTACTTGTGCTAAGTCACATGAAGTTACTCATAAGCACAAAACAAGTGAATGTGAAGCTGAAGACTGAAGCTTTGTTAATTCTTAGCTCCCTGAGAAGTATTTCCTACATGGCCTAAGTGAATACTGGGTTCAGTGATTGTATGGAACATATGCATATGTATATAAGGAAAGCCATGTCTGCTCTCAAGGAACCCACAGTTCAGGAGAAGTAAGACATACACAAACAGCTACAATAAAAGTAGGAAGTTCCATAGGAGGGAAGCAAGATCCTATAGGAATTTAGAGAAAGATCACTTTTTGGTTGGTGAAGTAAGGGCAAACACCAAAAAGATAAACATTTAAACTGGGTCTCAGTAGTTGGGTGGATATTTCTTTCTATAGGAGCCTAACAAATTACCATAGATTTAGCTGCTTATAGCATGACCAGTTTATTAGCCCACAGTTTCTGTGGGTTAGGACCAGGGTTAGCTGAGTCCTTAGTTCAGAATCACACTAAGCTGAAATCAAGGTGTTAGCCTGGGCTTGAGTCTCATCTGAGGCTTGGGTCCTTTAGCTCAGGCAGGTTGTTGGCAGAATTCAACTCCTTGCAGTTAAAGGACTTATTCTCTGCTCTCTCACTGGCTGCCAACTGAGGGTGCTCCTCATCTCTTAGAGGCTACTCACCATTCTCTGCCATGTGGTTTCCTCTTCAACATGAATTTGCCCCTTCAAGACCATCAAGGTGTGCTTAAGAATGGCCCAGCCCCTCCTAAGCACTCACCTGATTACGTCAGCTCCACCAAGATGATCTATCTCCCTATTGATTAGCTCAGAGTCAACTGATGACTAACCTAACCAACCACAGGAGTGACATCCCAGCATATTCACAGGTTCTGTGAGGTGGAGGGGGCTGTACAAGTATGTATTCAAGAGATGAGCATCTGGGAACCATCTGGCATGGTACTGTAGAAAGAACAGTTTTTGAGAAAAAGAAAGGAAGGGGCTAGGAAGGAAGCATTAAGGATGTTTGTGAACAGGTAGAAAAGTTATGACCAACCTAGACAGCGTATTAAAAAGCAGAGACATTACTTTGCCAACAAAGGTCCGTCTAATCAAAGCTTTGGTTTTTCCAGTAGTCATGTATGGGTGTGAGAGTTGGACTATAAAGAAAGCTGAGCGTCAAAGAATTGATGCTTTTGAACTGTGGTGTTGAAGAAGACTCTTGAGAGTCCCTTGGACTGCAAGGAGATCCAACCAGTCCATCCTAAAGGAAATCAGTCCTGAATATTCATTGGAAGGGTTGATGCTGAAGCTAAAACTCCAATACTTTGGCCACATCATGCAAAGAATAGATTCATTTGAAAAGACCTTGATGCTGGGAATGATTGAAGGCGGGAGAAGGGGACGACAGAGGATGAGATGGTTGGATGACATCACCAACTCAGTGGACATGAGTTTGATCAAGTTCCGGGAGTTGGTGATGGACAGGGAAGGTTGGCATGCTGCAGTCCATGGGGTCGCAGAGGCGGACACAATTGAGCGACTGAACTGAACTGAATGTGTTAGTTTTCTCAACTGAATCAAAAAATGGAGGTGACTGGGGAATATTGGCCTGGAAAGGGATTTTAGATTAAGTCCATGAAGCATCTTAAATTTCAGAGTGCAAACTCACCAAAGGTTTATAAGTGGTGATGTAATTATCATTATGATTTTTAAGAAGGTGATTCCTGGGTACAGGGCAGATTGAAAGAGAAAGCGCTGTATGAGAAGGGGTTGTCTCTCTCTGTACAAGCATGGAGGTTCTTAGGGCAGTGTCTTGCTGCTGTAGCCTCAAGTAGAACATAGCAGGCGCCCATCACATATTTGTCAAATGAACAAATGAGTGTGACAGGACAGGGCACAATTGTCGTAGTCTGGGTGATCAATATTAAGGGAGGAATTAGAGACAGCAGTGCAAAGAGAAAGGGGGAGGGTGTATTGAAGAGATATTGCAGAGCAATAAGCAATGGAATTTATAACCTATGGAGCAGGAGGAAAAGAGAAATCAAAACTGATATCAGTTTGGTTTTTTCTTTAGGTGTCATTACCAAAAATTCATTGCCAAGACACTTTCCCTGTTTTCTTCCAGGTGTTTTATGGTTTCCAGTGTTACATTTAAAGTAACCATTTGATTTAATTTTTTTTAATTTTATTTTATTTTTAAACTTTACAATATTAGTTTTGCCAAATATCGAAATGAATCCGCCTCAGGTATACATGTGTTCCCCATCCTGAACCCTCCTCCCTCCTCCCTCCCCATACCATCCCTCTGGGTCGTCCCAGTGCAACAGCCCCAAGCATCAAGTATCGTGCTTCGAACCTGGACTGGCGACTCGTTTCATACATGATATTATACATGTTTCAATGTCATTCTCCCAAATCTTCCCACCCTCTCCCTCTCCCACAGAGTCCATAAGACTGTTCTATACATCAGTGTCTCTTTTGCTGTCTCATACACAGGGTTATTGTTACCATCTTTCTAAATTCCATATATATGCGTTAGTATACTGTATTGGTGTTTTTCTTTCTGGCTTACTTCACTCTGTATAATAGGCTCCAGTTTCATCCACCTCATTAGAACTGATTCAAATGTATTCTTTTTAATGGCTGAGTAATACTCCATTGTGCATATGTACCATAGCTTTCTTATCCATTCATCTGCTGATGGACATCTAGGTTGCTTCCATGTCCTGGCTATTATAAACAGTGCTGTGATGCACATTGGGGTACACGTGTCTCTTTCCCTTCTGGTTTCCTCAGTGTGTATGCCCAGCAGTGGGATTGCTGGGTCATAAGACAGTTCTATTTCCAGTTTTTTAAGGAATCTCCACACTGGTCTCCATAGTGGCTGTACTAGTTTGCATTCCCACCAACAGTGTAAGAGGGTTCCCTTTTCTCCACACCCTCTCCAGCATTTATTGCTTGTAGACTTTTGGATCGCAGCCATTCTGACTGGCGTGAAATGGTACCTCATTGTGGTTTTGATTTGCATTTCTCTGATAATGAGTGATGTTGAGCATCTTTTCATGTGTTTGTCTTCTTTGGAGAAATGTCTATTTAGTTCTTTGGCCCATTTTTTGATTGGGTCATTTATTTTTCTGGAGTTGAGCTGGAGGAGTTGCTTGTATATTTTTGAGATTAGTTGTTTGTCAGTTGCTTCATTTGCTATTATTTTCTCCCATTCTGAAGGCTGCCTTTTCACCTTGCTAATAGTTTCCTTTGATGTGCAGAAGCTTTTAAGTTTAATTAGGTCCCATTTGTTTATTTTTGCTTTTATTTCCAATATTCTGGGAGGTGGGTCATAGAGGATCCTGCTGTGATGTATGTCAGAGAGTGTTTTGCCTATGTTCTCCTCTAGGAGTTTTATAGTTTCTGGTCTTACGTTTAGATCTTTAATCCATTTTGAGTTTATTTTTGTGTATGGTGTTAGAAAGTGTTCTAGTTTCATTCTTTTACAAGTGGTTGACCAGATTTCCCAGCACCACTTGTTAAAGAGATTGTCTTTAATCCATTGTATATTCTTGCTTCCTTTGTCATAGATAAAGTGTCCATATGTGCGTGGATTTATCTCTGGGCTTTCTATTTTGTTCCATTGATCTATATTTCTGTCTTTGTGCCAGTACCATACTGTCTTAATAACTGTGGCTTTGTAGTAGAGCCTGAAGTCAGGTAGGTTGATTCCTCCAGTTCCATTATTCTTTCTCAAGATAGCTTTGATTTAATTTTTATGAGTGGTGTAAGATAGAGATCTAGTTTTATTCTTCTACATGTGAATATCCAGTTTTCCTAGCCCTGTTTATTGAATAAATACTTGTCTTTGTTGTATATTCCTGGCTATTTTGTCAAATATTTTAAGTCTTTGAATTAAAGGATATGCACAGGTATAGACAGGTAGATAAATGTTGCTTATCAGTGGCATATGTATATTTAAAATTAATATATGTAAATAATTTGGAAAAATTCATAAGTGACAACCAAGATTGTTGAAGAAAAACAAGATAGCTTTCATCAGAAAAGATTAAAGTATTTGAACCATTTAGTCATGAAAGCTTAGAGCAGGAGGTACCTTACGTGCTATCCACCGAACCTTTTAACTAGTGAGGACTCACAGTACCCTCTGTGCGTGATCATTCTGTCTTTGCTTAAACAATTTCAGAGACCAAGAAGCCACTGGATTTTTAGACGGCCTGTTTAAGTTTTAGGCAGCTTTGTTATTACATCTTTACCATATGTCAAAATATGCCTTCTTATGATTTATTTCCACTGCTCCTAGCCTACTCTTTGGAGCAATGCCCAACAGACACAATATTCCTTCACATGACAGCACTTCAGACCAACTAAGTCCCATTTCTTGTGAGGAATGCATTCCCAAGGACCTTGCATATTCGAAATTCATGAAAACTGAGGCCAATTCTGAAAAGGTTGGTATGTGTGTGTGTGTTAGTTGCTTAGTCATGTCCGACTCTTTGCAACCCCATAGACCGCAGCCCACCAGGCCCCTCCATCCATGGGATTCTCCAGGCAAGAACACTGCAGTGGCTTGCCATTTCCCTCTCCAAAAGAAACTATAGAAAGAAAGAAAGTGAAGTCGCTTAGTCGTCTCCAACTCTTTGCGACCCCCTGGACTGTAGCCTACCAGGCTCCTCCATCCATGGAATTTTCCAGGCAAGAGTACTGGAATGGATTGCCATTTCCTTCTCCAGAAAAGGTTGGTATTTATTCTAGTTTTCTGGCTAAAGTGGTGCTTCTGTGTGGCAATAAGAGAAGTACACAATTCACTATTTGAACTTGTCTAATTCCTGATTAATTTTTAATTGAGGAGAATTGCCTTTGGAGATAAAGGGAAGCTATTTCAAATTCCCCTAGAAAGGCAGAGAACTGTATTTGAAGAAAACTGTCATTTCTCCAAGGCTTTTCTTTCCATACTCCCTCAACATATGGAAACAGCAATATATTAGTCTACTAAAACAGTCCATGATGCCTCCATCCCTAGAGATGGAGGCAATTTAAGAACAGGCAAATTAACTCTCTTGAAGGATCAAGAATTTGCATATTCAGAGGCTGAGAAGTAAACCAGATGACCCACTGAAGTTCTTCAGCACTGATGGCATTCTGATTTTTGCTCTTCAATCCCAGGTTTCTTAAATGTAACACTGCTTCCACACAACTATTTCCAATGGTAGGTATAAGGCATATCCAACAAAATATAAACTTAAAATACAGATTGGCAAAAGAGAGTAGCATTGATTTTTTTTTCAGTATATTTAGGTGTATGCATAATATGTATTGTCCAATATCCAGAAGTCATTTATTTGCTTTAAGTCTTCAACTTGGCATGAACCTGTGTTTGAAAACCACTACCTGTGTTTGAAAATACAATTTTTATTTACATATTGTTATATATCACCATAGAACTCATGGATTTTTTGCATGTGTAACATTCAGGCTATGGTTTTTCCAGTAGTCATGTATGGATGTGAGAGTTGGACTGTGAAGAAGGCTGAGCGCCGAAGAATTGATGCTTTTGAACTGTGGTGTTGGAGAAGACTCTTGAGAGTCCCTTGGACTGCAAGGAGATCCAACCAGTACATTCTAAAGGGGATCAGCCCTGGGTGTTCCTTGTAAGGAATGATGCTAAAGCTGAAACTCCAGTACTTTGGCCACCTCATGCAAAGAGTTGACTCATTGGAAAAGCCTCTGATGCTGGGAGGGATTGGGGGCAGGAGGAGAAGGGGACAACAGAGGATGAGATGGCTGGATGGCATCACTGACTCGATGGACGTGAGTCTCAGTGAACTCTGGGAGTTGGGGCTGGACAGGGAGGCCTGGCGTGCTGCGATTCATGGGGTCGCAAAGAGTCGGACGTGACTGAGCTACTGAACTGAACACTCAGTTTTCTTTCTCATGTGGCACTTAAGTACACAGAGAAATTTCAGAAACAAAAAGAAAAAAAACACTTTGTATAACACTTCATATAAAAGTTTCTAGCATTTTTCTTTTAAGAAATCAAACTTTTAAAATCAACTAACTGAAGCCCTGAGTGACTGATACTCAAAACTGAAGCCCTAACCCCATCTTTTTTTGCTGTTTTGTTCTTTTCAAACAAGGAGCAGTAATTGATGTTCAAAAGGACACTTTTCCCCTTTGAAAACTTTTTTTTGTCTTTGTACACACTGAAAATTCTCAGCAATAGACAGTTTTATGTTTAGACAGACTGAATTGTCTGAAAAATTGTGATGCAGCAACTGGGCTGAGAGAGAAGTGAGATGTTTCTTTTTTTTATTTTATTTTATTTTTTAACTTTACAATATTGTATTGGTTTTGCCATATATCAAAATGAATCCGCCACAGGTATACATGCGCTCCCCATCCTGAACCCTCCTCCCTCCTCCCTCCCTGTACCATCCCTCTGGGTCGTCCCAGTGCACCAGCCCCAAGCATCCAGTATCGTGCACCGAACCTGGACTGGCGGCTCGTTTCATACATGATATTATACATGTTTCAATGCCATTCTCCCAAATCATCCCACCCTCACCCTCTCCCACAGAGTCCAAAAGACTGTTCTATACATCAGTATCTCTTTTGCTGTCTCATATACAGGGTTATCATTACCATCTTTCTAAATTCCATATACATGCATTAGTATACTGTATTGGTGTTTTTCTTTCTGGCTTACTTCACTCTGTATAATAGGCTCCAGTTGCATCCACCTCATTAGAACTGATTCAAATGTATTCTTTTTAATGGCTGAGTAATACTCCATTGTGTATATGTACCATAGCTTTCTTATCCATTCATCTGCTGATGGACATCTAGGTTGCTTCCATGTCCTGGCTATTATAAACAGTGCTGCGATGAACATTGGGGTACATGTGTGCCTTTCAATTCTGGTTTCCTTAGTGTGTATGCCCAGCAGTAGGATTGCTGGGTCATAAGACAGTTCTATTTCCAGTTTTTTAAGGAATCTCCACACTGTTCTCCATAGTGGCTGTACTAGTTTGCATTCCCACCAACAGTGTAAGAGATGTTTCTTTATGTCTGATCCTCTCTAACAGGAAGACAAGAAAAAAGTTGAAATTATTCTCCAAATATGAAAGCTATCTGTCAAAATATTACTTGTTGAAATGATTATTATTTAAATTTATCAACCCAGTAGCATCTGCAAAATGAGAGGAAGAGGGTTAAGAAGAAATGTTCTTAAGATCTCCTGGTAGCTGATGTGTCCTTAGCTCTCAACAGTTGCTCCCCAGATGTTAAATAGCAGGTTCTCATTTTCGAAGTCTATACAAATAATTAGTAAGCTGTGGAAAAGACTGGGGCAACTCCTGTCTTTCTCACTAATTTAGTTAGCCTTGTTCTGGACTCTTATCTGTACTACCCAACCAAGTACAAAACTGTGAAAATAGAGTCCTTTGGAAAAAGAAAGTTTGAAACACAAGGCGGTTGCTAGAGCTCATGAGACTATGAGAATAACCAGCGGTGTGAAGTCTCTGGGCTTCCCAGGTGGCTCAGTGGTAAAGAATCTGCCTGCCAGGCAGGAGACACAGGAGATGCGGGTTCTATCCCTGCGTCAGAAAGATCCCCTGGAGAAGGAAAGGGTAACCCACTCCAGTATTCTTGCCTGGGAAATCCCATGGACAGAGGAGCCTTGTGGGCTACAGTCTATGGGGCCAGTCATACACGACTGAGCTACTAAGTGCTGAACTCTACTGTGAGATCTCTGAGAAAAGAGAAGGAAGGAGAACTAGAGCACATCTCAACTCACTGGTCTTTGAAAAGAGGAGGGAAAATGAGGTTGGAATCAGAGGTGGGTTTTACAGATGAGAAGATGAAGGAATTCCCTTCTGGTGATTTCTATTTTTGACAAACAGAAATTTAACACCCGAAGACTTTTATATTAACCAAATTCATAGGCCAAGGACAAACTACCCTCCTTTAACACACACACACACACACACACACACACACACACACACACACACAAAATCAACATGGTCAAGGTCATAGAGAAGAAGATAGAGGGAGAAATGACTGGCTTATTTCATGAGGAATCAAATATTTATAACAGCAGCAACCATAGGAGTGACTGTTGCCAACTACAAATTGGCACTTACCATGGGCACTTGGTATCTACCTCTACACAAATTAAATTGTGCTGCTGCAGCTGCTGACCTTCATTAACCCCCTGAGATGAGTTCAAGGTAGAGAGCAGAAGTATGAGGCATTCTGTGTTGTGAGGAGGGGTGAGGGGACTGGCAGAACAGGTCTTCATATAGATATTTTCAGGAGCCAATTTTATGAGCCCAATTCTTGTATCTCCCCATATCTGGAGGAGGGAATGGAAACCCAGTCCAGTATTCTTGCCTGGAGAATCCCATGGACAGAGGAGCTTGGTGGGCTAGCCATGGGGTTGCAGAGCAGACACAACTGAGCGACTAGCACTATGTCTAGAAAAGCACTAACATCTTTTTTGGTGAAGATTGTTCCTCGTGACTAGCAATAAGCTTCATAAGACTAGTAGAAACCTGGAAAAATATGGGCTTGACTGCATGTATTTTTCCTTCACCAAAATCACATATATGGTGACCTTTACCCCCTGCCTCTTTGGAGCAGTTTCTCAGAGCTACTTGAGGTACTCTCTCCCGGAGTGGTCCACATTTTGCCTCAAATAAAGCTTAACTTGCAATTCTCACATTATGCATTTTTTTAAGTCGACCCTATTGATGATATCAGGACTGAATTTGATTCCGTAAAGTCCATTCTAAAGACTCAAGATAGTTTTTGCCCCAAATTAGTTGCAGACAAGGCTTTAAAAAATCTACCATTAGGAGGGCTTCCCTGGTGGTCCAGTGGTTAAGAATCCACCTTGCAAAACAAGGGACACCAGTTCAATCCCCTGGTCTGAGAAAATCCCACGTGCCTCAGGGCAACTGAGCCTGGTACTCTGGAACCCCCAAGCTACAACTACTGAAACCCATATGGCACAGAACCTGTGCTCCTCAGCAAGAGAAGCCACTAAAATGAGAAGCCTGCACACGTTATCGAAGAGTAGTCCCCGCTCACCACAACTAGCAAAAGCCTGCGTACAGCAGTGAAGACCCAGTGCAACCAAAAAGAAAAATTTAAAAATGTCAACCGAAGGAAGCAGGTTGATTATTTAGTGCCTGTCCTGAGATAGGACTGGAAGGGGATGAGCTTTGTAGCTAATATGGAAAGTAAAACTTTTAACTTCAGTTTCCTTTGCATTCTTTATAATGATGTATAAATCAGAAACAGCTGAATTAAGCAGGCAATGCACAGCAGTTGAATACAATGATTAATGGTACCTACACAGTAATTTATGGGAAAATGCTATTAAGCTCAGATATTATACATAGTATAGTTCAATACATGTGTACGATATCACCTTAAACAAACCGAATTTGCATTACCTATTTTTCTCCATGTTATCAACCTTAGTGGATAGATTCTTGACCATCTCTGTTAACAGACATGCTTCATCTCAGTTGTGCATATCTGATGATATTTCTTACACTATCAAAATGTTTAGCAGTCTTATGATGGAAAGGGAGAAAGGATTTAAGGTATTTAAAATACATTCAAATACTTTTTATATAGCTTCATTCTTTTATGTGCCCAATTCAAAATTCAAAGACTGTATATATATGTGAGTATATGCATTTTGAGGTAAAAAAATTACCAATGAAAGTATAGAATTAAAAATAACTGAAAATAGTTTATACACTGCTGCCTGTTTTTATACCAATTTTTAAAAACCTTTACTAGTTTTAATATTTACTTTATGCCCTTTAAAGGACTCAAATTCATAATATACAAAGAAGTTTATGTGATATATAGAGCAGAGCCATAAACCATATTTTATGCATAACAGTGATTAAATACACGGTTGATATATTTCACAAAGATGGAAACCATGTCAAAAGGTTTACATTTTGATAACTTTCCTTTTGGGGGACATTTCTAAATTATTTAAGTTGAAGAATAAAATGACTTGTTTGTGAATTTGCATGATCTTTTTAATCATCTTTAGGTAATGCTGATATGGCAAAGACACTAAATTACAGGCAGCAGTGGGAATCTGCTGGATAAAAAAGCACAGACTCGTTTTGTATATGAGTCCATGAGGAATATTCTGTTCAAGGAGTGGAGACATAAGAAAATTACCTAACTCATGAACCACACATTAAGAGCGTAGTCAGCTGTTGTAAATGCGTATCCAACAACAAACCATTATATATCTTTGGCTTAATTATATGTGCTTATTATACACCTGTACTGCAGAGTAGAGGCTGCTATTTGCATTACTTGTGGTTTTCTCTATCAAAACAGCATTAGCATTATGAAGCTTATCAAGCTTATGTATGATTTCTCTGGCTTGAGTGTGTAAGTCCCTTTATTTTGTGCACAACCCAAACAAGATGAGGGGAACAAATGAAAAAATATTTTAATCATGTTTGTAAAGAATTTAAATGTAGGGAATTCATAGATGTGGACGAGCATTAGCAAAATCACTAAGCTTTTGTAAACCAACTTGATGTTTAGGAAGAAAGTTAAAAAGATAAATTCAGCATTTAATTTTTTCTCTAGAGTTCCATCATCCTAAAGGGTGTTAATTATTATGATATTGATGTTATTTACAAAATAGCGATAAATGTTAAACTAACAAATAATTTGTGATTTAGAGTTTTTACAACTCATGGTAAATAAACAGTCTAGGCACAATTATTCTGTATATTTAAGAGCATTTACTAATACATGGAAGTATTAAAACATTATGTAAAAATGTATATTTTAAAAGTAAAACATATATATATATTAAAAACAACCTCAAAAATAACTCTAAAGAGAATTTTATGGAACATTTCATTTTTATACATTATCAAAACTTATTTTTACAAATTAGATTTCCCCTAAGGTTTTGGTATGTACTTGTTTTAAAAGCATCTCAGAGTCACTAATTAATCTTTTAACTTCACCACTGGCTATATTTAATCTTCCCATGTCTTTCCTTTACTTCTGTTTTGCGTCCTTTCCAAAGGAGAAAAGTGAGGTTACACTAAGGGAAATGACACATGTCCTGATGAACACAATCCTATTATCATGACAAAAATAACACCATTTCAGAGGAATAAACAACAAATGGTGCCCAATGCCCAGAGAAAATTAAAATTCTATTTGAAATTCCCACAGGGTCTAGTACCAATCCCACAGCTGAAGTTTGATAGTTTCTCAGGAAGGCAAAGCTTAGGAAAATAAGGGGTTTGAATCCATGAAAAATAATGGTAATAATAGCAAAAGGAGACAGAGAAGGAAATGGCACCCTACTCCAGTACTCTTGCCTGGAAAATCCCATGGAACGGAGGAGCCTGGTGGGCTGCAGTCCATGGGGTCTCGAAGAGTCGGACACGACTGAGCGACTCCACTTTCATTTTTCACTTTTCACTTTCACGCATTGGAGAAGGAAATGGCAACCCGCTCCAGTGTTCTTGCCTGGAGAATCCCAGGGACGAGGGAGACTGGTGTGCTGCCATCTATGGGGTTGCACAGAGTCGGACACGACTGAAGCGACTTAGCAGCAGCAGCAGCAAAAGGAGAAGGGCTCCATATTAATTGATTTATAGTAGACCCAAAGAAGGGATGGTAGTTTGGAAAAAATATGCCTTGTAATTTTAGTAGATACCTCTTAATACAGAATATAAATTGCATTTCTTAAAAACCACAGAAAATCTGCAAATAAATCTCTAGGAATGCCAGCAAGTTTCTAGAAACATAACTCCAGTAATTTTTATTTTAAAGACTAGGGTTAGATGTAAAGATAGCAAAAATTTCCCAGCTCTGCTGAAAGATCATATATTTAATATATTTATTAAATGTTCTATTACCCCTTCATTCACAAAAACCAGAGACACTAAAATAAATATGGTCAGTGTTCTATATTACAGTGTGTGCTCAGTCACATACAACTCTTTGCGACCCCATGGACTGTAGCTTGCTAGGCTAATCTGTCCATGGGATTTCCCAGGCAAGAATATTGCAGTGGGTTGCCATTTCTTTCTTCAGGGTATCTTCCTGACCCAGGGATCCAACCTGTGTCTCCTGCACTGGCAGGCAGATTCGTTACCTCTGAGCCACCTGGGCTTCCCAGCTAGCCTTTATTATTAATTGCTTAGTCACTCAGTCATGTCTGATGTTTTGCGACCCCATGGATTGTAGCCTTCGAGGGCTCCTCAGTCCATGGGATTCTCCAGGCAAGAACACTGGAGTGCATTGCCATTTCCTTCTCTATTATTATTAATTAAACTTTATTAATATTTATGTAGAGATGATTTTTTAACTCATTTACTTTAAAAATACTAATTTTTGTCCAATAATCACAGCAGTGTTTTCTCAGGAATTGCTTTTATGATAAAACTATCTGAGATGACCAGAACAATGAAGTAATCTTTTTTTTTTTAGAATTTAGATTATCTCCACAATGTCTATTACATATTTTTGCAACTCAGCAAATTATTTCATTTCTCTCTCCCTAGTATGGAAATTTAATCTAGGTATTTATTTCATTTTCAGTAACCTATTTGAAGAAAGACTAACTACCGTTCAGTATACAGTATTACATTATGCATTCAAAACTGATACTATAAATTATGTAATCTAACAAAAAAATTATTAATGGTTTGTGTGGGGGGAGCCACCATGACACCTCAACTGCCAGCAATGGAAGTAATTTTCTCTGTACCCATCAGGAAAGGGAAGGAACCCAGAGTGCCTGTGTTTAAACAGGTCCATGGCATGCATTCTCTTTCACACACATCACTGTTTATAAAGACAGCAGTAAGGCCCCAGGGCAAATTTCAAGTCTAACCATAGGCCACTTTTAAACATCAGTAAGCAGATACTTTAATTAAAATACAGCTCTTTAGTACTTTTGTGTTCAGGTCCATTTTAATAAGCAATTCATGACCACAAAATAAGGATAGGATTGTCATTTTACTGAATTTTGTACATGACAGAATTTACCAGCTGTTTTTCTCTGCTATTCTTCTCTACTACTGCAGTGCTCTCCCCACAAATTGTATCATGATTAAAAGCAGTGAATGTAGATTCTAAAGCTTTTTAAGCTACTTTAATATCCCCGGAATTAGGGAAGGAATCCTGTAATCCCTCAGGTGAATCCTTCTGAAATTCTGTGTTGAAGAAAATGGATGCCTCCACTAGACACAAGAGTAGAATAAAGGAGAATCCTGGCCAAAGGCAGGATTCAGAGGCATACTAGGTCAACGTGGACGTCCCAGAGGAAGGTGGGAACCTTGGGCTTGTTGGGCCATCCATCCATTTTGGGCACTTGTTTGGGTGATTTTTATCCCCTGCAGCACTTTTCAGCTCTAGGTTGAAAGAGCTGGTTAGGTTTCTTCAAAAATGGTAGAATAGAATAACTGCTGCAGTGGGCCTGGAGTCTAGGGTAAGTAGAAGAGTGCAGGGTTTGTGATAGACTTACAGGCTGGAGGCTGGAGAAGCAGAGCCTTTGAGGAAATCCACTGAGAGTACCCAGGTCCTCCTTCCCTTTGTATCATGTCCCCTAATTATGACAGTTGTCATAATTTAGCATTTCATGTCAAACAGTGTGAATCGTGGGGTAAATGTAGTATAATTCGTAGAACTCTGTTTTACAGAAAGTCTTTGATTTCTAAAAATATTTTACATAAAAATTATAGGAAAATTCATCATGAGGTTTTCAGTATGATTAAGACAAATCTGAATGTAATTTAATATAAAATAATAGGCTGAGCACCAAAGAATTGATGCTTTTGAACTACGGTGCTGGAGAAGACTTGAGAGTCTCGCGGACAACAAGATCAAACCAGTCACTCCTAAAGGAAAACAACCCTGAATATTCATTAGAAGGACTGATGCTGAAGCTCCGATACTTTGGCCACCTGATACGAAGAACTGACTCGTTAGAAAAGACCCTGATGCTGGGAAAGATTGAAGACAAGAAGAGAAGGGGATGACAGAGGATGAGATGGTTGGATGCATCACCAACTCAATGGAAATGAGTTTGGGCAAACTGTGGGAGATTGTGAAGGACAGGGAAGCCTGGCTTGCTGCAGTCCATGGGGTTGCAAACAGTCAGACACGACTGAGCAACTGAACAATAATGACAGTTCTCTAATATAATTTCTTGGATTTGTGCTCACAACAATTACTTTATGTCCTAGTCTCAGAAAAAAGATTTTATATTAAAGCATCCTGCCTACAATGAAGCTGAACTTTGTCATACCCTGTTTTCCAAATAGACTGTCTCAATTCTATTAGGAGTTTCCCTGTGGCTCGGATGGTAAAGAATATTCCTGCAATGCGAGGGACATGGATTGGATTCCTGGGTCAGGAAAGTCCCCTGGAGAAGAGAATGGCTACCCACTCCAGTATTCTTGCCTGGAGAATTTCATTGACCGGGGAGCCTAATGGGCTACAGTCCATGGGGTTGCAAAGAGTTGGACAGGACTGAGCAACTAACACTTTTTAAATTTTCAGTTCTATTAAAATAGTAGAGTGACTCATTTGTTTTGATTTATTTTTATGTATTTCTTATATGAAGGATTAAATCTCCCTCACTATGGGATACTTTTGAATTTTTCATCTTTAAATTAATGTATGAATACTTCCTCAAATTAATATGTAGGGACAATATTCTTAGGACTCAGGAATCTGCTCTCTCCTCTTCTATTTTACAAATTTAGTTTGATGCTATCATAGGTTCTTTCCAAAATGTGCTAAAGGAAAGTATTTGTTTTGTTTTGTTCTGAGAATTTAGTATTTTTGGTACAAAGCAGAGAATTTCAAGTAGGATCCTTGTATCATTAATGAAAAGAAAACTGCTTTGCAATTTTAGCTTTCACATAATGCTGCTAGTTATTAATTAGATGAATTATTATATGCTGAGTTTCATAATATGCATTGTCATTGGATTGTGCCCCCCAAAAAAGATACATTTAAGTCCTAATTCCAGATATTTCTGAATCTGACCTTACTTATTAAATAGGGCCTTTTAACAATGTGTCCTAGGATGAAATCATAGTGGATTGAGATGGGCCTTAAATCCAACAACTGATGTCTTTTTTTTTTTAGGAATTTTTAAAAATTGAAGTATAGTTGATTTACTTAAGTTCTTGCTATATAGTAAAGTGATTCAGTTATATATGCTTTTTTTATATTTTCCATTGTGATTTATCAAAGGATATTGAATAATAGTTAGTTGCCTGTGCTGTATAGTAGGACCTTCTATATATTAGCTTGTGTCTGCTAACCCCAAAGTCCTCCTTTATCCCCCCCAACACACACCCTCCTTCCCATGGCAGCTATTAAGTCTGACCTCTATGTCTGTGAGTGTTTCTGTTTTGTAGATAAGTTCATTTGTGTAATAGTTAGATTCCACATATAAGTGGTATCATATGGTATTTGCCTTTCTCTCTCTTGCCCCACTTAGTATCATTGTCTCTAGGTCCATTCATGTTGCTGCAGATAGCATTATTTCATTCTTTTTATGGCTGAGTAATATTCCATTGTATATATCTACATCTTCTTTATCCATTCATCTGTCAATGGACATTTAGGTTGTTTCCATGTCTTTGGCTTCCCAGGTGTTGCTAGTAGTAAAGAACCCACCTGCCAATGCAGATGTAGGAGATGTGGGTTCAATCCCTGGGTCAGGAAGATCCCCTGGAGAAGGAAATGGCAACCTACTTATTCTTGCCTTGAAAATCCCATGAACAGTGGGGCCTGGCAACCTACAGTCCATAGGGTTGCAAAGAGTCAGACATGACTGAAGTGACTTAGCATGCATGTCTTGGCTATTGTGAGTAGTGCTGCTGTGAACATCGGGGTGCATATATCTTTTTGAATTAGGATTTTTGTCTGGATAAATGCCCAGGAGTGGGATTGCTGGATCATATGGCAACTCTTTTGTTAGCTTTTTGAGGAACCTCCATACTGTTCTTCACACTGGCTTCACCAACTTATGTTTCCACCAACAGTGTAGGAAAGTTCCCTTTTCTCCATACCTGCTCCAGCATTTGTTGTTCATCAACTAGTGTCTTAATTTATAAGAGAAAGGAGAGAGAGGTTTGGATTCAGAGACCTGAGGACGCACACAGGGAAGAAGGCCATGTGGCAACTGAGCCAGAGACAGGAACGATGCAACTATAAGCTAAAGAACACCAAGGAGTGCTGGCCACCACCAGAAGTTAGGACTAAGGCATGGACCAGATTCTCCCCTCAGAGTTTCCAGAAGGAACCAATTTTGTTGACACTTTGATTGTTGCACTTCTGGCCTCATAATTTGTAAAAGAATAATTTTTTTAAAGCCACCTATGGCAACCCACTCTAGTATTCTTGCCTGGAGAATCCCAGGGACGGGAGAGCCTGGTGGGCTGCCGTCTATGGGGTCGCACAGAGTCGGACACGACTGAAGCGACTTAGCAGCAGTGCATTGATAATCTGTTATGGAAGCCCCAGGATATAAATACCTGCAGTACATATAAAATCTGTAAAACCATACTTAAGCTTGTTTTCTGGTGTAAAAAAAGTCAACATAAGCCGGGACTTACACCACTAGAAACATAGGTGGAAAACTGTGGGGTGGGTATCTGGTGACTTCTTTTTTTTTAATGTGGACCATTTTTTCAAAAGTCTTTCATTGAATTTGGTTTTTTCTTAATGTATATATTTTATTGAAATATAGTTGACTTACGATGTTTTAGATGCACAGAACAGTGATTCAGTTATACACATATATTATTTTTGAAATTATTTTCCATTATAAGTTATTTCAAGATATTGACTATAATTCCCTGTGCTATACAGTAAATCTTTGTTGCTTGTTGCATATCTTTTTTAAAAAATTAGAAATCTAGCATTCTTTTCATACTAAGTCAAACAAGTAGAATCAAAATGTCATAAATGTTTTAGGCAAAAAATTCACATTTTCTAAAATACATATATTATACATATTATTTACATATATGTATTAAAAGCTTTTCTCCTACAGTTGATAAAAGCTTGAGAAAGAGCATAAAAAAAAGAAATGGAGGAATTGGAAAACAGACTAAATGAAATGGGAGCACTGAATATGAAATAGAGAAAGTAAAACAAACTAGATAAAAATAAAAGATCCTCATATAGTCCAGTTGTTATTAAACATGGCTGCTCATTACAGACATATCTGGAGCTCTGGAGAGAAAACAGCAAGACCTGGGCATTTGTATTTTTCCAAAAATTTCAAGATAATATTGATATGCATCTGGATTTTAAAAGGTTGAAAATTCTTAAAGAGATGAGAATACCAGACCACCTGACTTGCCTCTTGAGAAATCTGTATGTAGGTCAAGAAGCAACAGTTAGAACTAAACATGGAACAACAGACTGGTTACAAATCGGGAAAGGAGTACATCAAGGCTGTATATTGTCACCCTGCTTATTTAACTTATATGCAGAGTACATCATGTGAAATGCTGGACTGGATGAAGCAGAAGCTGGTATCAAGATTTCCTGGAGAAATATCAATAACCCCGAATACGCAGATGACAGCACCTTTATGGCAGAAAGTGAAGAAGAACTAAAGAGCCTCTTGATAAAGTGAAAGAGGAGAGTGAAAAAGTTGGCTTACAACTCAACATTCAGAAAATTAAAATCATGACATCTGGTTCCATCACTTCATGGCAAATAGATGGGGAAACAATGGTAACAGTGACAGACTTTATTTTGTGGGCCTCCAAAATCACTGCAGATGGTGACTGCAGGCATGGAATTAAAAGACACTTTCTCCTTGGAAGAAAAGCTATGACCAACCTAGACAGCATATTAAAAAGCAGAGACGTCACTTTACCAACAAAGTCTGCCAGTCAAAGCTATGGTTTTTCCAGTAGTCATGTATGGATGTGAGAGTTGGACTATAAGGAAAGCTGAGCGCCAAAAAATTGGTGCTTTGAACTTTGGTGTTGGAGAAGACTCTTCAGAGCCCCTTGGACTGCAAAGAGATCAAAACAAGTTAATCTTAAAGGAAATCCATCCTGAATATTCATTGAAAGGACTGATGCTGAAGCTGAAACTCCAATACTTTGACCACCTGATGCAAAGAACCAACTCATTGGAAAAGACTCTGATGCTGGGAAAGATTTAGGGCAGGAGGAGAAGGGGACGACAGAGGATGAGATGGTTGGATGGCATCACCAACACGATGGACATGAGTTTCAGTAGGCTCTGGGAGTTGGTGATAGGGAAGTCTGGCGTGCTGCAGTCCATGGGGTCACAAAGAGTTGGACACGACTGAGCGACTGAACTGAACTGAACAGGTTTTTCTATTAAATGGTAATTTTGGTGATATAACATTCTATTATTTTTTGCTTGACCAATCATGCTACAGTGGTATTAAGTGAGTGATAATTACATAATCACAATAGTAAAAAATGTTTACCAGTTTCACAATCAATAGCCAGACAAAAAGTAAAAGATAATTACAGTTGCAAGCCATTATGGAAACATGATTAATCTAACAATATAAAATGACAAGTGAAAGTGACAGTTGCTCAGTCGTGGCCGACTCTTTGCAACCCCATAGACTACATGTAGTCCATGGAATTCTCTAGGCCAGAATACTGGAGTGGGTACCCTCCAGTATTCCCTGCTCCAGGAAGGGAATCCTGGAGAATTCCATTCTCCAGGAAATCTTCTGGTTCCTTTCTCCAGGAGATCTTCCCAACCCAGGGATCGAACCCAGGTCTCCTGCATTGCAGGCAGGTTCTTTACAAGCTGAGCCACCAGGGAAGCCCAACAATAGGATATAATTACATACAATTTGGGTGGTCAAGCAGAATGATGTGGTAAGCAGAAGTGCATACATGCATATGTTTTCATCTATCCAGTCCTTCTGTGTCTTTTGGTTGGTGCATTTGATCCTATTACCGTTTTCTTAATTGTTTTGGGTTTATTTTCTGTAAGACTTTGCCTTTTCTTGTGTTTCTTGCCTAGAGAAGTTCCTTTAGCATTTGTTGTAAAGCTGGTTTGGTGGTGCTGAATTCTTTTAACTTTCGCTTGTCTGGAAAGCTTTATAATTTCTCCATCAAATCTGAAATAGAATCTTTCTGCATAGATTTGGTTGAAGGTTCTTCCCTTTCATCGCTTTAAATATATGGTGCCATATCTTTGTCTTTAATTTTTGTCAGTTTGATTGCTATGTGTCTTGGTGTGTTCCTTCTTGGGTTTATCCTGCCTGGAACTCTCTGTGCTTCCAGGACTTGGTTGACTGTTGCCTTTCTCATGTTAGGGAAGTTTTTGGCTATTATCTTTTCAAATATTTTCTCAGGTAGTTTCTTTCTCTCTCCTCCTTCTGGGACCCCTATAATGTGAATGTTGGTCCTTTTAATGTTGTCCCAGAGGTCTCTTAGACTGTCTTCATATGACTTTTTCATTCTTTTTTCTTCATATGACTTCATATGACTGTTTTCATTCTTTTTTCTATATTCTGTTCTGCAGCAGTGATTTCCACCATTTTGTCCTCCAGGTCATTTATCCATTGTTCTGCCTCAGTTATTCTGCTATGGATTCCTTCTAGTGTATTATTCATCTCTATTTGTTTGTTCTTTAGTTCTTGTAGGTCTTTCATAAACATTTCTTGCATCTTCTTCATTGTTTACCCAAGATCATGCATCATCTTTACTATAATTATTCTGAATTAATTTTCTGGAAGGTTGCCTATCTCCACTTCATTTAGTTGTTTTTCTGGAACTTTTTCTTGTCCTTTCATCTGGGACATAACTTTCTGCATTTTCATGCTGATTAACTTTCTTTAATGCGGTTTTTGTTTTAGCCACTGTGGGACTGTGGTTCTTCTTGCTTCTTCTGTCTACCCTCTGTTGGAGGAGGCTAAGAAGCTTGTGTAAGCTTCCTAATGGGAGAGACTGAGAGTGGGAAAAGCTGTGTCTTGCTCTGGTGGGCAGGGTCTTGCTTAGTAAAGCTTTAATCCAGTTATCTAATGATGAGTGGGGTTGTGCTCCCTCCTTGGTAGTTGTTTGTACTGAGGCGAGCCAGCCCTGGGGTCTGTGGGCTCTATGGTAGGGTTAATGATGACCTCCAAGAGGGTTACTAAGGGAGGGTTACCAAGGGAGACCTTCTCAGACTGCTGCTGCCAGTGCCCCAGTCCCTGTGGTGAACCCCTGCCAACCCACACCTCCACAGGAGACCCTCCCAACACTAGTGCATAGTTTTGGTTCAGTCTCCTGTGGGTCGCTGCTCCTTTCCTCTGGGTCTTGGTGCATGCAAGATTTTGTTTGTGTGCCTCCATGACTAGAGTCTGTTTCCCTCAGTCCTGTGGAAGTCCTGTAATCAAATCCTGCTAGCCTTCAAGGTCAGATTCCCTGGGGATTCCCAGTCCCTTTTTCAGATCCCCAGGCTGGCAAGCCTGATGTGGAGTTCAGAACCTTCACAACAATGGGAGAATTTCTTTGGTATTATTGTTCTCTAGATTGTGGATCACCCACCCGGCAGGTATGGTATTTGATTTTTGTCATGACTGCACCCCTTCTATTGTCTCACTGCAGCTTTTTCTTTGTTTTTGGATGTGGGGTATCTTTTTTTGGTGGGTTCCAACATCCTCCTGTCAATGGTTGGTCAACAGCTAGTTGCAGTTATGGTGTTCTCACAAGAGGAGAAGAGCACACATCCTTCTGCTCTACCATCTTGAACCGGAAGCCCTTTTATTGAATTTGTTACAGTTTTGCCTCTGTATTTTTATTTTTTTGGTTTTTTGGCCTCAAGGTATGTGAGATCCTAGCTCCCCAACCAGAAGTTTAACCCACACACCCTGCATTGGAAAGCGAAGTCTCAACCACTGAACCACCATGGAAGTACCTCTGGTTGACTTCTTTTTGATATCTAAAGATGTTAGCTTACTTTTCTTCATAATATACTTTCATCCTCATCTTTAGAAATTTTAAAGGCACAAGTCTGTACACACACAGAGAAATATATATATATAAAATATATATATATATATCTGGATTAAAGATCTATATATATATCACTGTATAAATACCAAATGGTAATATTAATAGAATTGGGAGTTTTCAGTTTTTTTTCTTTTTGGTTGTAGAGCTTTCCTACTGCTTCTACAGTGAATATGAATTGCTTATATAATAAAATAGAAATTAATAGAGACTTTACCTGGTGCATGGCATGAAGTTTGCATTTTTGTAGGTCAAGTATTTCTGACTTTACTGTGTGCTAGGGGATATAAGGTAATGAATTCCAATCTCCTTGCCTTGGAAAATTTACACACACACACCCCTCATACCCACAAAGACAACTAATAGAGGAGTGTTAGCTTTTTCAACAATGAGATATAAAGGAGACATCATGGATGTATCTGACACTTAACCAATTTAGATTCCTTTCCCACAACTTTCACTTTGAAGTGTGTCTTTTGATTCTCCATTTAGAGAAATGTGTCATGTTTGCTGATCAGAGAATGTCTAACCAAGGCTTCCCTGAAGTCTATTCAGTCACAATAGTTAAGAAAGATGTGAAAATGCAATATGCAACCCAAGGAGTCACATGTGACAGCCCTCAGAAATACCCTGTTTTCTAGAAACACTGCATTGTATGAAAGTCTTCAACATTAAAAATAAACAAGAATATCCTGTTTTACAGCACTACCAATTTTTAAAAACCTGATATTTCTAGGCCTCCCAATAATCTAAGGACAAACAATATCTTTAAAGTGGCCTACAATGCCCTATGAGATCCAGACCTGCCTCACCAACCTCATTCCTGCCATGTTCCCTTACTCTCTGCAGCTCAGGCCTCTTTAATCCCTTGGATATGCCCCGATTTTTCCTGCCACAAGGCATTTGAAAATACTATTCCTTCTGCCTGGAATTCTCTTCCCCCGACCTCTTTACCTAAATCATCCAGTTCATAATTTAGGTGTCATCTGTGTCTTTGTTTTTTTACAGTACACTTTCCTTACCCCACAGACCATGTCTACCAACCCAGCTTCTGTTCTCACAACATAATTAACCTTTCCTTCCTATCACTAAAGATGGAATTTTACATTAGTATGATGATTTTATTAATGCCTATCGCATCTTCTGGAATGTTCTATGAGGACAGAGATGAAACTGAATTTATTTTATCACAGAAGCCCCTGCAGTTGGACAGTGCCTGGCACAAGGTATGCTGCTGCTGCTTAGTCGCTTCAGTCGTGTCCGACTCTGTGTGACCCCATAGACATGAGCCCACCAGGCTGTCCTGCCCCTGGGATTCTCCAGGCAAGAACACTGGAGTGGGTTGCCATTTCCTTCTCCAATGCATGAAAGTGAAAAAGTGAAAGTGAAGTCGCTCAGTCGTATCCGACTCTTAGTGACCCCATGGACTGCAACTCACCAGGCTCCTCCATCTGTGGGATTTTCCAGGCAAGAGTACTGGAGTGGGTTGCCATTGCCTTCTCCGGCACAAGGTATAGTTAAGCTCTAAATGATTAAATTGAAGAAATATGAAGATGAATGGAGATACAAACATTAGAACCTTCTCCTGTAAATACACGAGACATAAAACTGTATTTAAAAAAAAAAAAAAACTGTACACTCAGCTAGACAGATTGAAAGAACTTTGAAAGCAGCAGAGTTCAGTGACCATTCACAAATTGATGCTTAATCATGATGAGCAATTTGCTTCTTTTTGAGGTATACTACTAGCTATTCTTATTCATGAGTCCAGTACCCAGCATGACATTTCTACCATTTCTTCTTAACATGTACATAGTGTCTTACATTTGTATTATTCAATGGACTTACATTTGAGGAATGTTCATGATAAAAAGGTGAATTTCCACATCCCTGAGTTATGCATTTTTGTTGTTGTTTTTCAGTCGCTCAGTTGTGTCCACCTCTTTCTGACCCCAAGAACTGCAGCATGCCAGGCTTCCTTGTCCTTCACCATCTCGCAGAGCCTGCTCAAACTCATGTCCATTGAGTTGGTGATACCATTCAACCATCTCGTCCTCTGTTGTCCCCTTCTCTTCCCGCCTTCAATCTTTCCCAGCATTGGGGTCTTTTCTAATGAGTCAGCTGTTTTCATCAGGTGGCCAAAGTATTAGAGCTTCAGCTTCAGCATCAGTCCTCCCAATGAATTTTCAGGACTGATTTCCTTTAGGATTGACTGGTTTTGATCTCCTTGCAGTCCAAAAGACTCTCAAAAGTCTTATCCAACACCGTAGTTCAAAAGCATCAATTCTTCGGCAGTCAGCCTTCTTTATTGCCCAACTGTCACATCCATAAATGACTACTGGTAAAACCATAGCTTTGACTATATGGATTTTTGTTGGCAAAGTAATGTCTCTGCTATTTAATATGCTGTCTCAGTTTGTTATTGCTTTTCTTCCAAGGAGCAAGCGTCTTTTATTTATTTTTTTTTTCATGTCCTATTTTTTTATTTTTTTTAAATTTTATTTTATTTAACTTTACAATATTGTATTGGTTTTGCCATATATCAAAACGAATCTGCCACAGGTATACATGTGTTCCCCATCCTGAACCCTCCTCCCTCCTCCCTCCCCATACCATCCCTCTGGGTCGTCCCAGTGCACCAGCCCCAAGCATCCAGTATACTGGCGACTCATTTCATATATGATATTATACATATTTCAATGCCATTCTCCCAAATCATCCCACCCTCTCCCTCTCCCACAGAGTCCAAAAGACTGTTCTATATATCAGTGTCTCTTTTACTGTCTCGTATACAGGGTTATTGTTACCGTCTTTCTAAATTCCATATATATGTGTTAGTATACTGTATTGGTGTTTTTCTTTCTGGCTTACTTCACTCTGTATAATAGGCTCCAGTTTCATCCACCTCATTAGAACTGATTCAAATGTATTATTTTTAATGGCTGAATAATACTCCATTGTGTATATGTACCACAGCTTTCTTATCCATTCATCTGCTGATGGACATCTAGATTGCTTCTGTGTCCTGGCTATTATAAACAGTGCTGTGATGAACATTGGGGTACATGTGTCTCTTTCAATTCTGGTTTCCTCAGTGTGTAAGCACAGCAGTGGGATTGCTGGATCTTAAGGCACTTTCTAACACCATACACAAAAATAAACTCAAAATGGATTAAAGATCTAAACGTAAGACCAGAAACTATAAAACTCCTAGAGGAGAACATAGGCAAAACACTCTCTGACATACATCACAGCAGGATCCTCTATGACCCACCTCCCAGAATATTGGAAATAAAACCAAAAATAAACAAATGGGACCTAATTAAACTTAAAAGCTTCTGCATATCAAAGGAAACTATAAGCAAGGTGAAAATACAGCCTTCAGAATGGGAGAAAATAATAGCAAATGAAGCAACTGACAAACAACTAATCTCAAAAACATACAAGCAACTCCTCCAGCTCAACTCCAGAAAAATAAATGACCCAATCAAAAAATGGGCCAAAGAACTAAATAGACATTTCTCCAAAGAAGACATACAGATGGCTAACAAACACATGAAAAAATGTTCAACATCACTCATTATCAGAGAAATGCAAATCAAAACCACTATGAGGTACCATTTCACGCCAGTCAGAATGGCTGCGATCCAAAAGTCTACAAGCAATAAATGCTGGAGAGGGTGTGGAGAAAAGGGAACCCTCTTACACCGTTGGTGGGAATGCAAACTAGTACAGCCACTGTGGAGAACAGTGTGGAGATTCCTTAAAAAAACTGGAAATAGAACTGCATCTTTTAATTTCATGGCTGCAGTCACCATCTGCAGTGATTTGGGAACCCAAGAAAAGGAAAATCTCTCACTATTTCCATTGTTTTCCATCTATTTGGAATGAAGTGATGGGGCCAGATGCCATAATCTTCATTTTTTGAATGTTGAGTTTTAAGCCAGCTTTTTTACTCTACTCTTTCCCTTTCATCGAGTCTCTTTCATTCCTCTTTTGTTTCTGCCATAAGGTTGCTATCATTGCAGATCTGAGGTTATTGATGTTTCTCCCATCAGTCTTGATTCCAGCTTGTGCTTCATCCAGCCTGGCATTTTGCATGATGTACTCTGCATAGAAGTTGAATGAGCAGGGTGGCGATATATAGCCTTGACGTAGTCCTTTCCCAATTTGGAACCAGCCCATTGTTCCACGTCCAGTTCTATCTCTTGCTTCTTGACCTGTGTACAGATTTCTCAGGAGGCAGGTCTGGTATTCCCATCTCTAAGAATTTCCCACAGTTTGTTATGATCTACATAATGAAAGGTTTTAGTATAGTCAATCAGAAGTAGATGTTTTTCTAGAATTCTCTTGCTTTTTCAATGATCCAATGCTGCTGCTGCTAAGTCGCTTCAGTCGTGTCCGACTCTTTGCGACCCCAGAGAAGGCAGCCCACCGGGCTCCCCCATCCCTGGGATTCTCCAGGAAAGAACACTGGAGTGGGTTGCCATTTTCTTCTCCAGTGTATGAAAGTGAAAAGTGAAAGTGAAGTCGCTCAGTCATGTCCGACTCTTTGCAACCCCATGGACTGCAGCCTACCAGGCTCCTCCGTCCATGGGATTTTCCAGGCAAGAGTACTGGAGTGGGGTGCCATGATCCAATGGGTGTTGGCAATTTGATCTCTGGTTCCTCTCCCTTTTCTAAATCCAGCTTGAATTTCTGGAAAGTCAAGGTTCACGTACTGTTACTTGGAGAATTTTGAGCCTGCCTTTGCTAGTATGTGAGATGAGTACAATTGTGCAATAGTTTGAACATTCTTTGGCATTGCCTGTCTTTGGGATTGGGATGAAAATTGACCTTTTACAGTCCCGTGGCCACTGCTGAGTTTTCCAAATTTGCTGGCATATTGAGTGTGGCACTTTCACAGCATCATCTTTTAGGATTTCAAATAGCTTACCTGGAATCCCATTACCTCCACTAGCTTTGTTTGTAGTGATACTTCCTAAGGCCCACTTGACTTTGCATTCTAGGTTGTCTGGCTCTAGGTGAGTGATCACACCATCATGGTTACCATTGTGGTTTTGCCTTTTTTTACCTGCCAACTATTCCCTAGTACCCTGACCAAAGCTGCCAAGATGGCTCCTTTCTAGACTCACCTAGCATGCAGGGTTTCTAGATTATCCTTGCTTTCTAATAAGACACATGAGGCCAAGAAGAAACTAGTTCAGGGATTTTATTCTCTCTTCATTCCTTACCAGTTGCAAAGCCAAGTGTTCCTGAAACCTCCTGCCCTCTGTCTGGAAGTGGTTGTCTTCAGCTATCTGAACATTCATGGGCATCAAAGCTTCTCATAGGACACATAACCATGCTGCTGAATCCCAAAGAATTTTGCTCAGGACTTACAGCCAAGCTTTTGCTGTCAGTGCTGGATAAACATTACAAAGGAGAGGAAAATTTTCCCATCTCTTTTTGTCTAACTTAAGACAGGAATAAAGACCATGTTAATGGCCAAACACTATGTTTTCATGTCTCACTTAGAACATCAATGGATGAGTGTCTGCTTATTATTTTATAGAAATGTAAAAGGCAAAATGTGAGATTTCAAGAAGAAGATGGGCTTTTACTAGAATGTTTAATGGTTTTACACATTCTTTTTTCTCACCAACAGACAACTCATTGTATAGAAGAGATACCCTGGGATGCCCTGCTTGAGATCCTCACTGTTTTTTGTGTACGCTTCCTCTGAGAAAGTAAAATCATTATGTGGTAGTGTTGGCATCTCAGGTTACATGTGGGGTATTTTTCAAAAGGTCTCCCCAAAATAGAGCCAGTTTACTTTGTCACATTGCTGCTTTTCAATTTTGTGCTCATTTTAATTGCATCCACTCAGCAGTTCATTATAGTCTCAGTCCCTGAAGGTCACTCACTGTTACCACCTCTGAAGCTGGTGCTGCACAAAACAGCATGACAGCACAGAGGAAGACCTTTGACTGCACTGTCCCTTCCTCAGATACTCACCACCTCAGCTACTTTTAATGCCTCCCTACCAAACTTGCAGCTTCAAAGAAAATGACTTTAGCATGCAGGTTTTATGTGGCATTTTAGACATCATAGGGTTTGTGTATGGGCTGTAAGGGGCGAGAGCCCTTTCTTAGACCTCTGAGGTCTCGTAAAGGCAGTTCCTGATCTTGCTTATCTATAATGCTTAGCCCCTTTATAGACATCTTCCTGATGTCAAGCGTGACAAGAAAGTAAATAAAATGGAGAACTTCCCATATATGTTTTAGAAATGAATTGGGAAGCCCTTGAATCACTGGTCTTGCATGATCTAGCGCTTTACCACTCCCTGTTTTAAGGGGAGACTCTATGTTTGGAAGTCTGATCAGGTTGCAATCTACAAAATCACAGCTCTGGAAAGAACTCCCTATTCGATATGCATCCATAGAGACATGAGTATATTATTCCTTCCAAAGTCAGCTGCAATTGAAGCTCACTAAATTGACTCCACATCTTCCTATCTCAGGCAGTGACAGAGGAATAGCAAATATTTTTTACTAAAATGCTCATTTTTAACCAACCCCTTTTTTGAAGATTTCTCTATCATTGATGCGGAGGACATGATCTTTACTTTATAGAAGATGGCAGAACACCAGCAAATCAGTGTTTGAGTCCAGGGGCTGCTGTCAGTGCATCAAATGCTTATCCAGCAACTGTGTCTTTTGCCAGCAATGTCATGCAGAGTTGAGGACAGAATTTATTGTAAATGTAAGAGGATTAATGTCAAAAGGTAATTTGCATTTTTGTGAGCATAAATATATATGTATGCATGCACGGAGGGTCATGCATTGCACAAACATACCTGTCTTCACCCCTTGGTACTCCATATTAATGGTAGCCAAGAAAATCATGCTAATTGATATATCTCACATTGTGTAACAATGTGTTTCAACAGATAGCTTATACCAGTTCCTGTACTAAGCTGCCTACACTGAGTGGTAGATGACTGGTTTCTTTTTATTTGTTCATTCTGTTCATTTTCATGGGGAGCGCCCCAACACCCATCATCTTCCCACTCTCCTCTCTTCTAGCAGAATTTTCCTGAACTGGGTTGTATTCAGAATTATGAAGTTGTAATGGTGAATGGATGGAAAATGAAAGGAAAGCCAAGCAAGGGAAAATGTGGAAATCTGGTAGTCAAACCCTTAATCAAGTTGGTTTTACTTGGTTCACATGAAAAAAGTACCTCTTCAGCAAGTGCTACCTTCCCGAAGATTACTTTTGTCACATCTCAAAATGGTGATGATCATTTATTAAATGGATGTGATGTTACAGGCACCGTGCTAAAAGCTGTGTGTGCACAGGGTCAGTTAATCCTCATTCCAGTGCTGTCAGGTATTGCTGGTCTTATCCCCTTTTCACAGCTGCAAACACTGAGGTTCAGAGGAACTCGCTCATCCGTGGTCAAATGGCTGCTAGATGATGAGTGCATGCGGGATATGAACATGACAGGTAGTCCAGAGCCTAGACACTTAATTAGGACTTCTCTGCACCATTTATTTTTATCCTTGAAATTCCCAATTATTTTGTAGATTTTGATAACCTATCATGAAGAGGTAATACAGAGGCAACAATAAAAGCTATATAGAGAAGACACCTGAATTTTCTACAAATATGTCAGCAAAATCTGATGCTCTGAAATGTGAATCTTTGTTCTCACCCCTTATATGAACTTGATTTTGCTTGTGACACATACCTCTAAAGCTCACTGTCAATCCTGTGTCCCCTGCCACCACCATCCAAACAGCCAAGACCTAATCATTCCACTAATAGGCTGTAAATAAATTGTCTTCAGAGGTGGAGGTTACCTAGGAGCTAAAATAATAAATTTTAAAATCACAGCTCCTAAACAGTACTGCGTTTTTACAAGAATGCAATTTGACCATCCTTGTGCCCACAAACTTATTTTGAAATCTCACTTCAGTTCAGTTGCTCAGTCGTGTCCAACTCTTTGCAACCCGTGGACTGCAGCACGCCAGGCTTCCCTGTCCATCACCAACTCCCAGAGCTTGCTCAAACTCATGTCGATCACAATGGTGATGCCATCCAACCATCTCATCCTCTGTCATCCCCTTCTCCTCCTGCCTTCGATCTTTCCCAGCATCAGGGTCTTTTCCAGTGAGTCAGTTCTTTGCATTAGGTGGCCAAAGTATTGGAGTTTCAGCTTCAACATCAGTCCTTCCAATAAACATTCAGGACTGATTTCCTTTAGGATGGATTGGTTGGATCTCCTTGCAGTCCAGGGACTCTCAAGAGTCTTCTCTGACACCACAGTTCAAAAGCATCAATTCTTTGACACTCAGCTTTCTTTATAGTCCAACTCTCACATCCATACATCACTACTGAAAAGACCATACCTTTGACTAGATGGACCATTGTTGACAAAGTAGTGTCTCTGCTTTTTAATATGCTGTCTAGGTTTGTCATAGCTTTTCTTCCAAGGAGCAAGCATCTTTTAATTTCATGGCTACTGTCACAATCTGCAGTGATTTTGGAGTCCAAAAAAATAAAGTCTGTCACTGTTGCCATTGTTTCCCCATCTATTTGCCATGAAGTGATGGTACCAGATGCCATGATCTTAGTTTTCTGAATGTTGAGTTTTAAAGCCAACTTTTTCACTCTCCTCTTTCACTTTCATCAAGAGGCTCTGTAGTTCTTCTTTGCTTTATGCCATAAGGGTGCTGTCATCTGTGTCTTTTTTTTTTTTCATTCTTGCTTTTTTTTTTTTAATTAATTTATTTTAATTGGAGGCTAATTACTTTACAATATTGTAGTGGTTTTGCCATACATTGACATGAATCAGCCATGGGTGTACATGTGTTCCCCATCCTGAACCCCTCTCCCGCCTCCCTCCCTATCCCATCCATCTGGGTCATCCCAGCGTACCAGCCCTGAGCACCCTGTCTCATGCATCAAACCTGGACTGGTAATCTGTTTCACGTATGATAATATATATGTTTCAATGCTATTCTCTCAAAATCATCCCCCCTCGCCTTCTCCCACAGAGTCCAAAAGACTGTTCTATACATCAGTGTCTCTTTTGCTGTCTCGTACACAGGGTTATTGTTACCATCTTTCTAAATTCCATATATATGCGTTAGTATACTGTATTGGTGTTTTTCTTTCTGGCTTACTTCACTCTGTTTAATAGGCTCCAGTTTCATCCACCTCATTAGAACTGATTCAAATGTATTCTTTTTAATGACTGAGTAATACTCCATTGTGTATATGTACCACAGCTTTCTTATCCATTCATCTGCTGATGGACATCTAGGTTGCTTCCATGTCCTGGCTATTATAAACAGTGCTGCAATGAACATTGGGGTACACGTGTCTCTTTCGATTCTGGTTTCCTCAGCGTGTATGCCCAGCAGTGGGATTGCTGGAATCTCCACACTGTTCTCCATAGTGGCTGTACTAGTTTGCATTCCCACCAACAGTTTAAGAGGGTTCACTTTTCTCCACACCCTCTCCAGCATTTATTGCTTGTAGACTTTTGGATAGCAGCCATTCTGACCAGCGTGAGATGGTACCTCATAGTGGTTTTGATTTGCATTTCTCTGATAATGAGTGATGTTGAGCATCTTTTCATGTGTTTGTTAGCCATCTGTATGTCTCCTGACAGTCTTGATTCCAGATTGTGCTTTGTCCAGCCCAGCATTTCATATGATATACTCTTCAGATAAGTTAAATAAGCAGGATGACAATATATAGCCTTGATGTACTCCTTTCCCAATTTGGAACCAGTCTGTTGTTCCATGTCCTGTTCTAACTGTTGCTTCTTGACCTGCATACGGATTTCTCAGGAGGCAGGTCAGATGGTCTGGTATTCCCATCTCTTGAATAATTTTCCACGGTTTATTGTGATCCATACAGTCAAAGGCTTTGGCGTAGTCAATAAAGCAGAAGTAGATGTTTTTCTGGAACTCTTGCTTTTTCTGTGATCCAACAGATGTTGGCAATTTGATCTCTGGTTCCTCTGCCTTTTCTAAATCTAGCTTGAACATCTGGAAGTTCATGATTCACATACTGTATAAGCCTGGCTTGGAGAATTTTGAGCCTTACTTTACTAGTATGTGAGATGAGTGCAATTGTGCAGTAGTTTGAACATTCTTTGGCAGTGCTTTGGGTGAAATCTACAAATGCCCATTATCATTCCCTTGTAAGAACAGGGACTTCAAAGAATCTCTCAGATGATTTTCCTACTACTGTGGCCCATTCAATTCCCCTGACACTTGTTGAACTTAAACAACCCAGAGTGAGAAAAAATAGCCATTCTGGATGATATTTGTTTGATCAGGGTGTGAAAAATTGAATCACTCAATCAAGCCTGCATATTTAAGGGGACAGCTCAATTGAATGACAGCAGATTTGATGTGTGAGCCTGCATCTGTTAGTGGAGCTGACTAACAAAATGACTGTTGATCGTATGGATAAGTTTTTATCTAGTTCCAGCCTGGAGAAGCAATGAAAAGAAATTATCTACTCGTAAGTGATATCCAATCAAGGTGAGAACTAGAAACTGAATGTTTGGAAGTCTATGTTTATTAGAGCACTGCTTTGTTTTCTCTTATTTTGGGATAGTCTGCTTTGGGGGGATCATATTCACCTATTCAAATGTAAAGATGTAAAGAAGAGAAATCAGAGACCCCTTTAGAAAGTTAGATTTAGAATATTTCATCAAAGTTCATCTTGCATTGCCAGACTGACTTCTTGCTCAATCCTTGTTTTATCTCAGGCTCCTCCTTAGTTAAAATTCTTCTCTTTGAACCATCTCTAGGTTGAAACCTTCTTGGCAAAATAATATAAACCAGCATCTGCAGCTCGATGGACCTTTCAAGCCCTCCCAAGGTGAGAAAATGTTATTTTTCCCTTTTATGTGCTGTGGTTCATGGGGTAGTATTTGTCATCTTGTCATATAACAGTAATGACGTTCATCGTGTTGAAATACAGCCTTAAGCAGCAGCATCTATGGGTATGGGAGCGGTCTCCATACTGTGGCCCTCATCAGCCCCTCCAGGCACTCCCAATGAAAAGATTCTCCTTAAAATGCGCCATTTCATTCTGGTTTGTCACAAGGGTCAGTTCCTCACTAGAACAGTCTTTCTTTTGGAGCAGCAGAGGGATAATTGGTTTTCATGTGGGTGCTTTTTACCATATTTTACACTGACACTTGAAAAATTTGGTATTATATTCTTTAAGGATCCCTCCCCCCCTCCCCAATATATACATGCAGACATACACACGCTCCATTTCTATGGGGGAAACAGTTTTGTTGTTTGCCATGAGGACAGCTGTAGTTGAATCATTGTGGTAACATATAGTCAAGGAATTCATGAAGGTGCAAATTGACAGCCCAGAGGGACACAGCTTAGGCTCCCCTTTTGGGAAAGCCACCTCTCTGCTCTTAGCTCTATAGAGACTCAGGGAAGCTGCCAGTAGGGCCACATGTACTCATTCCGTCAAGCCTAACCCCGTTGCCACTGCCCCCTCAGGCTGCACGGAGCCCCTTAAGATTTCTTCATACCTTCAAGCCACACAGTGAAACTCATTTTATCCTCTCTCTACTCTTATCTGTCTTTTAGGGAGAGGGGAACTGTGGGAGAAAGCACACAGAATGATATTCCCACTGACCTCTTCCAGGCGGGATTGTCTCGGTCTCGATCTCCAGGAGAGACAGTTCTGCCTATTGACAAATAGGCATTCTCAGGCAGTTTTTGAGAAAAAAAAACACTTTCACAGATGATCTTGTAATTTTTTTGGAGAAAAGTTGCCCAAGAACACATAACCAAAAATATATAAAAATGTTACAGAGGTTAATGATCCAGTCAGTGAGATTTTGTGGTATTTCTGATTTGTAATTTTTTGTCAGTTCACTACCCCTATCCCAAAGAGAACACTAAGTTAAAAAGAAAAACTCATCAAAAGCCCTTCAAAGATTTAGGTGAGACCATTTCAGCAGTTGTTTAGTGTGATGGGGAAAAAATATCCTATAGACAAAAAAGAATTTTCAAATATATGAGATATGACCTCATTTTTTGATCAAAGCATGATGATGGATACCTGACTTTCAAAGCCAAAAACTTACTTTTGTAATATTGCCCCAAATTTTAATTTATGTATACTTAATAATAAACTCTGGGCTTCCCTGGTGGCTCAGCTGGTAAAGAATCTGCCTGCAATACAGGAGACCCCGATTCAATCCCTGGGTTGGGAAGATTCCCAGGAGAAGGGCATGGCAACCCACTCCAGTATTCTTGCCTGCAGAATTCTATGGACAGAGTAGCCTGGCGGGCTACAGTCCATGGAGTCACAAGGAGTTGGACATGACTGAGTGACTAAGCATAGCGCAATAATCAACTCATTTAGTTGCTTTGTGTTGCTTTAGTTGCTTTATTTAGGTGACAGTGTTTTAGAGAACACAATAGAAGATAGCATTGCTCAAAACAATACATTCCGAATACTTTATTGGGTTGGTGTTATGCATACAGTTGAGTATTTGAGTATACTTACAGTAAAGATTTCCATGCTAAAATTGTTGTAGTCAAAGTCTAGAAGAAGAACTTTGGGGCTTTAGTTGTCCATGAATTAAGATAGATATAAATTATTTTCTAAAAAGAATTTTCATTCTGCTCATTGGTAATGCCTTGACTTCTGGTAATCCTCTGCATGGAAATAGACCAGCTTTATGTTCATTTTTTTCAGTCATGTGTTTTTTGCTAGGCTCTAGTACTTTCACAAGGGGGAGGGTATCTAGTTTGACATTTCATTAAGATACAGTTTTAAATAGCACTGAAAAAGAAATTATATTCCAAATAATTGCCAAAGAGAATAATTTCAAAATCAAGTTATCCAAAACACAGCAAAAGCCTACCTGAAGGAAGCAGAGCTTATGGGGGACCACTCAAAGAATATGAATGAAATTCACATACACTTGGACACACTCTAAATATCTTCCTATTGAATTGCATTTGGGGTAAAGTCTTAGTCCATTTCATTAGCCATATGAAATTGATCATGTTATCTCTCAAGTATTATTGAGGATATTGAGCAATTACAGTACAGAGAATCCCTTGTATATGCAACCTCAAGGACACTTTCTACCTTATCTTAGTATCTGAGCTTCTCCTAACAATTGCTCTTTTTTCTTAAGGATTTGCCTTATGGATACCGTGGCTGGTGTATCGCCCTTTGCTCCTTACAGACATAGTCCAAATAGCCATCCACAAATACCAAATGCCTACAGGCTAGGCATTTTATATTGGTTGATCCCTAGATTTATTTAAGGTCGTTCTCCTTATTTTTCCTTTTTCTACCTCTAGTTAATATTCCTTTTGCTGCATTTTAGTCATCTGGGAAACCATTTTTATAAAAAAGAAGGCTAATAATATTGCTACTTAAGGGAAAGAGTTTATTACCCCAAAGCCTCAGAAAAGCCTGACTTATCCTATAGGAAGCTGGTAAAAATGAGAAAAAATTTCTGCTTGGTTTCTCAAAAAGATTCAAAAAGGAAAAGTTAAAGAGCTTCTTTGAATAAAGAGCAAGCAAGCATAGAAAAAAAATCAAAGCTGAGATAAAGTCAGATACAAATATAGCTAAAATAAGGAAATAGTATAAGAAAAAATATAATATAAAAATGTAAATTTGCTTTGATATTGATTATAGACAGCATAAATAACTTCTAAATTCATATCTATACTATGAAAGACACAGGAGATACCCATTCAGAAGCAGAGTAAAAAATGCAGAGGTAATAAAAAATATGAAAGGCTTATATGCGAAGTCAGACTTGGATAGTAATTTTCCAAATTCAGAAACCAGGGCAGTATGAGGGAAGCAATAGTCATGGATCTAACAGACAAAACTTTTCTGAGTAAAGAAAAATCATGACTCAAAGTGAATTACCAGGGTCTAGGCAAAATTAGTTAGAAGAACCTACATCTAAATCTGGAGTAGGAAATGGCAACCCACTCCAGTATTCTTGCCTGGGAAATCCCATTGACAGAAGGGCCTGGTGGGCTATAGTCCATGGGGTTACAAAGAGTTGGACATGACTGGTCAACTAAGCAACCACATCTAAATGAACAGTAATAATTTTTAAAACTTAAATTCAGGAACAAAAAGGAACATTATATAATCACTTTTCAGAAATACGCAGCAATAAGAATGCTCGTTTCTTTTTTTTAATGAAAGAAAAACAAAAGAATGTTATCTATAAAATTTCAAGGCATAAAAAGATTGAGAAGCAAGAATTACATTATAAAATCTAGATGACATATCTATGGCAAGAGTCTCAGTCAGGCAAGGATTAAAGGATATATCACTATGTGTCCTTCCCAAGAAGAATACTTGAAGATAGATCCAGCAAGTGTCAAAAAAACTGGTGGGTTTCTGGAAACAGTGTAAAATCTAGATAATTATTAATAAGCTATTATAGATATAATTGAAGAATTCAATGAGAAATCCTAGAACTATTGGGTGAAAAAGTAGAGTCAAGTGACAAAAAATGATGTATAAAAATGAGCTGTATCTATAACCCTAAATGAAATAAAAACTTTGTAGTAAAGACAGACCATGGAAAATTAACGGGACACTGAATTTTTGGCCGTATATTATAAGGGAGTAGAATCAAAATTTACTTTTATGACCTTAAGAATTAAAGAGATATAGCTAAATTTAATATATCTAGATTGCTATAGAGTTAATTCAGAATTCCCCACTACTGTTAACTGCAAAAGATACCAATAGAGCAACAATCGTATAACCGGTAGAAGAGAGAAAACAAAGACAACAGTATCATCAGAAAGTTTAAAATAAGACCACAGAACCTTGCTAAATTTTAGCTCTAACTTTGTATGTGTAATCTTTGGGGTTTTCTCAGATACAAGGTCATGTCAGCTGTGAATAGGGATAGTGTTGCTTCTTCCTAATTTGAATGCCTTTTCTTTCTTTTTCTTGCCTGCTTGCTCTGGCTAGAACGTCTCATATAATGTTGACTGGAAGTGGCAAAAGTGGGCATTGTTCCTTGTTCTGGGCAGGCAGGCTTTCTGTCTTTTGCCACTGTGTTGTTGGCAGTGGGTTTTTCATGTATAGCCTTTATTGTGGTGTGGAAGTTAACTTCTATTTCTGTTTTACTAAGTGTTTTTTGTCATGAAAGGATGTTGAACTTTGTCAAATTCTTTTATTGCATCAACTGAGATGATTCGGTTTTTTTCCTGCATTCTACTGATGTGAAATATTACCTTGATTAATTTTTGTCTGTTGACCCATTCTGAAATTCCAGAAGTAGGTCCCACTTGGTCATGGTATATAACCCTTTTAATGTACTACTTTGATTTGCTGGTATTTTGTCCAGGATTTTTATGTCAATATTCATAAAGGATGTTTGTTATTTTCTTATAGTGTCTTTGGCATCAGTGTAAAAGTTTGTAATATATATTCTGGATGCAAATTCCTTTTCAGATCTATAAAAAAAAAGAACACAGAAATAAACATGCCAGTTATGACAGTACACACCAGTAAGTTACTATTTCCCCTTAACCCTTTACCTTCAGCCCCATAAAAAGATAACTTAAAGCAACCAAAGCATGTGGTCCTTACAGAAAATCTAATAGAGACAAAGGGGTTTTTGGTTTGTTGTTTGTTTTGTTTTAGGTATATAAATTCATAATTTTGAATATAAATACTGTGGTAGATTGAAGATGACCACAATTGCTTTGTCACATTTCCCCCACCAAGAGGTGGACTCTATTTCCCCAACTTTTATATTAAGCTCACTTGTGACTTGCTTTGACCAATAAAAATCAGCAGAAGGTATTTTCTGGGCCTTGGACTGAAGAAGCCTGGCAGTCTAGGTTTTTGCACTCTTAGAACACAGCCACCGTGCTGTAAGGAAGCCTAAGTTATCTTGCTTGAGACCACAATATATTTTACCACAATAAAAAAGAATATATATTGATAGAACAAATGTCTGTTCTAAAAAATCACTTCATCTTGCTTTATCCTGCCTTATCACAGTTACTTTTAGTATTGATAATGATTTTTTCTTCTTATAGTTTGCTCAGTATTTAAAAAAATTTTTTTAGAAATCCAGATTTTTTAAGGGTTTTCAAATGAAAAGCTTTATCTAGCAGTAATGCCCTCAGACTTCAAACTTAAGCTCCCTAAGGACCAGTGAAGTGTGCTTGCCAGTTGCAAACTGTGGGTTTGCAACATTCCACACAGTATTTTCTATTAAGGAAATGTTTTTTGTAAAAGTTCCAGTTAATTAGCAAAATAACCCATTACTGCTGCTGCTGCTAAGTCGCTTCAGTTGTGTCCGACTCTGTGCAACCCCAGAGACAGCAGCCCACCAGGCTTCCCCGTCCCTGGGATTCTCCAGGCAAGAACCCTGGAGTGGGTTGCCATTTCCTTCTCCAATGCATGAAAGTGAAAAGTGAAAGTGAAGTCACTCAGTCTGTCCGACTCCTAGAACCCGATTACTACCAGTCTCTATTATGCTAGTTGTCCCCTCAATCCAAATTATATAGTTAATATCTAAAGTTTCCATTTCTGAAGTAAATAGATTCAAGGAGGACCAAGTATATGATTCTTGCTGCATTTTTCTTTTAGTCAATCCTTATTCAAGCATTTTGTTTCTGGAATATTCTGTATGAATCTCTCATACTCATTTTCTCTCCCTCTTGCCCTTACAGTGTGTTCTAGGGACACAGCTACTTAAAGCTGTCCTCAACCCCCATCCCTCACCTTGATATTTCTCACCTCTGTACCTTTTTAGGGTTGTATTTCCCTGCCTCCCCCTGCAATTTTGCTTTGCTGCACACACACACACAAACACACACACAGACTTCAGCATTTCACTAAAACTCCCTTCTACTATCACCACTTCCCAGTAATGTTCCTTGATCCTGTCCACTCAATCTCATCTAGACTCACAAACCCATGCATGCTTCAAGCTGAATTAGATGACTTTCCTCCAGGCTCCTAACGCTTTTGTTTTCTTTTCTTATTACACTTCTTATATGGCATTCAGTTCAGTTCAGTTCAGTCTCTCAGTCGTTTCCGACTCTTTGCGACCCCATGAATCGCAGCACGCCAGGCCTCCCTGTCCATCACCAACTCCCGGAGTTCACTCAGACTCACGTCCATCGAGTCAGTGATGCCATCCAGCCATCTCATCCTCTGTCGTCCCCTTCTCCTCCTGCCCCCAATCCCTCCCAGCATCAGAGAGTCTTTTCCAATGAGTCAACTCTTCGCATGAGGTGGCCAAAGTATTGGAGTTTCAGCTTTAGCATCAGTCCTTCCAAAGAAATCCCAGGGCTTATCCCCTTCAGAATGGACTGGTTGGATCTCCTTGCAGTCCAAGGGACTCTCAAGAGTCTTCTCCAACGACAGTTCAAAAGCATCAATTCTTCAGCGCTCAGCCTTCTTCACAGTCGAACTCTCACATCCATACATGACCACAGGAAAAACCATAGCTTTGACTAGACGGATCTTTGTTCGCAAAGTAATGTCTCTGCTTTTGAATATGCTATCTAGGTTGGTCATAACTTTCCTTCCAAGGAGTAAGTGTCTTTTAATTTCATGGCTGCAGTCAACATCTGCAGTGATTTTGGAGCCCCCCAAAATAAAGTCTGACACTGTTTCCACTGTTTCCCCATCTATTTCCCATGAAGTGGTGGGACCAGATGCCATGATCTTCGTTTTCTGAATGTTGAGCTTTAAGCCAACTTTTTCACTCTCCACTTTCACTTTCATCAAGAGGCTTTTGAGTTCCTCTTCACTTTGTGCCATAAGGGTGGTATCCTCTGCATATCTGAGGTTATTGATATTTCTCCCAGCAATCTTGATTCCAGCTTGTGTTGCTTCCAGTCCAGTATTTCTCATGATGTACTCTGCATATAAGTTAAATAAACAGGGTGACAATATACAGCCTTGATGAACTCCTTTTCCTATTTGGAACCAGTCTGTTGTTCCATGTCCAGTTCTAACTGTTGCTTCCCGGCCTGCATGCAAATTTCTCAAGAGGCAGGTCAGGTGGTCTGGTATTCCCATCTCTTTCAGAATTTTCCACAGTGTATTGTGATCCACACAGTCAAAGGCTTTGGCATAGTCAATAAAGCAGAAATAGACGTTTTTCTGGAACTCTCTTGCTTTTTCCATGATCCAGCGGACGTTGGCAATTTGATCTCTGGTTCCTCTGCCTTTTCTAAAACCAGCTTGAACATCAGGAAGTTCACGGTTCACATATTGCTGAAGCCTGGCTTGGAGAATTTTGAGCATTACTTTACTAGCGTGTGAGATGAGTGCAATTGTGCGGTAGTTTGAGCATTCTTTGGCATTGCCTTTCTTTGGGATTGGAATGAAAACTAACCTTTTCCAGTCCTGTGGCCACTGCTGAGTTTTCCAAATTTGCTGGCAAATTGAGTGCAGCACTTTCACAGCATCAACTTTCAGGATTTGAAATAGTTCAACTGGAATTCCATCACCTCCACTAGCTTTGTTCATAGTGATGCTTTCTAAGGCCCACTTGACTTCACATTCCAGGATGTCTGGCTCTCGGTCAGTGATCACACCATCGTGATTATCTGGGTCGTGAAGATCTTTTTAATACAGTTCTTCTGTGTATTCTTGCCATCTCTTCTTAATATCTTCTGCTTCTGTTAGGTCCATACCATTTCTGTCCTTTATCGAGCTCATCTTTGCATGAAATGTTCCTTTGGTATCTCTGATTTTCTTGAAGAGATCCCTAGTCTTTCCCATTCTGTTGTTTTCCTCTATTTCTTTGCATTGATCACTGAAGAAGGCTTTCTTATCTCTTCTTGCTATTCTTTGGAACTCTGCATTCAGATGTTTCTATCTTTCCTTTTCTCCTTTGCTTTTCGCTTCTCTTCTTGTCACAGCTATTTGTAAGGCCTCCCCAGACAGCCATTTTGCTTTTTTGCATTTCTTTTCTATGGGAATGGTCTTGATCCCTGTCTCCTATACAATGTCACGAACCTCATTACATAGTTCGTCAGGCACTCTTATCTATCAGATCTAGGCCCTTAAATCTATTTCTCACTTCCACTGTATAATCATAAGGGATTTGATTTAGGTCATACCTGAATGGTCTACTGGTTTTCCCTACTTTGTTCAATTTAAGTCTGAATTTGGCAATAAGGAGTTCATGGTCTGAGCCACAGTCAGCTCCTGGTCTTGTTTTTGCTGACTGTATAGAGCTTCGCCATCTCTGGCTGCAAGAATGTAATCAATCTGATTTCGGTGTTGATCATCTGGTGATGTCCATGTATAGAGTCTTCTCTTGTGTTGTTGGAAGAGGGTGTCTATTATGACCAGTGTATTTTCTTGGCAAAACTCTATTAGTCTTTGCCCTACTTCATTCCATATTCCAAGGACAAATTTGCCTGTTACTCCAGGTGTTTCTTGACTTCCTACTTTTGCATTCCAGTCCCCTATAATGAAAAGGACATCTTTTTTGGGTGTTAGTTCTAAAAGGTCTTGTAGGTCTTCATAGAACCATTCAACTTCAGCTTCTTCAGCGTTACTGGTTGGGGCATAGACTTGGATTACTGTGATATTGAGTGGTTTGCCTTGGAAACGAACAGAGATCATTCTGTCGTTTTTGAGATTGCACCAAGTACTGCATTTCGGACTCTTTTGTTGACCATGATGGCCACTCCATTTCTTCTGAGGGATTCCTGCCCACAGTAGTAGATATAATGGTCATCTGAGTTAAATTCACCCATTCCAGTCCATTTCAGCTCGCTGATTCCTAGAATGTCGACATTCACTCTTGCCATCTCTTGTTTGACCACTTCCAATTTGCCTTGATTCATGGACCTGACATTCCAGGTTCCTATGCAATATTGCTCTTTATAGCATCAGACCTTGCTTCTATCACCAGTCACATCCACAGCTGGGTATTCTTTTTGCTTTGGCTCCATCCCTTCATTCTTTCTGGAGTTATTTCTCCACTGATCTCCAGTAGCATTTTGGGCACCTACTGACCTGGGGAGTTTCTCTTTCAGTATCCTATCATTTTGCCTTTTCATACTGTTCATGGGGTTCTCAAGGCAAGAATACTGAAGTAGTTTGCCATTCCCTTCTCCAGTGGACCACATTCTGTCAAATCTCTCCATCATGACCCACCCGTCTTGGGTTGCCCCACGGGCATGGCTTAGTTTCATTGAGTTAGACAAGGCTGTGGTCCTAGTGTGATTAGATTGACTAGTTTTCTGTGAGTATGGTTTCAGTTTGTTTGCCCTCTGATGCCCTCTTGCAACACCTACCGTCTTACTTGGGTTTCTCTTACCTTGGGCGTGGGGTATCTCTTCACGGCTGCTCCAGCAAAGCGCAGCCATTGCTCCTTATCTTGGACGAGGGGTATCTCCTCACCACTGCCCTTCCTAACCTTCATTACGTTTATCTTTTTGTGTGTTCACTTCCTCCCAACCTCCTTATTACTAACCTGTAAGATAAACTGTATTTCATTTACTTTTGGATTTCCCAGCACCTAGCAATGAGACCAGTAGGAGGTGACTCATTGACCAAATCAGAAAAAAATGAGTGAGTGAGTAGCTTGAACCCCATGATATTAAATCTCTGCAAATAGTAATGCAGAAAACTGCATGGTTCCTTCCTCTAGTACGTTAATAACCTACTTGTCAGTTATTTGCTAGAATATGGATCCTTTACATTTCTTATTGTTCTCTCACAAATAGCTACATAAAAAACCTGGGAATGTTCGGCCACATTTGTAGTGTAGAATTTGTATCTGTTACTATGACATCTCTGTTTTATTCAGAATCTACTTCATTAAGTCCAGAATGGGTTAGTTTCAATACACAATTTGCAGCTGAATGTTGTTCTAATAACAAAATTCATCAGACAGAGACATCCTTCAAAGGTACTAAGAGTTAACTGTGTAATTTTCTTAATAAGACAGAGAAGGCAGTGCATCATTTTTTTTAACTATGGCATGCTCTGTGACACCATGTAATTTTTGGGGTATCTATACTTTGCTTGGAAAAAAACAATACCTAGTTTCTTTTTAAGACTATTTTTGCTGCCAAGAAAAAAAATCATTTGCTCTGTCACAATTATGGCAATAAATCTTACAGTGAAGACATTTAATGATGGCTACAAAGCTTCCTTTATTTTACCTTACAGAGACAGGCTTTAAGCTGAACTAACTTGGCATGTCAGGAAAAGCAAAGAATGGATGTGTTTTAGTTTTACAAATGCCTGTTTAAGAAATATGTTGTTAAAAAGTACTTTTTTGGTCCTAAGTTTGCATGGCCTATGATAAGACTGTTGCCTTCTGTATATAATAAGTTTAATTACATTCAGAAGTAAAAGATTTAGACTTTTTGTTCTTGGGAACTAAAATTTTAAGTTGAACTTGAAATAAGGTTGACTAACTCAGTTGTTTCAGACTTTTGCATCTTGAGGTTCCATTGGCTTCTAAATTTTTGAATTAATTTTGACTAGGAAATATGCTCAGAATATAAAATTCAGGAAGTCCCAAAGAGAGTATAGTGAAGTATCCTTCCTACCCTGGGCTCCCTGCTCTACTTAACACTTTCCCCAATCCATGCACTTATACCAACTTCTTCTGTATCATTTCAGAAGTGTTATATGCAAAGCAAATATTGAATATGAACATGCAATTTTCTTATTTAATGTCTTTGAGACTATCCCATATCAATACATATTGCATTTATTTTAATAGCTGCATAGAATCCCATTAGATGGATAGAATGTAATTTATAATCAGTCACATATTGATAAATAAATGTTATTACAAATGATATCTCAAATGCTTATCATTGGCACATGTATCTTTCCACAAATGTGAAATTATGTATGCAGCTTGAATTCACAGAAGAGAAATTGCTAGGTCAAAGGTTATGTATGTTTTTCTCTTAACAGATATTGCAAACCAATTTCCTTAGGTGTTATACCAATTTATATGCCACCAACATAAGTGTGCCTGAATTTTCACATTCTCACCAGAGAACATGTTACCAAAATTTAATTTTTACCAAATATAAAGGTTACAGGATATTCCCATATACTATAAACTATGGAATAGCTCTTATTTTTTCAAGATAGGTATCTGAAAAACTTGTTTTTAATGTGAAAATGTTCTTATTTAGAACATCTGAGCTAACTTTGATGAGTGACATAATCTGAAATGGTTTAACACTCATCAAAAAAGGAATTTAGGTGTTCGCAGCCGCCGCTGCGCCGCTGTCGCTCTCCAACGCCAGCGCCGCCTCTAGCTTGCCGAGCTCCAGCCGAAGGAGAAGGAGGGTAAGTAAGGAGGTCTATATACCATGGCTCGTACAAAGCAGACTGCCCGCAAATCGACCAGTGGTAAAGCACCGAGGAAGCAACTCGCTACAAAAGCCGCTCGCAAGAGTGCGCCCTCTACTGGACGGGTGAAGAAACCTCATCGTTACAGGCCTGGTACTGTGGCACTCCGTGAAATTAGACGTTATCAGAAGTCCACTGAACTTCTGATTCGCAAACTTCCCTTCCAGAGTCTGGTGCGGGAAATTGCTCAGGACTTCAAAACAGATCTGCGCTTCCAGAGTGCAGCTATTGGTGCTTTGCTGGAGGCAAGTGAGGCCTACCTGGTTGGCCTTTTTGAAGACACCAACCTGTGTGCTATCTGTGCCAAACGTGTAACAATTATGCCAAAAGACATTCAGCTAGCATGCCGCAAATGTGGAGAACGTGCTTAAGAATCCACTATGATGGGAAACATTTCATTCTTAAAAAAAAATTCTCTTCTTCCTGTTATTGGTAGTTCTGAACGTTAGATATTTTTTTTCCATGGGGTCAAAAGGTACCTAAGTATATGATTACAAGTGGAAAATAGGGGACAGAAATCAGGTATTGGCAGTTTTTCCATTTTCATTTGTGTGTGAATTTTTAATATAAATGCAGGGACATAAAGCATTAATGAAAGTCAAAATGTTTCAGTGAACAAGTTTCAGCAGTTCAACTTTATAACAGTTATAAATAAACCTGTTAAATTTTTCTGGACAATGCCAGAATTTGGATTTTTTTAAAACAAGTAAATTTCTTATTGACTGCAAAAAAAAAAAAAAATTAAAAATTTTTCTTTATAGAGTATGCACACATCAAAACAGAGGAAAGAAGAATGTGAAATCTTTCCCCACTTCCTTTTTCCCCCAGCTCTAAATCCATTCTGTACTGGCTAGTCTTTACTCACTGCTCTCCCACCTTTTCTTTCGTAATAAAGAGATCGTTTACTTGACAGTTATTTTTTCCTAAGTGTGGTTGTTCGAAGTATAGTGACTGGATAAAACCAAATGTCTTTGGAATTTGAGGGCAAATTCAACTAATAGGAGACAGGACATTTTTGCCTTTTCTTTTAACCAGTTTACCAGATCATCTTCTATACTAATTTTCCTTTAGATCTGAGTTTTTATTTATTTCCTTTTCTGCTTTCTTAGGAAAGAAACCTATCCCCTGAATCTGCAGAGCTGACTTAAATGCTCTTTTCCAAAGCAGAGCACAAATTAATGAAGTCTTTTATTATATGGTAGTCACTGTCATTGTGGTTAAATACAAATAGTGCAGAGGCAGTGCTTTTTAAAGATACACACAAACACACATGTGCAGTGGTTTCTCTTTGATGAATATGGCAACCTGTTCATTTTTTCACAGCTGTAAGAAGACAGTTGTTAACAAGTAAAATCCAAATATCCATTTCGTCTTCTCAAATGAGAGAGAATATAAATAAGTTAAAGCTAAAACTTCACTAAGATTCATATACTTGGCCATGTATTTATATTTGAGGAACATTAAAAAATTATATTTGGCCATTCTAAAAATTAAAATGCAAAATTGGGCACAATGGGAGGTCCAATTGAGATAGTGTTGCAGATTAATGCTTAAATATTATAGTTAGCCATGCTGATGCTGTGCTTAGTTGCATCTGACTCTTTGTGACCCCATGGACTGTAGCCCACCAGGCTCCTCTGTCCATGGGGATTCTCCAGGCAAGGATACTGGAGTGGGTTGCCATGCCTTTCTCCAGGAGATCTTACTGACCCAGGAAGCAAACCAGGATCTCCTGCATTGCAGACAGATTCTTTAGCAGCTGAGCTACCGGGAAGCCCATAGTTGGCCATAATGTTAGGGGAAACACACTGACTGAAACTGCCCACCCTGGCCAGGCAACATAGTAACCACTTGCATGAGTTGTTTTATGACAGGAGGTCCTGGTAATGAACATGGAACTAATAAGCCACCACCAACCGGGAGAGTTCGGGAAAGGTCAAAAGGGGTTACCACATGTCAGACCACATCCCAGAATCCTTCTCTCTGGCATCCATCTTGGCTGAACAAGGCATACACCGCCAGAAAGGACTCTGAGTCAGAATGATTGGCTAAAGACAACCCAGAAGCTAATCCCATCACCATAAAACCTGAGACTGCAAGCCATGTAGCAGAGCTGTTCTCCTGGGTTCTCTTACCCTACTGCTGTCCACCTGGGTGCCCTTTCACAATAAAATCTCTTGCTTTGTCAGCATATGTGTCTCCTCGGATAGTTCATTTCCGAGTATTAGACAAGAGCCCAGTTTTGGACACTGGAAGGGTTCCCCCTTCCTGCAACAATAACAGGCTCTAAAATTAAGGTTTACACTAAAACCAAAACAAAAAATTAATTTAAAAGTATGAAAAAAGCCAATGATAGTTTCAGTAGGTTTTTTAGCCCAAGTATCCCTTGATTTAAGCACACTCAGTAGCAAAATCTTTGGTAACATTGATAAAGAAGTCAATCCATTATACATATCTAAAGGACCAGTTCCAAGTACTGATATTTTAGTTTTAGTTTTGCTTTTGGTTAAAAATAATATATGCTGGGTGTTAAGCACATTCTGATGAAGTATGCTATTATAGTTAGTTCTAGTAGATATATTTATGTTTTGTATTAAAAAAAAAAAAAAAAAAGAGGCAAAAACTTTGAGAGAAACTGTTAGGCCAGAGGTGAAATCAAAAGGAAGATTCCAAGTATACAACAGGCAGAATTTAACAATACAGATAGAGCAGGAAAAATGTAATACAAAGCATGCTGAAGCACGAACCAAAATGTGTTGGCAAGATTTCTAGAAAGAGAGTGGTGATGCAAGAGAAAGTTGATAATGTGCACTGAAATGTCAGGGACCATAAATAGGGTGTGTTCCAAGAAGAAACTTTTTTATGTCTCTTGCATTTGCAAGCGGGTTCTTTACCACTGACGCTACCTAGTAAGCCACAAAGAACCTTTTTTAAATAATGCTAATGTTATTGTCAAGAATAGCTTATGGTCTGAATCTCTTGTTAGGTGGAGAATGACCTCTCAGTTCTAAAGCAGTGATTATTAGTGTGTGGTCCCATACCAGTATCATGGGCATCACTTTTGGGAACTTGTTAAAAATAAACTGAGTTGAGGCCCCAAAATCTGCAAATTTTACAAGCTTTCCAGGGATTCTGATGAAGGTTCAAGTCTGGAGCCCACTGTTCATAGACTGAAGCTATTGTCTCAGTGGTTATAAGAATTGGAATGTGTCAAATAAGCCCTTTTAGATTCCAGTAAACTCTATTTCCATGTCCTGGTATCATAAGATTGTCTGTCTGGAGCAGGAGGAAACAGGCTGAGGAATAGTCTCCATTCTGTGGTATATCTTCACAATCACAGTTCATAAATTAGTTTTGGTTTCTCACCATCCCAGAAGTCTGTTCTGTATTATTGATTATTGTAGTAGAAGAGAAAGGCTTTTTCTGCTATTGGAAAGGAATGTTAATTGTATCAGTTTTCCCTTACTTATACCAATGTGAGGCAAACACCATAATGAACACAAACTCCATGTGGAAATCTTGGAAAATATGTGCTTTCTAGATGGCAAAGCCTTTTGGGCATCCTCCGCTCATATGCCATAGAGAGCACCATGCTGTTGTTGTTTTTATTGTTAACTCATAGTAGTTAATCACTACAATAAGAATTAATATTTATTGAGCATTCTAAAGCTAAGCATTGTGTTGAGAAAAAACTTATTTAAGCCATTGGTGTATGAGTTAGGTGCTATTATAACTCATTTTATACATAGTGGAACTTGAAGGGGTTAAGTAACTTGTCTAAGATCATTCAATTAATAAATATGTGGAAAAAAGGACCTCACTAGATTTGATGCCAGATCTCATATTATTAAAATCCTACAGTCTCTTCTTCTCTATGCCTTTTACCTGGACTGAGACAGTCCCCCAAGATCTTTCTTCTGTTCTTGATAGCTTCCACAACCCATTCTGTTCTGGGCTTTTGTTCACAATCAACATCTACAAAGAAGTGAGATACCTTTTAACTTTTTTTCCCACTATTCCTCTTCTTATACAGAACATAAGTGTGTAGGCTATATAGTTTTAAGGAATTTATTGCCTTCATAATGAGAAAACCAGATATCTAAAACGGACTAACATGGAGAAAGTAACCAACTTTTTAAAAATATATATATATTATTATGTTTAATAAATAGATGTCATACTATATTTAATAAAATTACTGCATTTAATATTAAAATACATATTTTAAAGATATATTACTAAGGTCTTAAAATTGTGTTTTATAATCCCTGAATTCCTTACCATATTGTAAGGCAAGTCCAAGGGAGTTTCTCTGGATTTTGTACATTTTGAGTCGAGTAGGGGGAGGGGGATTGGGACCAGAGAAATAAGCAGGCATTCTCACATAGGTTGTTCCTGAACTTCCCCCCTGCCAGCCTTTTCTTTAACATCCTTGCCAATGCTTGCCTTCCTCTCAACTTCTCATCCAGCTCCATCTCAGTTCCTATCAACTGCATCTTCTAAGTAGCCCTGTATTTGGTGACTTCTTCCTGCTTTTACTGTTACCACCTTTAGTATTAACTGATGTTTTTGAATTACATACTGAAGATAGTAGAGATATACAGAAGGCATTTAAGGCAAGGAAGTGGCATAATCACATATGAATTTCAGAGTCATCATTCAGACAGATATGCAGAGGACAGATTTGAAGGGAAACCAGAGGCAATGAGATAAATTAGATAAGGATGAATTAAATAAAAAGCATAGGAGCACTGAATACGGTGAAGGCAAATGATGGAAACTTCTGTATTGGTTTCTGTTCCTGTTCTTTGCAGATTACAAATTCATTTAACATTCATTCAGTAAATGTGTACTGAGCACCTAACCATGTGAGAGATGTGTTGCTAGGCTATGGCAACACAATAGTGAAGAGAACAGAACACAAAAATGCCTCTACGTAGCTAATGCTTTGTGTTGTTGGCCACCGTTATACTTTTACATGAATGCATGCTCTGAGAGACTATTTTACTAAACAAAAAAATGTATTCCTGGGTAGGTCACTGATTTGGGGATGAGGACACGGAACCAGGAGAGGAGAAGTCATGAAGATAAACCTTCCCTGTCTTGTGGTCTTAACTAGGTTTCCCCCAGACCGAAGGGAGGTAGTTGGCCATTAGTTACTATTAAATAGAATCATATATTCAGATTTTTTAGATGTGCTGTCATCCAGCATATAGTAAACTCAAGAATGAATAGAATATAAGTCAGCTAAGTCTGAATTTGGATAAAGGAAAAATAAAAGACTGCTATCTCTAAAGAAATGTAGGTAGAAGCCCAGGTCAGAGGCTTGCCATCTCTAGGAGGGTCACCAGGTCATGATGCTTGGGAGTGGATGGTTATCCAAAAAGAATCCAAAGATGAAATGGCTGAAGAATTGTGAAAGAAAACAACTATGGCTAGGCTACTGTGAACGTGGTATTGGGCTTGAAAGCAACAAGGCTAAGTTTGATGCCCTGCTATGTTCTGCACAAGCTGTATGATTTTAAGCACATGAGACAGTCCTTCTGAGCTTGTTTTCCTATCTTTAAAAATGATACATTAACACTTATTCTAATCACACTACAGCATAATGTGAAAAGTCAAGATTAGAGTGAGAGGCTAATAAAAAGCTATATTTTATCAGTTTTATCTTTCTCATTATACTGTAAAGTAAGCTACTTCAAATTAGTTTTTAAGAGAAAGATTACAGATGTATGACTGGAAGTATATACAATACACATGAAAGAAATTATTGCTATTATCCACTACCATGTCCATGCCTAAAAACAGGGACTGTATTTTTTTGCTTTTTATCATTATTTTTATTGAGGTATAGTTGATTTACAATATTACATTTATTTCTCCTATGGAGCACAGTCCTGTAGAGCACAGTGATTCAGTTATTTTTTTATATATATATACACATATATATATATATACACACACACGTATATATATATACGCACACACACACACACACGCATACACACCCAGTTCTTTTTTTATATTCTTTTTCATTATGGCTTATTTTAAGATTATTGAATATAGTTCTCTATTCTACACAGTAGGACCTTGTTGCTTATTTATTCTATGTGTAAAACTTTATATCTGCTAACCCCCACCACCCACTCCACCCCTCCACCAACCCTCTCTCCCTTGGCAATCACCAGTCTATTCTCGATGTCTGTGAGTCTGTTTCTGTTTAATGGATAAGTTCAATTGTGTCATAGTTTAGATTCCATGTTTAAGTGATATCATATAGTATTTGTCTTTCTGATTTACTTCACTTAATATTATAGTCTAATATTATAGTCTAATCTCTAGTTGTATACATGTTGCTGCCAATGGCATTTTTTTTTTAATGGCTGAGTAGTATCCAGACAGAACTATAATTTAAGAAGATACATGCACCCCTATGTTTATAGCAGCGCTATTCACAATAGCCAAGCCGTGGACACAACCTAAATGCCCACTGACAGATGATTGGATAAAGAACATGTGGCAGATATATATATACAAAGGGACCATTCTTAAATCAGTTTAGAATCCCAAGAATCTTATACATAATCAGTTCAGTCTCTCAGTTGTGTCCAACTCTTTGCAACCTCATGGACTGCAGCACACCAGGCTTCCCTGTCCATCACCAAGTACCGGAGCTTACTCAAACTTACGTCCCTAGAGTCGGTGATGCCATCCAACTGTCTCATCCTCTGTTGTCCCCTTCTCCTCCCACCTTCAATCTTTCCCAGCATCAGGGTCTTTTCAAATGAGTCAGTTATTCGCATCTGGTGGCCAAAGTATTGGAGTTTCAGCTTCAGCATCAGTCCTTCCAGTGAATATTCAGGACTGATTTCCTTTAGGAAAATTGTATATAATCAATTATCATTAAATATTGGTTGGATGAATGAATAAAAGCACGAAAAAAAAAAAAAGAAAGAAAGAAACGTTGCTAGTTTTCCTAGGACTGACTCTGGAGAAAGTATCAGTGGCCTTCCAGATCTTTCTAGGGATGAAGAAATGAAGTCAGAATTTGTGTGACCTATTTTATAGTAGTTTAAAACTGGTTGGTACTGTACCTCAACTTAATTTGCAAATTGTCTAGTTTCTTGCTCTTCAAAGTATACTTCTAGAACAATACTAGTCTGCAAGCTCTCTGTCACTGGTCTGTGACAATGTAAGTACAGAAATTAAGAGTAAGCATTTAGAAATGCTAGCAGCAACTTGACAGTGTAAATTTACATCTATTGAATCTTTTTAAAAGTTGTCTTGTATTTTTTCTTTTACATTTATTTTTCCATAAATTCATTTTATTATATGTTGCAAAATAATTGATGTATGGCAGAGTAGAGTTGGGGGAGAGTCATCCTTCACTAAAGGCAGTCTGAGAAGCAGTGACCTGGTTTATTATTCTAGTTGTTTTCAGTCACTAAGTCATATCCGACTATTTGCGACCCCATGAAGTGCAGCATGCCAGGCTTCCCTGTCCTTCACTATCTCCTGGAGTTTCCTCAAATTCATGTCCATTGAGTAGGTGGTACCATCCAACCATCTCATCCTCTGTCGTCCCCTTCTCCTCTTGGCTTCAGTGTTTCCCAGCATCAGGGTCTTTCCTAATAAGTCAGCTCTTTGCATCAGGTGGCCCAAGTATTGGAGCTTCAGCTTCATCATCAGTCCTTCCAATGAATATTCAGGACTGATTTCCTTTAAGATTGACTGGTTTGATCACCTTGCTGTTCAAGGGACTCTCAAGAGTCTTCTCTAGCACCACAGTTCAAAAGCTTTCAAAAACTATACGTGGTTATAATAAAGATGTCATATCCATGGGCACTCTTATAGTTTTTATGATTCCTGTAAATTAAAACTAGTGTAAGTGCAAATAAACCAGTCCTGGTTTAAATAATTACCATAGTGCTTAGTCTAGGGGGACTAGGGAGCTGATGTCTCATGGTATCATGGAAAAAATCCATAAGAACCAAAATTTTATCCAGTTCCTCCAGCTACTAATGGCATGGCCCTAGTTGAGAAGGAATTCTTTAACACTGTTCTCCTACTCGTAAAATGGGCATAGTTATTTCTGTATTAAAGAATTTTGAAGCGTAATTGGCTCTACAGAGGTTGCTTAGTACAGGATCTGGCACATAGGGGAAGCTAGTTTTCAGTATTATGATAGTTGTTTTGGCAGATCCTCTGGGAAAGGGAATAGGGTCAGTCAGCTCTGATGGCATAAAACAGCACAGATTCTAGTGGACAATTGAAGCTCAAATAGTTCTGACCATGGCTGCTAGTGTGTATTGATGATTCGTAGCTTTAGTGGCATACATAACACCTAGGAATCTTATTAAAGTGTAGTATTTAGTAGATCTGGAGCCCAAGAGTCTACAGTTCTAAGTAACTTCTGGATAGCGTGAATTCTGCTAGTCCGCAGACCGTACTTAGGGTAGCAGGGTCATAGACTAAGGTTCCAGCTTTAGCAGGTAACATACCATGAGGGCATGCACACTGGACCCTGTCCCCAGAGTTTCCATCTAGTAGTTCTTACAGTAGTTGAATGGGTGGATGCCATTGGATGTGACCTGAAAATGTGCATCTCTAACAAGATACATCAGCATTAGGTGTTATTGTAGTTAATGACTAGGGAACCACACTTTGAGAACTGTTGCCCTAGACTGTGTGGCAGACATCTTGGCTTCTTCACTGACCTTAAACAAATGACCTGATTTGCCTCAATTTCCTCAGTTATAAAATAAGGATAAACTGAATAATTCATAAGAATCCTTCTAGTACTAAAATCTATCCATTCCTCCTGGCCTTTGTCTCAAAGTAAACAAATATGCTGCATTGGTGACTCTGAAATGTACGTAAATACATTTTTACCAAGAGTGTTTCCTTCATTCAAAATGACCAATAATGACACAGGTTTACTTATGGAAGAACACCTGTCAGCATCTTTTTTTGCCTTGATATGTGCTAAGGCTAATTGAGAACTGATTTTCTAAAAAATGAAAATCAGAGCCTAGAAGTCTTGATCCTTCTGCCTGCTGTCCTCAAGAACAATCCAACAAAGAGCTCTTCTTTTTTCACTTAGAGTATTCCAGACTAGCTTTAATAATTGTTGTTTAGTAGCCAGAAACTATACTGTGTACTTGATGTGGATCATCCTATTTAGCCTTCCCAACTACTGTAAGAGGCAGTTACTAATCTCATTCATTTGAGTAGAAAACTAGGAGATTTAAAGTAAGTTACCCAGGTGTGTACAGTGGTAGTGATGGAGCTAAAATTAATTCCTAGCCTGGGAGAGCAACCTAGACAGCATATTAAAAAGCAGAGACATTACTTTGCCAAGAAAGACCTGTATAGTCAAGGCCATGGTTTTTCCAGTAGTCATGTGTGGATGTGAGAGTTGAACTACAAAGAAAGCTGAGTGCTGAAGAATTGATGCTTTTGAATCATGGTGTTGGAGAAGACTCTTGAGAGTCCTTTGGACTGCAAGGAGATCCAACCAGTCCATCCTAAAGGAAATCAGTCCTGAATATTCATTGGATGGACAGATATTTAAGCTGAAACTCCAATACTTTGGCCACATGATGAGAAGAATTGACTCACTGGACAAGACCCTGATGCTAGGAAAGATTGAAGGCAGGAAGAGAAGGTGATGACAGAGGATGAGATAGTTGGATGGCATCACGGACTCAATGGACATGAGTTTGAGTAAGCTCTGGGAGTTGGTGATGGACAGGGAAGCCTGGCATGCTGCAGTTCGTGGGGTCTCAGAGTCAGACATGACTGAGCGACTGAACTGATCTGAGCCTGAGAGATGGCAGAGACCACATTGTTAACCACTGAGGATGCAGAACAGAGAAGAAGAGGAAAAAAAGGAGAAGGCTGATTGATGCTTTCAAGTTTACTAATCCCTAATAATGGAGTCTAATGACAGAGTCAAAAACTACAACGAGGTTGAAAGATTTCAAACAGAAAAGAGTATAAATCTATGAGTTCAAGAACATTTTAAACTAATCTATGTTGACAAAAGTCATAGCAGTGGTTAACTCTGGGGAGAAATGGGGGAGTATGGAAAGAAGGAAACTTTCTAGGGTGAGTGAAAATATCTGGATATTGGTCACAAGGGCTTCCCAGGTGGCACTAGTGGTAAAGAACCTGCCTGCCAGTTGAGGGGACACAAGAGATGTGGGTTTGATCCCTGGGTCGGAAAGATCGCCTGGAGTAGGAAATGGCAATCCACTTCAGTATTCTTGCCTGGGAAATCTCATGGATAGAGGATCCTGGCGGGTTACAGTCTATAGGATTGCAAAGAGTTGGACATGTTTGAAGCTTAGCACTGAACTGAAGTGGTCACAAGGGCATATATATATATATATATATATACACACACACACATATACATGCAAAACCTCATTGAGCTCTGCATGTAAGATTTGTGTACTTTAATGCTTGTTAATTCTACTTCAGTTTAAAAAAGGGTACCTGAGAGCAAAATGCATGTGCATACACATACATGTAGGCCAACATTTTCTAATTTATATTTAAGCCATATATTAATGATTCCTCACTGAGCTTCTATAGGTCAGTCAGAATTATGACTCCATTTCACAGATGAATTAAGCAAGGTAAAGAAATCCATAGTGCATGACTGACTTTCTAGTTCCCAACATTCTTCATAACTTTATATTAGTTAGACAATGTGAGCTTTTATGCTTGTGGCTAGACACATTTGTAAAAAAAGACAAAATTAAATATAAAATATATGGTCCTAAGCCATAAACTATAGTGTTTTCACCAGCATGTGATTTTAGGTAGTATGTTCAGGATGTCTCTAAAGGGATAGTTGTTTTCAGTGAACTGCTTTATTTGTTAATATTCAGTTCACCTATACTTTTCTTATCTTGGTTTATGATACTATATCTCCTTATTTCTTTGTAAGTTAATGGAAGATAATTCCCTGAGAATCCCATTTGCTATGTCCATCCAATCATAAGGTCACTTAATTTAGTGCCCTTATTAAGTACCACTCTAAAGTTTAATAATTTTGCTGGCACCAACACTTTGCCATTTCTCCCCCAATGTATTTTGTGTAATTTATTCTTGTTACAACTCATCCCCCTTCATCTGCCCATAAACTGCAGTCATGATATTTCATGATATTGCCAGCACCATATAATTTACAAACGGCCTTGCATACCTAAAGGTCTGTTTAGAAAGAAAGAATAAATTGTTGCAGAGAGAGCTTGGTTAAACAAGTGGAATCAGGAAGTTTCATTAGCAAGAGCTCAAAGAGATTTTTATAGTGGTAGTTTCTTATTCTTAGACAAGGAACAGATACTTGCAGAGGGAAATAAAGCAGGCGGCTATTTTGTGTTCCTAATTAAATTGTTTGCCACCAGTAGCAAAACAGAATTCTGCCACTGTTAAATAGGCAACATCAAGGTAACTGGCATTGGTTCCTAAAAATATTTCAGTGCAAAGATTAATAAGAACAATTCTCAGAGAAAGGACTACAAACCTAAACAAACAAAAAATAAATGAATACCTTTGAAGTACTTTTTGTGCATGGGAGATCTGCCTTAAATGTTGAAATGAACAAAAGCCTAGAATTCACAGGCAGCAACATTTTAAATCTATCCTCTGAGGAGTGGGTAATTCTCTAAGCTACAGAATAGGAATCCACCGCTGTCCGCACGCCTTGAGGTGCAGTGCCTAGTAAATGAATCCGGAGTACAGACCGTAAGAGAAAAAGTCCAGCTCTGTCTCCTCCCTACATTACAATTATGAACTGGATTTTCTATTCTTTCTGCATGGGTTTCATTAAAAATAACTGTGTTATCACTAAATGTACTGGAAAAATAAATATTTTAACTGCAAACTCCTTTTCATTTTCTGTTTTGGAATAGTACAATACTAGTGTTATTTTTAAATATTTTAAAAATTATATTTGTTACATAAAGTGTGAGAACTTGTGAGTCTTATCACTGCTTTGAGAAAACATGTTTCCCCAGTAAAGGTGTCATTCTTTTAGGTATGTTTGTCTATTCATGTTACGACTGAGAAATAATGAACAAATAATGCTAAGGTTTAACCAGTGTTTACAGATTCCCATTTTAAGACACATTCAGAAACTTTAAGAATTAAATAATTATCCTCCCCCCACCTTGAAATTACAAAATCAAGTGGGGGGGGGGAAATATTTACTTCCTATAATTTTAAATAAGATTTAAGTCCTTTAAGATTTACTTGCTAATACTGCTGCCTGATTTTAGTTTCCAGAATAGCGGTAAGTAAAAAAAAAAAAAAAAAAAAATTTTTTTAATAAAAAATCAAATATAAATGAAAAACACTCCCTTGCATTAAGATAGGAACCCCCTGGTGTTTGAAGCTGAAATTCAGGAGAGAATCTCACACACTCTCAAATATGGTATCATTACTTTCCTATAGCAGAAGGGATATGATAGGGCTGACGAATGTGATCTCTGTTGGCAGAAAAGAGAATGGGATCAGCTCCTTTTATGAACACGTGAAAAAGCCTGTATAACTTTAGAAACCTTGATGTGATTGAAGATTAGTAGATTTTAGCAGATCTCTCTTTTAGACAGTTTTCTGCTATCCTTTGATAAGCCACTTCATTTTGCCATCTCAGGATACCAGTGGGGGTGGCTGGTATTTTTTCTTGCTGCGTGAATGACATCACAGAACTGGCATACCCCAATAGCAGATAAAAGGCACTACATCCACAGAGCCATGGGTACCTCTAGGATCTGGGAAAGCAGGAAGGAAAGAACACGAACATGCAAACTCCTGGTTAGGTGGCTTTCATTCTCTAGGTGTTTATTATTTGTATGTTTGTTTTTAAAGAAAGACATTTTCTGTCTTAGATTCTGGAAATTGATGTAGGGTGATTTTCTTCTTTGCTTGAGAAATGTGATTGTAAATGTCACTTCTGTGTTCATGAAATGCTGATATTAAGAAAATATATCATGATCCACAAAAACCTAGACACTCATTTTGTTAGCTGTTTTGCATATAAAATATGTTCATAAGGTGGTACAAATAATTCTACATATGGCTTAATAATCAGCCTATGTATGTGCTATTGAAAGACATAGTATTTAAGAATTACAGTATATTCCTGTTTTCCTAAGAAAATTAGGGAGTGCATTTAATTAATGCTGAAATGCAATAGAATTCCTATGGAAATACTTATGACATCCACATGCATACCGAATAAGTTCATGATGATCAGTGTTATTACAGTGAATACCAAATGAATTAATAATGCTGGGACACTCAAAATGAAGTGTTACCAAGTGTTGTGGTATAACAAATATGGTTAAATATTGTGTGATTAAAGTTATTATAGGGCTTCCCTTGTGGCTCAGCTGGTAAAGAATCTGCCTGCAATGCAGGAGACCTGGGTTCAATCCCTGGGTTGGAAGGATCCCCTGGAGAAGGGAAAGGCTACCCGCTCCAGTATTCTGGCCTGAGTCTCAGTCAAAAGAAAGCAAAATTTCATGTCTCTTATAGGGAGTTAAGAGGGTAATCTGCTCTTTCTAAGCACTGTGATTCTTAACTTTGAACAGTCGCCGAAAGTATTTTCCCACATACTATGTACTATAACCATTTAAATCACCTTGGTGCCAAGTGGCAGAGGAGGTAGGGGAGGGTGGGTGGAATGATGCGGTTGTGGGGTGGGAGGTAGGTGGGGGAGGAGCAACAGAGCATACCTCAAGAATTCAGCAAGTTGTAAGTGTGTGTATAATTTTCTGTAGTTTGCATATTAAGAAAAGGAGTTTTCAGCTTAATTATTCTCCTCTAATGACAAGCTTATTAAGATAACTATTTAATATGTATTTCAAGACAGTGAGGCAGTGATAAACAAGGATAGTTTCTTTAGTTTTCTAGCTGAAGTCCCACTTTTCTGTGTCAGACATTTTCTGTGTCATAACAATTTCTAAAATAAGTTGTTTTTTATACTGTATCCCAACTATATTTGTGTAAATTATCTCCACACGTTCTGTTGTAGAAAAACTGGACTCTACGTCTGCATTGTATTATTTATGCACTTAGATGTAATACATCGTAACAATTCATGTCTATTATAGATTTAGTAAGACATGAAGGCATAAGTGGATTTAATCAGACATGTAATTATTTTTATGCCTCCAACTCAGAAATATGTGTAAATGAATTTATGGTTATTTGGCAATCAGTGGAAATGGTCTTTATAAATGTTGAAACAGCTGCTGGCAAATATATTTGCAAAAGAAGGAAAACGGCACTTATCTTCTTGTTGGGTAAATGATAAAGGAATTATTGTTAGCTGCGCGCAGTACCCTAGCTGCTAAATATTTGCTTCATCATCCTTAATATCACATAAATATACCCTAAACATAAGAAAAACCTTGAGTTTCTTTCCTTCTGTGATAACGGAACACACTTTTTTACAGGAGGATTTTTAGAACACATCTGTATTCTAAAAAGCTTTTTCTCTAAGTCTGAGCAGTTTCTGTCATGCTGTTTGACTTTTACATTCCCATTTATTCTGTTATTTGTGGTATCATTCCAGTTCTTGAGGTAGAACACTCTTATTTAAAATAATGGGCCATGATAATGCACACACTTCAGATATGTTGATTCTGGTGTCTATTAGGATTTCTCACTGCCGCTTTTACAATAGCTTTGAGACATTTGTAAAACTTTTCTGCCACAGAGTAAAATGCAGTCCCCGTACTACCAGATTATGACTTTGCTGTGTTGAAATGTCTAATAAATTACATATCAGTAAATGTAGATCTTGGACGAATACTCCGAGAAGATCTAATTTTCTTAAAGTGCATCTTTTTCCATTCTTTCAGATTTTCAGTTTAAATTTAATGCCTTTGACTGATGAAAAATTAATAGCCCCAGCACCTGAAATTTTCTTTATTCCCGGTAACAGAGAAAAAAAGCTAGATCTCTCTGATGTGTCAATTATGACCCTGATAGATTACCATATGAAGAATTATTTCATTTTTCTTGGATCAAATATAAAACAGCTATAATATATTTAAGTTGTACTAAAACAGTCACACTGAAGACACTCCCGCACACAGTGTGAGGGCAGGCAACATAAATAAGGCTGTCACTACCTCTACAAGGCGAGCTCGGATTTGAGCATGCATCTGGGTGTTATGCAAATGATGATTTCCTATACTAACCCTTAGACTGATACTCAAATAATAACACACCACTGGCTTAAAAGTCACTTGCATCAGACTTTTATAAATCACGGGGTTCTCTTTCACTCAGGTATGTTGTTTCAACGATCAGTAGCATTTCCAATGAATTACACACTGACCAGTTGGAAGAGCTTCTGCCTGTTACTGGAGCAAACTCTTTGCAAACCTCGTCTGTCAGATGCAGCACTCCCAGCCCTCAGCCCCCTCACCGGAGCTGAGTTCCTTGGCAAACGATAGACTGCCCTCTGTTGATGGAAAAAACAATGCTCAGTGCAGGACACATGGAGAAGCTTTCTGATAAGTCGCAAAGCTGCGATTAGCTGGTACACATTTGTAATGGGAAAAAAATCGCATTTTAAGCTATAAAAATATTGATTTAATGGGTACTGATAGAGCAAAACTGTTGCAAATTCAGAGAGTTCAGAGGCAGTTGTAGAATCATATCTATTTACACACACACAGCTTATTTTTCACTTTCTACATAGCTGGAAATGCTAGGTAAGATGATTTCTTTTTATTCTGCGAAGATACTGATTTACCTACACACACTGTGCTTCCATTCAATTATTTCTGAAGCTGAATTGAAAACTTGGCATGAATAATAATCCCAAATGCTCAGGGTCTATAATTTAAATAATTTTAAAGTGAAAAACTGTAACAAACAACTCAAATGAATAGGGAAATTTCTAATTCCCTCAGGCTCAAGGAAGGGTGGGGGTGTTTAGACAGAAAGCAAAATCGAGGAGAGCAGCCTCCAGCGCTGTCTCTGCAGGGTGAGAAAAATGGATAACCTGGTTTGCTGTTAATGGCTTTCAAATGACGTTCTAGTGAGCCCTTATAAAACAGTAAATTTTATTGCAGTTTTAAAGCAGTCTTTCACTGATGCTTTCACTTTTCACAGTCTTTCACTTTTTCTTTCTTCATTTCTATATTTCCATTTACTTTGAATTGGAAGGTGGAGGGGGGTTGTAATCAAATCTCACAGAAGTGACAGCTTTCTATTTTAAATCCGTTTCGCATGTTAATTAGTTTAAAAGCAAACTTGAAAAAATGTTAACTTGCACCAAATATAGGAAGCATTTGAATTTGTGTGACTTCCTTGCCTCTTTTGGATAAAGACACTTACATTGCTACCGCATGTTTCAAATATCTTCTAAGAGACTGAATGTGGGTGATCTTTGTGTATTTTAGATATACAAAGCTGTAAGCTGCTCTTGTGCTTAAATCTGAGTATCTGCAACCACAAAATTAACCTTATGTAGGAATTTGATTGCAGTCTTCAATTCCACTGTTAGAAACAGAGAGATTTCCACCCCCCCCCCCCCTGCTGAGGTTCTATTTGGAAATGCCAAATGAAATTGAGACTTAATAAATTAATCTTTATGCTATTGCCAGAAGACAGTGCTACCAAGAAAAGAAAGGGGGTATGTTAAATTGGATTTTCTAGATATGTTATCAGTATTGATGAAATTGATCGGATAAATTACTCAGTAACACTTTTCATTTTTCTTACAGAGAGGCTAAGAGGGTGGTTTTTTGTTTTTAAGTAGTTTACTTAAAGCTTTAAGGAGTCTTTCTTTAGGAAGTTTTTCTTGACTTCTTTAAAAAACCCAATCTTTTTCTATTTGAAATAACTTTGTTAATGTGAATTCAAATTTTCACAAGATTTGTTTGCATAAGGATGGGACATATGCTGAGGAAATAATTTAAAATGTGAGTTGAAATTCTCATTGACAATGATCTTACTAATGGGGCTGGTGATGCTTCAGAATTTGATGTACACAGCCTAAATAGCTGAATGAAAACTGAAAAATTCAGTTAGCATACCTGAGATATCAGCTCACTAGAACCTCTTTATTAGGAAGAATTGCAAACAGGAGAATGAGATCCTATTGGATTGACAATGTACCGGACTTTGTTAAGATTCCAAAGGGTTTTATCCATAGTCCTTAAACATGTTTCCTATTTTACCCATCTTAGCTCTTATACATTGATGTGGTATTTTTTTTAGCTTTTTTCCCCCCAAAGCAATATAATATGTTTTTTTAATTAAAAATATAATTATCTCATTTTGATTTCTTTTTTCAAATAGTAAAATTAACACTTAGGGACAGAGAACAGAACCTAAGTGTGATAAACACTTTTTTTGTTGTTATTGCTTAACAGTGAAAAAACAACACAATTATTAAAATGCAAATGTGTAGAAAATGAAAATAAAGTTCACAGAACTTTTTGCTTTGCTTCCACTACTGTAATTGAAGCTTGAAACTAAAATAAATGTACATTTCAAGGAAAAACACGTTTTAAAAATTAGAAATAGCTAAACTTGTTTTAATTTGCTTTTACATTTAATAAAGAGTATTTAACTGACTTTTCTCCTTTTCCCAAATATTAGTGTTATTTACATGGATTGAATTGTAAAATAGTCCTATGATACTTGCAATATTTATAAAGCAAAGTTAAAGAGGTGCTAAATATTTTAGAAACAGCCCACCAGAGGGCAGTCAGCTTTTAGTCTAACAGATTTGAAGTAAATAAATTTATTGGTATCGTTGGATTTTAAGTAAAATATCTATTTAAATTACATTTCTTTTTGTGTCTACAAGTTGAATGAAATAAGTCATGACTTCACATTGAGAAGGTTAAGACCTCAAACATTTTGAGTAAAAACTATTAAAGGGTGAACAATTCTAATTTCTACTCTCTGAACACCCTCACACTCAGTTTTTCCATTGTAATATTTATTTTTAGTCATAAAGCAAGATTTGTTTTGATTTGAGATGCCTTAGGACATCAATATTTTTTAATCAATACTGACTTTAGGACAACTTCTTTTGGAGAGAGTCAAAGACAGAGACAAATTGGGGGGTAGCATGGAAGAAGGAGGGAAAGGAGGTTAAGAAAAGAAAGATTTTGTTTTCTTGCTCACCTCTGTCTCACTCTGTCTTACTCATTCCAAACGCATCTAGTATGGTTTTATTGGTGAATAGTGTGCTTAATAATACAGATTATTGTACAGATTATACAGAGGAAATTCTGGAACCTGTGTTTGGAGATTGTATGATTAGTTCATGGTTTGTTTCTTTGTGCAGATACCATAGGTGTGGGCACTGAATAGCCTCTCATTATCTTAGTAGTGGGAGATAATATTATTTATTTAGAAGAGTTCAAAAGCACTGAGATTCTTGCATATACAGTTTGTTTAAAATAAGGAAGAGCCATTGAAGTTTGGATAGTATTTTGTCATTGTTCTTATTTGCAAAACTCTGGTTGTTACAATTCTAAGCCCTAGAAACAAAATGCTCTTCTAAAGCCTGCAAAAGAGAACATGAGTAATAATAATTCCTTATGAGGGCTTAAATGCTTTCACATATTCTCTCACTTGGTTTTCTATAATAACCCTACAAGATATTGAGACCCGGGTTAAATCACTTGGCTATGATAACAGAACTGAGACCTAGATCTCATCCACATGTTCTTCATTATCTTGTCCTGGAATTGGAGAAACCAAGAAAGAAGATAGAGTTGTGGATCCCCCAAGGGTCATTTGTTTATTTTTATTGTTTTTGTCAAAATGGAAACCAAATTTTTGCAATTATAAAAATCACCTATGTTTATAGGAAATAAGGATCTCCCAACCACAGCAATTAGTTGTTGTTGTAGTTCAGTCACTCAGTCGTGTCTGGCTCTTTGTGATCCCATGGACTGCAGCACGCCAGGCTTCATGCATTGGAGAAGGAAATGGCAACCCACTCCAGTATTCTTGCCTGGAGAATCCCAGGGACTGGGGAACCTGGTGGGCTGCCGTCTGTGGGGTCGCACAGAGTCAGACACAACTGAAGCGACTTAGCAGCAGCAGCAGCAGCAGGCTTCCCTGTCCTTCACCATCTCCCAGAGCTTGCTCAAACTCATGTCTGTTGAGTCGGTGATGCCATCCAACTATCTCATCCTCTGTCATCCCCTTCTCTTCCTGCCTTCAATCTTTCCCAGCATCAGGGTCTTTTTGAATGAGTTGGCCCTTTGCATCAGATGGTCAAAGTATTAGAACTTCAACATCAGTCCTTCCAATGAATATTCGAAGTTGATTTCCTTTAGGATGGACTGGTTTGATCTCCTTGCAGTCCAAGGGACTCTCACGAGTCTTCTCCAACACCACAGTTCAAAAGCATCAATACTTCGGTGCTCAGCCTTCTTTATGGTTCAACTCTCACATCCAAACATGACTACTGGAAAACCATAGCTTTGACTAGATGGACCTTTGCTGGCTAAGTAATGTCTCTGCTTTTTAATATGCTGTCTAGGTTTGAAATAGCTTTTCTTCCAAGGATCAAGTATCTTTTAATTTCATGGCTGCAGTTACCATCTGCAGTGATTTTGGAGCTCAAGAAAATAAAAGTCTGTCACTGTCTCCATTGTTTCCCATTTGTGTGCCATGAAGTGATGCGACCAGATGCCATGATCTTTATTCTTTGAATATTGAGTTTTAAGCCAGATTTTTCAGTGTCCTCTTTCACCTTCATCAAGAGGCTCTTTAGTTCCTCTTCATTTTCTCTGATTAGGCTGGTGTCATCTGCATATCTGAGGTTGTTGGTATTTCTCCCGTCAATCTGCATTCCAGCTTGTGCTTTATCCAGCCTAGCACTTCTCATGATATACTCTGCATATAAGCTAAATAAGCAGGGTGACAATATACAGCCTTGATGTACTCCTTTCCCATTATTGAACCAGTCCATTGTTCCATGTCTGGTTCTAACTATTGCTTCTTGACCTGCATACAGATTTTTCAGGAGGCAGGTCAGGTGGTCTAGTATTCTCATCTCTTTAAGAATTTTCCATAGTTTGTTGTGATCCACACAGTCAAATACTTTAGCACAGTCAGTGAAGTAGAAGTAGATTTTTTTTTTTTAATTCTCTTGCTTTTTCGATGATCCAGTGGATGTTGGCAATTTGATCTCTTGTTTCTCTGCCTCTTCTAAACCCAGATTGAAGATCTGGGAGTTCTCAGTTCACATACAGTTGAAGCAGTTAATACTCGTAACACTATGATATATGTGTTTCCAGATATTTCCCCTGGATGTGTACATATTTTTTGAAAAAATGGGATCACAATATATACCCTGTTTCATAGCCTCTTCTATTCACATTACAGTATATCATGAACACCTTTTCACATCATATTGATAATAAAAGCTAACATCCGCTGAGTGCTCACCATGCACTCAGTTCAGTTCAGTTCAGTTGCTCAGTCGTGTCTGACTCTTTGCGACCCCATGAATTGCAGCACGCCAGGCCTCCCTGTCCATCACCAACTCCTGGAGTTTACCCAAACTCATGTCCATCGAGTCAGTGATGCCATCCAGCCATCTCATCCTCTGTCATCCCCTTCTCCTCCTGCCCCCAATCCCTCCCAGCATCAGGGTCTTTTCCAATGAGTCAACTCTTCACATGGGGTGGCCAAAGTATTAGAGTTTCAGCTTTAGCATCAGTCCTTCCAATGAACACCCAGGACTGATCTCCTTTAGGATGGACTGGTTGGATCTCCTTGCAGTCCAAGGAACTCTCAAGAGTCTTCTCCAACACCACAGTTCAAAAGTATCAATTCTTCGGCATTCAGCTTTCTTCACAGTCCAACTCTCACATCCATACATGACCACAGGAAAAACCATAGCCTTGACTAGACGAACCTTTGTTGGCAAAGTAATGTCTCTGCTTTTGAATATGCTGTCTAGGTTGGTCATAACTTTGCTTCCAAGGAGTAAGCGTCTTTTAATTTCATGGCTGCAATCACCATCTGGCCTTGGAGTATGGAATGAAGCAGGGCAAATACTAGTAGAGTTTTGCCAAGAGAACATACTGGTCATAGCAAACACCCTTTTCCAACAACACAAGAGAAGACTCTACACATGGACATCACCAGATGGTCAATACCGAAATCAGATTGATTATATTCTTTACAGCCAAAGATGGAAAAGCTCTATACAGTCAGCAAAAACAAGACCAGGAGCTGACTGTGGTTCAGATCATGAACTCCTTATTGCTAAATTCACCATGCACTAGGCGCCCTTCTAAGCATTTTACATGAATTATTGCATTAATTCTCATAGTATCCCTCTCAAGTAGGTAATATTGTTTCCTCATTTAGTAGAAGAAAGAGGAGATTAACTATTGGGTGACACACAGAGCTTATATCTTGACCCTTTGACTTTTTAAAGGCCTTAAAGTATTCTACTATATGAACCATTTAACCATTCTTCATTGGTGAGCAACTCTCAGTTTCAGAAAAGAAGAATTTCCAGAAAGGGAAACTCTAGTTCCAAAACAGTATTCCTTGGTCTGTACAGGTAGACCTTAAACCATTCTGAGGTGTTTTTTTTTTTCTTTTTCTTGTTTTAAGTATCACTGTTTCCTTGTTGTTGTTGACCCCTTTCCTCTTCACTCATTCCAGAAAAATGACCCATATCCATTTTCCAGGACTTCTGAACTTGCCCCTTACCACTGCCACTGAGAGACATAGTTAAAACTCAGGAGTGCGATGCCCAGAGTTTAAATCTTGACTATATTATTTACCAACAGGGTGCCCTTAGGTATTACTTAATTTCCTCAGGCTACATTTTTCTTATCAACAAAATAAAGAAAGGCATCTACCTCACAGAGTGGTTTGAAAAATGGCATATGCAATGAGCCTGGCAAATAGTAAGTTTTCAGTATATTTGGGAAGAAAGTGTCCCATTACTGCTTGATTGGGGGCCTTAAGGTGAAATGGAGTGAGAAAAGTGTGTCCTACGTTGTTATAAAGACAAACTCCCATCTAAATACTAGGCTTCTAAGGACATTGGAAATTCCAAGTCTCCTTATCTTGAGTGACACATGAAGGAAACTTGAAATGAGTACCTTTCTTAAGTATGTTTGAATAGAAATTTGTTTTCTGCCATCCAGTTCAATAAAGTTGTGGGAGAAAGGAGGCAGGAGGACAAAATAAACTACAAATTCCTTCCTTGACATCCTTTTTCTTCTAATGTCTCTAAATACTAAATTATGAAGATTTGAAATAGGTACTAAAACTCACGTTCTGTCACCCAAGCTCTGAACTGTCTACAGCCAGTACCAAGATACTAATTCCAAGTCTGTTCCTCAAAACAATTTCTGTTTCAGACATAAGGCTCCTCTATTAGCTGGCCCAGCTCAGTGACTGTCAGAATTTGAGATTATTAGTTCCCAAACCCATTGTTAGCAGGTAGAGCCAGAGCTTTTAGCTAAAACATCAGTGTTGTTCTTCTGAGCATCCAGGGTGTGGAATTGCTTCTGATGTGTGCAGTTGTAATTCCAGTTGCCGCACAGTAAGACTGAGTGTAAACAACTCTCAGAGACAGAGGTACTGATGAGAATTTGTCTAAATTGCATAGTATGGCGGAAATCCCCATAGCACCTGGTCTGAAGCTTGACCATGAATACCAATTGGTTATCCACTTCTGTAATGGTCATTTTCCATTTATTTGTAGGAGAAATCCTTGAGCCTACACCAAAAATAGTACTTGATTAATAGGCACTCTTTGGGATTTAAAAACAGTTAATTCAGCAGCAAGGTCTCTCTGGATGCATCTCCAGCTACTCCCGTTCTTAGTCAGAAACACGGTCAATGAAATAAACCTTAGTAAAGAAGTTAACCCCTTGGAACCTAGGTAGCCTGATTACAAACTTCATTACATGTACTTTTCACAGGAATCCTCATAATCTGGCATTATGACATTTGGCCAAGCTTTAAAAGTTCATATGATATTATAACTCAGAGTGACAGAGCTGGTGTTCAGATACAGGTCCTTTGAATCTATGCTCTGTACTTTTTCAATAATTCTGGAGCTACTTTCCCCCATGGCTTTTCCAAAGCTACCAATGAATGCAGATCCTCACAGTGCCCTGGATAAGGCCAAGGAATTCCATATTAAGAGGTTTCTCCTTCACTGTGGATGAGGCACTAAAGGTACTAAAACACACATCAAAACTGACATGTATAACGCTTACTTTTCCTGCCTGTATTTCAGAACATGATAAGGACCAGTCAAGCTACCAACATTTAGGGCTAGAAAATATCCTGAAGTACTCCAATGTACCGTGTTCTTTTTTTTTTTTTGGTCAATATAGCAATCCCTGGATTTACATAGAAGATGCTCAGAAGGCCCTAGTGTCACAGTTAAGAACTGCATCTAGTTACTTACAACTATTGGTCTAACTAGCCCTGTGAAGTGAAGGTAAGTTGCTTAGTCGTGTCCGACTCTTTGCGACCCCATGGACTATAGCCTACCAGACTCCTCCATCCATGGGATTTTCCAGGCAAGAGTACTGGAGTGGGTTGCCGTTTCCTCCTCCAGAGGATCTTCCCGACCCAGGGATTAAACCCGGGTCTCCCACATTGTAGGCAGATGCTTTACCGTCTGAGCCACGAGGGAAGTCCCACTAGCTTATCTGTAAGCCAGATAAAAGCCACAGAAGAAATGCCTAGGTTTTCCACCTTGGTACTGTGGTTGCTAAGCAGACATGCTTCCTCTTCTAATGTTTTAGCATTTAAATTTTACTGTCTTAAGAGAGATGTTAATTTTCCTGTGCTTCATTTTCATTTTCAAATTTCTAGAGCTCAGTGATGGTCCATTTTTAAAGTGTAATGAAGCAAAATTTTTCCCATAAAGTGTTGATCAGGGTAGGCTAGTATTGTACCAGACAATACCTAAATCTCAACAACTGCACAATACAGAGGTTCATTGCTCACTCATAGGATATGTCATCTCCATTTGCCTAAGGACTGCTTCATGTGGTTCTCATGCTGAGACCTGGCTGACAGAAAAGCCGCTATCTGGAACATTCTGGTCACTGTGTCTGAGGAAAAGCAAGCTCTACAGGGGCTCCCAGCATCATTATTCCAGTCTGGAAGTGACTGTTTTTACAGCTCTTTCATAGGAACAAGTAAGAGGGCCTTTTCCTACCCACCACAAGAGGGCCAGAAAGCCTTGTCCCAGTGGAGCAGAAAGCTGGATAGAGTCAGCATGCCCCACTCATTGCCGGTGCTACCTGGAAAGTTTTTGCGTTTTAGAGGGAAAAAAAAGCCTCTTCAAGATTCTATGTTCTTCAGACTCTTGTCTTTTGCACATTCCTGTCCACATGAGAACGATTTTAAATATTCCAAGATGTGTAAGGAAAGGAAATTTGGGAACTAGGAACACACGTTTTGAGATGGCTGTGTTCTACTTTCCAGTCAGAGCATAGCATCCAGACATCCTGTATGCAGTCATGCAGAGGAGTACTTAGTGTCAGGCAGGCAGCAGTGAGCCAGCGCACAGCCCGACGGTGTTTAGGAGAGACAACCCCCGCGGGTCCACACTACACAGTGTGACAGGAAGATAAGGTGTCCAATCTCAGAATTGCACCCAACCCAGCTGGGGTGTCCAGGGGACTTCCCAGAGGAAGTTAAATGTACTACAGGAAGGAGGACATGATACATTTAGTGCATTTCTTTTCTATCTTCTTCCCACAAGCCTGGTTTCTTATTTTTATATAATTTTAAGAACACTTTTTAGCGAAGTGTGTGAACTGCTATTACATAAGGAAATTATGGTATGCCAGCTCAATAGACTATATAGCCATCAAAGTGACAGTTATAGCCTCTTATTATTAAGTAAATGGACAGGATATAGAAGACAACCTGAAAAATGAACACTTGAGACTTATGGATGGGATTGTGGGTAAAATTTCATCATGAATTTTTAGCATGACTGTAACGTTAGCATGTTACTGTTAGGATGTAAGGCAATACCTGTACACATACCCACAACACTACGCAGTCCTGTAACTGTGGCCTCAGTGTTCCTGCCAGAGAATAATTCTGAATCTGTTTAGCTTAGACATTTTTATATTTTTGATTTTGTGCCTTAATGTCTACATTCTGTGAATCATCCATGGTACAAAGATTAGGATTTGAAACCTGGTTTTAACTATCTTCTATATGCTGATAACTACAAATTTAAAAATCTAGGTCTGGATGCAGATAATCCAACCCCCTACTCAACATCTCTGCTTAACTGTCTATAGAAATTTCCTTCCAGTAAATCAACAGCATATGAACAAAATTTATAAATGCAGAATTTTATGGTGCTGATACAAAAAAAAACATATGTTAACTAAGATTAAGCTTGTACTGTATTCCTCAGTATTTTATTGCCTTAGCCAGGGTGTCAACTAACCATATAAATATCAAACATTAAGAAGTACAAATCAGCTTACTAAAATATCTGTCAGAGCTTTCCACATTTGTCAAATTTGATGTATTACAACCTACAGGGGAAAACTTATGTAGCAGAAACTCAAAAATAATTGAATAACCATATGTAAAAAAGCTAGAATTTGAGTTATTACATAAGATTAAATGAAGAGAAAAAGAGTTAGGAAGACCAAATTATATTTACACACTTTTGTTTGTCACAAATTTTCTACATGTTGTAGAGACATTAAGCTGTGTATTACTTATGAAGGAGTTTTAATCTAATTGGACATGTTCAGCTCAGTTCAGTTCAGTCGCTCAGCCGTGTCTGACTCTTTGCGACCCCATGAATCGCAGTAAGCCAGGCCTCCCTGTCCATCACCAATGCTGGAGTTCACTCAAACTCATGTGCATCAAGTCAGTGATGCCATCCAGCCATCTCATCCTCTGTCCTCCCCTTCTCCTCCTGCCCTCAATCCCTCCCAGCATCAGGGTCTTTTCCAATGAGTCAACTCTTCACATGAGGTGGCCAAAGTATTGGAGTTTCAGCTTTAGCATCAGTCCTTCCAATGAACACCCAGGACAGATCTCCTTTAGGATGGACTGGTTGGATCTCCTTGCAGTCCAAGGAACTCTCAAGAGTCTTCTCCAACACCACAGTTCAAAAGCATCAACTCTTCGGTGTTCAGCTTTCTTCACAGCCCAACTCTCACATCCATACATGACCACTGGAAAAACCATAGCCTTGACTAGACGGACCTTTGTTGGCAAAGTAATGTCTCTGCTTCTTAATACACTGTCTAGGTTGGTCATAATTTTCCTTCCAAGGAGTAAGCGTCTTTTAATTTCATGGCTGCATTCACCATCTGCAGTGATTTTGAAGCCCAGAAAAATAAAGTCTGCCACTGTTTCCTCTGCTTCCCCATCTGTTTCCCATGAAATGATGGGACCAGATGCCGTGATCTTAGTTTTCTGAATGTTGAGCTTTAAGCCAACTTTTTAACTCTCCTCTTTCATTTTCATCAAGAGGCTCTTTAGTTCTTCTTCGCTTTCTGCCATAACGGTGGTATCATCTGCATATCTGAGGTTATTGATATTTCTCTCAGCAATCTTGATTCCAGCTTGTGCTTCTTCCAGCCCAGTGTTTCTCATGATGGACTCTGCATATAAGTTAAATAAGCAGGGTGACAATATACAGCCTTGACGTACTCCTCTTCCTATTTGGAACCAGTCTGTTGTTCCATGTCCAGTTCTAACTGTTGCTTCCTGACCTGCGTACAGGTTTCTCAAGAGGCAGATCAGGTGATCTGGTATTCCCATCTCTTTCAGAATTTTGCACAGTTTATTGTGATCCACACACAGTCAAAGGCTTTGGCATAGTCAATAAAGCAGAAATAGATGTTTTTCTGGAACTCTCTTGCTTTTTCCATGATCCAGTGGATGTTGGCAATTTGATCTCTGGTTCCTCTGCCTTTTCTAAATCTAGCTTGAACATCTGGAAGTTCACAGTTCACATGTTGCTGAAGCCTGGCTTGGAGAATTTTGAGCATTGCTTTACTAGCATGTGAGATGAGTGCAATTGTGCGGTAGTTTGAGCATTCTTTGTCATTGCTTTTCTTTGGGATTGGACTTCCCTGGTGGCTCAGACGGTAAAACGTCTGTCTACAACGTGGGAGACCTGGGCTCGATCCCTGGGTTGGGAAGATCCGCTGGAGAAGGAAATGGCAACTCACTCCAGTACTATTGCCTGGAAAATCCCATGGACAGAGGAACCTGGTAGGCTACAGTCCATGGGGACGCAAAGAGTCAGACACGACTGAGTGACTTCACATTCACGTTCACATTCTTTGAGATTGGAATGAAAACTGAACTTTTCCAGTCCTGTGGCTACTGCTGAGTTTTCCAAATTTGCTGGCATATTGAGTGCAGCACTTTCACAGCATCATCTTTCAGGATTTGAAATAGCTCAACTGCAATTCCATCACCTCCACTAGCTTTGTTTGTAGTGATGCTTGCTAAGGTCCACTTGACTTCACATTCCAGGATGTCTGGATCTAGGTGAGTGTTCACACCATTGTGATTATCTGGGTTGTGAAGATCTTTTTTGTACAGTACTTCTGTACATCTTTGCATGAAATGCAAAGCCCATCTTTGCATGAAATGTTCCCTTGGTATCTCTGATTTTCTGGAAGAGATCTCTAGTCTTTCCCATTCTATTGTTTTCCTCTATTTCTTTGCACTGATCGCTGAGGAAGGCTTTCTTATCTCTCCTTGCTGTTCTTTGGAACTCATTGAATACGCATTCAAATGGGTATATATTTCCTTTTCTCCTTTGCTTTTCGCTTCCCTTCTTTTCACAGCTATTTGTAAGGCCTCCTCAGAAAGCCATTTTGATTTTTTGCATTTCTTTTTCTTGATCCCTGTCTCCTGTACAATGTCATGAACCTCCGTCCATGGTTCATCAGGTTCTCTATCTTATCAGATCTAGTCCCTTACATCTATTTCTTAGTTATACGGGATTTGATTTAGGTCATACCTGAATGGTCTAGTGGTTTTCTCCACTTTCTTCAATTGAAGTCTGAGTTTGGCAATAAGGAGTTCATGGTCTGAGCCACAGTCAGCTCCCAGTCTTGTTTTTGCTGACTTTATAGAGCTTCTCCATCTTTGGCTGCAAAGAATATAATCAGTCTGATTTCGGTGTTGACCATCTGGTGATGTCCATTTGTAGAGTCTTCTCTTGTGTTGTTGGAAGAGGGTGTTTGCATGACCAGTGCGTTCTCTTGGCAAACCTTTATTAGCCTTTGCCCTGCTTCATTCTGTACTCCAAGGCCAAATTTGCCTGTTACTCCAGGTGTTTCTTGACTTCCTACTTTTGCCTTCCAGTCCCCTATAATGAAAAGGACATCTTTTTTGGGTGTTAGTTCTAAAAGGTCTTGAAGGTCTTTATAGAACTGTTCAACTTCAGCTTCTTCAGCGTTACTGGTTGGGGCATGGGCCTGGATTACTGTGACATTGAATTGTTTGCCTTGGAAATAAACGATATCATTCTGTCGTTTTTAAGATTGCATCCAAGTACTGCATTTCAGACTCTTTTTGTTGACCGTGATGGCTACTCCATTTCTTCTAAGGGATTCCTGCCCACAGTAGTAGATATAATGGTCATCTGAGTTAAATTCACCCATTCCAGTACATTTCAGTTTGTTGATTCCTAGAGTGTCAACGTTCACTCTGGCCATCTCCTGTTTGACCACTTCCAATTTGCCTTGATTCATGGACCTAACATTCCAGGTTCCTATGCAATATTGCTCTTTACAGCATTGGACCTTGCTTCAATCACCAGTCACATCCACAACTGGGTATTGATTTTGCTTTGGCTCCATCCCTTCATTCTTTCTGGAGTTATTTCTCCACTGATCTCCTATAGCATATTGGGCACCTACTGACCTGGAGAGTTCCTCTTTCAGTTCCTCTATCATTTTGCCTTTTCATACTGTTCATGGGATTCTCAAGGCAAGAATACTGAAGTGGTTTGCCATTCCCTTCGCCAGTGGACCACATTCTGTCAGACTTTGGACACGTTCAAGTTATATTAAAAGTATGTTTCAGTCTGTTGGCTAGTTGTTTCAAAGAATAGTTTTAAATTTAATACACAAATCATTCACTTAAAATTTTTTTAAGTTTTTACTAAGAAAGGATAAATCCTCAATTTTAATAAGTAGTTCCTCTCTTTAGCCAGGAGCCAACATATTGTGTAATGGTGAAAAACCAAAAGCATCACCATTAAAAAAGATGTCCTGTATCATATATTATATAGCATTTTCTGAATATTCTGACCAATTCATAAGATATGAAATAGGAATAAGGGATATACCTTTTAGAAGAAAAAGATAAACTTTTATGAATAATATGTTATGATTTATTAAAACAAAGCAAAAATTAACCCCATGAAACAACAGTAGTTACACTTGCTGCTGCTGCTGTTGCTGCTGCTAAGTCGCTTCAGTTGTGTCCGACTCTGTGCAGCCCCAGAGACGGCAGCCCACCAGGCTCCCCCGTTCTCCAGGCAAGAACACTGGAGTGGGTTGCCATTTCCTTCTCCAGTGCATGAAAGTGAAAAGTGAAAGTGAAGTCACTCAGTCGTATCCGACTCCTAGCGACCCCATGGACTGCAGCCTACCAGGCTCCTCTATCCATGGGGTTTTCCAGGCAAGAATACTGGAGTGAGGTGCCATTGCCTTCTCCGAGTTACACTTGATATCTCTTAAATGGAGAGTGATTATTTTAATCAATAAAATTATATATTCACCCAGTGAAAATCTCAGTATCATCAAGAATTTTACTAAAATAATGGAGAAATATGAAAAATTAATCACTATTTAAAATAAATATAAAAATGTTAAAAATATAAAAATCTGACATTATGTTCATGTTTATGGCAATGCACACGTAGAATAAATGTAAAAGAAAACATGCAGTTATTATAAGAAGGAAACTACAAGCCTTTTTTTCTGAGATTTTGAAAATTTATTGAAGATAGTCTATATCTTCCTCTCTGTAATAAAGGTATAATAGTAATGCCTACCTTAGTAAGCTTGTTGTGAAGACTATGTGAGTTTATATAAATAAGCTGTTTTAAAGAGTTTGAAAATAAATAAAAAGATCTTCCTGCATGAAAGACTGAACAACAGGAAGGCACCAGTTCATCCCAAATTGATTTTTAAGATTATGCTATTTCAGTTAATAAGTTTTTGTCTTGAACTGGATTGATTGGATTATTTTAGATTTTTCCTATTCTAGTGGCTTATAAATTGTGTCTGTTACTCTGTTCATCTATCATTTTTCCTTAAATTTTCTAACAAAACAATGTAAACATGTTAGTTTCACAACATCCAGACTTGTACCGTCATCTCTGCCCCAGGAGTAGATAATTTTAATCCTTCGTCTACCATCAGGAGTGATTCCTGTGTTCAGTTAAGATCATCTGAAATTTTAGCTCTATATTATTATTTTTCCAGAAAGCTTTAAAATTAATTCACTGTAATATTCCCAGCCACTTTACTCAAACTTAACTATAAAATTTACCAGTGCCTTTACTCACTGTAGATTCTTGTGAGATGCAGAAATATTTTTATCCTTATAAGACTATTCATGGACTTTTCCATGGCTCCTCTCCCCGCCCCCACACAAACTCCTAAAAGTATTATTCCATCTTTCCAAATCCATTCCTGATGTCAGTTGATATGAAGTTGACTTCAGAATAATAGGTAGGTTGGAAAATAGAGAACTGCTTTCCTGCCTGCTAATTTATATTGTAAAAGGCAGGCAGTTACTCTAGAAGGAAAGAGTTAAAGAAGTGAACTGAAACAGGAGCATGGACATGGTATGGAAAAGATTTTGGAGATCTTAGAGAAGAGAGATTTAGAGATTTAAGAGAAACCTTAGAAGAAGAGACATTTTGGATTTGGTGAGTAGTAGCTAGCATGTGCAGAGCAGGCAATGGCACCCAACTCCAGTACTCTTTCCTAGAAAATCCCATGGACGGAGGAGCCTGGTAGGCTGCAGTCCATGGGGTCGCTAGGAGTCAGACACGACTGAGCATCTTCACTTTCACTTTTCACTTTCATGCATTGGAGAAGGAAATGGCAACCCACTCCAGTGTTCTTGCCTGGAGAATCTGAGGGACGGGGGAGCCTGGTGGGCTGCCATCCCTGGGGTCGCACAGAGTCGAACATGACTGAAGTGACTTAGTAGTAGTAGTAGTAGTAGTAGTAGCTAGCATGTGTGGGAGATACAAGAAAAACAGAGAAAGAGAATTTTAAGAAATTTTCAGTGCATTAATAAAAGAAATTTCAGAAAAGATTTTAGTTGCTTTTATTTCCCTATTTGCTTATTTTGTTTCACCATTGTGTCTTTGGATGTGACTCTTCATTGAGATTGAACCATATGATGCCTCAGCTTGATATGTATTGTATCTGTAGATCATTCTTTTCAGAAATTCAGACCAGAGAGAAAATCCAGACTCTTGGAAGGTGACATCTGAGAAGATGTCAGTAGCTTCAAATTTGTGGAACAGTTACTTATAATAACAAATGACCTTGAAACTTAGTGGCTTTAAGCTATGAACAGTTATTTGATATGAGTCTGTGAGTTGAGTAGAAATTTCTTCCAGTCAGGTTGGCTTGCCTTGGCCTAGTTCACACAAACATGACAATTCCTAGCCTCTGCTTGAGTTAATGCTTGCTATTGTCCCATTGGTCAAACCAAGTCAATTGGACAAGCCCAGGGATAGTTTGGGGAATAGAACCCACCTTTTTTTTTTTTTTTTTTTAGAACCCACCTTTTGATGGGAATTGCTACAAGGCACTTTGCAAAGGGGCCTACATAGAGAGAAGGGACTGATTGGGAGCTATTTGTGTAATCTTCCATTTTTAGTGAGAGAATATATTAGCAGTGCAGTTAGTTAATTCAAAGGTCTTAATACTTTAAATAAAAACGACTAACTGAAAAGCTAGAACTGCCAGTACTGAGTGTGGGTAGAAAAACTTAGGTGGCCCTGGAGGTGAGGTTTGGGAGGTGCTGAACAGAGAAGTTGGGGGATTTTTTCCTTTTTATCTTTGTTTTATCTCATTGTGGCAATAAACACCAATCACCTTTGTGATTTGTGAAATGGGATCTAATAAAGAGTATCTATTCATTTCCTACTGTTTCTGGAACTCAATAACACAAATTTAGATAAAGCAACACAAATTTATTTTCTTACACTTCTGTCCATCAGAAGTCTAAATGAGTAAGCCAGATTGTGTTCCTTCTGGAGGCTCAGAGCAGAATCCATTTCCTTGCCTTTTCCAGCTCCTAGAAGCTGTTCACATTCTCAGCTCATGACCCCATATCTCTCAGCCTTCTGCTTCAGTCCCTTCTTCTCCCCTGACCTCCCTGCCTTGCTCTTAGATGATTAAGTTGGGTCCATCAGATAATCCAGGGTAATCTCCTCATCTCAAGATCCTTAACTTAATCACATCCATAAAGCTCCTAAACTAACATCATTAGGTGTTGGCGGATTTGGGTGGGGATGTCTTTCAGTTCAGTTCAGTCCCTCAGTGGTGTCCGACTCTTTGCGACCTCATGAATCACAGGACGCCAGGCCTCCCTGTCCATCACCAACTCCTGAAGTTCACTCAGACTCAACGTCCATCGAGTCAGTGATGCCATCCAGCCATCTCATTCTCTGTTGTCCCCTTCTCCTCCTGCCCCCAATCCCTCCCAGCATCAGTGTCTTTTCCAATGAGTCAACTCTTCGCATGAGGTGGCCAAAGTACTGGAGTTTCAGCTTTAGCATCATTCTCTCCAAAGAAATCCCAGGGCTGATCTCCTTCAGAATGGACTGGTTGGATCTCCTTGCAGTCCAAGGGACTCTCAAGAGTCTTCTTTGGGAGGCCATAATTCAACCAGTCACAGTGCATTTATTAAATTAATTTTAAAATTCCTCAGGTTAAGAAACCCTTGCCCAAGACACTTCTCTGATTATAGCCGCAGTTTTCTCTGCTCAAATGATTTTTGTATTCAGAAGTTGCAAAATGGCTGCTGTTTTCCTGATGAATCCACTAGGAAATGATTCCACAGAGATAATAGCCATTGCCATTGTTTGTTTCTGGTGGATTACCTCTTACTTCTTTCTGTAGAACTATACTTATCTTCTCAGGGAATCCATGGTCTTAAGACCTGTCTTCTCAGATAATCGTCCCAGAGCCTCTGTAGTATCAGGCCTAGATGTCCATTCACGTGTTACCACAGGAACCTCTAGGAAGCTGCCCACTTAGACAGTGTTTAAGATAGGTATTGATGGGATGTGTGTTCCCCATTGAGAGACCCATTTCCTGGTTTCTTTAGAAAAACTGGACTCAATTGAGCTTGAAATTACAAGAGACCTTGTAGAAATGAGACCATAGCTGTGGATTAGCCCACCTCTAGCCAAAACCTGTGACTGTGTGGATCACAATAAACTGTGGAAAATTCTGAAAGAGATGGAAATACCAGACCACCTGACCTGCCTCTTGAGAAACCTGTATGCAGATCAGGAAGCAACAGTTAGAACTGGACATGGAGCAACAGACTGGTTCCAAATAGGAAAAGGAGTACGTCAAGGTGGTATATTGTCACCCTGTTTATTTTACTTCTATGTAGAGTACATAATCAGAGAAGGCAATGGCAACCCACTCCAGTACTTTTGCCTGGAAAATCCCATGGATGGAGGAGCCTGGTAGGCTGCAATCCATGGGGTCGCTAAGAGTCGGATACAACTGAGCGACTTCACTTTCACTTTTCACTTTCATGCATTGGAGAAGGAAATGGCAACCCATTCCAGTGTTCTTGCCTGGAGAATCCGAGGGACGGGGGAGCCTGGTGGGCTGCTGTCTATGGAGTCACACAGAGTCGGACACAACTGAAGTGACTTAGCAGCAGCAGAGTACATCATGAGAAACGCTGGGCTGGAAGAAGCCCAAGCTGGAATCAAGATTGCTGGGAGAAATATCAATAACCTCATATATGCAGAGGATACCACCTTTATGGCAGAAAGTGAAGAGGAGCTGAAGAGCCTCTTGATGAAAGTGAAAGAGGAGAGTGAAAAAGTTGGCTTAAAGCTCAACATTGAGAAAACTAAGATCATGGCATCTGGTCTCGTCATTTCATGGTAAGTAGATGGGGAAATAGTGGAAGCAGTGTCAGACTTTATTTTTTTAGGCTCCAGAATCACTGCAGATGGTGACTGCAGCCATCAAATTAAAAGACACTTACTCCTTGGAAGGAAAGTTATGACCAACCTAGACAGCATATTAAAAAGCAGAGACATTACTTTGCCAACAAAGGTCCGTCTAGTCAAGGCTATGGTTTTTCCAGTGGTCATGTATGGATGTGAGAGTTGGACTGTGAAGAAAGCTGAGCACCAAAGAATTGAAGCTTTTGAACTGTGGTGTTGGAGAAGACTCTTGAGAGTCCCTTGGACTGCAAGGAGATCCAACCAGTCCATCCTAAAGGGGATCAGTCCTGGGTGTTCATTGGAAGGACTGATGCTAAAGCTGTAACTCCAATATTTTGGCCACCTCATGCGAAGAGTTGACTCATTGGAAAAGACTCTGATGCTGGGAGGGATTGAGGCAGGAGGCGAAGGGGACAACAGAGGATGAGATGGTTGGATGGCATCACCAACTCAATGCACATGAGTTTGCATAAACTCCAGGAGTTGGTGATGGACAGAGAAGCCTGGTGTGCTGCAATTCATGGGGTCGCAAAGAGTCAGACATGACTGAGCGACTGAACTGAACTGAACTGAGACACTGGTGAATCTGGTAGAGAGAAATAAAGTTTGTATTTGGTACACTCTTACTGGCTCCCTGGTGGCTCAATGATTTAAAAAACAAGTAAACAAAAAGCATGCCTGCCAATAAAGGAGATACAAGAGATGTTGGTTCAATCTCTGGGTTGGGAAAATCCCCTGGAGAAAGAAATGGCAATCACTTCAGTATTCTTGCCTGGGAAATCCCATGGACAGAAGGGCCTGGCAGGCTGCAGTCTATGGGTTGGCAAAAGAGTTGGATATGAACTTAGTGACTAAGCAACAACAAAAAACAACACTATTGTTATCAAAGCACAACCACAATTCACCTCTGATTTATCAGTAATGCATCACCTAAGTTTTCCCACAAATAGTTGGCAGTACTCTTGTATGCTCGGAAAAGGCAATGGCACCCCACTCCAGTAGTCTTGCCTGGAAAATCCCATGGACAGAGGAGCCTGGTGGGCTGCAGTCCATGGGGTCGCGAAGAGTCGGATAAAACTGAGTGACTTCACTTTCACTTTTCAGTTTCATACATTAGAGAAGGAAATGGCAACCCACTCCAGTGTTCTTGCCTGGAGAATCTGAGGACGGGGAAGCCTGGTGGGCTGCCATCCATTGGGTCATGCTAGTCGGACACGACTGAAGCGACTTAGCAGTAGCAGCACTCTTGTATGCTTACTGAATACATAAGTTCAGTTCAGCTCAGTCGCTCAGTCATGTCCGACTCTTTGCGACCCCATGGACTGCAGCATGCCAGGCCTCCCTGTCCATCACCAACTCCTGGAGTTTACTCAAACTCATGTCGATGTCTATTGAGTCGGTGATGCCATCCAACTCTGTCGTCCCCTTCTCCCACCTTCAGTCTTTCCCAGCATCAGGGTCTTTGCCATTGGGTCAGTTCTTTGCATGAGGTGGCCAAAGTATTGGAGTTTCAGCTTCAGCATCAGTCCTTCCAATGAATATTCAGGACAGATTTCCTTTAGGATGGACTGGTTGGATCTCCTTACAGTCCAAGGGACTCTCAAGAGTCTTCTCCAACACCACAGTTCAAAAGCATCAATTCTTCAGTACTCAGCTTTCTTTATAGTCCAACTCTCACATCCATACATGACTACTGGAAAGACCATAGCTTTGACTAGATGGATCTTTGTTGGCAAATAATGTCTCTGCTTGTTAATATGTTGTCTAGGTTGGTCATAGCTTTTCTTCCAAGGAGCAAGTGTCTTTTAATTTCATGGCTGCATTCACCATCTGCAGTGATTTTGGAGTCCAGAAAAATAAAGTCTGCCACTGTTTCCACTGTTTCCCCATCTGTTTCCCATGAAGTGATGGGACCAGATGCCATGATCTTAGTTTTCTGAATGTTGAGCTTTAAGCCAACTTTTTCACTCTCCTCTTTCACTTTCATCAAGAGGCTCTTTAATTCTTCACTTTCTGCCATAAGGGTGGTGCCATCTGCATATCTTAGGTTCTTGATATTTCTCTCAGCAATCTTGATTCCAGCTTGTGCTTCATCCAGCCCAGCGTTTCTCATGATGTACTCTGCATGTAAGTTAAATAAGCAGACTATTGATATATAGCCTTGATGTACTCCTTTTCCTATTTGGAACCAGTCTGTTGTTCCATGTCCAGTTCTAACTGTTGCTTCTTGATCTGCATATAGATTTCTCAGGAGGCAGATCAGGTGGTCTGGTATTCCCATCTCTTTCAGAATTTTCCACAGATTATTTTGATCCACACACAGTCAAAAGCTTTGACATAGTCATGGTGGTATCCAAACCCTTTGCAAAGAGAAGTCTAAAGGTAATACATTCTGGTAAAATTGACTTGAGGATTTAAGTAGAATGAACATCAGGGTTGGTGATCCCAGAATTAAGTTGATTGCTTTGAAATTCCATTTTCCTGTTTGCTTATTATCATCGGTAAAATTGAGAGAGATTCACAAACCACTGTGAGAGTGCTAGCGTTCTAAGTGGCAGCCACCACCATCTCCTGGGGAAAGTACACATTTAAGACTGAGAAGGTAAGATTTTCCTGGTCTTCAATTCAGAACATTTTAATTGAAAAAATTAAATCTATACCAATTAAATATTCATGTTTTAGCTGTGATGAAAATCAGCTCTGTTACTAGCACTTACTTCCACTAGCACTGACTTTAAACATAGCCTCATATTCATTCTCCCAGGGAAAGGGGTCTTTCTTGTTGTTATAATTGTAATTCTTAGGATTCCGTATGAACTACCCAGTCTATGGTCTTTTGTTACAGCAACCTGAGCTGACTAAAACAATCTTTATAGTTCCTTAGAGCCTTTGCTGTATATGGCCTCTGTCTAGAATCATGTCTCTCTGATGTGAGTATGGCTGGCTCTTTCTCAATATTCAGATATCTGTTTAAATTCTACCTCCTGAGAAAGGCCTTTATTGATACTATCCACAAATCTAGAGGAACTGTCAAGACACACTGTTGACTTTCTCTAATTTCTGTTCAGTCGCTCAGTTGTGTCTGACTCTTTGCGACCCAGGGAGTTCAGCTCGCCAGGCTTCCCTGTCCATCACCAACTCCCAGCACCTGCTCAAACTCATGTCCTTTGTGTCAGTGATGCCATCCAACAATCTCATCCTCTGTTTAACAAGCTACATATTTTTTACTTTGCTACTTGTTTTTTCAGATGTATACATTTGTTTTTGTTGTTTTTCATGCCCAGTTGTAATATAAATCAAAGTGAGCAGGGAGACAGTTTGTATGTTTGGTTTATTACTGTATCTGCAATGCTTAGAAAAATGCTTGAAGCATTTGAGCATTTTGGAAATTTTTTTTAAATTAATAAAGACAGACAGACTATCAGACCAGCATCCAAGATAGCCAGCTATTGCATACTCTTTTCCACTTCAGAACATATTCTCTAAAGGCATAAATTGAGGGTATTTTAATAATCCATGAAGTCTGAAGTGGCAAATAGTATCTTTTCTTCAACCCTGCTTTCACTCTGGGCTAGGATTCTCAAGACTGTGTGATTCAGATATCCTCAAGCATTTGAGTTACTGCCTGAATTTGACTCATCTTTGCCTGTAGAGCATCTAATATTGCCTCTCTAAATGGCTTACTTGATTCAATCAAATACAGAGCAGAGTTCCCACACCAGGGTCCAAACTCTTCAGCCAACAACTATCAGGTACAAACCTTGAGTTGGACCAGCTGGGTCTCACATTCTTTGCAGCAAGGGAGAGTGCTCACGGTGGGGACTTGGGAGGCAGCTCAGTAAGACAATGTTAGAAAGGACTTCTTAGGGAGCTGCTGTTGAGTGATCTGGGGAAGAGCTCAAGGAAGCAGGGCTTTGCTGAATGCTCTCAGGAAGTGAGGGGAGTAATTCTATGACTGCATATCTTGACTATAACTAGAACAATGAGGCTAAGGCTGTCATTGTTACAAAAGCAGCAGTCATTCACATTAGCTGGGAGAGGGGACTTTTTGGCATTTTGTGGTTTACATGGTGACCTTGTTTTCATCTGGGCTTAGATAAGATTATGAAGTTGGTTTTGTTTGTTTGGTGTCATCAGATGTAGGACTCTGGAAGATTCTGAGGATGCCAGGGCCTAGCTGTGAATGCCAGGTCAGCTGTTAACCACACACAGATCCAGTTGTCAGAGTCAGGTCAGTTCCCCAAGTCAGGGGCTGCTTTTTTTGTTTATACTGGCTGCCTCGGAAATGATTGCCCTTACCTCCCATGTCCAGCTCACACACATGGTTATGTTGAGCTTTTGTCTGATCATAGATCCATCGTGTATCGAGGCAGCTTCCACCCCACAAATGCTGCTCAAGCCATTGTTAGTTACCACAGAAAGACCTAAGTCTATCTCCTCCAAATGTGGCTGTAAGTGTGGTAGTTCCTTAAAGTTTCCTAAACTTCTCCACATACAGGTACAGAGAAGATTGCAGTTGCCTCAGGGCAGGGGGGTAAGGATGTGGGCTAGGACAGTGGCAGTGTGGATGTGAAGAAACTGGGTGCCAGGCTATCAGAAACTGACACTCGTAGGATCAACCTTCAGAGGAACTGAAGATACAGATACCACTAGCCTAAGAGACTGGGTATTAGTGATGTTATTCACCAACATGGAGCTTCCAACTCCACAGCAGGTTTGTGGGGAGGTGATAATTTCTATTGGGGACATTCTCAGTTGTAGAGGTGGCCTGTGGACACTGGAGAGTAGGAAAAGGTAAGTGCTACGACCCATCAACAGGGAGAACATAGAAATGAGAAGTGGCTCTGGGACAGACTCATAAATCACAGGCATAAAACAGAAGCAGAGAATGAGGAATTTATCCTCAGTCAAAATCAAAGCTAAGAAAAGGCTGATAAATATGAACTTTAAAAAAAAAAACAGAGGCATCTGGAAAATCAAAGACTACAAAGACCCATTATGTGGCTATTTTCATTCATTTGTCTATTCAAGAAGTATTCATTCACACCCTGGAAATAAAGTAATGGGGAAAAAAGAAAACAGGCCAATATCTCTGCCTTCATGGAACTAACATTATAATCCATCTCTCAGTCGTGTCTGACTCTTTGCAACCCCATGAACGACAGCACGCCAGGCCTCCCTGTCCATCGCCAGCTCCTAGAGTCCACCCAAAACCATGTCCACTGAGTCGGTGATGCCATCCAACCATCTCATCCTCTGTTGTCCCCTTCTCCTACTGCCCTCAATCTTTCCCAGCATCAGGGTCTTTTCCAATGAGTCAACTCTTTGCATGAGGTGGCCAAAGTATTGGTGTTTCAGCCTCAACATCAGTCCTTCCAATGAACATCCAGGACTGATCTCCTTTAGAATGGACTGGTTGGGTCTCCTTGTAGTCCAAGGGACTCTCAAGAGTCTTCTCCAACACCACAGTTAAAAAGCATCAATTCTTTGGCACTCAGCTTTCTTTATAGTCCAAGTCTCACATCCATCCATGACCACTGGAAAAACCACAGCCTTGACTAGACAGACCTTTGTTGACAAAGTAATGTCTCTGCTTTTTAATATGCTATCTAGGTTGGTCATAACCTTCCTTCCAAGGAGTAAGCATCTTTTAATTTCATGGCTGCAGTCACCATCTGCAGTGATTTTGGTGCCCAGAAAAATAAAGTCAGCCACTGTTTCCACTGTGTCCCCATCTATTTGCCATGAAGTGATGGGACCAGATGCCGTGATCTTACTTTTCTGAATGTTGAGCTTTAAGCCAACTTTTTCACTCTCCTCTTTCACTTTCATCAAGAGGCTCTTTAATTCTTCACTTTTTGCCATAACGGTGGTGTCATCTGCATATCTGAGGTTATTGATATTTCCTCCGGCAATCTTGATTCCAGTTTATGCTTCATCCAGACCAGCGTTTCTCATGATTTACTCTGCATATAAGTTAAATAAGCAGGGTGACAATATACAGCCTTGATGAACTCCTATTCCTATTTGGATCCCGTCTGTTGTTCCATGTCCAGTTCTAACTGTTGCTTCCTGACCTGCGTACAGGTTTCTCAAGAGGCAGGTCAGGTGGTCTGGTATTCCCATCTCTTTCAGAATTTTCCACGGTTTATTGTGATCCACACACAGTCAAAGGCTTTGGCATAGTCAATAAAGCAGAAATAGATGTTTTTCTGGAACTCTGTTGCTTTTTTGATGATCCAACAGATGTTAGCAATTTGATCTCTGATTCCTCTGCCTTTTCTAAAACCAGCTTGGACATCTGGAAGTTCACGGTTCATGTATTGCTGAAGCCTGGCTTGGAAAATTTTAAGCATCATTTTACTAGCATGTGAGATGAGTGTAATTGTGTGGTACTTTGAGCATTCTTTGGCATTGCCTTTCTTTGGGATTGGAATGAAAACTGACCTTTTCCAGTCCTGTGGCCACTGCTGAGTTTTCTAAATTTGCTGGCATATTGAGTGCAGCACTTTCACAGCATCATCTTTCAGGATTTGAAATAGCTCAACTGTAATGCCATCACCTCCACTAGCTTTGTTCATAGTGATGCTTTCTAAGGCCCACTTGACTTCACATTCCAGGATGTCTGGCTCTAGGTGAGTGATCACACCATCATGATTATCTGGGTCATGAAGGTCTTTTTTGTACAGTTCTTCTGTGTATTCTTGCCACCTCTTCTTAATATCTTCTGCTTCTGTTAGGTCCCTACCATTTCTGTCCTTTATTGAGCCCATCTTTGCATGAAATGTTCCCTTGGTATCTCTGATTTTCTTTTTTTTTTTTTTTCTTTTTTTTTTCTAATTTTATTTTATTTTTAAACTTTACATAATTGTATTAGTTTTGCCAAATATCAAAATGAATCCACCGCAGGTATACCCGAGTTCCCCATCCTGAACCCTCCTCCCTCCTCCCTCCCCATACCATCCCTCTGGGTCGTCCCAGTGCACTAGCCCCAAGCATCCAGTATCGTGCATCGAACCTGGACTGGTAGCTCGTTTCTTACATGATATTTTACATGTTTCAATGCCATTCTCCCAAATCTTCCCACCCTCTCCCTCTCCCACAGAGTCCATAAGACTGTTCTATACATCAGTGTCTCTTTTGCTGTATCGTACACCGGGTTATTGTTACCATCTTTCTAAATTCCATATATATGCGTTAGTATACTGTATTGATGTTTTTCCTTCTGGCTTACTTCACTCTGTATAATAGGCTCCAGTTTCATCCACCTCATTAGAACTGATTCAAATGTATTCTTTTTAATGGCTGAGTAATACTCCATTGTGCATATGTACCATAGCTTTCTTATCCATTCATCTGCTGATGGACATCTAGGTTGCTTCCATGTCCTGGCTATTATAAACAGTGCTGCGATGAACATTGGGGTACACGTGTCTCTTTCCCTTCTGGTTTCCTCAGTGTGTATGCCCAGCAGTGGGATTACTGGATCATAAGGCAGTTCTATTTCCATTTTTTTAAGGAATCTCCACACTGTTCTCCATAGTGGCTGTACTAGTTTGCATTCCCACAAGATCTCTAGTCTTTCCCATTCTATTGTTGTCCTCTGTTTCTTTGCATTGATTGCTGAGGAAGGCTTTCTTATCTCTCTTTGGTATTCTTTCGAACTCATTGAATACACATTCAAAAGGGTATATATTTCCTTTTCTCCTTTGCTTTCGCTTCCCTTCTTTTCACAGCTATTTGTAAGGCCTCCTCAGGCAGCCATTTTGCTTTTTTGCATTTCTTTTTCTTGGGAATGGTCTTGATTCCTGTCTCCCGTACCATGTCACAAACCTTCGTCCATAGTTCATCAGGTACTCTATCAGATCTAGTCCCTTAAATCTGTTTCTCACTTAAGAAATGGAGTAGCCCATCATAGTCAACAAAAGAGTCTGAAATGCAGTACTTGGATGCAGTCTCAAAAACGACAGAATGATCTCTGTTCGTTTCCAAGGCAAACCATTCAATATCACAGTAATCCAAGTCTGTGCCCCGACCAGTAACGCTGAAGAAGATGAAGCTGAACAGTTCTATGAATACCTACAAGATCTTCTAGAACTAACTCCCAAAAAAGATGTCCTTTTCATTATAGGGGACTGGAATGCAAAAGTAGGAAGTCAAGAAACACCTGGAGTAACAGGCAGATTTGGCTTTGGAATACGGAATGAAGCAGGGCAAAGGCTAATAGAGTTTTGCCAAGAGAACGCACTGGTCATAGCAAACACCTTCTTCCAGCAACTCAAGAGAAGACTCTATACATGGGCATCACCAGATGGTCGACACCGAAAATCGATTGATTATATTTTTTGCAGCCAAAGATGGAGAAGCTCTATACAGTCACCAAAAACAAGACCAGGAGCTGACTGTGGCTCAGATCATGAACTCCTTATTGTGAAATTCAGACTGAAATTGAAGAAAGTGGAGAAAACATTATAATAGGGAAAGCAAATAGTAAATAAATGAGTAAATAAGATGAGTAGGTAATCAGTATTTTGAGGAAATATAGAGGAGAATAGTTGGAGCTGGAAGTATGGGAGGGAGGTTTTCAGTTTTAAATAAGGTGTTCCTCAACTTCGAAGTGGCCTTTGAAAAAATATTCGAAGTTAGTGAGGGATTGAGTGATGCAATTATCTGGTCAGGTCTCTGAAAAGCAAGGAAATGCTCACTACTCATACTAGCTAGACAAATAAGGATAGTATTGCCTGGTGCCTTACATATGGTAAGTACTCTATGTAGATATTCAACCAGTATATAAAAATAACAACAGATTGATTTGGAAAAAAGTTAAATATGTAGAATATCTTCTTGATAAAATGCATATTTAAAGGTTGTGATTTAACAACCTAAAAGATCTTTAAGGGACTTCCCAGTGGTCCACTGTGCAAAACTCCATTCTTTCAGTGCAAAACTCTGAGATCTTTCATTGTCTTTCTTTCTTCTTAGAGAAGGTATCAGAGATATATTTGAAGGATTGGGGTATGGGTGCTTGGTTCAATCAGTTTGGGTTTTTGGGAGGTAATATTTTGTTCTCTTTTGCCTTAGTCCATTGTTTCATGGAAAATAACTCATATACACATTACAGTCTTATTCTGATTGACAGTCACAGTGACTTCTTAAGGCTGAGTTGTCTAATATAAAGCAGATCTATATACACATGTACATAAACAATTTATATCAAGACTGTGTTAAAAGTTAACTGTGTCTTGATTTTTGAGAACTTAAATATTTGCTTTTCTGCCACTGCCAGGAAGAGTTCATAAGTGATGGAAGTACTTTGGCTTTCAGAGAGATGCTATTTCTTTGTAATGCTACCTCTTTGGGGAACGAATGTGAAAAATAAAACATGTCATTTTACATGATACAAAGTCTTTTTATTGTCACTTTCCTGGCTTTAAAAGCGAATGGGACAAATCATAAAAAGACATATTGTAGGTGCAGGTTCTGCTTTAAATTTAGATATTCTAATGGAGTGTACAATCTGTGAGGCTTTTCTGTGTCACTCATTTTTCCCATTCCTTATCCATGGGCAGAGTGACCTGGTAATAAAGCACTGGACTGTGAAAAGGATGATTTATTTTTGGCTGACAGCCTTTCTCAGCTTATAGCTCTTGGAGATGATTTCCCTACCAACTTACTCCACAGGAGTATTGTTAAAGTACAGCAAATTGAGCCCTGGGAATTTAATAGAAGTGAATGAATACATAAATAGCTTCAAGGACTGTTTGCCAAATTGTCAGAGATTGTGATCATAATGATCAGTTATTTATTTATATATGTGTGTATTAATATATGCACATAATTGATATATAATATTGAAATGATACTTAGAAACTGATACTTTAAAAAAGTTAATGGAGCCACACTGGGACTGCTCCATACCCACTAGGATGGCTATAATAAAAAAGAAAACAGTAACAAGTCTTGGTGAAGATGTGGAAAAATTGGAGCCCTTATACACTGCAGCTCAGAATGTAAGATAGTACACTATATAAAACAGTCTGACATTTCCTCAAAAAGTTAAACATAGTGTTACTATATGACCCAGCAATTCCATGCCTATGCATTAGCCCAAAAGAATTGAGAACATATAGCCATGTAAAACTCACACAAACATTCATAGCATATATTCATTATTCAGCATTATTCATAATAGCCCCAAATTAGAAACCACTCAGATGTCTATCAACTGATGAATGGATAAATCAAATGTAGTATATCCGTACAGTGGAATAATATTCAGCCACAAAAAGGAATGAAGTACTGATACCTGCTAACCTGTGAATGAACCTTGAAAACACGCTAAGTGAAAGAAAACAGATACAAAAAGCCAGATATTGGGGTTTCCCCAGTGACTCATTGGTAAAGAACCTGCCTGCCAACGCAGGAGACACATGTTTAATCCCTGAACCAGGAAGATCCCATATGCCCTGTAGCAACTAAGTCTGCGCACCACAGCTATTGGGCCTGTGCTGTGTAACACAGGAAGTCACCCCAATGAGAAGCCTGTGCACTGCAACTAGAGAGTAACCCCTGTGTCGCCACAACAGAGGAAAACCTGCACAACGACGAAGACCCAGCACAGCCAAAAATAAATGAATATATAGTTTTTTTTTAAAGGCCAGACATTATATGATGTCACTTATATGAAATGTTCAGAATAAGGATATCCTTAAAAATGAAAAATATATGTTAATATTTGCCTAGGACTGGGGAGTTAGTGGGTAAATGGAAAGTGACTGCTAATAGGAATGGCATGTGCCTTTTAGGGATGATGAAAATGTACTGAAATTACATAGTAGTGATGGTTGCACAATTTTGTGAATATACTTAAAAAAGAAGCATTGGATTGTATACTTCAAAGGATGAATTTTATAATATGTGAGTTGTATCTCAAATTGTTATTTTAAAAAATGTTTTAAATCAAGGACTTGGCATTTGATTGAATATCAAATTATATAAATGGGTAATTGTTAATTTTTGGTATGATAAAAATTTTATGATAATGTTTTTAAAACAGGTCTTTGAAGATAACTTACCTGTAAATAAATTTTTAAAAAATTAATGGAAAGCCCCTATCTAGATAGATTTCTATCACACAGACACAATGGCCATGGACTCTGTATCCTAGATGAGTGCTGTGATCTTGAGAAAATAACTTAGCTACTGCAAGACTCAGTTTCTTCTTATATAAAACAGACATTGTTATTAGGATTGAAACCTCCCAGGACAGTTGTGAAAGCCAGTAGGAAACTGAGAGATGGTAGCTGCTGGCGGTGGTCAGGGGCTGGAGGAGGAGGTGGTTAACTTCATTACACTGATTCTAACACAGTTTTTCCAATTTTAGCAACACTGAAATTCAGATGCGTCTACTAATCAATGGTGCATGCATATGTGTTAGTTGCTCAGTCATGTCCGATTCTTTGCAACCCCACGGACTGTAGACTGCCAGGCTCCTCTGTCCATGGAATTCTCCAGGCAAGAATACTAAAATGGATTGCCATTCCCTTCTCTAGGGGATCTTCCCCACCCAGGGCTTGAACCTGGGTCTCCTGCATTATAGGCAAATTCTTTACCATCTGAGCTACCAGGAAGCCCCAATCAATGGCATATCGTAGCTTAATTGGAAATATTTTTCTTTCTTAGTGTTCCATAAAATAGAGGAGCATCTTACATTCAAATAGCTACTTACACTCTGTGAAATAACAATATTGCTAGTATTATAACCACTGCCCTTACTGTTGAGATATAGTTGGTTTTGTTTACTGTTCTTTTAGGCAGATGCTTCTCTTGACACACGTGGTCTTCAAAGAACATCAGTGTATTTCTTCTGTCGTCTCCCCTTTCTCTATTTCTTGTATTTTGTTGTCCCTATTTATTATTTCTTGATCCAACAGTTATCTTCAGTGTTACTATAGACAATCAAATTATAGTTCTTCAAAATAAGTAAATATGTGAAGTAACAGATGTGATAACTCACTGAGGGAATCCTTTCACAATGTACACATATACAAATCATCCCATTTTACATTTTCAGTATCATAATTTTATTTGTCAATTATCTCAATAAAGGAGAAGGCAATGGCACCCCACTCCAGTACTCTTTCCTGGAAGATCCCATGGACGGAGGAGCCTAATAGGCTGCAGTCCATGGGGTCGCTGAGAGTCGGACACGACTGAGGGACTTCACTTTCACTTTTCATTTTCATGCATTGGAGAAGGAAATGGCAACCCACTCCAGTGTTCTTGCCTGGAGAATCCGAGGGACAGGGGAGCCTGGTGGGCTGCTGTCTCTGGGGTCACACAGAGTCAGACACGACTGAAGCGACTTAGCAGCTTAGCAGCATCTCAATAAAAGTGTGGAAAAACTTGCCTAAAAACCATAATAAATAAATATTAACTAAATACAAAAAAAGATTATCTTTCAGAAAAGAGGCCATAGTTTGCAAATTTTGTTTTCAAAAATGACATTTATGTAGGAAATTTCAAATGTATAAGCCACTGTTTATTTTTACAGGGAAAGAAAGAAGACTGTACATGTATATATATATCAATCAAAAATAACTTCTTCCACTTAAAAGCAAAACCAAAACTCAGCATCTTCCATATTGATTTCCTTAGTATCTATAAAATGATAACAGATATAGCTCTGCTGCTGCTGCTAAGTCAGTTCAGTCGTGTCCGACTCTGTGCGACCCCATAGATGGGCAGCCCACCAGGCTCCCCCGTCCCTGGGATTCTCTAAGCAGTAACACTGGAGTGGGTTGCCATTTCCGTCTCCAATGCATGAAAGTGAAAAGTGAAAGTGAAGTCGCCCAGTTGTGTCCAACCCTCAGCGACCCCATGGACTGCAGCCTTCCACGCTCCTCCGTCCATGGGATTTTCCAGGCAAGAATACTGGAGTGGGGTGCCATTGCCTTCTCCGAGATATAGCGCTACCAATCTTATATTCTAGGCACTGAAAGTATAGTGGTTAACCATAGAGACTTAAAATTTACCCATGGGGAGCTTGCATTCTAGAAGAGGGGCTGTAAAGTAATAAACATGTGCTATATCAGGTAGTTATGTGTACTATAAAAATAATAAAGTTGAGTAAAGGGGTTAGTGTATAGTGTTTTGTTTTGTTTTGTTTTTTTATAATATAGGGTGTTCAGCGAATCCTTCTCTGACAGGTAATATTTGAGAAAAAGTAGCAGCAGGAAGACAGATAACCATTATGAAAGTGTGTCCCCCTTTCTCCAAGGGATCCAAGACCCCCTGTGGATGTCTGAAACCTCAGATAGTACCGAGTCTTACATGTTTTTTCTTATACATACATACCTATGATAAAGTTGAATTTAAATTATTCACAGTAAGAGATTAACAACAATAACCAATAATAAAATAGAACAACTGTATGCTGTATGTTGTAATAAAAATTACACAAAGTGGGCTCTCACAGTATCTTTTTGGACGAATTTAACACCTTTTTCATCTTCACTGAGCACTTATCACCCGCTGTGGCTGTGACTTTTGCAGTCTGAGATGTGAAAGCAAAACTAGTATGAATGTCTTCTCCCTTCTTGACAGTTTCATGAGTAGAGGATTAATCCTTACTGTAGCTCTTAGCAACCTCAGCATATGATTTTTTTTTCTTTCCTTAAGTCAAGAACTTTCACCTTTCACTTGAAGAAAGTGCTTTGTGGCTTCTCTTTGAAACATCTGAATCTCCAGCATTACTACTCTTGCACTTTGGGACCATTATTACCTAAGATAAGGGTGACTTGAATACAAGCACTGCTATGTCTCCATACTGGATCTGATAATCATACCGACTAACAAAGTGATCAATGGGCAGGATAAGCTGGACAAAGGGAAGATGCAAGTCCTGAGTGGGATGGCATAAGATTTTATAATGCCACTTAGAAGAGCACACAATTTAAAACGTGTGAATTACTTATTTCTGGAATTTTCCATTTAATGTTTTCAGAGCTCAGTTGACTGCAGAACTGAAACCACAGAAAGTGAAACCACAGTTAAGGGGGACTGCTGTACTCTGTAAGCTGTAAAGGTAAGGAAGTATTTTCTCTCATCATTCTATAATGTCATTGTTCTCTGACTGAGGCCCTAAAAAAAGACTTAGGTGGATCTCTTGATCATTATGAAGTTCACGGGCTTGTTTCAGAGAAAAGAAGAAAAAAGAATTGCTGTGCAGTACGGTAAATACTGATAGCTTACGGTGAATGGTGTTGGATTTGTGACCTCCGAAGATTTAGCTTTGGGACCAGGGACCAGGCTAGATCACTCAAGAGCTTTTGTGTAGCAGAGTTTTATTAAAGTACAAAAAGGGACAGAGAAAGCTTCTGACACAGACATCAGAAGGGGGATGGAGAGTGCCCCCACTTGCTAGTCTTATCAAGGCCTTATATACTTTTACCAGACCCACTGCCACAACATACATCTTAAATTAACAAGATTAGAACTAACAATAGAAAGGTCGTACCAGAGCCGCTCCCACAATATATGTCTTAAGATATCAAGATTAGTCAGAGGGTTCTTCTTAAGGAGAAACATATCCTCCTGCAAGCTACATTGTTATGTTGACTAAGACAAAGCAATATAGAGAAAAATGTTTGTCCTTTTCTCCTTGAGAGCCCCAGACCCCTTTCTCCTTCTCAAGGGCTCTGGACCCTTTCTCCTCCCTGGGGACCCTGGACTTCTTATCAACCTACCTAGTAATTGACTCTCTCACTACTAATATAGAAAAATCTAACACTTCTGTGGAAGCATAGAGGAAGCAGGCCTAACAGAAGGCTTGACAGGTGAAATACCACTTGAGTCAAATCTTTTAAAATATTTTTTAATTAAAAATGTATTTTTAGAGAAAATTCACAGAACACAGTAAAGAGAATATTACCTCATCACACAGGAAAGAAGGCACCACCCTTAGTTTTGTTTTGTTTTTGACGTGTGAATGTAAGAAAGAAAATCGCTTCCTCCCTACTGCTAGGATTTGTCTAACTCTTTCTGTAAATGACCAGATAGTAAATGCTTTGGGTTTTGTGGACCAGGTGGACCCTGTCACAGTCACTCAGCAGTGCCGGTGCAGCACAAGAGCAGCCACAGACAATACATGGACAAACGAGACCAAGGCTGTGGCCCAGCACATTTTTATTTACAAAAGCAGGCAGCCAACTGGATTTGGCTGTAATTTGTTGACTCCTGCCTTACCTTAAACCCCAGAGATTTGTAGTTAAAAAAAATGTGGTGGATGTTCGATTTTTTTTCTACTTTAAACTTAAAGAATACTTTAAAAATTTTCAGAATAATGGAGCAGAAGAGGAACAGTACACTTAAGACAGTCATGTACAGTTATGAAAAGTTACAGTCATGAAAAAGGGAATTCCTTGGCAGTACACTGTTTAGAACTCCATGCTTCCCTTGCAGGGGACGTGGGTTTGATCCCTTGTTAGGGAACTAGGGTCCCACAAGCTGTGAGACATGGTCAGAAAAGAAAAAAAGAAAAGGAAAGATCTAATCACACCATTCACAGACTAGTCAAAGAGTTAAACTAATCATAGTTAATATTGTTAGACCTGATATATCACAAGCTAAATCACACAGTTCCTGTGTAATAATAAATTAATGGCCATTTACTGACAGTGATAGGATGACAAGAAATGACTAGAGGTATCTCAATTTTAAATTTTACCTGTGTACTTTTTGAGTCTCAGTTGCCTATGGGAGGAAGAAATGTTTGTACTTCAAGTTTCAGTCATTTCTTAGCATTCAGGTGTGAATAAAATGATTGTAAAGGCTTTAGGATCTTCGTTTCCCCTTTGGCTCCAAGGACATTTCCAAAGATCTTCTCTGATTCTGCCATAAGCTTTTATTTCCACCATACTTACTCCAGAATCTTAACATCCATTTGCTTCTCTGACACATAGTTTTTGTTGGTTTTACACTTGGGTGAGATGACCTGGAACCTTCTGAGTGACTCCTGTTGCTCTGCATAGCTGCTAAGACTTTTTTTCTAACCACCCCTAAATTTCCCCACTGCTTCCAGTATGGCAGATTATGTACACAAAACCAAGTAATGACATACATCCCTTACCAAAAAAGAAATCTCAGTAGGAAAATGAAACCAAAAAGCTGAGCGTTCACAAGGACCTTTTAGAACTATTATGTCTGTGGGCAAATGTATGTCTCATCTCTTGAAGTTCTGCCCCTGATGTGATGATAGTAGTTCAAGCATCTGAAACAGACATAGGCTTGAGTTCTTACTCTGTACTTGAGCAAATCACTGCACTTCTCTGTGGCCCATCTATAAAATGGATGTTTACTCCATAGGGTTGTGTTATCAAAAAACAACTTGAGTGAAAGCTTGGACTGATATCCAGCAGGTCATAGGGGCTTAGTCACTATTAAGCTCTTTCATCTCCCTTAGTTAATATGTAGTCTGTTTATTTGCATATTGAAATATAGCTTCACACACAAAAACATGGAAAATCAGTTTTGATATGCAAGTATAGAATTATTTTATGTGATAATAACTTAAATAATCTGGGTTTTTTAAAAAGTTAAAATAGCGTTTAAATCATCTTGAGAAGAAAGAAGAAAGGAGTGAGAGAATGAAAGAGAAATTAAAATAACGTTTTTATTCTGGCTTCTTTTGATTTAGTATTTCATCTCAAGCCTTAACATGCTCAGTCCTCATTCTTGTTTGTCTCTCCTCTTTATTCTGCCTTTAACTCATATTGCTTGTATTTTATGTTCATCTGTAAGCTCCTGGAAGTCCTTTCTGGAATACAGTGGGGTATAAATAAAATAAAATACTATGGGTCAGAGATGGCAACTTCAGAAGGAGAGCCCATGGAAATCAATAATTCTTAACAGTGCATAAAACAGTCTAGTCTCAGCCCTTAATCTGGGGCCCATTGAGCAATAGAACCAAGAGTTTGACTCTTCTTGAACCTGTTTTACTAATTTAAAAAGTTAAAAGGAGGTAACATTTATCAGGTATTTAGTAAATACTGAAGGCTAGTCTAAGAACTTTTATCTGTGTGTTGTTGTTGTTGTTGTTGTTCAGTGTTCCCTACAGTTCTAAAAGCCAGGTTCTCCTTATTCTCCTCAATGTACAACTGAGGAATGGGTGGCAAGGAAGTTAAGTTTTTTTAAGTTTACATATGTGCTAAGTGGCAGTGACTTATAGAGGATTTATGAAGGACTTATAAAGGACTTAGAAATCCTTTTACAATTCCTTTATTTGGTTTTAGTCTCATAAATATTTATGAATTGTATAGAAGGCCATTCTCTTGTAAATCAGCTTACTTCCCTTAAAGTTGTTATTATTTTGGTCATTCCTTCAGTATATTTTCAGAATTTTCTATACAAATATTTTGTTGCTAGGAAAGACAGGAGTGAAAATAGCCTACCCTTTTAAACAGTCAAATCAATATAATAAAATATCCACAGAGACATGACTGCATCAGACATGTGCAGGATTCTGAGTCTGCACAGTGTTGGGTTCTTTGGCTTCATGGTTTCTGGTCCAATGGGGAATCCACATGTGAAACATGATGTGATGATATTGTATGAGAGAATCATGGTAACACGTGATGCTCTGAGAGCATAACTGGGTACCATTTCCAGATGGGTCACTTAGGGAAGTCTTCCCGCAGAAAAGTTGCCTCAGTTGAGGTATTTTGAAAGTTGAGATGAAAGAAGTAAGTGGTGGTATTCAGAGTGTGGTGTATCAGTCAGCTCAAGCTGTCATAACAGAATACCATAGACTGAGTCGCTCAAGGAACAGAAATTTGTTTCTTATACTTCTGACTGCCGGGAAGCCCAAGATCAAGGTGCCAGCCAATTTGGTGTCAAATGAGGGCTTTCTTCCTGGTTTGTAGATAGCAGCTTTTTGCTGTGTCCCCACATGGAGGTGGAGGTGGATAGAAAAGAGAAAGGGGAGCAGGGGAGCCCTCTGGTGTCTCATAAAAATACTAATCCTATCAGATAAGAGTCCCATTCTTATGACTTCATTTAACCTTAATTACCTCCTAAAAGTCCTATCTTCATGTACAGTCACATTGGATATTGAGGCTTTCAGATGAATTTGTAGGGGGTGGGGGACAAGAGGTGGCCGACACAAACATTCAGTCTATAGCATACAAGTAAAGAGACAAAAGAAGATAGAGTTTGAGTCTGTTGCAGTAACAAGAATAGCTTGAAGAGGGGCTAGATAGAAAACAAACAGTAGAGGAGATTGTGATTTTAGGGTAGTGACAGTGAAGACAGAAAGAAGTGAACAGATTAGAGAGAGATGTTTAGGGAGTCAAATAGCAGGGTTTAGAGGTAAACTGAATATTGTGGAAGAGGGAGGGAAAGGTGTCAAAGCTGGCACCCAAGTTGCTGACTTGGGCCTCCCCAGCACTTGGCCCCGGAGAAGACGGGAGCTCATGCAGAACACAAAGAGAGAATTGTCACTGTGTCCCAGGCAGGGCAGTGAGAGAACTCTCCCCTAGTTGCCAACTGCCCCACGTAGAACTGGGTCTCTGACTGCAAGAGCATTCTGTCACCGAGCCTACCTTTTATAACCACCTCTAAGACTCAAAGTTTAAAGGCTAATGACACCCCATTGGTGTTTGTTTATCAGCTTTTACCAGTTTCCACATAAACTTGTGTTCTGAGTTTTTCCTTTTATCTTTGATTTATTTTCTCAAGGTACATGGGAATTCTCGATGAAAAACAGCCCTCTGTGACCTTGTAGGTATATATTGATTGGTTGAGCAACCTTTGAGCCAAAAGATCTTAGATTTCTTTGCTGAAACATATCTGGATGAAGAAAAAGCAGTTAAATACTATAATAACAATAATAATGACTACTGTTTAGACAAGCATTACCGGGTGCCAAATACTGGACTAAGACATATGAATATTTATTATTATCAAATTGAATCCTGGCAGCCACTCTCTGAGGTTGGTACTATTATTACTTCATTTTATAGGTAAAGATATTGAGATTTGGAGTTTAAATGCCCTGCTGGTAAATCACCCAGCCCAGAGGTTAGACAAACAGATTGGCCCATGATCCTTCTTTCTGATTTGTATACTATTTTGCCTCTTCTGTTTTTCTCTATGATGGTTTAATAATAGAAATACATATTAAACATTTTATCTATTAAATTGTTAGCATTTATACTGTGATCTAAAATAACTTTCTTATTACTATAATAAGAAGGCTTACTGCAAGAAAAAAACTTGTTAAATATAAAGAAAATAAAAGTAACCCATAATCCTACCACCTAGTGATAACCATTATTATAATTTTGATGTGTTTTGTGCCAGTATTTTTTAATACATGTTTTTAATAGTTGAGATCAGTGTTTATACATTTTAATGATGCTTTTTCCATTAAAATTATAAATATAATGCTGTCTCCATACTATTAAATATGATTTACAAGTGTTGTTTTCAGTGGCTGCAAAATACTTCATATGGGTATAATTCATGTAACCAAGCATTTTTGAACATTTAGTTTCTTCCAATTTTTTACTACTGTAAATAATGCATTTTGTATTTTAAGTTACTTCCTTTAAAAATATCACCAAAAATGTAATTATTGCTTCAAAAAGGGTAGGTGCTTTTTTTTTTTACATTTATTTTTAATTGGAGGGAAGTTAATTTACCGTATTTTATTGGTTTCTGTTGTACAACAACACAAATCAGCCATAATTAAACATATATCACCTCCCTCTGGAGCCTCCCTGTCCTCCCCCCTTCCTACCCTTCTAGGCCATCACAGAGCACCAGGCTGGGCTCCCTGTGCTGTAAAGCACCTTCTTAACTAGTTACTTATTTTTACACATGGTAGTGTATATATGTTGATGCTACTTTCCATTTGTCTCACTCTCTCCTTCCCCACTGTATCCACAAGTCCATTCTCTATATCTGAGTCTCCATTCCTTCCCTGAAAATAGGTTCATCAATTTTTCTAGATTCCTTGCTGCTGCTGCTGCTGCTGCTAAGTCGCTTCAGTCGTGTCTGACTCTGTGCAACCCCAGAGATGGCAGCCCACCAGTCTCCGCCGTCCCTGGGATTCTCCAGGCAAGAACGCTGGAGTGGGTTGCCATTTCCTTCTCCAATGCATGAAAGTGAAAAGTGAAAGTGAAGTCGCTCAGTCGTGTCCGACTCTTAGCGACCCCATGGACTGCAGCCTACCAGCCTCCTCTGTCCATGGGATTTTCCAGGCAAGAGTACTGGAGTGGGGTGCCATTGCCTTCTCTCCTAGATTCCTTATATATGTGTTAATATACAATATTTGTTTTCCTCTTTCTGACTTCCTTCACTCTGTATAACAGGCTCTAGGTTCATCCACCTCACTAGAACTGACTCAAATGCATTCCTTTTATGACTAATATTCCATTGTATATATGTACAACTTTTTAAATTTACTTTTTTTGCCATTTTACTTTTTAATTGAAAGATAATTGCTTTACAGAATTTTGTTGTTTTCTGTCAAAACATCAGCAAGAATCAGTCACAGGTATACCCATATCTCTTCCCTCCTGAACCTCCCTCCCCATCTCACCCTTCTAGATTGTCCCAGAGCCCCTGTTTGAGTTCCCTGAGTCATACAGCAAATTCCCATTGGCTATCTATTTTACATATGGTATTGTAAGTTTCCATGTTCCTCTCTCCATACATCTCACCCTCTCCCTCCTCTCCTCCTCTCATGTCCATAGGTCTATTCTCTATGTCTGTCTCCATTGCTGCCCTGAAAATGGATTCATCAGAAACATCTTTCTAGATTCCATATCTATGCATCAGTGTGTGATTTTTATACTTCACTCTGTATAATAGGGTCTAAGTTCATCCACCTCATTAGAACTGACTCAAATGCATTCCTTTTTATGCCTGAGTAATATTCCATTGTATATATGTACCACAGCTTCTTTATCCATTCATCTGTTGATGGGCACCTAGGTTGCTTCCATGTTCTGCTGCTGCTGCTGCTGCTAAGTCACTTCAGTCGTGTCCGACTCTGTGCAACCCCAGAGACAGCAGCCAACCAGGCTCCCCCGTCCCTGGGATTCTCCAGGCAAGAATACTGGAGTGGGTTGTCATTTCCTTCTCCAGTGCATGAAAGTGAAAAGTGAAAGTGAAGTCACTCAGTCTTGTCCAACCCTCAGCGACCCCATGGACTGCAACCCACCAGGCTCCTCCCTCCATGGGATTCTCCAGGCAAGAGTACTGGAGTGGGGTGCCATTGCCTTCTACAGCTTCCATGTTCTAGCTATTGTAAATAGTGCTGCAGTGACCACTGGGGTACATGTATCTTTTTCAATTTTGGTTTCCTCAGGGTATATGTCTAGGAGTGGGATTGCTGAGTCATATGGTGGTTTTATTCCTAATTTTTTAAGTAATCTCCATACCATCTTCCGTAGTGGCTATATCAATTTACATTCCCACCAGCAATGCAAGAGGGCCCCCTTTTCTCCATACCCTCTCCAGCATTTATTGCTTGTAGACTTTTTTGATGATGGCCATTCTGACCAGTGTGAGGTGATATCTCATTGTAGTGTTGATTTGCATTTCTCTAATAATGAGCATGTTTTCATGTGTTTGTTAGCCATCTGCATGTCTTCTTTGGAGAAATGGCTGTTTAGATCTTTTTCCCACTTTTTGACTGGGTTGTTTGTTTTTCTGGTACTGAGTTGTATGAGCTGCTTATTTATTTTGGAGATTAATTCTTTGTCAGTTGTTTCATTTCCTGTTATTTTCTCCTATTCTGAGGGTTGTCTTTTCACCTTGCTTATAATTTCTTTCGTTGTGCAAAAGATTTTAAGTTTAATTAGGTCCATTTGTTTGTTTATTTTTTTCATTTCCATTACTCTGGGAGGTGAGTCATAGAGGATCTTGCTTTGATTTATGTCATTGAGTGTTCTGCCTATGTTTTCCTCTAAGAGTTTAATAGTTTCTGGTCTTACATTTAGGTCTTTAATCCATTTTAAGTTTATCTTTGTTTATGGCATTAGGAAGTATTCTAATTTCATTCTTTTGCATGGTAGCTGTCCAGTTTTCCCAGCACTAATTATTGAAGAGGCTATCTTTGCTTATTGTATATTCTTGCCTCCTTTATCAAAAATAAGGTACCTGTAGGTGCATGGATTTATCTCTGGATTCTCTATCTTGTTCCATTAGTCTATATTTCTGTTTCTGTGCCAGTACCATACCCTCTTGATGATTGTAGCTTTGTAGTATAATCTGAAGTCAGGAAGGTTGATTCTGCCAGCTCCACTCTTCTTTCTCAGGGCTGCTTTGGCAGTTTTTTATTCAGTCTTTTGTATTATATTCAGTCTACTTGGTCTTTTGTATTTCCATATGAACTGTGAAATTTTTTGTTCTAGTTCTGTGAAAAATGCTATTGGTAATTTGATAGGGATCACATCAAATCTGTAGATTGCATTTGGTAGCATAATCATTTTCACAATATTGATTCTTCCTACCCAGGAACATGGAATATCTCTCCATCTGTTTATGTTGTCTTTGATTTCTTTCATCATTGTCTTATAATTTTCCATCTACAGTTCTTTGTCACCTTAGGTGTGTTTATTCCTAGATATTTTATTCTTTTTGTTGCAGTGGGATTTATTTCTTAATTTCTCTTTCTGATTTTTCGTTCTTAGTATATAGGAATGCAAGTGATTTCTGTGTATTAACCTTGTATTCCGCAACTTTGCTGAATTCACTGATTACCTCTGGTAATTTTCTGATAGTTTCTTTTGGATTTTCTTTGTATAGTATCATGTCCTCTACAAACAGTGAGAGTTTTACTTCTTTTCTGCTCTGGATTCCTTTTATTTCTTTTTCTTCTTTAATTGCCATAGCTAGGACTTCCAAAACTGTGTTGAATAATAGTGATGAGAGTGGACACCCTTGTCTTGTACCTGGTCTTAGAGGGAATGCTTTTAGTTTTTGCCATTGAAAATAATGTTTGCTGGGGGCTTATGGCCTTTACTCTTTTGAGGTAGTTTTCTTCTGTACCCATTTTTTGAAGCGCTTTTATCATAAATGGGTGCTGAATTTTTTGAAGGCTTTTTCTGCATCTATTGCAATGATCATATGGTTTTTATCTTTCACTTTGTTACTATGGTATATTACATTGATTGATTGCATATATTGAAGAATCCTTTCATCTCTGGAATAAACCCAACTTGATCATGGTGTAGGAGCTTTTTAACGTGTTGTTGAATTCTGTTTGCTAGAATTGTGCTGGAGAAGGCAATGGCAACCCACTCCAGTACTCTTACCTGGAAAATCCCATGGACAGAGGAGCCTGGTGGGCTGCAGTCCATCGGGTCGCTAGGAGTCAGACACGACTGAGCGACTTCACTTTCACTTTTCACTTTCATGCATTGGAGAAGGAAATGGCAACCCACTCCAGTGTTCTTGCCTCGAGAATCCCAGGGACGGCGGAGCCTGGTGGGCTGCCGTCTATGGGGTCGCACAGAGTTGGACACTACTGAAGCGACTTAGCAGCAGCAGCAGCAGCAGAATTGTGTTGAGGGTTTTTGCATCTATATTCCTCAATGATATTGGCCTGTAATTTTCTTTTTTGTGTTGTCTTTGCCTGGTTTTGCTATCAGAGTGAGTGTGGCCTCATAGAGTAAGTTTGAAGTGTTCCTTCCTCTGCAATTTTTTGGAAGAGTTTCAGAAAAATAGGCATTGGCTCTTCTCTAAATGTTTGATAGAATTCTCCTGTGAGGCCGTCTGGCCCTGGGCTTTTGTTTTTTTGGAGATTTTTGATCACAGTTTAAATTTCAATGTTTGTAGTTGGCTTGTTCATAATTTCTGTTTCTTCCTGGTTCAGTCTTTGGAGGTTTGAACATTTCAAAGAATCTGTCCTTTTCCTCTAGGTATGTACAACTTCTTTATCCATTCATCTGTCAATGGACATCTACGTTTCTTCCATGTCCCAGCTATTGTAAATAGCACTGCTATGAACTTTGAGATATTTGCATCTTTTTCAGTTTTCTCAGGGATGGCTGGGTCATGTGATAGTTTCATTCTTAGTTTTTTAAGGAATCTCCATAGTGTTCTCCATAGTGGCTGTATCAATTTACATTCCCACAAACAGTGCAAGAGAGTTTCCTTTTCTCCACATCCTCTCCACCGTTTATTGTTTGTGGATTTTTTGATGATGGCCATTCTGACTGGTGTGAGGTGATATCTTACTCTAGTTTTGATTTCATGTTTTCATGTGTTTATTGGCCACCTGTATATCTTCTTTGGAGAAATGTCTGTTCAACTCTTCTGCGCATTTTTTCATCAGACTGTTTGTTTTTCTGATACTGAGCTGTATGAACTGCTTATATGTTTTGGAGATTAATCCTTTGTCAGTTGTTTCATTTGCAATTATTTTCTCCCATTCTGAGGGTTGTCTTTTAATCTAGTTTATTGTTTCCTTTGCTGTGCAAAAGCTTTTAAGTTTAATTAGTTCCCATTTATTTTTGTTTTTATTTCCATTCCATTATTTTTGTTTTTATTTCCATTGCTCTAGGAGGTGGGTGAAAGAGGATCTTGCTGTGACTTGATGTCAAAGAGTGCACTGCCTACGTTTTCCTCTAAGAGCTGTATAGTTTCTGGCCTTACATTTAAGTCTTTAGTCCATTTGGAGTTTATTTTTGTGTATGGTGCTAGGAAGTGTTCTAGTTTCATTCTTTTGCAGTTATCTGTCCAGTTTTCCCAGCACGACTTAATAAACAGACTGTAAAAAGAATAGATGTGTTTTTAAGGATCACATTACTTTTAAAAAACAGTAAACAATAGACACTCCTATCAGCAGGAAATGAGAACCTAGACTCATTATATTCTTACCAGCATGGTTTATTATCATTTAAATCTTAATTAATAATTTAAATCTTTTCAATAATTTAAATTTCTATTTGATGATAAACAACATTTAAGATTATCATACACCTTTGGAGTTCTTTTTATCTTTAAATTTTTTTCTTATCCCTTATTCATTCACCTATTAATTAATTTAACAAACATTTACTGAACAATTATTATATACTAGGCCCTATGTGAAACTATAAAATATAACAGTAAATAGGATGGGAATATCGTTGCTCTCATGGTGCTAACAGTCTAAGGAAAAGGCATAAGTAAATGAGTTTAGAAGACCATCTGATGGTAAAGGGCTATGCACACTATTTATTTAAAAGGGATAAATATGACAAAGGAAAAAAGCCAAGTTCTTTTTTGGTCTCAGGAAACTTTCACATTCTTAAAAAATTATTGAGGACTTCAAAGTGGGTTATATCTATTTATATTAACTATATTATAAATTTAAAAAATTAAAACACAAGAACACTTAAGCACACATTCCATTAGTAGCCATCAGTTCAGTTCAGTTCAGTTGTTCAGTCGTATCCCAGTCTTTGTGACCCCATGAACCGCAGCATGTCAGGCCTCCCTGTCCATCACCAACTGCCAGAGTCTACCCAAACCCATGTCCATTGAGTTGGTGATGCCATCCAGCCATCTCATCCTCTGTCGTCCCCTTCTCCTCCTGCCTTCAATCTTTCCCAGCATCAGGGTCTTCTCAAATGAGTCAGCTCTTTGCATCAGGTGGCCAAAGTATTGGAGTTTCAGCTTCAGCATCAGTCCTTCCAATGATCACCCAGGACTGATCTCCTTTAGGATGGACTTTTTGGTTCTCCTTGCAGTCCAAGGGGCTCTCAAGAGTATTCTCCAACACCAAAGTTCAAAAGCATCAATTCTTAGGCACCCAGCTTTCTTTATAGTCCAACTCTCACATCCATACATCACTACTGGAAAAACCATATCCTTGACTAGATGGACCTTTGTTGACAAAGTAATGTCTCTGCTTTTTAATATGCTGTCTAGGTTGGTCATAACTTTCCTTCCAAGCAGTAAGTGTCTTTTAATTTCATGGCTGCAGTCACCATCTGCAGTGATTTGGGAGCCCCCCAAAATAAAGTCTGCCACTGTTTCCACTGTTTCCCCATCTATTTGCCATGAGGTGATAGGACCAGATGCCATGATCTTAGTTTTCTGAATGGTGAGCTTTAAGCCAACTTTTTCACTCTCCTCTTTCACTTTCATCAAGAGGCTCTTTAGTTCTTCTTCACTTTCTGCCATAAGGGTGGTGTCATCTGCATATCTGAGGTTATTGATATTTCTCCTGGCAATCTTGATTCCAGCTTGTGCTTCATCCAGCCCAGTGTTTCTCATGATGTACTCTGCATCTAAGTTAAATAAGCAGGGTGACAATATACAGCCTTGATGTACTCCTTTTCCTATTTTTCCAACTTTTAGGATTTTAAATAGCTCAGCTGGAATTCTGTCACCTCCATTAGCTAACATTTACTAATGTTCATGGTAATGTTTCCTAAGACCCACTTAAGCCAGACATGTCTGGCTCTAGGTGAGTGATCATACCATTGTGGTTATATGGGTCATTAAGTCCTTTTTTCTTTAGTTCTTCTGTGTTTTCTTGCCACCTCTTATTCTCTTCTGCTAGTGTTAGGTCCCTACCATTTCTGTCCTTTATTATGCCCTTCTTTGCATGAAATGTTTCCTTGATATCTGCAATATTCTCAAAGAGATCTCTAGTTATACCTGTTCTATTGTTTCCTCTATTTCTTTGCATGGCTCACTTAGTAAGGTTTTCTTATGTCTCCTTGCTATTCTCTGGAACTCTGCTTTATGTTGGGTATATTTTTCCTTTCTCCTTCGACTTTTGCTTCTCCTCTTTTCTCAGCTATTTGTAGCCCCTCCTCAGATAATCATTTTGCCTTCTTGCATTTCTTTTTCTTTAGGATGGTTTTGGTCACCACCGCCTCCTGTATAGTGTTACAAACCTCCATCCATCCCTCAATAGTGAACAACTTCTAAAACTTATGTGGAAATTAAAGATATCAAACCCAGTTTTAAAATACCTGTTTAGTTTTTCTAATGCTCCAGCTGAAATTTCCAAAGTAAGTATTTCCATAAACAGAATCTCCATTTTGACAAGAAGAGACAAATGGACGTTAGTTCAAAGCAATAATATTTAAGAATTGCTGATTCTGAATCCAGTTGATTTTAAAAGGAAAAAATGAAAGAAAAAAATATGATAGATTGTAACCAATGAAACAGTTTTCCACAGCATACCTTAAATTTCTTCACCTTTTTCTCTTCTGTTTGCTTCCACTAACTTCCCTCAAAGTCCTAATTTCAGCTATCAGAAAATAACAGTGTTACATGGCTTTAGCAAATCAAATGCTTTCTATTGGAAACAGCCTTTGGAGAGAATGTAGCTTACTAAAAGATTAGATGTGATTTAATTTTTAATCTAGGAATGTATCCTTAACAGGAGTCCTTTAAATAGCAGATATCATTTTTTATTATGAATGTGGGTGTCACCTCTAGGAAGAGCTTTGTAATTCCTTTAGCACATTAATGATGCCTTATTCACAGCTGACCCATGGGGCATTTGCTGAGTTAAAAGAGTTGAGAAAAACATATATTTTAATATACTGTAGGGCCAGAGGGGCTACATAGAGGAAAGAAGTGCACAAATTACCTGGCTTTTCTTTCTTTTTAAATCTATGATTGATTTAAATAGTTTAATATGTAAATGGATGTAGAAAAAAATTTTTTTTCAAACGTATTTGGTGTACTTTCACTGAGAAGTTAAAAGCCTCTAAAACAAGAACAGATGACCAATTGTAAGACTGAAAAGTCCAGTATTACAAATTAGGTTTAGGTAGAAATTGAAAATTCATCTAAAATGGGCTGGATGAAACTCAAGCTGGAATCAAGATTGCTGGGAGAAATATCAATAACCTCGGATATTCAGATGATAATCACCCTTATGGCGGAAAGTGAAGAGGAGCTAAAGAACCTCTTGATGAAGGTGAAAGAGGAGAGTGAGAAAGCTGGCTTAAAACTCAACATTTAAAAGACTAAGATCATTACATCTGGTTCCATCACTTCATGGCAAATAGATGGAAAAAATGGAAAGAGTGACAGACTTTATTTTCCTGGACTGCAAAACCACTGCAGATGGTGACTGCAGCCATGAAATTAAAAGACACTTGCTCTTGGAAGAAGAGTTATGACAAACCTAGACAGCATAATAAAAAGCAGAAATATCATTTTGCTGATGCAGATCTGTGTAGTCAGAGCTATGGTTTTTCCAGTAGTCATGTACAGATGTGAGAGTTGAACCAAGTACAGATGTGAGAGTTGGAGCACTGAAGAATTGGTGCTTTTGAACTGTGGGATTGGAGAAGACTCTTGAGATTCCCTTGGACAGTAAGAAGATCAAACCAGTCAATTCTAAAAGAAATCAACCCTGATATTTATTGGACAGGCTGATGTTGAAGCTGAAGCTCTAATACTTTGGCCACATGATGCAAAGAGCCGACTCACTGGAATAGACTCTGATGCTGGGAAATATTGAGAGCAGGAGGAGAAGAGGGTTACACATGATGAGATGGTTGGATGGCATCATTGACTCAATGGACATGAGTCTGAGCAAACTGAGAGATAGTGAAGGACAGGGAATCTGGCAAGCTGCAGTCTATGGGGTCACAAAGAGTCGGACATGACCAAGAGACTGAACAACAAAGAGATTAGAAATGCATCTAAAACAGAATAAAGTTTATCAAATTTTTAAATTGTGGTAGGAGAATAAATACCTTCATGATTAGAATCCATAATGTGGTTCTGAACCAAACGGAACATTTCATTCACTTTGCTTTCATGTTATTAAAGAGAAAGGGAAATAAAATAGAATCAGTAAGTGAACTCCTCCCTTCCCTTCTCTACTTCAACCTTTGAACAGTATTAGATTGACTCGCATACCTAACCATTTTTTAGGTCAGACAGTAGGAACTAGTAATTTCATATAGTTCAGCTTCATGTTGTTTTTTTCAAATTATGAACCTTCAGAATATCTGAACTAAGATGCTTCCAGCATTGTATACACATGACCAGATGTTCCCTTTGTGTAAAGACCACAATGTCAGCTAGAATGTTTTTGGCTGTGAACTTTGTGAAAAGCAATATATGCTCTTGGAAATATATATGTGGAGATGTACTTCCAATTAAAAGTATATATCATTATCTTTCTCTGATAGTACAATGACGATTCACTGTAATATAAAGATAAGTAAAAAGTTAAGTGGTATGTCAAGATACAGTTCCTTTTCAAATGCCTCTCTAAACATTCAGGATTGTTGTATAGCAGGCTAGAAGCAGCAGACCTATGAAGGTTCAGTCTTGTGCTCTCTCACTTGTGTCTGCTTAAATCTTAAGAAAATGTGCTTTTGCTCATCATGTTTCAAAAGGAAGGATCAAGCCTTCCTTGTGAAGTGTAATTTCCACATGGCTTTATATGTTAGTAGAATGTGACAGTGTGAAGTTCAACGATTTGAACCTTCTCTGAGGAATGCCCTCAAAGAGATTCCAAGTCCTCACTCAGAGACAGATGTTTTCAGTTGTTAGTGATTTACTTTGCTGATTCTTTCCATTTGTCAACCATTTGAGAATAGACTTAAGTTTTCAGGATTCTAATACCAATCACATGGCTAAAATTAGAGCTCTTAAATGTGTGCTAAGTGCCTACAATTTCTACATCTCTAGAAAATAAAAGGAATCTGGTAGCATTAGGAGGAGGATAGGGGCCTTGTTAGATGATCTTCACCTAATCATTTATGGTCTCTGCTTCTAGAAACTAGAATAGCCTGGTCACTTATTTATTCCTCCTCTAATTCTGCCACTTGGCTGGAGATCCAAGTCACTCTTAATTTGTCTTATTTTAGAAACATATAATCTGGCTAATTTGTTCCTTAAGAATTAAATTCCAAGTCAAACATCTCCCTTTAAGGCTAGGTCCATGTTATGTCCAACCATCCAGGTAAGTTTGGGGAGGAGAAGGAAATCTATCATATGTCTCAGAGTGAAACAGTGCATGAATCAGAAACGCTAATCTGTGTGCTAATGGACCATTTATTTGCATTCCATTTTCCTTGGAGGGAAAAAATGTCCTGTGTCAATCTTTCTCATTTTGAGTGCAGTATGCGTATCTGTTGATATTTAAAGAGCTGCACATGCACAGGTATATTCGCATCTCTAAGCGGCATAATTGGTTTCTGTTTCAAAATAGAAACCTATCAACTAAATGACTCACACGAGATATTTCCAAATACCCATTTGATAATGTGATTGATACACTGCAAATATCTATTCAAGGCTTTTAATAAACTGATGGATTTTGCTAAATAGGAAATGGCAAGAGGAGTCCAAACATTCAAGTTGTATAAAATTCAGAGTTGCATTATTTCAAGGGAATAAGTAGCAAGCCTGCCCACATAGCCAGTTCAGAGTTGTAGTTCAGCAGCATGAGTCAGCAGTGTCCTGGTCTCAGGTATAATCTTGTGCCATTAACCTGGCAGCAGTTGTCTAATCTGGCTTTAATATCAGTGAGAACAATTCTGGTTCCTCTGACTGCCTGGGACTTCCAGGATTCAAGCATCGTTCCAAGAATCCCCCCAATGACTGGTGCCTGACTCATTTGTATGATTAGGGAGATTGGACCAAAAAAAAAAAAACAGTGTTGGAGGGCTGTGGTCTCCTTTTCCTGGCATTTCCCAAGATGGAGTTGCCTGCTTATCAAACCCAATTTGCAAAAGCAAGCTGGGCAGAGAATGAAAGCCAATCACCAGTTGCATAATATTGTAATTCACATAGTCACAGAATTTTACTGTATTATTATTATGAATATTGTTTTTTACCAGCTTTTAAGTCTGGGTATCAAACTTGTACTCAAAAGCATATTTGCACCGTCATGTCGATTTTTCTTTTTGGTAGGCCAAGAACCACTAAACACCCAGTTTTAGAAGAGTAACGAATGTGTTGTATTTGAGTGTTTGCATGGGTTACTTCAACCCTATAAGGTAGGTAGACTAGTTATTCCTATTTTAAAGGTTAGAAGACTGAGGCACAGAGAAGTAACTAAATTGGTCAAGATCGCTGTATTAGGGCTTGCCTGGTGGCTCAGTGGTAAAGAATCCACCTACCAAGGTAGTAGATGTGGGTTCACTCCCCTGTCTGGGAAGATCCCATATTCCATGGGGCAATTAAGCCAGTGCACAACTATGGAGCCTGTGCTCTAGAACCTGTGCCCCGCAACAAGAGAAGCCACCACAATGAGAAGCCTCACTCTGTTAACTAGAGAATAGCCCCTGCTTGCCACAACTAGAGAAAAGTCAATGCAGCAATGAAGACCCACCACAGCCAAAAATAAATAAGTAAATAAATAAAATTATTTTTTTAAAAAAAGATCACTCTATCAGTTTCCTAGAGGTGCTGTACCAAAGCACCACAAGCTTAGTGGTGGTAAGAAATGTATTGTCACACAGTTCTTGAGGTTGAAAGTCTGAAATCAAGGTGTCCGGAGAGCCATGCTTCATCTGAAGCCTATAAAAGAATTCTTTGTCTTCCTAGCTCCTGGTAACCCCAGGGTTCCTCAGTTTGTAGATGCATCACTTCAATCCTTCTTTCAACCCAGTACTACCACATAGCCTTCTCCCTGTGTATCTCTGGGTCTTCACATGGCTGTCTTCTTATAGGAACAATAGTCATTTTGGATTGGTAGCCCAGCTACTGCACTATGACTTCATTGAACTAACTACATCTGTAATGAACAAATTTCCAAATTAGGTCATACTTTGAGGAACTGAGGGTTAGGACTTCAACATATCTCTTTTGAGGACATGCAATTCAATCCATACCAGTCACATAACTAGGAAGTAGTATAACAAGGATTGAAATGCTTGCACTCAGTAATGCTGCCTAAAAATTTGGGATGTGGTGGGGGTTAGGTATGGCAGGATGCTAAATTGTAGTATATAGTGTATCTAAAGGATTTTGAATGGTGCTCTTTTCAATTGAAAGATGACTTTTGAACACCTTTCCCCTGCCTTAACCTCCTCTGGAAGCAAATACTTTATTGTTGAGTCAATACTTTAGGTCAGTTCCTTAGCATTCTGATGTGTTCCTTTTTATACCTTAGAGAATCAGAAGGGACAATAACATGAAAATTACATAAGATGAATGAAAAAGCCATACAAAATCACACATATAATGATGATAATCCACAAACATTTACTAATGCATTATTTTGTTTTCTTACATTAATGATAATAACTAATCTTTTTCTAGCATTTACTGTATGTAAATATTTTACTCAAAAAGCTTTAGACCATTTGATCATTAAAGTAATCTCATTAAGCAGGCAACATTATTGATGCTAGTTTGCAGATACAGACTCTGAGAAATAGAGAAATCAGTTGACTTGCCCAAGTTCTTAAAACTGAGTTCTAGGCAACCTCATGTGCTTTAACATCCTCATCCTTGCCTCTCTATTCTCAAGGTTAAAAACATTGGTGACAGTGTTCTTCAGCATACCCTAAACAGTTTTTTAAAAGACCCTGAAATCCCATACACCAACATTTCATTGGGATTGAAGTGAAATCTCATTTCATTGAGATTATAAAGCTATTCCTCTGATTCATCCTAATCAGTTCAATTCAGTTCAGTCGCTCAGTCGTGTCCGACTCTTTGCGACCCCATGAATCGCAGCACACCAGGCTTCCCTGTCCATCACCAACTCCCGGAGTTCACTCAGACTCATGTCCATCGAGTCGGTGATGCCATCCAGCCATCTCATCCTCTGTTGTCCCCTTCTCCTCCTTCCAATAGAGAAGAAATTCCATATGTGTCTTGTCTAAGCTCTGTCCAGTCACAAAAGAGTCTTATATCCCTGGTATTCAAAGTTTTTTCTTTAATATTGACCCTTAAAGGCCTAATAATTAATAATAAGAACTTACTATGAATCATGTACAGTTATACTACAAGTATGTGTGATATAGAGGGATAGTGAAGTTAGATTTAACTCCCTTCCCAGCACATTGGTATAGCTCTTAGCCATAAGTAAGTAATTCAGGTAATATTTATCCTGGTCTTAATCTTCTCCTTTTTATTGTTGAGTTACCTTTCTCTATGGCCTGTTCCTGATATTTTAGTTGATAATTTTCTACTGGATCATTACTGAAATACTAGCTGCAACATGGAAATCTTCATGCTCTCTGCAGCTTCTCCAGTTCCACTAATGGAATGTATGGACATTCAGCCTTAATTATAAGCTCATCTGTAACTAGTGATCTTTCTTATTTATTTATATCACTGCTGCTATTGCAACTGTATTAATGTTATACATTCCCCTCTTGCCATCTGTGCATCAAAACGTACTCCATAGATACTCTGTCTTTTTGGTCCCTACCATTGAAAGAAAAACTCTGATTTAGCCACGTATTCACCTTGGCTGAATCCTACTCTTCTAAATGTCTTAGTCTACAAATTCACACCAGTTTTTATGTGATGAAATGTAAAAATTATATATAAAAACATGTATAAAATTGTTTCCATTGATTCTTTGATCAATGTTTGATTAAATAAAATTTAATAGACCAATGTTTGATTAAATCAAATCAAATTAAATCAAATATTATAGCCATTTATGAACTTAATTAAGTTAGTTAAATATTTTAAAGTGTATGAACAGTTTCTTTTTAAGTATAGCAAATATCTGACAAGACAAAGTTGTAACTTAAGTAAATCTTCCTCTTCTAAAAATAAGAAGTTAAATTTACAAATTAAAATTTCAAGTTGTCTTGAACATTCTAATACTATTTATATGCTTCATAAAATTCTCTTACACCTTTTTGTTTCAAGTGGATGATACTTTTAAAACATCTTCGAATTATGATTACCCAGATTCTTTTTACTTTAATGCAAAGATGTCAGACTATATACTCTTTATACTTATTTATTTAGCTTCCCTGTATGAAAGTTCATTTTATTAAGGAAACAGATTTTTACATAGAACATGGAGAAGGTTAGTTATGGTAAGTCAACAGTAAGATATTTAAGACTGAAACATGGGATCAAGAATTAAGTTTAGGATGCTTTTATCAGAGTCATAGGAATTCAGTGAACTGTTTTTAAAAGTCATTGTGCCAACAGGAGATCCCAATGCTATACCATACAACTTGAATTGAGTTTAATAACCTCTGTCTCCTGAATTTTTACACTACTTCATAATTCATTCTTTCCTTCCTTCACTTATAATCTCTTAATTTTAGCACTTGATCTCTGTTAAAAAAAATTCTACACTTCCATTCAGTTTGCTGATAATTTCTTACAGACGTTATTTGGATTATGCAAAATTCTTCCCTACCTCTTTGAAGTCTGTATTCTGATCATGATATTTTTGTCTTATATAGGTCTTGGCCACAACTCTGTGTTCATCCTTTTTATTTTTAACGTCTTTATGAAGAGATAATTTACATATCATAGAATTTACAAGTTTAAATTGAACAGTAATTTTTAGTATGTTTACAGAAATGTACAACTATCGCCACAATTTTTCAATATTTTTATCACCTCAGAAAAGAAACTCTACCTTTCAACTATCACCCCATACCACCTCTCCATATTCCAGTCTCTTCCCAGCCCTAAGCAGCCATTAATCTACTTTATATCTCTATTAGATTCCCTATTCTGAACTTTCGTATGAGTGGAGTCATATAGTGTCTTCTGTGACTGACTCAGTTGGCAAGAATGCAGCATGACCATCCCAGGACAGGAAACTTTGCTTACAGAGAGGTCTGGACTAGATTTAGAGTAAAAGATGAAAATATCATGACTGTTTAGCTAAAAGTGGCGGTATAGGATGGAAATGAACAGGGGAAACATTATGGTTTTGCTAGACCGAGACTGCATTCCAGTTGGGATGGATGGTTGACTAGTTAGAAAACTTAACAGGGAGATCCTAGAAATAAGAAAGCCATACATAGATAACCTGATATAAACTCTCCACATATCCAGGGGCCGCTGGGATATGGCAATGCATGGCCACTGGGATATAGCAATGCATGGCAAAAAGTTCTAGGAAAGGGGGAGTTGAGAACTGACTGCAAAGTTTAAAGTATCCCCCAGTGCACACAAAGATCACTTCAATACGGGATAGAAGCATTATGACCTTGAGATACATGAACACCTGTGCTTAGTTGCTCAGTCATTTACGACTCTTTGCAACTTCATGGACTGTAGCCCGCCAGGCTCCTCTGTCCATGGGGATTCTCTAGGAAGAATACCGGAGTGGGTTGCCATGCCCTCCTCCAGGGGATCTTCCCAACCCAGGGATCAAACCCAGTTCTCCCACATTGCAGGCAAATTCTCTACTATCTGAGCCACCATTCTTGGGGAAGCCCAAGAATACTGAAGTGAATAGCCCATCCCTTCTCCAGGGGAGCTTCCCGACCCAGAAATTGAACTGGGGTCTCCTGAATTCCAGGTGGACTCTTTACCAGCTGAGCTACCAGGGCACAACTCTGCCCAAATTAGTGGCCTAACCACTAAATTATGTTGACACAGTGATGACTTCCTGAAAGTCAGGCTGTAACAAAAAAATTTAAACACTGAAAAAACATAAGCAGATGAATGATACAGGAGAGACACATTCTGCAGTTTATGTTCAGGCACATTACTAAAAATAACCAACAAGCCCCCCACTTCCAAAAAAAACCTCAGAGTGGCCACAGTATATTATCTAAAATGTCCGCTTTTCAACCCCAAATTACTAGACATGGAAAGAAATAAGATATAATCTATACCTGGGAGTGGGTACAGGGAGTCAATGGAAGTGGACTTTGAAAGGGCCCAGATTATAAAATTATCAGCAATATGACATATAATGCAATCCAGCTATTATAAATATGTTCAAAGAATTAAATATAATGGCAATAATTCAATGAATGAGTTATCTCAATAAATTGAAACTACAAAAAAGAACCATAAACTCCCTATAAGATATATTCCTTGCCCAGTAGAGGAAAAAAATGAAGGGGAAGATGGTGGAATCTGTGAGTTGGATCACGTCACTAACCTACTTAAGGTCCATTGGCAGCTTTCCATTGACTTTAGACTAAAAATCCGTCCCCCCCAAAAAAATATTAGAGGAAAGAATTAAAAGAACCACATAAAAATTCAGTACTTGAAAAATAGAATAATTGAAATAAGAAATTAAGTAAGTGAGTTTCATAACAGAAGGAATAAGTGACCTTGAAGATAAATCAATAGGAATCATCCAATTTAAGAAACAAAAATAAACATTCTCAGATATGGGGGACATTATCAGACATCCCAACATACATAAAACAAAAATCCAAGCAAGAGAAGAAAAAAGAAGTTCTAAAAATACATTTGAATAAATAGTGGCTGAGAACTTCCCCAGTTTGCTAAAAAAAAAAAAAAAATTACAGATCCCAGAATCCACTGAATCTCAAGAAGGATAAATAGATACCTAAACACAGACATATTTTGCCAGACTGTTGAAAGAAAAGAGAAAATGTTGAAAGCAGCAAGACAAAAATAGTGCATCACATACAATTAACAGGTGACTTCTCATTGGAAACAATGGAAGTCACAAGAGAGAGAGCATATTCAAAATGCTGGAAAAAAACACAGTGTCAACAATGAATTTTATCAAGTAAAATTATCTTTCAGAAATGAAAGTGAAATTAAGACATCCCCAGTAGACAAAATCTAAGAGAATTCATTGATAATTGATCTTTCATCTGAGAAAAGACCTGCAGACTGAGAGGAAGTGATCTTTCTTACAAAGACGACCTTCAGACTGAAAGGAAATGACATCACATGGTAACTCAGAAGAACCCCAAAAATGGTAAATATATGGATCAATGTTTTTTAAGTGTAAGACTATGTTCTTCAGCTTATAAAATGTACAAATGTAATGTGCTTGGGAGTAATAACACAAAGATGAGAAAAAAATGGAGTTGTATTGGAATAAGTTTACAGTATTTACTTAATAACTAAGAATATTTACTAAGTATAATTATTTGAACTAACCAAGAGTAGGCTGTACAAAGATCAAATCACATATGTTAATGCCTATATGTTATATATATTTACATGCTCCATAGCTTAGTTGTGTCCAACTCTTTACAGCCTCATGGACTATAACCTCCAGGCTCTGTGCAGTTTTCCAGGCAAGAATACTGGAGTGGGTTGCCATTTCCTCCTCCAGGGGACCTTCCTAGCCCAGGGATTGAACCCACAACTCCTGCGTCTCCTGCATTGGCAGGCGGGTTCTTTACCACTACCCCATCTGAGAAGCCCAAGAATAACCATAGACCACACACACACAAATAACACAAAAATTATAGCTAAAAAAACTTCACAGAAGAAGTAAAATAGCCTAATAGAAAATATCTGGGGTCTTCCCTAGTGGTGTTGGAGAAGACTCTTGAGAGTTCCTTGGACTGCAAGGAGATCCAACCAGTCCATTCTGAAGGAGATCAGCCCTGGGATTTCTTTGGAAGGAATGATGCTAAAGCTGAAACTCCAGTACTTTGGCCACCTCATTCGAAGAGTTGACTCATTGGAAAAGACTCTGATGCTGGGAGGGATTGAGGGCAGGAGGAGAAGGGGACGACAGAGGATGAGATGGCTGGATGGCATCACTGACTCAATGGACATGAGTCTGGGTGAACTCCGGGAGTTGGTGATGGACAGGGAAGCCTGGTGAGCTGCAGTTCATGGGACAGTTCAGTTGGACACGACTGAGCAACTGAACTGAACTGAACTAGTGGTCTAACGGTTAAGAATCTGACTGCCAATGCAGGGGATGCGAGTTTGATCCCTGGTTTGGGAAGATTCCACATTCCTCGACACAGCTAAGCCTGTGCACTACAACTGTTAAGCCCAGATGCCATAGCTACTGAAGCCCAGGTACCTAGAGCCCGTGCTCTGCAACAGGAGAAGTCACTGCAATGAGAGTCCTGCTCAACACAGCAAATAGGAGCCCCCTCCCATCTCTAATATTAGAGAAAGCCAGCACACAGCAACGAAGATCCAGCAAAGTCATAAATAAATAAATTATTTTAAAAAACTGATTAACAGGGGAGTAAAGAAGGAACTGAGAAACAAAAGACATGAAATATATAGAAAACAACAGTAAGATTGTATGTACAAATCCAGCCACATCAAATAATTATAATAAATTTGAATGGGCTAAACACTTCAATGAAAAGGCAGAGATGAGGAAATTCCCTGATGGTCCAGTGTTTAGGACTCCAGGCTTTTATAGCTGAAGATGCAGTTTCAATCCCTGATCAGTAAACTATGATCCCACAAGCCATGTGGTACAACCAAAAGAAAAAAGGCAGAGATGTAGACTGGATTAAAAATCAACAGATCCAATTATATGCTATTTATAAAAGACACTTTAATCTTTATAAATTGGTTGACCTTTCTGCTAACATGTCTGAAACAGTACAATACACCTTCTTTTCAAGTACATATGGAATATTCTCTGGGATAGATAAACTGTGTGCTAAGCTACTTTTAAAAAGAAAGAAAAGTATCAATAAATTTAAAGCAGTTTAAATCATACAAACTATGCTTTCCAACCATAATCAAATTAAATTACGAATCAACAACAGAAAGACATTTGGGAAATTCCTAAGTAATTGAGTGTTAAATAATACATTTCTGAATAACTCATGAGTTAAAAAAGAAATCACAAGAGAAATTAGAAAATATCTTAAACTAGATGAAAACGAAAACGTAAACTACCAACATTTAAGGGATACATCATTCAGTTCAGTTCAGTCGCTCAGTCGTGTCCGACTCTTTGCGACCCCATGAATTGCAGCACGCCAGGCCTCCCTGTCCATCACCAACTCCCGGAGTTCACCCAGACTCACGTCCATTGAGTCAGTGATGCCATCCAGCCATCTCATCCTCTGTCGTCCCCTTCTCCTCCTGCCCACAATCCCTCCCAGCATCAGAGTCTTTTCCAATGAGTCAACTCTTCACATGAGGTGGCCAAAGTACTGGAGTTTCAGCTTTAGCATCATTCCTTCCAAAGAAATCCCAGGGCTGATCTCCTTCAGAATGGACTGGTTGGATCTCCTTGCAGTCCCAGGGACTCTCAAGAGTCTTCTCCAACACCACAGTTCAAAAGCATCAATTCTTCGGCGCTCAGCCTTCTTCACAGGCCAACTCTCACATCCATACACGATTACTGGAAAAATCATAGCCTTGACTAGACGGACCTTTGTTGGCAAAGTAATGTCTCTGCTTTTGAATATGCTGTCTAGGTTGGTCATAACTTTCCTTCCAAGGAGTAAGCGTCTTTTAATTTCATGGCTGTAGTGACCATCTGCAATGATTTTGTAGCCCAGAAAAATAAAGTCTGACACTGTTTCCACTGTTTCCCCATCTGCTCCCATGAAGTGATGGGACCAGATGCCATGATCCTCGTTTTCTGAATGTTGAGCTTTAAGCCAACTTTTTCACTCTCCACTTTCACTTTCATCAAGAGGCTTTTTAGTTCCTCTTCACTTTCTGCCATAAGGGTGGTGTCATCTGCATATCTGAGGTTATTGATATTTCTCCTGGCAATCTTCATTCCAGCTTGTGTTTCTTCCAGTTCAGCATTTCTCATTATGTACTCTGCATATAAATTAAAGAAGTGGGGTGACAATATACAGCCTTGACGTACTCAGAATTTTCCAGTTTATTGTGATCCACACAGTCAAAGGCTTTGGCATAGTCAATAAAGCAGAAATAGATGTTTTTCTGGATACATCATTGGCAGTAGCTAATGGCTCAGATAAATAGCCATAGACCTAGAGAGAACAAAATTGAGAATTGGTTACAGGAATGATGGGCACAGTGTAAAAATGTTTGTGTCACATGTGATTCTAGCTGCAAGGAAGAAGGTCATTAATCAAATAATCAGGTGGATATGACTTACTTTATGATGTCAACTTCTTTTCCTACCAAACTTCTTATAAGGAGCATTTATAAACAAATTAACCAGGTTGGATCAATGAAGCTCATCATGAGCTTGTATTTATATATTCTCCCCTCTCCCAGTTAGTTATTTGCATTTAAGTTTACTTACAGCATCTTCTGATATATAAGAGACTTCTTTGTTGCCAAATCATTTGTATTTTATTTGGGGGTTTCTTCTTTGTGTATGCATATAGCCTTTTCCACCCTCCAGGTCATAAAAATAATCAAATATTCACATAAATTTCCTTCAAGTTTTATTATGGATTCATCAAAATATAACTTTGTGCTTAACTCTAAACTTTAAATATTATGTTCTATGCTACTGTTGGTTAAAGCAGTTTATTATTACACAGACTTAAAGAAAAATCCAGTCTTATTACCCTGAAACTGGTACACATATTTTTAAAGCTTAAAATAGAACCACTTGTCATCTCTTCTAATTTTAAAAATCATAAATAGCTTGTAACTTACCAACATACTAGGTCCCAGTTATTTTTACATTGCTCTTTCTTCACTTTTTCTTCATATACTTATCATGCCAGATTAATAGTGTTTCTTCTGTATAATAGTTCAGTTCAGTTCAGTCGCTCAGTCGTGTCCGACTCTTTGCAACCCCATGAATTGCAGCATGCCAGGCCTCCCTATCCATCAACCAACTCCCAGAGTTCACCCAAACTCATGTCCATTGAATTGGTGATGCCATCCAGCCATCTCATCCTCTGTCATCCCCTTCTCCTCCTGCCCCCAATCCGTCCCAGCATCAGAGTCTTTTCCAATGAGCCAAGTCTTCGCATGAGGTGGCCAAAGTATTGGAGTTTCAGCTTTAGCATCAGTCCTTCCAAAGAACACCCAGGACTGATCTTCTTTAGAATGGACTGGTTGGATCTCCTTGCAGTCCAAGGGACTCTCAAGAGTTTTCTCCAGCACCACAGTTCAAAAGCATCAATTCTTCGGTGTTCAGCTTTCTTCACAGTCCAACTTTCACATCCATACATGACCACTGGAAAAACCATAGCCTTGACCAGATGGATGTTGGCAAAGTAATGTCTCTGCTTTTGAATATGCTATCTAGGTTGGTCATAAGTATAATCTTTACTCCTCATCATTTCCAATTTAGATAAGAACAAATAATTCACCAGGCTAAGGACTACAGGCTTAGTCTACAACTCATGTGTTTGAGAAACCTGTTCCTACGTGTTTTTTGGCTATATTTCCACACTTGCTAGAAATGAACAAAATGAAAATGGTTATTAAATATTCAGATTTCTTCTGCCTACAGCTCTATTCCTACAGTTTAAAAAAATATATATATATATGTTTTTATTTGGCTGCACCAAGTCTTAGTTGCAGCATGCAGGATCTTCGATCTTCCTTGCGGCATGTGGAATCTTTAGTTGGAGCGTGTGGAACCTAGTTCCTCGACCAGAAATCAGACTCAGCCCCCCCGCCCCGCCTACATTGGGAGCACAGAGTCTTAGCCACTGGACCACTGGGGAAGTCCCCCTACAATTTTTTTTTTTAATTATCCTCTCAGATAGTAGTTTGAGAATTGCACTCTTCCCTGAGCACAGTGCTTCCCTACCTCTGCCAGTGTTTTTTCTTTTTTTCCCCCTGAATTATTTCTGAAACATTCTTATGCCTGCATGTAGAGTCGTGTCGGACTGTGTTCCCATGGACTGTTGCCTGCCAGGCTCCTCTGTCCATGAAATTTTCCAGGCAAGAATACTGGAGTGGGTTGCCATTTCCTCCGCCAGGGCATCTTCCCGACCCGGAGATGGGTCCCAGGTCTCTTGCACTGGCAGGTGGATGCTTTACCACTGTTCCACCAGGGAAGCCCAAACGTTCATGTAGTATTTCTTAAATCTTAGAAAAAAGCGAAAGTCATCCACAGGCCCTTCGACATCTTTTGGAATTTCTAACAGCTTGGTGTTCATACTGATTCAGTTTCATATCCAGGTGCTATTAACTATCTTTCCTTCTTAAAGTTTGTGAAAAAAAAAATAGAGGTGAATGAAAATGTAGTTTTTTTGTCCCTTAAGATTATACCTCAGGAGACTAAAAAAAGACAAAATAGCTCCCAAAGTTCCACTTAATTGTCATGCAAATGTATATATTCAGAAAGAAGCTACAATTATATACAGTATATGATAAATATATACCATATATTCTACTATATATTATAGTGATCATTATGAAACTATAGGACTTTGCCAGATTCACAAGATAAATATATCTAGCTAATACACTGCAATTCTTTGAAGAAAAAAAAAAAACTTAGCCTTATGGAAAAATGAAATAAAAGAAAAATATGCAGAAATATTGCTAGAATGTATCTTTTCCTTTGCAGAAAATTTCCTTTTAATTTTCAGAGAAGTAAGATATATACTTCTTGTTTTGGAAAGTGGCAGTTGTCATGGTCCTCCTCCTCATTGAGCACAGACTTGACTTTCTTGTAATCCCTCCATCATTAGAAAAACTTCGTTATGATCCTTTACCAACCAACAGGATAGTATGGCAATATTAGAACCATCACTGACATGGAGAAGAGAAAGGCATTTAAAATTTAGATTCTCAGCCCACATATAATCAGGTTTAAATCATCCGATTTTTGATAGAAGAATTGTCACTGTCTATGAGACTCTTCTTTTCTTACATTTCTTTAATACATTTTCCAAACAAATTTTTAAGAAAAAGCATGTGTATTTCTTAGTTTTCATCAACTATGTATAGTTTTCATTTTAAACTTATGATCTCTAAAAGGCAAGTTACGACCAACCTAGATAGCATATTGAAAAGCAGAGACATTGCTTTGCCAACAAAGATTCGTCTAGTCAAGGCTATGGTTTTTCCTGTGGTCATGTATGGATGTGAGAGTTGGACTGTGAAGAATGCTGAGCGCCAAAGAATTGATGCTTTTGAACTGTGGTGTTGGAGAAGACTCTTGAGAGCCCCTGGGACTGCAAGGAGATCCAGCCAGTCCATTCTAAAGAAGATCAGTCCTGGGTGTTCTTTGGAAGGACTGATGCTAAAGCTGAAACTCCAATACTTTGGCCACCTCATGTGAAGAGTTGGCTCATTGGAAAAGACTCTGATGCTGGGAGGGAATGGGGGCAGGAGGAGAAGGGGATGACAGAGGATGAGATGGCTGGATGGCATCACTGACTCGATGGACGTGAGTCTCAGTGAGCTCCGGGAGTTGGTGATGGACAGGGAGGCCTGGCATGCTGCAATTCATGGGGTTGCAAAGAGTCGGACATAACTGAGCAGCTGAACTGAACTGAACTGAAAGCAAGAATATTGTCAGACTACTGCTAGAAAATAGTTGCTTATCCCCAAATTCCTAACTGAATTTCCACAATTTTAAATTATGTTTTACTTTTTCTAAAAGTTAAAATCATGTCTTTAGACCTAGCTATATGTATTGAAAATTGAAGTCTTCCATTAATAACACTTTCAAGACTTGTGTTGTAGGGAACACTTTCTGAGAAGTCAGACCAATGACATATTTCTGTGATCTTTAATTGCCTGACAGTGTTTGCCAGTAAGACTTTTTTTGTAGTCTTGGCTTCATGATATATTTTCCTATCCTACCTATTTTGTGGAGCACATTGAGAGGATGCATATGGAAACAGTGAAATTTGCATCAAAGTAATTACATTTTAAAGATTTGGGATCTTTATTACAATTACAAAAAAAAAAACAGTAATATACTTCATTATTCTCCTATTTCAAGTCTTTGACTTGTAATCCTATAGTTGTTGTATACTGATTTATTCTGCAGATTGCTTTAAAAAGGGCAGCATCAGTAATATTCATTTACAAATTACTGTGTCTTGTTGTCAGTATCTTCTAAAATATTATTCTCGGCATATGTGATTCATCAAGACAGCCAGATGGTAAATTTCCCTTTGGCAGAATACATTAAAACTCTTTCATTCTATCATCCTTTTGCAAGTTCTTACTGTAATAAGCTCTTACTGTTAACAAATTGGGTGAGATAATGCTCTTAGGAGTCTGATACCTTGATGAGAGAGGATCAATTCTTTTTTCTCGGCTATAGGTCAGTTATGTTCACAGCACCCATATAGCACGAAAATGTTAAAGGTCACATGGATGCCAGCTTGTAGCAAATGCTGTCTCGATTTGTTCTACGCAGCTACAGTTACGCATTTAGCTGGCAAGTTAAATCACGCCCTTTTCTGTTAGGTCACTAATAGCATTCAGAAGAAGAAATCCCCCTGAGTATCACCATTAGAAATCATTTCACAGACAATGGAACCTTCACAGTCTCAAATCATCTGGGAGTCAGAACTAAATGATGGGAGGGCAGTGTAGTTACCATGTGAAAGTTTTCAGAAATAAGCTATATAAACCTTAATAATCAAAAGAAACCTGAAATCCCCACATTTCTCTTTAGAAATGTACTTGGGAATCAGTGTTGTCTTGTCTCTTTCCTGATTTGGTGTTGGAGAAGGCAATGGCACCCCACTCCAGTACTCTTGTCTGGAGAATCCCATGGATGGAGGAGCCTGGTGGGCTACAGTCCATGGGGTCGCTGAGATTCGGACACAACTGAGCGACTTCACTTTCACTTTTCACTTTCATGCATTGGAGAAGGAAATGGCAACCCACTCCAGTGTTCTTGCCTGGAGAATCCCAGGGATGGGGGAGCCTGGTGGGCTGCTGTCTCTGGGATCGCACAGAGTCGGACACGACTGAAGCGACTTAGCAGCAGCAGCAATGACATAAAATCTTAAAAATGTACACATATATATACTGCTATCACTTATTCTATCTTGGGGGCAAGGAGCTTCCTCTGGAAACTAGAAAAAGACTTTATTTAAAGTTCAATAAAACCAAAATGATGATTCAGGTGCCTTCCAACAAAAGAAAACTCACTTCCAACAAACATATTGTGAACAATCTTTGTTAATATTTCTGTCTGGTTCTAGATATTTCCTAAAAGCCATTAACAAAATAGCTGATTTACCAATGTTAGGTTTGAAGAATCATTACAAATAATAATTTATTGGTGAAAAATAGTTTCATAAGGATCCCTCATATTTAAGTAAGCCCCTCTGTCTCCCGTGACTCTGCTTTATCTCTCTTTTTATTTCCCATCAGTTTCCAGCTGCTATAAGAAGCTGACCATCCCTCAAAATTCTGTTTTGAGTTTCTCGCAGAAAGAACTATAGTTAGGACAATGATGAGCAGTCAACTGAAATAAATAATTAGTGGAAACAAGTAAATTAAAACGACTTTCAGAGAATCAGAGACACTGCTTCCTTTGTGTTCTTATCAATCCTCCTAAATGTAGCTACAGGTTCAGGGACAGAAATGGGTGAAATCAGTACCAGATAGCAACTTTCAGTCACAATCATGAGATGGAAGCTCCTTCCAAACAGCACAATCTGCAAACACCCTGCAGTAGCAGATGTTGACAGAGCTCTGTTGGCTGAGTAGAGTGCAGTGAGCCAGACAGCGTCTTATGGCCAGGTGACCCCGGGGACAGTGCACTGGCAAATGGGAAGCTCAAGGCCCTGTTGGGAAGTTTCTTGTTGGGTCTGATCCTTTGTTTTATTTCTCTCCTCTTGTTATAATGTTTTTGGCAATCTGTATTGGGCTTCTCAGTATGCACAGTGCTCTCTCGTGTGCTGTGTCTTCCAAACCTCAGAAGACTCCTCTTGAATTAGGTGTTTTGGTATCTCTAGAGGAGGAAGTGCCACTCAGTCAAGTTTGATGATATGCTCCATTTCAAACATCCAGTGATTGATGGGCCTGGGACTTGAATATAGATTTTAAATATCTGTATCCTCTATCATGTTGACCACATCACACCACCTATTACACTGGCGGAGACACAAATAGGGTAACAGCTATCCTCTGTACAATATCTGCAAAACATCAAGAAAACATCTGGTCAAATAAAAGGTGAAAAATGCTGAATACTCTCTTGCTTTAGGAGACTTACTATGTGTAATAGTTTATTTAAAGTTCTGAGAGGTCCTGAAAGAAAGGAACTCTATTTCATCTTGCTTTTTCCAGCATTTTCCTAATTTTTAGTCCATAGAACACTTTTTCCACTTAATATGCATCAGCATTTCAGAGAGAGATGTTCCATAAAAGACATCTCAGGTAGCAATACCAAATGAAATGCAGGTCTCTCAGTTAAATTTGAATTTCAGATTAAAAAAAGAAATTAATAAGTATGCACCAAATATTCTATGCGACAGAATAATTACTTATCGTAGGTAGACTAATTATGTGACTTTTTATCTGAAGTTCACTTTTAATTGGTGTCCTATACTTTCATTTGGTAAATCTTGACTACCCTAACTGTGATCATTACTGTTTACTTGTCTTTCCTTTCCCATAGGTACTCAATGAATAATATGTTCTATGGCATAAATTTTATTTATTCTATTGTCCCATATAATTATTAGGTTAATATTACACAGTAATGAAGAAAATAGATTAGCCCTAATATCAAAACCATAGAAAAAATTAAAATGTAAGTTGGAATTATAATGATGGCTTCTTTTCCCACAAATGTCCTTTGAACGTTTGAATCCTAGAATAAAATAACCAAGCAGGCACATAGCAAAATCAAGCAAGCCAGCCGGAAAATGAGAAAGTGTGTACCTTGGGGCTGTTATGTGTCCATAGCATCATCTTCATTGCCTGCTGTTTATCTCCAGATGAATGACCTGCTGGCACCTCAGCCCTGCAGCACTGCTCTGCCAGGACATACCATTGTTAAGAAACTGATGTTGTCTTTGACTCAGTTCTCTCCTTGTTGTTGTTGTTCAGTTGCTAAGTCGTGTCCAACTCTTTGCAACCCCATGGTCCAGGCTCCTCTGTCCTCCACGAATTTGCTCTCTCAGAGTTGTTCAACTTCATATCCATGAGCCAGTGGTGCTATCTAACCTTCTTATCCTCTGCCACCTCTTTTTCCTTTTGATTTCCATCTTTCCCAGCATCAGGGTCTTTTCCAATGAGTCCGCTCTTCGCATCAGGTGCCTGAAGTATTGGAGCTTCAGCATCAGTCCTCCCAATGAATATTCAGGGTTGATTTCTCTCCTTAACCCCACCTATCTGATGGATTTCTAAATCCCTATCAATCCTACCTCTAAAATAACTTGTATCTCTACCTTCAGAGGTAATGCCATCTATACTGCCTGTTTGCAGATACTCCTTTTACTTACAACTCCAATATCTCCTGATGGGCCCCCCTGCCTCCAATCTTTCCCCTCCTTTATAGTATACTACTATCAGAGTTGCCTTAAAAACTAGTTTAAACATCTCTATGCTCAGTCGCTCAGTCATGTCCTACTCCCTGCGACCCCATGGACTGCAGCCCACTAGGCTCCTCTGTCCATGGGATTCTCCAGGCAAGAATCCTGGAGTGGGTTGCCATTTCCTCCTCCAGGAAACATCTCTAGTCTGCTCAAAAACATACAGTGATGCCCACCATCTGTATTTGTTTGCTGATGCTTGCTAATAAGCCATTGGCCAAAGCAAGTTAAGTGGCGAACCACAAATTCAACTGTTAGAAAAATAGACTCCTCTAATGGAAGGAAGTGCAGAAGCACATTGTAATATATACACAATATATGTTGTGACTGTAGAAATAGACTCCACTGCCATTTGTGCTATCTACAATATATGGACCCTTGTCTAAAAGATAAAACTGAGACTTTGTCTTTCAACTTTCACACTTTTTTATTGGCATTTAAAAATTTGTAATTAGAGGATAATTACGTAACAATAATGTGATGGTTTTTGCCATACATCAACATGAATCGGCCATAGGTATACATATGTCCACTCTGTCTTGAACTCCCCTCACACCACCCTCTCCACGCACCCCTCTAGGTTGTCACAGAGCACCCGCTTTGAGTTCCCTGCACCATACATCAAACTCCCAGTGGCTGTTTTACATATGCTAATGTTTATGTTTCAGTGCTATTCTCTCAAATCACCCCACCCTCTCCTTCCCCTACTGTGACCAAAAGTCTGTTTTTTATATCTGTGTCTCTTTTACTGCCCTACAAGTAGGATCATCAGTACTATCTTTCTAGAATCCATATATATATGTGTGTGTTAATATGCAATAGTTGTTTTTCTCTTTCTGACTTACTTTACTGTGTGTAATAGGCTCTAGGTTCATCCACCTCATTACATCTCAAATGCGCTCATTTTTATAGCTGAGTAATATTCCATTGTGTGTATGTACCACAACTTCCTTATCCATTCATTTGTCAATGGAGATCTAGAATTGCTGCTGCATCCTATCTATTATAAATAGTGCTGCAATGAACATTGGGGTACATGTTTCTTTTTCAATTATGGTTTCTTCAGGGTATATGCCCAATAGTGGGATTGCTGGGCCATATAGTAGTTTCACTCCTAATTTTTTAAGAGATCTCCATACTGTTCTCCATAGTGGCTGTATCAATTTGTATCCCCATCAACAGTATAGGAGGGTTCCCTTTTCTCCACACTCCAACATTTATTATTTGCAGACTTTTTGATGGTGGTCTAGCCATTCTGACCAGTGTGAGATGATACCTCATTGTAGTTTTGATTTGCATTTCTCTAATTATGAGCAATGATAAGCATTTTTTCATATGTTTTTTAGCCATCTGTATGTCTGGTTTAGAGAAATGTCTGTTTAGGTCTTCTGCCTACTCTTTGATTGGATTGCTTATTTTTCTGGTACTGAGCTGTGTAAGCTGCTTGTTTATTTTGGAGATTAATTCTTTGTCAGTTGTTTCATTTCCTGTTATTTTCTCACATTCTGAGGGTTGTCTTTTCACCTTGCTTATAGTTTCCTTCATTGTGCAAAAGATTTTAAGTTTAACTAGGTCCCATTTGTTTATTTTTGTTTTTATTTCCATTACTCTGGGAGGTGGGTCATAGAGGATCTTGCTGTGATTTGTGTCAGAGAGTGTTCTGTCTGTTTTCCTCTAAGAGTTTTATAGTTTTTGGTCTTACATTTAGATATTTAATCCATTTTGAGTTTATTTTTGTGTATGATGTTAGGAAACGTTCTAATTTCATTCTTTTACACATGGTTGACCAGTTTTCCCAGCACCACTTGTTGAAGAGACTGTGTTTTTTCCATTGTATATTTTTGCCTACTTTGTCCAAGATAAGGTGCCCATGGGTGCATGGATTTATCTCTTGGCTTTCTATCTTGTTCCATTGGTCTGTAATTTTGTTTTTGTACCAGTACCATGCTGTCTCGATGACTGTAGCTTTGTAGTACAGTCTGAAGTCAGGAAGGTTGATTCTTCCAGTTCCATTCTTCTTTCTCCAGATTGCTTTGGATATTCGGGATTCTTTGTGTTTCCATACAAATTGTGAAATCATTTGTTCTAGTGTTCTAGTTCTGTGAAGAATATCATTGGTAATTTAATAGGGATTGCACTGAATCTATGGGTGGCTTTGGGTTGTAAAGTCATTTTCACCATATTGATTTCTCCAATCCAAGAACATGGTATATCTCCCCATCTGTTTGTATTATCTTTGACTGCTTCCATCAGTGTCTTACAGTTTTCTGCATACAGATGTTTTCTCTCTTTAGGTAAATTTATTCCTGATAATTGTGTTCTTTTTGTTTCAGTGGTAAATGGGATTGTTTCTTTAATTTCTCTTCCTGAATTTTCATTATTAGTGTATAGGAATTCAAGGCATTTCTGTGTATTAATTTTATATCCTATGACTTGACTATACTCCGTGATTAGCTCTAGTAATTTTCTGGTGGCATCCTTAGGTTTTTCTATGTAGAGAATCACGTCATCTGCTAATGGTGAGGGTTTTACTTCTTCTCCAACCTGGATTCCTTTTATCTCTTTTTCTTCTCTGATTGCTGTAGCTAACTAGGACTTCAGACACTATGTTGAATAGTAGTGGTAGAGTGGGCACCCTTGTCTTATTCCTAATTTTAGAGGTAATGCTTTCAGTTGTTCATCATTGAGGATAACGTTTGCTGTGGTTTTGTCATATATGGCCTTTATTAAGTTGAAGTATGTTCCTTCTATGCCTACTTTCTGGAGAGTTTTGATCATAAACAGGTGTTGAATTTTGTCAAAGGCTTTTTTCTGAAACTATTGAGATAATCATATGGTTTTTATCTTTCAATTTGTGAATATGGTGTATCACATTGATTGATTTGTGTATATTGAAGAATTCTTACTCAACTTTAACACCGTTTCCATCACACTACAGTGCCACTTTAAATGAAGCACCCCAAAGTATTAATCAGTTTAATGTATGAAGCCACAGGAATACCAATAAACTAGCTTTGGACATAGATCTTTCTTTATTCCTTACATCTTCATCTCTTTGGTCTATGCTGCTGCTCTGACTTCTGTTTAATCAGCACATATGTCTCCAGCTGTTACTTGGGCTCAGGGACCTATATCTGCCTCATCTACCTGTGGCCTTGTCTAAGGTTACAAATGAAAATTTCATCTTAATAAAAAAAATTTTTAACTACCACCATCACCTCAGTCAATAAATGTTCAAAAAGTGTAATTTGTGAAAGAGATGCTTCAACTAGTTAATATCTGGGAAAAAATGTTCAATTTCACTAATAATTACAAAATTCAGATTAAATCAATGTGATACAGTTGCTCCTCCACCACCTTATTTCACTCTCAGTGATTTGGTTTGTTCTTTGGGGTTATTAATCAAGAGACCTGGTACTTCCAAGGGAGTGTAATTTGGAATATTTGTTTTTGAAAGATTTTAGCTAATTTTAATCAAGAGATTTCACTAATTACTATTCCGTGAATGTCTTCTAAAGAACAAATCCTAAATTTGAAAAATAGTTATGTGCACAAAGATGTTTGTTATATAATTATTTATATTACCATAAAGCTGAAAACAACCCAGTTTGGGTAATAGTGAATAGAGGAATAACTCAAACCATTGGGTGCTAACTTGGAATATTATAAACTTATAAAATTATATGAATGTGTGAAAATAAAAAATGTGCTTATAAAATTAAGCAAAGAAACAACTCATAAAATTCTCATGTACTTATTTCTATATATAAAACAAAATAAATAGTTAAAAACTATCTACAAAGTAAATACTGGAATGAAACCTACACAGAGTTAGCTATAGCATTTCTGTAGTCTCCACAGTATCATTTATTAATCTGTATTACTTTCTTAAAGTAAATTGTTTTTATTTATCCTATATAGTAAAGATTTCCCTTTTTGAAAAAAAATTCACTTATTCACTTTTGGTTATGCTGGGTCTTCGTGGCTGTGCATCCTTTCTCTAGCTGCAGTGTGTAGGGTCTACTCTCTAAATGAGGTGAGTGAGCTTCTTATTGCAGTGGCCTTCCGTGTTGCAGAGCATGGGCTGAAAGGCACGTGAGTTTCAGTAATCGCAGAAGGGGGGCTCAGCAGTTGCAGTTCCCAGGCTCTAGAGCATGGTCTCAGTAGTTATGGCAAACGAACTTAGTTGCTCCATGGCATGTGGGATCTACCCACATCAGGGATTCAACTCGTGTCTCTTCATTGGCAGGTAGATTTTTACCACTAAGCCACCAAGGAAGCCCTCCCTTTTGTTTTTAACACTAGTTCAGCTCAGTTCAATCACTCAGTCATGTCCAGCTCTTTGCAACCCCAGGGACTACAGCACGCCAGCTTCCCTGTCCATCACCAACTCCCGGAGCTTACTCAAACTCATGTTCATAGAGTCCATGATGCCATCCAATCATCTCATCCTCTGTTGTCCCCGTCTCCTCCTGCCTTCAACTTTCCCAGCATCAGGGTCTTTTCAAATGAGTCAGTTCTTTGCAAAGGTGGCCAAAGTATTGGGAGTTTCGGATTCAGCATCAGTCCTTCCAGTGAATATTCAGGACTGATTTCCTTTAGGATGGACTGGTTGGAACTCCTTGCAGTCTGAGGAACTCTCAAGAGTCTTCTCCAACACCACAGTTCAAAAGCATCAACTCTTTAGTGCTCAGCTTTCTTTATAGTCCAACTCTCACATCCATACATGACCACTGGAAAAACCATAGCTTTGACTAGACAGACATTTTTTGGCAAAGTAATGTCTCTGCTTTTTAAAATGCTGTCTAGATTGGTCATAATTTTTCTTCCAAGGAGCAAGCATCTTTTAATTTCATGGCTGCTGTCACCATCTGCAGTGATTTTGGAGACCAAAAAAATAAAGTCTGTCACTGTTTCCATTGTTTTCCCATCTATTTGCCATGAAGTGATGGAACCAGATGCCATGAACTTTGTTTTCTGAATGTTGAGTTTTAAGCCAACTTTTTCACTCTCCTCTTTCACTTTCTTCAAGAGGCTCTTTAGTTCTTCTTCACTTTCTGTCATAAGAGTGGTGTCATCTGCATATCTGCGGTTATTGATATTTCTCCCAGCAATCTTGATTCCACCTTGTGTTTCATCCAGTCCAGCATTTTTCATGATGTACTCTGCATATAAGTTAAATAAGCAGGGTGACAATATACAGCCTTGATGCACTCCTTTCCCAATTTGGAACCAGTCTGTTGTTCCATGTCTAGTTCTAACTGTTGCTTCTTGACCTGCATACAAGTTTCTCAAGAGGCAGGTCAGGTAGTCTGGTATTCCCATCTCTTTCAGAATTTTCCACAGTTTATTGTGATCCACATAGTCAAAGACTTTGGCATAGTCAATAAAGCAGAAGTAGATTTTTTTCTGGAACTCTCTTGCTTTTTGATGATCCAGCAGACGTTGGCAATTTGATCTCTGGTTCCTCTGCCTTTTCTAAATCCAGCTTGGACAACTGGGAGTTCACAGTTCACATACTGTTGAAACCTGGTTTGGAGAATTTTAAGCATTACTTTGCTAGCATGTGAGATGAGTGCAATTGTGTGGCAGTTTGAGCATTCTTTGGCATTGCCTTTCTTTGGGATTGGAATGAAAACTGACCTTTTCCAGTCCTGTGGCCACTGCTGAGTTTTTCAAATTTCCTGGAATATTGAGTGAAGCACTTTCACAGCACCATCTTTTAGGATTTGAAATAGCTCATCTGGAATTCCATCACCTCCACTAGCTTTGTTCATAGTGATGCTTCCTAAGGCCCACTTGGCTTCACTTTCCAGGATGTCTGGCTCTAGGTGAGTGATCACACCATCATGATTATTTGGGTCATGAAGATCTTTTTGTATAGTTCTTCTGTGTTCTTGCCACCTCTTCTTAATATCTTCTGCTTCTGTTAGGCCCATACCATTTCTGTCCTTTATTGTGCCTATCTTTGCATGAAAAGTTCCCTTGGTATCTCTGATTTTCTTGAGGAGATCTCTAGTCTTTCCCATTCTATTGTTTTCCTCTAATTCTTTGCATTGACCACTGAGGAAGACTTTTTTATCTCTCCTTGAAATCTCAAAAATGACAGAGTGATCTCTGTTCATTTCCACGGCAAACCATTCTATATCACAGTAATCCACAAGTCAATTCCCCGACCAGGAATGCTGAAAGAAGCTGAAGCTGAATGGTTCTAGGAAGACCAACAAGACCTTCTACAACTAACACCCAAAAAAGATGTCCTTTTCATTATAGGGACTGGAATGCAAAAGTAGGAAGTCAAGAAACACCTTGAGTAACAGGCAAATTTGGCCTTGAAATACAGAATAAAGGAGGGCAAAGGCTAACAGAGTTTTGCCAAGAGAACACACTGGTCATTGCAAAACCCTCTTCCAACAACACAAGATAAGACTCTAACATGGACAACACCAGATGGTCAATACCGAAACCAGATTGATAATATTCTTTGCAGCCAAAGATGGAGAAGCTCTATACAATCTGCAAAAACAAGACCGGGAGCTGACTGTGGCTCAGATCATGAACTCTGTATTGCCAGATTCAGACTTAAATTGAAGAAAGTAGGGAAAGCCACTAGACCATTCAGATATGACCTAAATCAAATCCCTTACGATTATACAGTGAAAGTGAGAAATAGGCTCAAGGGATTAGATCTGATAGACATAGTGCCTGAGGAACTATGAATGGAGGTTCAAGACATTGTACAGGAGACAGTGATCAAGACCATCCCCAAGAAAAAGAAATGCAAAAAGGAAAAATAGTTGTCTGAGGCCTTACAAACAGCTGAGAAAAGAAGAGAAGCAAAAGGTAAAGGAGAAAAGGAAATATATACCCATCTTAATACTAGTACTCATACCTAATCTTTATTAACTTTATATAGAATAAATTATTGTTAAATATCGCCCACATATTCTGTTTGTCCATGTTGACTCTGCTTTCCACATTCAGTCAGAAATTAGTAATTATACAGTGCTAGTTTTATAATGTGGAGAAGGCAATGGCACCCCACTCCAGTACTCTTGCCTGGAAAATCCCATGGACAGAGGAGCCTGGTGGGCTGCAGTCCATGTGGTTGCTAAGAGTTGGACATGACTGAGCGACTTCACTTTCACTTTTCACTTTCATGCATTGGAGAAGGAAATGGCGACCCACTCCGGTGTTCTTGGAGAATCCCAGGGACGGGGAGCCTGGCAGGCTGCCGTCCATGGGGTCGCACAGAGTTGGACACGACTGAAGTGACTTAGCAGCAGCAGCAGCAGCAGCAGTTTTATAATGAGCTACTGATGCCAGTGTATTTGGGGTTTGGAATCTTCAGACTATGATGTCTTAATATCGACCCTATAGTGTATATCCCAATTTATGTATAATTTATCTTATGGGCAGTACCATGATTGTGATAAACAATATAAATAATGCTCTTTAACAAGAATATGTTTTGTGAGAAATAACTTTTAAATTATATTTTGATTTTAGAATCTGGAGAATATGTTTGGATATTTTCAATTTTTCTTTCATATAAACACTTCCTTACCCCTTAGATCTAGAGGATTTTAGTGTATATATTTCACTATTCTGTCTCCAATTTTATTAAAGTAATTACTGCTTTTTCTGTGTATCTTTAGCCATCAGTTCCCTGAACTATTTTTAAAGTGTTAATAGATTTCAGAGTAAAGCTACAAAAGTAATATTAAAAAACATGCCCTTTTTCTGAAAGAGAGAAACACTGACATGTCACTCAACTTGATACACAGATATATATTATGCTTATTGCTTTGACAAGCTTGTTTATATGATTTCCAATAATATCTGTCAGGATTATAAATGAGTAGCAGAATAGATTCAGGTGATATACTAAGAGATGGCAAGTGTAATGAGCTGGATTCTCAGTTGTAAATAACAGAATCCCTTCCCTTTTAGTTTCAATAAAGGAATTTGTTGTGGAATATAGATAGAATATAAACTTACTGGAGATGTTCTAGAAGAAAACTAGAGATTCGTGTTGAGGAATGATAACAGAGCTACATCCCACAACAAGCCTGCCTAGAATGTTGTGCCTGCCACAATCGGAAAGTGAAAGTGAAGTTGCTCAGTCGTGTCTGACTCTTCAGGACCGCATGGACTGCAGCCCACCAGGCTCCTCCGTCCATGGGATTTTCCAGGCAAGAGTACTGGAGTGGGGTGCCATTGCCTTCTCCACCACAATAGGAAAACTACACCCAAATGATGAGCCCCCACAGATGCCAGCTAGGGAGTCGTGTTGCCTCTGCCAGAGTCTGTGCTACAAATGACTGTTTTGCCTTGTGCTGCTTTCTCTACAATAAATCATTTCTGAATCAAACTTGTCATATAAGGCCACAAGAATCCAAAATGCAAGGGTATTGTGGCACTTATTATTACATTTCTTCATAGAAATACTCATTTAAATTAGGAGTAAAGGGCTGAAACATGCTCTTTGGTAAGGAAGATGACTACTTCACGGTTACCTTGCTCTCTCTGAGTCTCCTCTCTACCCAGAGATGTGAAGCAGAGTTCTTTGAGCTTCTTGAATGTTCATTGGAGACAGATTATATCTCTACTAAGAGTTGTTTCTCTGCCTACCATAGTAGTGCCTTTTTTCTTGGCAATTAAATTTCTCATTAAGAAGTAATTTACTACCATTTCTCTGTATTTTTGTAAGTGAGAGATGAACGCTGGTTTTTCAGTTGACATACCTCAGGAGTAACTTGTATTGGTTTTATACCTAAGACAGTGACAGCTTTGTACAGACTATCCTATAGTTGTTTGAATCATCTTTAATGAACCACGAGTGCAGTCATATTCCAAGACTGGTGTCATCAGTTGTTTCTATGCCCCTACCAGGGATCCTCATAAACATTTGGAGACATGCCTCTACTTCTTGATAACCTGTAGAATAGGGCCTGTGATTATTGTTGTTTAAGTCTTAAAGGAAAAGCTGACCTCTGAACTCTAGAACATTTGAGGTTACTTGGAGTTTCAGTTTTTAAAACAATCCAGGAGACATACACTACAATTAACACAGCTGTTTGGTCATTATTAAAATCCATGTAACTAACCTGGCTTTAGATACGTCTTGTGCTGCTTCCAGTGACAGTAAGTTGCAAAACTGACTTCATCATTTCTGAGTGGAAGGGGGCATGGAATTAGTATTTTACCAGTAGTTTCAAAATTACTTCAAGTTGATGATACCAAGATGTTTAGTGCAGTAAGTTGAAAATGAAATACAATTGTCTATACAAGGCTATACATCTAGATCTATGCAAGTTCTGTACATCTACAAATTGAAAAACCCTAAAGCGATAGCTTTAGAAAGAGAAGTTATGACAAATCTAGATAACATATTAATAAACAAAGGCATTACTTTGCCAACAAAGGTCCATATAGTCAAAGCTATGGTTTTTCTAGTAGTCATGTACAGATTTGAGAATTGCACCATAAAGAAGACTGAGCACCGATGAACTGATGCTTTCAAACTGTGTTGCTGGAAAAGACTCTTGAGAGTCCCTTGGACAGCAAGGAGATCAAACTGGCCAATCCAAAAGAAAATCAACCCTGAAAATTCATTGCAAGGACTGATGTTGAAGCTAAAGCTCAAATACTTTGGCCACCTGATGCGAAGAGCCAGCCCATCAGGAAAGACCCTGACGCTGGAAAAGATTGAAGGCAGGAGGAGAAGGGGACAACAGAGGAAGAAGTGATTGGATGGGATCACTGACTCAGCGGACATGAGCTTGAGCAAACTCTGGGAGATGGTGAAGGACAGGGAGCTCTGGCATGCTAGAGCCCACAGGCTCACAAACAGTCAGACACAGCTGACCAACTAAACAATAAAGCAATAGCAGCACTGAAAAATTCTGTGGTTTAAGATGGTTGTAGCTTGGCATAATGGGAAATAATACTCAAATGATGCAGAACTTTCCTTATTATTATAAAAGCATTAGCCTTGACTGTAGTAATCTGCCTTCTTGTCCATTTCATTCAGATCATTGTCATAAATGACTAGTCCTGTCTGCCTATTAAAGGCTATTTTCTTAGTCAGTTTTTACACTAGTAGAAAATATGGTCTAAAGAAACCAAGATGCTATTCTTCAAAAAGAATAGCATACCTTATACTTTTGTTGTGATAGTAAAAAAAGAGTCCAGCTCTTTAAAAGAAAAGATTCTCCCTATAAATACTTTGTTTTATATTCTAAAATCTAAGTGATCTCAGTTCAGTTCAGTCACTCAGTCATCTCTGACTCTTTGCAACCCCATGGACTGCCTGTCCATCACCATCTCCTGGAACTTACTCAAACTCACGTCCATCAGTTGAGTTTCAATCTCCTGCCTTCTGCTCCTTCTCCTCCTGCCTTCAATCTTTCCAAGCATCAGGGTCTTTCCAGTGAGTCAGTTCGTCACATCAGGTGGCCAAAGTATTTGGAGTTTCCACTTCAGCATTAGTCTTTCCAATGTATATTCAGGACTGATTTCTTTTATGAGTGACTGGTTTGATCTCTTTGCAGTCCATGGGATCCTCAAGAGTCTTCTCCAACACCACAGTTCAAGAGCATCAATTCTTCGGCACACAGACTTCTTTAAAGTCCAACTCTCACATTCATACATTACCGCTGGAAAAAACCATAGTTTTGACTAGACGGACCTTTATTGGCAAAGTAATGTCTCTGCTTTTTAATATGCTGTCTAGGTTTGTCATAGCTTTTCTTCCAAGGAGCAAGCATCTTTTAATTTCATGGCTGCAGTCACCATCTGCAGTGATTTTGGAGCCCCCCCAAAAATAAAGTCTGTCACTGTTTCCACTGTTTCCCCATCTACTGCCATGAAGTGATGGGAATGGATGCCATGATCTTAGTTTTTTGAATGCTGAGTTTTAAGCCAACTTTTTCACTCTCCTCTTTCCCTTCATTAGGAGGCTTTTTAGTTCCTCTTCAAATTCTGCCATAAGGGTGGTGTTATCTGCATATCTGAGGTTACTGATATTTCTCCCGGCAATCCTGATTCCAGCTTGTGCTTTGTCCAGCCCAGCATTTCTCATGATGTTTAGCTAAGCAGGATGACAATATACAGCCTTGACGTATGCCTATCCTATTTTGGAACCAGTCTACTGTTCCATGTCTGGTTGTAAATGGTGCTTCTGCATACAGACTTCTCAGGAGGCAGGTAAGGTGGTCTGGTATTCCCATCTCTTTCAGAATTTTCCACAGTTTGTTGTTATCCACACAGTCAAAGGCTTTGGCATAGTCAATAAAGCAGAAGTAGATGTTTTTTGGAACTCTCTTGCTTTTTCAATGATCCAGTGGATGTTGGCAATTTGATCTCTGGTTCCTCTGCCTTTCCTAAATCCAGTTTGAACATGTGGAATTTCACAATTCACATACTGTTGAAGCCTCACTTGGAGAATTTTGAGCATTACTTTGCTAGCGTGTGAGATGAGTGCAGTTGTGCAGTAGTTTCAACATTCTTGGGCATTTTTGGGGGGTTGGAATGAAAACTGATCTTTTTCAGTCCTGTAGCCACTACTGAGTTTTCCACATTTGCTGGCACATTGAGTGTAGCACTTTAATAGCATCATCTTTTAGGATTTGAAATAGTTCAGCTGGAATTCCATCACCTCCACTAGCTTATCATAGTAATGTTTTTAAGGCCCACTTGACATCACCCTCCAGGATGTCTGGCTCTGCATAAATGTCATACCTTTGTGGTTATCCAGGTCATTAAGTCCTTTTTTATATAGTTCTTCTGTGTATTCTTGCCACCTCTTCTTAATATCTTCTGCTTCTGATAGGTCCATACCATTTCTGTCCTTTATTGTGCACATCTTTGCATGAAATGTTCACTTGATATCACTAATTTTCTTGAAGAGATCGCTAGTCTTTCCTATTCTATTGTTTCCCTCTAATTCTTTGCATTGATCACTGAGGAAGGCTTTCTTATCTCTCCTTGCTATTCTTTGGAACTCTGCATTCAGATGGGTATATTTTTCCTTTTCTCCTTTGCCTTTAGCTTCTCTTCTCTTCTCAGCTATTGTAAGGTCTCCTCAGACAACCATTTTGCCTGTTGCTATTTCTTTTCATTGGAGATGGTCTTGATCACTTTCTCCTGTACAGTGTCATGAACCTCCGTCCCTAGTTCTTCAGGCACTCTATCAGATCTAATCCTTTGAATGTGTTTCTCACTTCCACTGTATAATTGTAAGGTATTTGATTTAGGTCATACCTGAATGGTCTAGGGGTTTTCCCTACTTTCTTCAATCTAAGTGATCTAAAGACTAATTATTCTTAATGGAGTTTGCACAGAGCTTGGTCAATAGTAGATTTTCCTGATAAACTCCACATTGAGATTATTGTATTAAAGTAGGCATTCTTGTAAGGTCTATAGCATCAGACTCAAATGTTCAATTGAAGACCAGTATTAATTCTGAGGTATCTCTAAGTAACTTAGAAATATTTTTATACTATGAATCTTCTTGTGCAGTGCCAGAATTTGTTGGTTTGTAAATAAAAGATGATCTGTTTTCCATGCAGAGAATGAATTTATAGAGCACCCTAGTAGGCATATTTTAAAAAATTAACTAACTCACTAGACTTCCAGTAATGGTGATTGTGGAAACTATTCCACATTAAAAAAAAAATTAACTGAATTTTTAAATATTAAGACACTAGAGAGCATCCAAAGTCAGATAGCAGTCATTGGATGATTTAGTTTTGAAAAACTGTATTTGGGCAAGATAATTCTCAGTTTGCAGTTTTCTGGTCCGTGGGCACTAAACAACCCCCAAAGCAATGATTGTGGAAAACATAAATAGTGTAAATTGCAATCATACCAGCTCAAAATGTCAGAGATCAAAGTTCATGGCTATAAAGCCAGGTAGAATGTTAAAGGAAAAACCCAAGCAACAGGAGAGCTACAAAAGGACTAATACCCAAATTCTGATTATGAACTGCCAAAATCCCTGGCTGGCAGTTATAATTATGCATCATGGGTGTCTCAAGTGACCCAGGGGGGAAGGAGAGCCCCCAAAATCAAACAGATCAAAGAAGAATTGACTCTTCCATAATAGACTTACACAGGACTTTACCTGTGAGTCTGATACTTTCTTCTTTTATAACAACTGAACAGAGCTCTAGCAGTAGAAAGCTGAAGCCTTACAGATTTGAAGTGTACCCGCCAGACTCAAAGTATCAGAAGGAGGAGGACAGGACCAGAAGAAAAACCTGAAATTCCTTGTCTAAGAGACAAGGAAACCACAAAGGTGAGCCCATCCTTGCCCGTCCTTGACTGATTACCAAATTATATAGATACAGTGCAGAATTCATGGAGCCACGCTGAAAAAGCATTGGTGGAAGACCAAAAGGACAGGGCAGGAACATAACTTGTTATATACAACAGGAAAGATAAGGTTTGCAGTTACTGTCTAGGCAGGTTAACTGCTTACTAAATCAAAAAATCAAGTCTTTAGAAAAATATAAGATAAGAATTGCAGCAATATGTCATTTATCATGTCCAATTTTCAACCAAAAATCACTAGTCAAGCAAAGAGCAATGTGAGATCTGTATTTAAGAAAAATGTAGTCTATAGAAAGTGACTTCAAGTGAGCCAAGATACTAGATTTCAGATTTAAAGGCTTAAAAGCAATATCTACATTTATATATTCAAAAATTAAAGTAACATGTGTTCAAAGAATTAAGTAAAAATGTAATATCAATGAGTAAACAGCAATCTCAACAGAAAACAAATCCTAAAGCTGAAAATTTTTACAAATGGAAAAATTCATTATCTGGGATCAATAGTAGATTAAAACAAAAACAGTAATAAGCAGCAAGGATCTACTGTGCAGCACAGGGAACTATATTCATTATCTTATAATAACCTATTATGGAAAATAATATGAAAAATATATATATAGCTGAGTCACTTTGAACACTTGTATACCTGAAACTAACACAATATTACAAATTAACTACACTGCAATAAGCAATTTTAAATAAAAATAAAAACAGTAAATAAAAAAAAGTAGATTAAACAGAATGATGAATCCATTCATTGATGTTAAGGTAACTTGAAGAACAAAGAGAAAAAAGTTCAAAGAAAAATGAACAATCTTAGAACCTGTGAGACATGGCAAGTGGTGCAACATATAAAAACTGCAATTCCATAGAGAGAACTGAGGGAAAATGGCTGAAAACTTCCAAACTGGATAGAGAAAACAGATTTATTGGTCAGAGATGCTCAACCAAAACATAATAAACATAGAATTGCTCCCAAAAGTGTTATAAACTTCCAAAAGCAAGCATAAAAGAAAATCTTAAAAGCAGTAAAAAAAAAAAAAAGAAAAAGAAAAAGCCATTCCATCAGGAAACAATTATATCAGCAGTCCCCAGCCTTTCTGGCACAAGGGACTGGTTTCGTGGAAGACAACTTTTCCATGGACCCAGACACTGGAGAACCCTGGGTTAGATTAAGTCGTGCCTGACTCTTTGCAACCCCATGGACTGCAGCCCACCAGGCTCCTCTGTCCATGAGATTTTCCGGGCAAGGATACTGGAGTGGGTTGCCATTTCCTTCTCCAGGGGATCTTCCCAACCCAGGGATTGAACCTGAGTCTCCTTCACTGCAGGCAGATTCTTTACTGACTGAGCTACACGGGAAGCCGGGTAATATTAAAGTTATATAGATTAATGGCTCATGTATCATCTGAAGCCATTTCAATCAGAAGACTGTGAAATGACATATTCAGAGTGCTAAAGGAAGTTATTTTCCACTAAGAATTCTACATCCAGGAGAAAGTACTTTCATAATGAAGATAAAATATATTGTCAGATAAATAGAAACTGAACCAAAACTGAGTTAAACCAAATACACAAGACTGAATTCATCAGTAGCAGATCTGCATTTAAAAGTACAAAAGCAATTTTCATGCTAAAGGGAAATGATACAAGATGGCCTCACACTAGGAAAGGCTTCTGACTTAAAAGATCCTCACATAAACATCCAGAGTTACGTTTGACCAAATACTTGCCACTCCATGGTCATCAAATTGACAAATACAATTAATCAGCACAAGTCTACCACTTGTCATTTGGCACTCATATGCATCTCCTTCACCATACTTAATCTCCAAACGAAGACAATGACATGATCATAATTCTGCTTAAGATGATACAACAATGAACCAAACACACAAACTAATGGCTCCCCCAAAAGAGGAGGTAAAGTCCTTGAGTAGTGTTGACTCTTCTTCATGATATTATGCAGCTTAAGTACCATGGTGTAAAATTATATTTTAAAATACTTAAATATTGTTATATAAAGTTTGTACATCTTATATCACATGATAAAGGAATAAAAAAAGGAAGGAAACCAATACTCACACAAATATATCCGTGACAAATAAGGAGGAAATAACTCATAGCAATTACAGTCCTTGGTTTCTGTTTACTTGTCATACCTAGCTTGTGTTTATAACAGTCTTCTTTTACTACCCATTCAGTATTTCCTTTGCATTTAGCAAGCGCCTCAGCTAGTTTCAGTTCCATGGAGTGGGGTGAGCCTGAAGGGTCTGGGCCATTAATACTGCTATCTAGACTGGGCTGTTACAGTTTTCCTGTGACTCCTATCCTAGTAATTCTAAGAGATACCCTAGGAGATCTCCTGTATTCAAGACATACTTTTCTTTATCTCCATTGTGGAGTATTAGGATTTTCCTTGGTGGTCAAGACCAACCACCCCAGCTAGCACATAAACTCAATTTGCCTGTTGATTCATAGGCTTGAGGAACCCAAAATGGTGGAGCAGCTGTCTTAACTTCCAGTTCAGTAAAATTATTATGTATCTCCCTGTGGAAGCATTCTTCCCTTTGGAACCAAGACCTCCAGGCCAGCAGAGCATAAGATCACAGTATCAGGTTGGTTTATTTCTCTCACTTGGTTCTTGTCTTACTGTAACAAAGATTTGGAATGACAGACTAATTACAGTACAAGCAGGCAGGATTTCTCAGTTGCTGTTTTGTTGTAATAAGGATTTGAAACAACATGGGCCACTTCATCATGTAACTTACTTGTGCTTTCAGGGTCTGCTTGGGCCTGGTGACATATATACCACTTCCATTTGATGATGGAATGTTGCTGTACATACCAAACTTTATGGTTTGCTCCATCAGATATCAATATCAATTCATGATGAATAGTTCAAGTTGCATAGTAACCATGGTGGCCCATAGTTAAGTGTTCAGTCTCTACTAAGACTCAGTAGCTGACCAAGAACTCTTTCCCAAAAGGAGAGAAGTTATCAGCAGAGAATGGCAGGACTTTAGTCCAAAATCCTGAGAGTCTGTGTTGTGAATCATCAATCGGGCCTGCCTGCTGAAAGCTCAAAACAGCATCCCTGCCTACCTACTACACACTCTTCAAGCACCCTTGGATCTGTTGGACCATAGTGGCAGAGCAGTTGGCACAGCAGCCTGGACCTGCTACAGAGCCTTCTCTTGTTCCAGACTCTACTCACAGCTTTTCAGGTCACTTATGTTTTTCAATTTATTTATTTATTTTAATTGGAGGGTTATTACTTTTCAATATTGTGGTGGTCTTTGCCATACATCGACATGAATCAGCCATGGATGCACATGTGTCCCCCATCCTGAACCCTCCTCCCAGCACCCTCCCCACCCTGTCAGCAGCTTTGAGTGCCCTGCTTCATGCACTGAACTTGCATTGGTCATCTATTTTACATACGGTAATATACATTTCAATGCTATTTTGTCATATCATCCTACCCTTGCCTTCTTTCACATAGTCCAAAAGTCTGTTCTTTACATCTGTGTCTCTTTTGCTGCCTTGCATATAGGATCATCATTACTGTCTAAACTCCATATATATGCATTAATATACTATATTGGTGTTTCTCTTTCTGACTTACTTCACTCTGTATAATAGGCTCCAGTTTCATCCACCTCATTAGAACTGACTCAAATGTGTTCTTTTTTATAGCTGAGTAATATTCTATTGTGTATATGTACCACAACTTCCTTATCCATTCATCTGTCAGTGGACATTTGGTTGCTTCCATGTCCTACCTGTTGTGAACAGTGCTGCAATGAACATTTGGGTACATGCATCTCTTTCAAATCTGGTTTCCTCAGTGTGTATGCCCAGCAGTGGGATTGCTGGGTCATATGGCAGTTCTTTTTCCAGTTCTTTAAGGAATCTCCACCGGCTGTCCCAGTTTGCATTCCCACCAACAGTGTAAGAGAGTTCTTTTTCTCCACACCCTCTCCAGCATTTATTGTTTGTATACTTTTTGATGGTGGCCATTCTGACTGGTGTGACGTGATCCCTAATTGTGGTTTTGATATGCATTTCTCTAATAATGGCAATGCCAAAGAATGCATAAACTACCGCACAATTGCACTCATCTCACACACTAGTAAAGTCATGCTCAAAATTCTCCAAGCCAGGCTTCAGCAATATGTGAACCGTGAACTCCCTGATGTTCAAGCTGGTTTTAGAAAAGGCAGAGGAACCAGAGATCAAATTGCCAACATCTGCTGGATCATGGAAAAAGCAAAAGAGTTCCAGAAGAATATCTATTTCTGCTTTATTGACTATGCCAAAGCCTTTGACTGTGTGGATCACAATACACTGTGGAAAATTCTGAAAGAGATGGGAATACCAGACTACCTGATCTGCCTCTTGAGAAATTTGTATGCAGGTCAGGAGGCAACAGTTAGAACTGGACATGAAACAACAGACTGGTTCCAAATAGGAAAAGGAGTATGTCAAGGCTGTATATTGTCACCCTGCTTATTTAACTTCTATACAGAGCACATCATGAGAAACGCTGGGCTGGAAGAAACACAAGCTGGAATCAAGATTGCTGGGAGAAATATCAATAACCTCAGGTATGCAGATGACACCATCGTTATGGCAGAAAGTGAAGAGGAACTAAAAAGCCTCCTGATGAAAGTGAAAGTGGAGAGTGAAAAAGTTGGCTTAAAGCTCAACATTCAGAAAACGAAGGTCATGGCATCCGGTCACATCACTTCATGAGAAATAGATGGGGAAACAGTGGAAACAGTGTCAGATTTTATTTTGGGGGCTCCAAAATCACTGCAGATGGTGACCGCAGCCATGAAATTAAAAGACACTTACTCCTTGGAAGGAAAGTTATGACCAACCTAGATAGCATATTCAAAAGCAGAAACATTACTTTGCCAACAAAAGTTCGTCTAGTCAAGGCTATGGTTTTTCCTGTGGTCATGTATGGATGTGAGAGTTGGACTGTGAAGAAGGCTGAGTGCTGAAGAATTGATGCTTTTGAACTGTGGTGTTGGAGAAGACTCCTGAGAGTCCCTTGGACTGCAAGGAGATCCAAGCAGTCCATTCTGAAGGAGATGAGCCCTGGGATTTCTTTGGAAGGAATGATGCTAAAGCTGAAACTCCAGTACTTTGGCCACCTCATGCAAAGAGTTGACTCATTGGAAAAGACTCTGATGCTGGGAGGGATTGTGGGCAGGAGGAGAAGGGGATGACAGAGGATGAGATGGCTGGATGGCATCACTGACTCAATGGACGTGAGTCTAGGTGAACTCTGGGAGTTGGTGATGGACAGGGAGGCCTGGTGTGCTGTGATTCATGGGGTTGCAAAGAGTCGGACACAACTGAGCGACTGAACTGAACTGAACTGAATAATGAGTGATGTTGAGAATCTTTTCATGTATTTATTAGCTATCTGTATGTCTTCTTTGGAGAAATATCTGTTTAGTTCTTTGGCCCACTTTTTTATTGGGAGTTCTTTTTTTCTGATATTGAGCTGATTGTGCTGCTTTTATATTTTGGAGGGTAATTCTTTGTCAGTTGCTTCATTTGCTATTATTCTCTCCCATTTCAAAGGCTGACTTTTCACTCTGCTTATAGTTTCCATCGTTGTGCAAAAATTTTAAATTTAAATAAGTCCCATTTGTTTACTTTTGGTTTTATTTCCATTATTCTGGGAGGTGGTTCATAGAGGATCTTGCTGTGATTTATGTCATAGAATGTTCTGCCTATGTTTTCCTCTCAGAGTTTTATAGTTTCTAGTCTTGCATTTAGATCTTTAATCCATTTTGAGTTTATTTTTGTGTATGGTGTTAGAAAATGTTCTAGTTTCAGTCTTTTACACATGGTTGACCAGGTTTCCCAGCACCACTTGTTAAAGAGACTGTCTTTTTTCCATTGTATATTTTTGCCTCCTTTGTCAAAGATAAGGTGTCCATAGGTGCATGGATTTATCTCTTGCCTTTCTATCTTGTTCCGTTGATCTATATTTCTGTCTTTGTGCCAGTACCATACTGTCTTGATGACCAGCTTTGCAGTATAGTCTGAAGTCAGAAAGGTTGATTCTTCCAGTTGCATTCTTCTTTCTCAAGATTTCTTTGGCTATTTGAGGATTTTTTGTGTTTCCATTCAAAATGAAATTATTTGTTCTAGTTCTGTATTGGTACCTTGATAGAGATTGTGTTGAATCTATAGATTGCTTTGGGTAGTATACTCATTTCCACTATATTAATTCTTCCAATCCACAAACATGGTATATTCCTCCATCTATTTGTGTCATCTTTGATTTCTTTCATCAGTGTTTTATAATTTTCTATATATAGGTCTTTTGTTTGTTTAGGTAAATTTATTCCTAAACATTTTATTCTCTTTGTTGCAGTGGTGAATGAGATTGTTTCCTTAATTTCTTTTTCTGTTTTTTCATCATTAGTATATAGGAATGCAAGGCATTTCTGTGTATTAATTTTATATCATACAACTTTACTATATTCATTGATTAGCTCTAGTAATTTTCTGGTGATATCTTTAGGGTTTTCTATGTAAAGGATCGATCATATCATCTGCAAACAGTGAGAGCTTTACTTCTTATTTTCTAATCTGGATTCCTTTTATTTCTTTTTTCTTCTCTGATTGCTGTGGCAAGGACTTCCAAAACTATGTTGAATGGTAGTGGTGAGAGTGGGCATCCTTGTCTTATTCCTGATTTTATAGAAAATGCTTTCTGTTTTCACCCTTGAGGATAATGTTTGCTGTGGGTTTATCATATACGACTTTTATTATGTTGAGGTATGTTCCTTCTGTGTCTGCTTTCTGGAGAGTTTTGATCATAAATGGGTGTTGAATTTTGTCAAAGGCTTTCTCTGCATCTGTTGAAATAATCATATGGTTTTTATCTTTCAATTTGTTAATATGGTGTATCACATTGATTGCTTTGCAAATATTGAAGAATCCTTGCATCCCTGGGATAAAGCCCACTTGGTCATGATATATGATCTTTTGAATATGCTTTTTAATATTCTGTTTGCTAGAATTTTGTTGAGGATTTTTGCATCTATGTTCAACAGTGATAATGGCCTGTAGTTTTCTTTGTTTGTGGCATCTTTGTCTAGTTTTGGTTTTAGGGTGATAGTGGCCTCATAGAATGTGTTTGGGAGTTTATCTTCGTCTGCAATTTTCTGGAACAGCTTGAGTAAGATAGGTGTTAGCTCTTCTCTGAATTTTTAGTAGAATTGCCCTTGAAGCCATCTGGTCCTGGGCTTTTGTTTGTTGGAAGATTTTTTATTACAGTTTCAATTTTGATACTTGTGATGGATCTTTAAGATTTTCTATATCTTCTTGGTTCAGTTTTGGAGGATTATACTTTTCTAAGAATTTGTCCGTTTCTTCCAAGTTGTCCATTTTATTGGCATGTAATTGTTCATAGTAGTCTCTTATGATCTTTTGTATTTCTGTGTTGTCTGTTGTGTTTTCTCCATTTTCACTTCTAATTTTATTGATTTGATTCTTCTCTCTTTTATTCTTGATGAGTCTGACTAGTGGTTTGTCTATTTTATTTATCTTCTTAAAGAACCAGCTTTTAGTTTTGTTTTGATTTTTGCTATAGTCATCTTCATTTCTTTTTCATTTATTTCTGCTCTGATTTTTATAATTTCTTTCCTTCTAACTTTGGGGTTCTTCTTTTCTTCTTTTTCTAGTTGCTTTAGGTGTAAAGTTAGGTTGTCTATTCCATATTTTTCTTGTTTCTTGAGGTAGGCTTGTATTGCTATAAATACAAACACTCCCTCTTAGCACTGCTTTTATTGTATCCCATAGGTTTTTGAGTCCTTGTGTTTTTATTTTCATTTGTTCCTATGCATATTTTAATGTCCTTTTTTATTTCTTCTGGATCTGTTGGTTATTCAGAAACATGTTGTTTAGCCTCCATATACTTTAAGTAGGCCAGAGCAACACACCCAAATGAGGAATATGTTGTCTCCAAAATTTAAAGAATTCCACTAGGCATCGTGCCCCTTTCTTGGTTGTAGGAGGAGCCAGATGTAACAACTTATCCTTTACGTTAGAAGGAATATCTTGACATGCCCCACACCACTGCTGCTGCTGCTGCTAAGTCACTTCAGTCGTGTCTGACTCTGTGCGATCCCATAGACAGCAGCCCACCAGGCACCCCTGTCCCTGGGATTCTCCAGTCAAGAACACTGGAGTGGGGTTCAGTGGTTGCCATTTCCTTCTCCAATGCATGAAAGTGAAAAGTGAAAGTGAAGTCGCTCAGTCTTGTCCAACTTTTAGCAACCCCATGGACTGCAGCCTACCAGGCTCCTCCATCCATGGGATTTTCCAGGCAAGAGTACTGGAGTGGGGTGCCATTGCCTTCTCCCCCCACACCACTGTACCCCTACAAATTTTACTGAGGTAGAAGGTTTTTAAATTTTAGTTGGATTTATTTCTCACCCTTTGGTACATAAATATTTACCAATAAATCTAGAGTAGTTGTTTCTTCTTGCTCCTTCTTGCTCCAGTCATCATAATGTTACCAATATAATGTACCCAGTGTGATATTTTGTGAAAGGGAAAGACAATCAATATCTTTGTGAACTAAGTTATGATATAGGCCTGGAGAGTTGATATCTCTCTGAGGTAGGACAGTGAAAGTATATTTTTGGCCTTGCTTTGTGACAGAAACTGCTCTGGTGGTCTCTGTTAGCAGGTATGGAGAAAAACATGGTATACCAGATCAAAAACTATAATATATATATCACTTACCTTGGGATGTATTAATTAGCTAAAGAAATGAAACCACATCTGGTGCAGCAGTCACAGTTGGAGTCACCAGCTGGTTAAGCTTATGAGAATCCACTCTCATTCTCTAAGATCCTTCTGTCTTCTTTACAGGCCAAATAGGGGACTTTAATGGGAATGTGGTGGGAATCACCACCCTTACATCCTTTAAGTCCTTGATGATGACATTAATCTCTGCAGTCCGTCTATGAATGATTATTGATTTTGGTCTACTATTTTCCTTATAATAGTCCTTACTCCACAGGTCATAATGGCCCCACTATAGTAGTCCTCACCCCAAAGCTCAGGGAACAAATGAGATTCTGCCATTTGCTGAGTATGTCTATTTCAGTTATGTGTTCCACTGAGTAGTATGATGAATAGGTGCAAGGACCCACTGGGTCCACTTTGAAATGGACCTGGGCTGAAACTCCGTTGATTGCTGACCTGCATTAGCTCCTACTTGGACTGTTGGACAACAGTGATCTTTCAGGTCTCCTAGGATTTGTGTCAGTTCAGAGCTAGTATCCAGGTGTTCCCAAAAATTCTGAGTACTTCTTTTTCCTCAGTGTACATTTATCCTAATAAAAGGTTATAGGTCACTATGGGGGAATGCTGAGGAAAAGATTAATGGTATAATATTTTAGCAGCATACTTCTTTAAGGAAGCCTCTCTCTTTTTCATTTAAAGGGTTCTGGGTCTGTAAACTGGCAAAAGTCTAGAAATTGAGTGAGTGACCTTGACTTTGTTTTTTTTGATTCAGTTGAGACTTTTGTTCACTTGACCTAGAACTTTTGGCTCATATAGATTAAGGATATAGTAAACTTTCTGTTTTGCTTCTAGGAATACCATGATGAACTGGCCCACCCCATAGGTCTATGGGAGTCATACTATTCCTCTTACTACTTTGACTCTTCTGTTCATTATGATAACCATGCCCATCTTGCCTTTGGCAGTTGAGTATAACCACTTGGCCCCTGCATCCCAGGATCCAATCTTACCATTGCATTTAGATTTCTCAGTTCATTGATGGCAGTTTCCATTGTAAGGTCTGACCTTTAGAGAAGAGCAGTCACAGAGCTCTTCAAGAATGCTAGCACTCCCCTCACAAATTTATTTCTCAAAGTTGTGCCTTGAGAGGGTATGCCTTCTGAACCCTCCCAGGGTAAGTTGGTTTTAAATGACAAATCCACTCTAACATTCCAGTCTTTTTAAGCATTTGAATCTCTTCCTCTACACTAAACAAAGGCAGATCTGGCATTTCTAATTTGCTTACTATAGACCACCTTTTGGTCCATATTTTAGCCAGTCATCCAAACTTTTGGAACCCTTTCTGACTCTTTGAGCTGCAACATTAAATGCAGAATTTCTGCTTAATGAGGCTTCCTCCCTGGTGACTCAGTGATAAAAGCATCCACCTGCCAATGCAGGGGACACAGGTCCAGTCCCTGGTCTGGGAAGATCCCATGTGCTACAGAACAACTAAACCCTTGTACCACAACTATTGAGACTGTGACCTAGAGCCCAGGAAGCACAACTTCTGAAGCACACCTGCCCTAGAGCCTGTACTCTGCAATGAGAAGCCACTGCAATGAGAAGTCCGTATACTGCAACACAGAGTAGCCCTCACTCACCACAACTAGAAAAGAGCCCTTGCAGCAACAAAGACCAGCACAGCCAAATAAATAAATAAAGAATTTCTGCTTAATGACTCCATATCGATAACTTTCTGTTCAGCAGCATTCACACCCTGGCTGCTCAAAACACTTTTCATCATGCTTTTTAAAAGTTTCCTGGGCCACAGAAAGGAGTGGCTCCTAGAGAGGAGAATGAGGACTAAGCAAGGTTTGGGGACCAAATGTCCAATATGGGAAGCCAATGAGAGATGTTCCCCTCCTGTCAGTAGGTGGTGTTCTCTCTGCTAGTTAGCAGGCGGATCATAGGGAACTTTCTTCAGCCCATCAACTGATGGGTGCCAGGTGGACTGGGTCACTCATTCACTCTCTTTGGCTTCCTGACCCTGGCACAGGCCCCACTGTGACCTGCTGGATTGGAGGCTGGAGAGCCTCTAAGGTATTGCCTCTACTCAATACATGTGATCCTTTCAAACCCTGGCTCCATCGCAAGTTAAGTTCACTTTGTCGCTCCTCTGTCTTCCCACTGCTACCATCTGACAGATTTATGTCATCTTCATGTAGCAAGGACCATAAAATAAGCACTCTACCTGTCATGTAGATATTCAAGAATTTTTTTTAAAATTTCACACTTCAACCTTGGCTTTTGAAATTCACCAACCAAAGATCTGATTACTTTTTTCTTGGTTCTTTTGTGCTAGCACATCAAGAAGCAATAGGTCCCTAAAATATAGCTCTCAGCAGCAATGGTCACTCACCAAATACCAGAAAAATGACAACCATTCATATACCAAAACAGTGTCTTATTAAGATACAAAATAGTATCTTACTGAAGTAAGAAAGCAAGCTAAGTAGAGTCCTGGGAAACCCCAATATTTAAAGGTCTAGTGGATAGGGAATAAGAATGGGCTCTTGAACACCAGAGAAGTAATATATCAGGAACAAGATCAGCATTGTCTGCGCCATAAAGAAGTAAGTAAGGCAAAGGTTTTTGCAGGCCATTTGCCTTAGTTATGAAGTCTTTGTCGAGCTCTGTTTCTGAGGAGTCAGCATGGAACTTGAAATCAGAGGGATATGAGTTTCAGTCTTGGCTGCACTCCCTACTCAGTACATGTGTGACCTTGGACGAGTGACTCAGCCTTGCATCCACCAGTTCCTCTTTGTGCTGATGTTTAAAAATGCTTTAGTGGTTATCAGAGTGCCGTTTCAAGGACACCAGTACCAGAATCACAGGAAAACCTATTAGAAATGCAACTTCTTGAGCCCTGTCCCATATTTATGGTAGCAGAAACTCTGAGGGTGGACCCAGCAATTTCTGTCTGACCATGTTTCCCAGGTGTCTGTGATCATACTAAAGTTCAAGAACCACGACTCTATAAAATTTATTCAGGAGGAAAACAGAATCAAATATAAAGAAGGGAGGACAGTACTGCTAACACGTGGTAGATCACGAGTAGACTTTGCTTGTCGCCTTTCTGTCTTCAATCCAGCCCTCACTTTGGTCTTTCTGTGTAACCTGCTAATCTTTTCCCTTGTTTCTCAGCCATCCTCTCCCTCCTTCTCGTCCCCATTCCATCACAAAGGAATACTCTCACGTACTTACTTAACTCTCCTAGGCCAATTACTGATAATGTGGTCCACATGGTGATGAAAGAGCCAATTAGTGCAAATGCATTTTCTTTTTACTGAACAGAAAAGAGCTAACTGGCTATTTAAAGTCATGCAGGAACCTCCACACACAAAGCCCAATTATTTGGCTGAATTTTTCACTTTCCATTTGCTTATACTGGTGCTGTGTAGACAAAACCTCAACTAATTACTCCGTAGGTTTCTGGCTCTAACAGTATCAACAAAATATAAAAGTCACATATTTGAAGATGTAGCCAAATGAGGTTCCCACGAAGAGGAAATAAGCAACAGCTTTCCCCTAAATGTGGGCCCGTATTTATTTCTAGTAAAAGCTCATAATGAAAATCACTATGTGCACTTGCTGACAAACACACTGAAATGAACAGAGCATCGTTATTTGGCACAACACAGGTTTTGCTCCATGGCTTTTTGTACCAGCATTTTCATCCTTTACCAGAACTTTGCTTTTCTAATCACTAGATTGATAGAAGTAAATGTGGAGGATCAGAAAGAAAGAAAAAACTTGAAAACAAATAGTCAAATGCTGCATTTTTTATCAAGCCAATTGCTTAATTGATAGTGCATCTTCATTCAGTTTAAAACCAAAATTTAACTGTATGGAAGAAGGCTCTCCTTCTAAGCCACTTGTACTGGAAATTACTTTAAACTGTCACAATTTAAATAAAGTTCATTAGGCATATTATGTACAATCAAGTATCAGTTCTGCTTGGGCCATTGCCATGGAGCCTCAAAAATATTGTCAGGAGCATGTTGTGCTATGATATTTGGAGTAGTTTTATCTCTATCAGCGTCTCTCTAGTTTCAGATGCCTTTAGCAATGATGGACTTACCAGTCTTCATCTCATCTCTCTTAGGTCTGTTTTCAAACTCCCCTCAGTGGCGACACTGACTCCTCTCCTGGTAGGGTCAGCTGGCTGCACTTCTTCTGCCATTCTTGACTCAAAGCAAAGAGGATTTAAATAGCTTTATATCCCAGTACTAATACCTGGGCCTTGTGGCTCTCTCGAATTAAAATTTTAGCATAGGGAAAATACGAGAGGACTTTTCCTTAAATTTGGGCCAATATTTATGGACTCGGTCCTGGGCTGCTGGTAAATTTGCTTTTTTTCGTCTTTATTTTCCTTTGTTGTTATCGCTATTCCCATTGTACACTATAAGGTTTGCTGTGTTTCAGGCACCATTGACTAAACCCCCACTGTAAGATTACAAGTGGGGTCCCCAAAATTCAACTCTGTGAAATGTGAATTTCTTTATTGAAAGACTGATTAAATGATCTCAGTCAGCCTGCATCAGAGCCAGGCCGCCTGGAGTTCCAGGACCCAGGAGATAGTTGCCAATAGCATTGCATCTGAAATATGCAGTATTATGGGGCTTGCTTTTATTTTTACACATAATATCTCACTTAATTTACATAAAATCCTTTAAGAAAGATAGGACAGTTATTCCCATTTGACAGATGAGAATGTCACAATTTAGAGGCGTCAGGCACCTTTCCCATGGGCACAGGTCACTGTCATTTGTATCTCTAGCTCAAATATGGCTCACTGAAGTGCCCTAGCCTTTATCCACCATGTTATAATTTCCTGGATTTGGCACTCTCCTTAAAGGCTGCAAGCCTTACCCTGAACCCAAGCCTAGTGTAGACTGAAGGCAGACTTTCCTGATAACACCAACAGCCCCCAAAACTCAGGACATTGCCTCCCCTTCTACCCCACTGTCAAAATCTGTCTGTATGGTTGAGACTGCACAACCTCTTCCAGGAACAATCCACCTCCCATGTTAGGTGTGGCTTGAGTCACACTGGGTGGTGCTGGCACATAAACCATGCAACTTTTAGCCAAGTAACGTGGCCTGTCTGACCTCAGCTTCTTCTTCTGCAAAATGAACATAATGATAATGGTCATGTACTTTTGTCATGTAAATGACAGTATTATGTAAAACCCCTGCACTAATACCTAGATGCTCAGTCGATAAATGGTACCATCCTTTCTTTGGCCGGTGCAGCTACTTGTGCACAGTTCACTAGGCTTATCTCCCAGCTTTCAGTTTCTGGCTGAGTATCATGCCAGCCTTGAGCTTTTTCTTTGACTGTGTTTATTCTTTGCTACTAGGAAACACCACCACCCAAGTTCTAAAACCTTGAGATAAAATAGGCAGTCATTGTTAATACAGTTTCTATTCTCTATCATAACGTTGGCTTTTAGAAAATATTCTGGTGGGGTTTTTTTGAGGGGGTAGGTGAGGAGAAGAACCAATATTCTCTTTTGACAGCTTTAACATATGACTTAAAATTTAGTAAAGTCTTCAAATGTTTATCTGCCAGGAAAGCCTTCTCTCTTCCCCTCCCACTTTCCATCTCTCTCTGGTTTCTCTTCCTTTTTGAGTTGTTTTGGTAAAGGTGATTCAGTTGGAACCTCCTAGACTCAAATAGGTAGAAAGATTCCAAGATTCCAGGGTATCAGTTCTCTCTGATGGTTGTAAAGGTCCATTTGATCCCCCATTAAGCAAAATCATGACTCTTTATTTCAAAGAAGCGTAGTGTTAAGATTCTTTTATGGGCCCTAATCTTACAGGGATGCTGGTGTAGTGATGTGAATGAAAGGTGTTTCTCTGTAATTCTTATGTGCCCTGGAAAATCTTCAGCTTCCAAACTGCATTTCTCTAAGATCAGAAACAGAGAGGAGGGAAAAGACACTTAGGAAAAGGGAGACAGTTCAGTCGCTCAGTTGTGTCCAACTCTTTGCGAGCCCATGGACTGCAGCACACGAGGCTTCCCTGTCTATCACTAATCAGAGCTTACTCAAACTCATGTCCATCGAGTCAGTGATGCCATCCAACCATCTCATCCTCTGTCATCCCCTTCTCCCCCTGCCTTCAGTCTTTCCCAGCATCAAAGTCTTTTCCAGTGAGTCAGTTCTTCGCATCAGGTGGCCAGAGTATTGGAATTTCAGCTTCAGCATCAGTCCTTCCAATGAATATTCAGGACTGATTTCCTTTAGGATTGACTGGTTGGATCTCCTTGCAGTCCAAGAGACTGTCAAGAGTTTTCTCTAACACCACAGTTCAAAGGCAATAATTCTTCTGTGCTCAGGTTTCTTTATAGTCCAACTCTCACATCCATACATGACTACTGCAAAAACCATAGCTTTGACTAGATGACCTTTGTTGGCAAAGTAATGTCTCTGCTTTTTAATATGCTGTCTAGGTTGGTCATAGCTTTTCTTCCAAGGAGCAAGCGTCTTTTAATTTCATGGCTACAGTCACCATCTGCAGTGATTTTGGACCCCCCCAAAATAAAGTCTCTCACTGTGTCCATTGTTTCCCCATCTATTTGCCATGAAGTGATGGGACCGGATGGCATGATCTTAGTTTTCTGAACGTTGAGTTTTAAGCCAGCTTTTTCACTCTCCTCTTTCACTTTCATCAAGAGGCTCTTTAGTTCTTCTTTGCTTTCTGCTGTAAGGGTGGTGTCATCTGCATATCTGAGATTATTGATATTTCTCCCAGCAATCTTGATTCTAGTTTGTTCTTCATCCAGCCCAGCACTTCGTATGATATACTCTGCATGTAAGTTAAATAAGCAGGATGACAATATACAGCCTTGACGTACTTCTTTCCCGATTTGGAACCAGTGAAAGAGACTCCGGAAAAGGGAAACAAGAGTTTAGAATTGGAGGAATTGCTACAAAGAGAGGACTTCCCTATAGCTGAAATGGTAAAGAATCTTCCTGTGATGCAGGAGACCAGGATTCAATCCCTGGTTTGGGAAGATCCTCTGGAGAAGAGAATGGCAATCCACTCCAGTATTCTTGCCTGGAGAATTCCCTGGACAGAGAAGCCTGGCAGGCTACAGTTCATGGGGTCACAAAGAGTCAGACATGACTGAGCAACTAACACACACACAAAGAGAGTGCTTGTACCTGGCAATCAGTTACTAGAACATGGCCCCAAGCCAAAGCCTGAGTCTTTAAAGCAAGGCAGTGTGGTATATCAGAAAAAGGCTGTGAAGTCAGACAAATCCAAGTATAATCCTATTTATAATCTCAAATTTTCTCTGTATGTTTGGGCAAGCTACTTAGCCTATCTGAATGTTATATCTATAATCCATGTGTACTGGGGATACTAAGGCTTACCTAACCTGTTGTGAGAATCACATTCATGTAAAGTTTTTTAATCAGATGGATTCTAGTATTCAGAACACATATTGCTTCTCCGTTTCTTTTACTCCTAGTCATAAGAGGTAAGAACAGGACAACCTGAAAGAGCATTCAGTGGCCAAAGCTGGAACAGTTTCAGCAACAAAATGAATAGCTAAAATGTAAGATCATAACCCATAGATAAAACAAATACCCATAAGTCTATATCAATAATAACTAATCATTTCTATAAAGAATGGCAGTTCTTCTTTAGAGAAGCATTTCTATCAATAATAGGTAACAGTTGTTGTGGATAAGAAGAGAAATGGCACTAATTAGTAACAAGAACATATACCAAAGTAAAAATCTTACTAGAAAAGGTAAATATAAAGTTAATGAATAAATCACTTATAAAGTCAGTATGAAAGTTAAAAGAAAAAAGTATTGAAGTTAACTAAAACTACATTACTTAGGTAAGAAATACATAAAATATAAATATGTAAAAGGTAACATCAAGCTTATTCAGTGTGGAGGAAATAAACATGTAAAGTTCTGTAATGTGTTCAAGTTTAAGTCGTTACCAACTTAGAACATCGTATACATAGGATGTTGTATGTGAACCTCACAATAACAACAAAACAGAAATTTATAGTAAATAACAAAACAAAATGAGAAAGTAACCTCAACATAATACTAAAGAAAGCTATCAAACCACTCAGGAAGGGAGAAAGAGAAGGAACAGAGAGGAACTACAAAAAGAGAAAACAGTTAACAAAATGACAGTAAGTACATTCCTATCAATAATTACTTTAAGTAAAATCGCACTGAATTCTCCAATGAAGAGACAAAGCATGGCTGAATGGATTAAAAAAAAAAAAAAGACTCATCTATGTTTTACCTATAAGAGACTTACTTCAGAAGTAAGGACACACAAAGACTTCCAGATCAAGATGACAGAGTAGAAGGATGTGTGCTCATCTCCTGTGAGAGCACCCAAATCACAGCTAGCTGGTGAATAACCATCAACAGGAGGATGTTGGAACCTACCAGAACAAAAGATACCTCATGTCCAAAGACGAAGAAGAAGCCACAGTGGGACAGAAGGAGGGACACAGTCATGATAAAATCAAATCCCATAGCTGCAGGGTGGTGTTGTTTAGTCGCTCAGTCCTATCCGAACTGCAGGGTGGGTGACCCACAATCTAAAGAACAATACCAAAGAAGTTCTCCCAGTGTTGTAAAGGTTCTGAACCCCAGATCAGGCTTCCCAGCCTGGGGATCTAACAAAGGGAATGGGAATCCCCAGGGAATCTGAGAAGCCCAGCAGGATTTGATTACAAGACATCCACAGGAGTAGGAGAAAGAAAGACTCCAGTCATGGAGGGCACAAATAAAACCTTATGTGCACCAAGATTCAGAGGAAAGGAGCAGTGACCCCATAGGAGACTGAACCAAAACTACCTATTACCTACTAGTGTTGGAGGGTCTTTTGTGGAGATATAAGTTGGCAGGAACTTGCCACACGGTCGGGGACACCAGTCTGGGAAGGTCCCCCATAGTGTATACCTCTTGGAGGTTGCCATTAACCCAGTCATAAACAACCATACATAACCCAAACCAGACTCTAGGGCTGGTCTGCCTCAGGCCAAAAAATTGCCAAGAACGGAGCACAACCCCAGCCATATTAGATAATTGGATTAAACTTTACTGAGCAAGACCCTGCCCACCAGAGCAAGACCCAGCTTTTCCCACCACCAGTCCTTCCCACCAGGATGCTTACACAAACCTTACGGTCCTCCATCAGAGGGCAGACAGAAGAAGAACCACAATCCCACAGCAATTAAAACAAAAACCATGCTACACAAAGTTAATCATCATGAAAAAGCAGAAGTTATGTCCCAGATGAGAGGACAAGATAAAACCCCAAAAAACAAGTAAATGAAGTGGAGATAGGCAACCTTCCAGAAAAAGAATTCAGAATAATGATAGTGAAGATGATCCAGAATCTCAGAAAAAGAATGGAGGCAAAGCTTGAGAAGATGCAAGAAATCTTTACCGAAGAGACACCAATATTTCATACAAAGATGGGCACAATAAAGGACAGGAACGATATGGACCTAACAAAAGCAGAAGATATTAAAAAGAGATGGCAAGAACACAGAAGAACTATACAAAAAAGGTCTTAATGACCTAGATAACTATGATGGTATGATCACTCACCTAGAGCCAGACATTTTAGAATGTGAAGTCAAGTTGGCCTTAGGAAGTATCAGTATGAACAGAGCTAGTGGAGGTGATGAAATTCCAGCTGAGCTACTGCAAATCCTAAAAGATGATGCTGTTAAAGTGCAACACTCAGTGTGCCAGCAAATGTGGAAAACTCAGCAATGGCCACAGGACTGGAAAGGGTCAGTTTTCATTCCAATCCCAAAGAAAGGCAATGCCAAAGAATGTTCAAACTATCACACAATTGCACTCACCTCACATGCTTGCAAAGTAATGCTGAAAATTCTCCAAGTTAGGCTTCGACATTATGTGAACCTATAACTTCCAGATGTCCAAGCTGGATTTAGAAAAGGCAGAGGAACCAGAGATGAAAATGCCAACATCCACCGGATCATCGAAAAAGCAAGAGAGTTTGAGAAAAACATCTACTTATGCTTTATTGACTATACCAAAGCCTTTGACTGTGTGGATCACAAAAAAACTGTGGAAAATTCTTCAAGAAATGGGAATACCAGACCAGCTTACTTGCCTCATGAGAAATCTGTATGCAGGTCAAGAAGCTATGTTTATAGTTGGACATGGAACAATGGACCGGTTCCAAATTGGAAAAGGAGTATGTCAAGGCTGTATATTGTCACCCTGTTTATTTAACTTATATGCGGGGAAACAATGGAAACTGACAGACTATTTTCTTGGGCTCTGAAATCACTGCAGATGTTGACTGCAGCCATGAAATTAAAAGACACTTGCTCCTTGGAAGAAAAGCTATGACAAACCTAGATAGCATATTAAAAAGCAGAGACATTACTTTGCCAAAAAGGTCTATCTAGTCAAAGCTATGGCTTTTTCCAGTAGTCATGTATGGATGTGAGAGTTGAACCATAAAGAAAGCTGAGTGCTGAAGAATTGTGATGCTTTTGAAGTGTGGTGTTGGAGAAGACTCTTGAGAGTCCCTTGGACTGCAAGGAAATCAAACCAGTCAATCCTAAAGGAAATCAGTCCTGAATATTCATTGAAAGGACTGATGCTGAAGCTGAAGCTCCAGTACTTTGGCCACCTGATGCAAAAACTGACTTATTAGAACAGACCCTGATGCTGGGAACATTTGAAGGCAGGAGGAAAAGGGGATGACAGAGGAAGAGATGGTTAGATAGCTTCAACGACTTGATGGACGTGAGTTTGAGCAAGCTCTGGGAGTTGGTGATGGACAGGGAAGCCTGGCATGCTGCAGTCTATGGTGTTGCAGAGAGTTGGACTTTACTGAGTGACTGAACTGAATTGAACTGAGAACTAAAGAACAAAAAAACAGAGATGAATGAGACACTAGAAGGAATCAATAGCAGAATAACTGAGGGAGAAGAGTGGATACTTAACCTGGAAGACAGAATGGTAGAAATCACAGCAGAACAACCAAGAATACTCCACCCAGCAAGACTCTCCTTCAGATTTGATGGCGAAATCAAGAGCTTTCCAGACAAGCACAAGTTAAGAGAATTCAACACCACCAAACCAGCTTTACAACAAATGCTAAAGGAACTTCTCTAGGCAGGAAACAAGAAAAGGAAAACACCTACCTATAGGAAATAAACCCCCCCAAATTAAGAAAGATACAGATGAATTAAAGCACCCAGCAAAAAACAGACTGGCTGAGCAGATGAAAACATGTGCATGTGTATGCACTTCCACTTACAACATCACTCTGCTTGACCCCCAAATTGTTTGTAATTATTTTTGGTTATTTTTGTACTGTTAGGTTAATCATGTTCCCATTTTGGTGTGCAGTTGTAATTATCTTTTTTTCTTTTGTCTGGCTATTAATTGTGAAAACTGATAAACATCTTTCACTATTGTGATTATATAAATATCACTCGCTTAATACCATTGTATCATGATTGGTCAACAGAAAAATAACAGATTTCTATTATCACCAAAACTACCATTTATTAGGAAAAAAACCTGTAATCACTTTTTAAAATTCATATGCATATCAGAATTATCTTGGAATTTTTTGAAAAATACAAATGCTCAAGTTTTGTTGTTTTGTTTTTTTGGCCAGAGCTCCAGGTATGTTTCTAATGAGCAGTCTTGTTTAAAGTCCACTGGACTATATGAGGATCTTTTACTTTTATTTGCTTTGGTTTACTTTTTCTATTTCATATTCAGTACTCCCATTTCATTTAGTTATGTTTTCCAATTTTTCCATCTCTTCTTTTTTTTGATGTTCTTTCTCAAGCCTTTATCAAGTGTAGTAGAAAAGCTCTTGTATACAATATATATAAATAATATGTATATTATATGTATTTTAGGAAGCTTTTAAATTTTTGCCTAACTAAAAAATTTATGACATTTTGATTCAACTTGTTTGACTCACTATGACTAGAATGCTAGATTTTTATTTTAAAATAATAGGCAACAAGCAACAAAAGTTTACTGCATAGCACAGGGAACTATAGTCAATATCTTGTAATAACCTATAATGGAGAATTTCAAAAACAATGTACGTGTATATGTATAACTGAATTACAAAAAAAAAATAATTCTACCTTTTGAAATTTAATAATGGTTATCTTTTTGCCAGTTTCCCTAAATGTGCTATGGACACCTAATAACAACATATGACAGAATTTTAAATATATTTGTGTAGGATATGATATTAATATAAACAGAAATAGAAATGTTATATTGAAAATATCAATGACATCGTTCAAGATGCTTCTATTCTTATTTTTTGTGCACTTGATAAAGTATTCTCAGAAAAATGTTATTATGTCTCACTATGATTGTATATTTTTTTCCTTTTCGCTTATATTTCTTCTGATTTTTGCTTTATGAGTCCTTGTTTCTTTGTTGTTAGGTGTCTGATGGTTTATGATGTCTATCTTCTTTGTGAACTGTACCTTTCATCATTACAAATATTCATCTTTATTTCAGAAGTAAGAATTAAGGACAGAAGAAGTAAGGACACGCAGACTGAAAGTGAAGGATGGAGAAAGACAGTCCATGCAAACAGAAACAAAAAGCCTGGTGTAACTCAGGTAAAATACTTTAAAACAAAGATCGTAATAAAAGACAAAAAAGGCCATTACATAATTATAAAAAGTCAGTACTGTGGAAAGATATAAAATATATGAGATGTTTATAAAATATGTATGCATCCAACATAGGAACATCAAAATATATAAAACAAAATTAATGGACCTAAAGGGAGAACTTGACAGCAATACAATAGTAGTAGGAGAATTTAGCATCAATGATCAGACAATATCAGTAAGGAAACATTGATTTAAAATCACATTACATAAAATCACAATAAAATGGCACATTACACCAGATGGACTTTATAGATAAATACAAAGCAGTCTATCCAAAAGCAGCAGAGTAAACATTCTTCTCAAATGCACATAGAACATTCTCTAGGATAGATCACACGTTAGGTCCCAAAAATGTCCCAGGAAATTCAAGATCATTATAATGATAGGGAAGCATCTTTTCCAACCACAGTGGTGTGAAACTAGAAATCAGTTACAAGAAGAAAACTAGAAAAAAAATGTGGAGATAAACAACATGCAGTGGGTCACTGAAGAAATAAAAGGAGAAATAAAAAAATACCTAGATACAAATGAAAACAGAAGTACAATGTACCAAAACCTATGGAATGCAGCAAAAGTTTTACAACAGAAGTTACTAGTAATACAGGTTCACCTCATTAATAAAAACCTTAAATAAACAATCTTTCTTTTCATTAAATATCTAGAAAAAAATAATCAAAGCCCAAAGCAGACGCTTTACCCTCTGAGTCACCAGGGAAGCCCAGATATCTAGAAAAAATAATCAAAGCCCAAAGTTAATAGAAAAAGAAAAAATAATAAACATCAGAGTGGAAATAAATAAAATAGAGACTAAAAAGATAATAGAGAAAATCTGTTTCTTTAGATTTAGGCAACTAGCTCTTCTTAGTTCTTTGAAAAGATTTTAAAAATTGGCAACATTTAGATAGACTGACCAAGGGGAAAAAAAAGTTCAAAAAAATCAGAAATGAGAGAGAAGTTGTAACTGATACAATGAAATGCAAAAGATCACAGGACTGTACTACAAACAGTTATATGCCCACAACTTGGGCAACATAGAAGAAATGAATAAAGAATAAATTTGTAGAAACATATACTTTTCCAAGACTGAACCATGAAGAGATGGAAAATCTGAATATAAATAAATTCAATCAGTAATAAAAACCTCCCAAAAAACAAAGTCTCAGACCAGACAGCTTCACTGTTTAATTCTATCAAACATTCAAAGAAAATGTAATATCTATCCTTCCCAAACTCTTTGAAAAAACTGAAGAGGAAGGAATCCTTCCTAACTCGTTTTATAAAGATAGCATTATCCTGTGGAGAAGGCAATGGCACCCCACTCCAGTACTCTTGCCTGGAAAATCCCATGGACAGAGGATCTTAGTAGGCTACAGACCATGGGGTCGCTAAGAGTCGGATACGACTGAGCGACTTCACTTTCATTTTCATGCATTGGAGAAGGAAATGGCAACCCACTCCAGTGTTCTTGCCTGGAGAATCCCAGGGACAGGGGAGCCTGGTAAGCTGCCGTCTATGGGGTCGCACAGAGTCAGACACAACTGAAGTGACTTAGCAGTAGCAGCAGCATTATCCTGATAGCAAAACCAGACAAGGACACCACACACACAAAATCATCAAGATTAGTAGCCTTGCTGAATATAGATGCAAAAATTTTCCAGAAAATAGTAGTAAGCCAAATTCAACAATACATTACAAGGATCACACACAGTGATCAAATGGGATTTTTCCCAAGGATGTAAGGATGATATAACATCAACAAATGAATCAATACACCACATTAACAAAATGAATTATAAAAATCACATGATCTCAGTAGATTGACAAAAAGCATTTCACAAAAAGCATTTCAACATCCATTTATGTTAAGAACCTCTCCACAAAATAGATATAGAGGGAGCATCCTCAACATAATAAAGATCATTTATGACAAACCCACAACTCATACTGTATTCAGTGGTGAAAAGTTCAAAGCTTTTTCTCTAAGATTAGGACAAGAGAAGAATGCCCACTCTCACTGTTTTTATTTAACATAATATTGGGAGTCCTTGCCATGACAGTTAGGCAAGAAAAATAAAACAAGAGGTATCTAAATAAAAAAGGAAAAAGTAAAATCATCACTTTATGTATGACTTGTACTATATACAGAAAACCCTGAAGATTCCACTTTAAAAAAAGTTAGAAATAATAAATTAATTCAGTGAAGTTACAAGATATAAAACCAGTACACTGAAATCTGTAGCATTTTGATACACTAATAATTAATTACCAGAAAGAGAAATTAAGAGAAGAATTCCATTTACACCTGCATCAAAAAAGATAAAATACCTAGGAATAAATTTAAGGAGATGAAAGACTTATATACCGAAAATGGTAATATATCATTAAAAGAAATTGAAGAAGATACAAATAAATGGAAAGATATAGTCAACTCATGGATTAGAAAAATTAATACTGTTAAAATGTCCATACTGCTGATAGTAGTCTACAGATTCAGTGAAGTCTTTATTAAATGTCATTTTTCACAGAGCTGGAACAAAATTCTTAAATTTGTACAGAGACACAAAAGATCCTGAGAAGCCAAAGCAATGAGAAAGAAAAACAAAGCTGAAAGTATCATACTCCCTGACCTCAGACCATATTAGAAAGTTATGATAATCAAAACAGTTTAGTAAGGGCACCAAAAAAAAAAAAAGGCACAAAGATGAATGGAACAGAATAGAGAGCCCAGAAATAAATCTATGTTTATATGATCAGTGTAACACAAAGGAGGCAAGATTATATTGTGGGGGAAACAGTCTTTCCAGTATGGGCATCCATATATAAAAGAATAAAACTAGACCACTCTCTCACATCTAGAAAAAATTAACTCAAAATGGATTAAAGGCTTCAATGTAAGACCCCAAACCATAAAATTCCTGGTAGAAAACGTATGTGGTGAGCTACTTGAAATCAGTCTTGGCAGTGTTTTTCTGTATCTACCTCCAAAAGCAGGAGAAACAAAAGCAACAATAAACAGAATTACACCAAACAAAAAACGTTTATGCAGCAAAGGAAACCGTCATTAAAATTAAAAAGCAATCTAGTGAATGGGGGAAGATATTTTGAATTATGTATTCAATAAAGGGTTAATACCCAAAATATATTGAGAACTAATACAACTTAACAACAAAAAACAAATTTTTTGAAAGAGGAGCTTAATAGGCATTTTTTCCAAAGAAGACAAACAAATGGCCAACACGTGTGTGAAAATGGTCAACAGCACTTACCATAAGGAAAATGCAAATCCAACCACAAGATATTGCCTTAGACCTGTCAGAATGGTTATCTTCAAGAAGACAGGAAAGAACAGTTGTTGACAAGGAGACCGAGAAAAGGGAACTTTTGTGCCTTGTTGGTGGGAATGTAAACTGGTATAGCCACGATGGATAAAAGTATGGAGATTTCCTAAAAAAATTAAAAGTAGAACCACCGTGTGATCCAGCTATTTCACTTCTGTGTACTTATCCAGATAATATGAAAACACTAATTTGAAAAGAAATATATGTACCCCATCACAGCATTATTCATAATAGCCAAGATATGAAAGCAGCCTAAGTGTCTGTGGAAAGTTGAAGGGATAAAGATGATGTGATACGCGCATGCGCACGCGCGCACACACACACACACAATATGGAATATTACTCAAGCTTAAAAAATGATACCTTGCTTTTGCAACATAAATATACCTTGAAGATATTACATTAATTGAGATAAATCAGACAGAGAAGAAAATTCCTATGAAATAACCCACCTGTGAAATCTTAAATGAGCAAAGAAAACAAACTCATAAATACAGAGAACAGATGCATGGTTACCAGAAGGGAATAGTTTTGTGGGGTGGGGGGAATAAGTGGACATCAACTGCATGGTTGTTGTAGTTCAGTCACTAAGTCATATCCAACTCTTGGTGACCCCATGGATTACAGCACATCAGTCTTCCCTGTCTTTCTCTATCACCCAGAGTTTGCTCAAACTTGTGTCCGTAGAGTCGGTGATGCCATCCAACAATCTCATCCTCTTTTGCTCCCTTTTCCTACTACCCTCAGTCTTTTCCAGCATCAAGCTCTTTTCCAGTGAATCTCTTCTTCGTATCAAGTGGCCAGAGTACTGGAGCTTTAGCTTCAGCATCAGTCCTTCCAATGAATATTCAGGACTGATTTCCTTTAGGATTGACTGGTTTAATTTCCTTGCTGCCCAAGGGACTCTCAAGCATCTTCTCCAACACCACAGTTTGAAAGCATCAATTCTTGAGCGTTCAGCCTTCTTTATGGTCCAACTCTCACATCCATACATGACTACTTGAAAAACCATAGCTTTGACTATATGGACCTGTGTTGGCAAAGTGATGTCTCTACTTTTTAATATGCCGTCTTGGTTTGTCATAGTTCTTCTTCCAAGGAGCAAGCGTCTTTTGATTTCATGTCTGCAGTCATCTTCCACAGTGATTTTGGAGCCCAAGAAAATAAAGTCTGTCACTGTTTCCATTATTTCCCCATCTATTTGCCATGAAGTGATGGGACTGGATGCCATGATCTTAGTTTTTTGAATGTTCAGTTTTAAGGCAGCTTTTTCACTTTCCTAATTCACCCTTGAAAAGAGGCTCTTTAGTTCCTCTTGACTTTCTGCCATTAGGGTGGTGTCATCTGCATATTTGAGGTTACTGATATTTCTCTTGGCAATCTTGATTCTGGCTTGTGATTCATCCAGCCCAATATGTACTCTGCATATAAGTTAAATAAGCAGGGTGACAATATATAGCCTTGACATACTCCTTTCCCGGTTTTGAACCAGTCTATCGTTCCATGTCCAGTTCTAACTATTGCATCTTGACCTGGATACAGGTTTCTGAGGGGGCAGGTGAAGTGGTCTGGTATTCCAATCTCTTTAAAATTTTTCCACAGTTTGCTGTGATTCACACAGTCAAAGGCTTTGGCATAGTCAATAAAGCAAAAGTAGATGTTTTCTGGAATCTCTTGCTTTTTCTATGATCTATGATTCGGTGTTGGAGAAGACTCTTGAAAGTCCCTTGGACTGCAAGGAGATCCAACCAGTCCATTCTAAAGGAGATCAGTCCTGGGTGTTCATTGGAAGGACTGATGCTAAAGCTGAAACTCCAGTACTTTGGCCACCTCATGCAAAAAGTTGACTCATTGGAAAAGACTGATGCTGAGAGGGATTGGGGGCAGGAGGAGAAGGGACAACAGAGGATGGGATGGCTGGATGGCATCACTGACTTGATGGACACGAGTTTGGGTAAACTCTGGGAGTCGGTGATGGACAGGGAGGCCTGGCGTGCTGTGATTCATGGAGTCACAAAGAGTCGGACACAACTGAGCGACTGAACTGAACTGATGATTTGGCAGTTTGATCTCTGGTTTTTCTGCCTTCTCTAAATCCAGCTCGTTTATTTGTAAGTTCTCGGTTCCTGTGCTGTTGATTGACATTAACTAGACTTCTAGTGGTAATCACCAAAAGTAATCACAGATATTAAATTATAACCCAAAATCACTGCAGATGGTGATTGCAGCCATGAAATTAAAAGACGCTTACTCCTTAGAAGGAAAGTTATGACCAACCTAGACAGCGTATTAAAAAGCAAAGACATTACTTTGCCAACAAAGGTCCATCTAGTCAAGGCTATGGTTTTTCCAGTAGTCGTGTTTGGATGTGAGAGTTAGACTATAAAGAAAGCTAAGTGCCAAAAGATTGATGCTTTTGAACTGTGGTGTTAGAGAAGACTCTTGAGAGTTCCTTGAACTGCAAGAAGATCCAACCAGTCCATCCTAAATGATATCAGTCCTGGGTGTTCATTGGAAGGACTGATGTTGAAGCTGAAACTCCAATACTTTGGCCACCTGATGCGAAGAGCTGACTCATTGGAAAAGACCCTGATGCTGGAAAAGATTGAAGGCAGGTGGAGAAGGGACGACAGAGGATGAGATGGTTGGATGACATCACCAACTCAATGGACGTGGGTTTGGGTGGACTCCGGGAGTTGGTGATGGACAGGGAGGCCTGGTGTGCTGCAGTTCATGGGGTCACAAAGAGTTGGACATGACTGAGCAACTGAACTGAACTGAACTCCTGAAACTTATATAAGAGTATATACCAATTTTACCTCAATGGGAAAGAAAGGTAGAGTGAAACCTAAACCTAAAACTCTTCATTTTGTTTTAAATATTCCAGCACTTAATTGTTGGCAAGGTGGAACTACATTTTAACTCAGATTACATCAGTCAAGTTGGAACTCAGGAATCTAACTTCATCAAAACAGCACAGTTTCAATACTTTTGAAAATGTTTATTATTTGTAGAGCAGTGATCCAGCTGTTGTATTCTTAAAAGAGAATAACAGTAAAGTTCAGTTCAGTTCAGTTCAGTCGCTCAGTCGTGTCCGACTCTTTGCGACCCCATGAATCGCAGCACGCCAGGCCTCCCTGTCCATCACCAACTCCCAGAGTTCACTCAAACTCACTTCCATGGAGTCAGTGATGCCATCAGTAAAAGATAATAATAAAAATCTCAGTATTGCTCTCCAGGTCCTTGTCCTCTCTCTCCTCTGCTGTAGAAGTGTTGAAACTATGTAACATCAATGTGAAATAGAAACTTTGCTCTCAGCCATAAAGAAGTGAAGCCATGTATTGATTCATCCCACCAATCCAGTTAGACCTTGGAAGTTAGATTGTGTAAGCTGAGATTCATCTGCCTATAACATTTTTCTCTCTCTTCTTTTTCTGGTAAAGAACTTCTCTGTGATATGTAGAACAGAGGACCAATCTCATCTCTGTGTACAGGGATGGGAAGGTCAACAAAACTTTGACTAGTCAGAGGCATTCCCAGTATTTGTGCTGCATCTTTTCTATCTGAAATTATAGGCCATAAAGCAGAATATATCCTCGGAGCACTGTAGGATACCATCTGTTTTAGCAAGGAAAAGAAATTCCCAGAGAATAAAGCCAACACAGGGAAAGGTAGATTTGACACATGGTACACAGGAGGGAAAGAGAGAGAGAAAAAGAAAGAGAGAAGATTGGAGAGGGTGGGGAGTGGATAAAAAAAGAAGAGAGAAAGACAGAGACAGGAAGAAAGAGAGCAGGACAGAGAAGCCAAGGTTTTTGTGAACACTGAACATGAGAGCCTTCCATCTCTGTTTGAAGTCTGTACTCTTCTGTTCTTGAGTTACACGCCCAAAGACATTCCTGTTTTTCTTCAGCCAGATGAGATTGTCACACTGTCATAGTGAAAAATAGACATCTTCTTTGTCAGTTATACCTCAATAAAGTAGGGGGGAGAGATATTATTTATCATTTTTAATAAGGAAATAAAGGAATAGCATTGATGGCAAAAAAGCATTTTAATAAACATCTTGATGGGCATGATCTCTTTATGTGTCTCATCAGATAAAAGAAGCCTCTAAGCTCTATGTCCACCTTTCTTGTCATTTCAGGATACCTTTAACCGTGTAGTAGATCAGGTTGTGAAATCTAAGTTCCTACTCAATCACCATTTTTCAACCAGGGCCTGCTCTACAGATAATTCCATAAAAGTAAACTTGCTTTTGAGGCTAGTTTCTCTTCATTATTGCCCTATACAAACAGATTTTCATTGCTTATGTGCAAAGGAGAGAAAGATAATCGGATACATTTATTAATACTTAAAGATCAGTGAATTTACATTTTACTCCTTCTGGTAATACGACTGTGTTTCATAAGATTTAACATCAGTGTTTAATCCAAAGAAAGTAATGTGTAATGGTAGAATTACAAGGGCTGTAGCATGTGGATGGGAAGATATTTTCTGTTAAGGAAATTACCCTCCTTTTTATGTGAGGAACTCTAAAAGTGACATTTTAAATATCAAAAGCTTCGGCATCTGTTTACATTATTTAAAATTCAGACAAGTGGTCATGCAAGGGATCAACTCATTCTTTGTTTCTTAGAATAGAATAAGGCATATAATTTCACAAAAATAATTTACAATTATTTATTTCAAGTTCCTTCAAAATCTGGACACATTAATGTCCCAATTCCCTTTGACTTATTGCCCTCGGGGACTTTTACCAGCAGGTCATTCTTCACCATCCAGGTGTATGAGAGATCATAAAATGAACGTTCAAGCCTTAAATCTAAACTGTTTTTAATTCAAATAGTATCATGTTTTTGATTTCGGTTCATTCAAGCCAAGTCATGCCAAAGGACACTAAACAAATGGCTAGTTTACACAATTAAATAATCAAAACATCTAGTAAAAATAAAAAGAATATTGACATCTGAATTTCTAGAGGAGGTAAAGGATAATCCAAATATGTTTTAGACACATTTCCATCATGCACTCCAGTGAAGATCAGCTTTCGATGTTCTCCCCTACTTGTGATTTGGATCATTTTTTTTTCTTCATCCCCCTCTATTTTTCATTCTTTTTTCATTTTTCCTCCTTTATCTCCTCCTTCTATCGTCCTTTCCTCTTGCCACTTCCTTCAGTTTAAATGGTTAGCATTTATTGGGAAGCTAATCAGTTCCAGGCACTAGGCTAAACACTGGGGATTAAACATAAAAAGGCAGAGTGCCTGCTGTAGTAGCTTTCTATTGCTTGGTAACAAATTACCGCAAATTTAGTAACCTAACACCCAGTCATTAGCTCCCAATTTTGCAGCAGTTGTATGTCGAAAGTCCAGCCTGGGAGGGTCTCACCAGGCCAAAATCAAGGTGTTAACCAGGCTCAGATCTCAGGTACGGATTCTGAGGACAAATGCATTTCCAGATTCATTCATGTTGTGGGCAGAATTCATTTCCTTGCCATTATAAAACTGAGGTCCCAAGTTTCTTTGCTGTCTCTCTTCCAGGGCCTCTGTCAGCATTTTTCACAATCAGGTCATCCACATTTCTTTTCACAAGACCTCTCCATCTTTGAATGGAGTGTTGAATACCCCTCGTGCATTGTATCTCTCTGCCTTACTCTTCAGTCACCAGCTAGAGAAAATTCTGTACTTTAATGGGCCTCCCCGGCTAATCCAGTCTTCCCATATAACAAAACAATCTCAAGATTGATAGCTCATCATATTCACAGATCTCAGGGACTCAGGCAGGACATTTGTGGAGATCCATTGCAGAAATTCTGCCCACTACATTTGCCATCATGGTGCCCGCAAGCTAGTGAAAACAGGAAAATTATAGCATTAGAGTAATTATACAAGAAAGAGTGGTATAACAAAATGTGGTATGTGTCATAAAAAGGAAAACAATTCTGATTCATGCTACAACATGGATGAACATTGAAGACATTGTGTAAGGGAAATAAGCCAGACATAAAGGACATACAGTGTATGATTCCACATATGAGGTAACAGAATAAGCATATTTCATAGAGACAGAAAGAATAGACTTTACCAGGGGCTGAGGGAAAGAAGAAAGAGGGGGATATTGTTTGATGGGTACAGAGTTTCTGTTCAGGACAATGAAAACATTCTGGAAATGCGTAGCATCATTAATATACTTAATTGAACTGAATTATACACTGAAAAGTGGTTTAAATAGTAAACTTCATGTTATGTATATTTTATCATGGTAAAAGAAGATTAAAATGTTGAAAAAGTATAGTAGGAACATAGGAAAAGAACAGCATAAGCTATTTCCTGAAATATCAAAGTGTCAGATGTGGTAGGGTATAAGATCGCAGGAGTGTGGGTGGGGGGAAGGGTGCAGACTGTGCAATAGGGAGGGTAGTGGCTTAATTTCAGTTCTCTTTTTGATCATCTCAAGATGAATGTGTTCATTTTGTCCAGATATGGCCTTCCTTTCTCACACAGGTTGCCTGGAGAGCAAACCTTACTTAGCAATCATTGGTAGTCCTAGAACCTTAAATGTTGGTGGTAGAGGTGTGAATTAAGTTAGCTTCTATTCGTTAAATGTCACATTGGTGACCCCAAGTTCACTTTGTTTCTAGGAAATAAAGAAAAAAAGGAAACAGAGACTGAACACTCCTCTGTGCTGGCCTCTGGGCTTCTTCACAGAGCATCAGTGTCTCACAATAACTCTGCCAGTGGAAATTATCCCATTAATAAAACTAATTTTATTAGTTCCACCGATAAAATAGTTGTTACCTTCCCACATCTGGGTCATGTAATATGTGCTTCCCTCTTCCATGACTATCTGCGTTCTTTTAGCACTATCACTAGCTCCCCACCCTCCCCACCCCCCCACCAGCTTAAGTTGCTTCACGTAATTCCTACCTAATATTTTGCAGGGCTGTCCTGTTCAGTACTCTTGCCCGGAAAATCACATGGATGGAGGAGCCTGGTGGGCTGCATTCCATGGGGTCGCTAAGAGTCAGGCACAACTGAGCGACTTCACTTTCACTTTTCACTTTCATGCATTGGAGAAGGAAATGGCAACCCACTCCAGTGTTCTTGCCTGGAGAATCCCAGGGACGGGGGAGCCTGGTGGACTGCCATCTATGGGGTCACACAGAGTCGGACACAACTGAAGCGACTTAGCAGCAGCAGCAGCATGTTCAGCTTTATCGGTTGGGCTCTGCAAAAGATCCAGGAGCACTATTCACATAGATTACAGCGTAGAAGATGCCCTCTGGTGTTGTACAAACACACACGGCAGATGTCTCCTCAGTTTCAGCCCAGAGTAGAGGGCTTGGTTAGATCTCATACTCATATTACATCTGTAGTCTCCTTCACCGCGTGTATTACAATCCTGAAAGTGAAAATGTTGGTCACTCAGTTGTATCCCACACTTTGAGACCCCATGGACTTGCAGCCCATCAGGCTCTGTTCATGGGCTTCTCCCAGGCAAGAATACTGGAGTGGTTTGCCATTTCCTTCTCCAGGGGTTCCCAACCCAGGGATTGAACCTGGGTCTTCCGCATTGCAGGTAGATTCTTTATCATCTGAGCCACCCAGGGAAGCCACTTAAATAATTATTTGCATAATTAATGTTTGGTATCTGACTTCCTGGCTAAACTATAAGTTCAATAAAGGGAGGAATTTCATCTGCCTTTAAATTTTTTTTAACAAATAAATGAGACAATTGGATTTATGTGAGTTCAGTTCAAAGCAAGCTTCTTTTAATTGCAACTTAGTGGTGGTACCTGGGACTGAGGCGCAGAAGCATGTGAAACTCAAAGAATAGCACACTGGATCTCAAAACCTTCACTCTTGTGTTAAGCTTTTTTTTTTTTCCAGCAGGTTAGACAGATAACATTTTTTGCAATTTTATTTATAAGTTGATCGTAATAACAATATGCCTTTATTATCTTCTAAAGAAGCACTCTACAGAGCCAGATTTTGTACTAGATGACTATACTGAATTGAACAGTGTCTTGCAAATACTCATGTCCACTTTGAAACTCAATGTGACTTTATTTGAAAATAGGGTCTTTGTAAGTATAATTGGTTAAGATGATGCCATACTGGATCAAGACAGGCCCTCAAACTCAATAGCTGGTGTCTTTATAGGAGAAAGGGGAGAGAGATTCAGACACAGGGACAGATCAGACATAGAGACCTTGTGACAACAGAGGCAGGGATGTGAGTGATGCAGCTGCTCACCAAGGAACAGCAAGGATTACTGGCCACTACTGGAAGTAGGAAGAGGCAAGGAAAGATTTTTCCCTAGAGCCTTTGGAAGCAAAATGTCCCTGCAGCCCCCTTGACTTCAAACTTCCAGATTCCACAACTATGAGTAAATAAATTTCTGTTGTTTTAAACCATCTAGTTTATGGTGCTATGTTATAGCACTCTTTTAATTTTTTAAAGTCGCTCAGTTCAGTTCAGTTCAGTTCAGTCACTCAGTCATGTCACACTCTTTGCGACCCCATGAATCACAGCACGCCAGGCCTCCCTGTCCATCACCAACTCCCAGAGTTCACCCAGACTCACGTCCACTGAGTCAGTGATGCCATCCAGCCATCTCATCCTCTGTCCCCTTCTCCTCCTGCCCCCAATCCCTCCCAGCATCAGAGTCTTTTCCAATGAGTCAACTCTATGCATGAGGTGGCCAAAGTACTGGAGTTTCAGCTTCACCATCATACCTTCCAAAGAAATCCCAGGGCTGATCTCCTTTAGAATGGACTGGTTGGATCTCCTTGCAGTCCAAGGGACTCTCAAGAGTCTTCTCCAACACCACAGTTCAAAAGCATCAATTCTTCGGCGCTCAGCTTTCTTCACAGTCCAACTCTCACATCCATACATGACCACAGGAAAAACCATAGCCTTGACTAGACGAACCTTTGTTGTCAAAGTAATGTCTCTGCTTTTGAATATGCTATCTAGGTTGGTTATAACTTTCCTTCCAAGGAGTAAGCGTCTTTTAATTTCATGGCTGCTGTCACCATCTGCAGTGATTTTGGAGCCCCCAAAAATAAAGTCTGACACTGTTTCCACTGTTTCCCCATCTATTTCCCATGAAGTGATGGGACCAGATGCCATAATCTTCGTTTTCTGAATGTTGAGCTTTAAGCCAACTTTTTCACTCTCCTCTTTCACTTTCATCAAGAGGCTCTTTAGTTCTTCTTCACTTCACTCACTTCACTTCACTTCACTCACTGCCATAAGGTTGGTGTCATCTGCATATCTGAGGTTATTGATATTTCTCCTTGCAATCTTGATTCCAGCTTGTGCTTCTTCCAGCCCAGTGTTTCTCATGATGTACTCTGCATAGAAGTTAAATAAGCAGGATGACAATATACAGCCTTGATGTACTCCTTTTCCTATTTGGAACCAGTCTGTTGTTCCATGTCCAGTTCTAACTGTTGCTTCCTGACCTGCCTACAAATTTCTCAAGAGGCAGATCAGGTGGTCTGGAATTCCCATCTGTTTCAGAATTTCCCACAGTTTATTATGATCCACACAGTCAAAAGCTTTGGCATAGTCAATAAAGCAGAAATAGATATTCTTCTGGAACTCTCTTGCTTTTTCGATGATCCAGGAGATGTTGGCAATTTGATCTCTGGTTCCTCTGCCTTTCCTAAAACCAGCTTGAACATCTGGAAGTTCATGGTTCACGTATTGCTGAAGCCTGGCTTGGAGAATTTTGAGCATTACTTTACTAGTGTGTGAGATGAGTGCAATTGTGCAGTAGTTTGAGCATTCTTTAGCATTGCCTTTCTTTGGGATTGAAATGAAAACTGACCTTTTCCAGTCCCGTGGCCACTGCTGAGTTTTCCAAATTTGCTGGCATATTGAGGGCAGCACTTTCACAGCATCGTCTTTCAGGATTTGAAATAGCTCAACTGGAATTCCATCACCTCCACTAGCTTTGTTCATAGTGATGCTTTCTAAGGCCCACTTGACTTCACATTCCAGGATGTCTGGCTCTAGGTGAGTGATCACACCATCGTGATTTATCTGGGTCGTGAAGATCTTTTTTGTACACTTCTTCTGTGTATTCTTGCCATCTCTTCTTAATATCTTCTGCTTCTGTTAGGTCCATACCATTTCTGTCCTTTATCGAGCCCATCTTTGCATGAAATGTTCCCTTGGTATCTCTGATTTTCTTGAAGAGATCTCTAGTCTTTCCCATTCTGTTGTTTTCCTCTATTTATTTGCATTGATTGCTGAAGAAGGCTTTCTTATCTCTTCTTGCTATTCTTTGGAACTCTGCATTCAGATGTTTCTATCTTTCCTTTTCTCCTTTGCTTTTCGCTTCTCTTCTTTTCACAGCTATTTGTAAGGCCTCCCCAGACAGCCATTTTGCTTTTTTGCATTTCTTTTCTATGGGAATGGCCTTGATCCCTGTCTCCTGTACAATGTCACGAACCTCATTCCATAATTCATCAGGCACTCTATCAGATCTAGGCTCTTAAATCTATATCTCACTTCCACTGTATAATCATAAGGGACTTGATTGAGGTCATACCTGAATGGTCTAGTGGTTTTCCCTACTTTCTTCAATTTAAGTCTGAATTTGGCAATAAGGAGTTCATGGTCTGAGCCACAGTCAGCTCCTGGTCTTGTTTGTGCGGACTGTATAGAGCGTCTCCATCTTTGGCTGCAAAGAATATGATCAATCTGATTTCGGTGTTGACTGTCTGGTGATGTCCATGTATAGAGTCTTCTCTTGTGTTGTTGGAAGAGGGTGTTTGTTATGACCAGTGCATTTTCTTGGCAAAACTCTATTAGTCTTTGCCCTGCTTCATTCCTTATTCCAAGGCCAAATTTGCCTGTTACTCCAGGTGTTTCTTGACTTCCTACTTTTGCATTCCAGTCCCCTATAATGAAAAGGACATCTTTTTTGGGTGTTAGTTCTAAAAGGTCTTGTAGGTCTTCATAGAACCATTCAACTTCAGCTTCTTCAGCATTACTGGTTGGGTCATAGACTTGGATTACTGTAATACTGAATGGTTTGCCTTGGAAATGAACAGAGATCATTCTGTTGTTTTTGAGATTGCATCCAAGTACTGCATTTAAGGACTCTTTTGTTGACCATGATAGCTACTCTATTTCTTCTGAGGGATTCCTGCCCGCAGTAGTAGATATAATGGTCATCTGAGTTAAATTCACCCATTCCAGTCCATTTCAGTTCACTGATTCCTAGAATGTTGACATTCACTCTTGCCATCTCCTGTTTGACCACTTCCAATTTGCCTTGATTCATGGACCTGACATTCCAGGTTCCTATGCAATATTGCTCTTTACAGCATCGGACCTTGCTTCTATCACCAGTCACATCCACAACTGGGTATTCTTTTTGCTTTGGCTCCATCCCTTCATTCTTTCTGGAGTTATTTCTCCACTGATCTCCAGTAGCATATTGGGCACCTACTGACCTGAGGAGTTCCTCTTTCAGTATCCTATCATTTTGCCTTTTCATACTGTTCATGGGGTTCTCAAGGCAAGAATACTGAAGTGGTTTGCCATTCCTTTCTCCAGTGGACCACATTCTGTCAAATCTCTCCACCATGACCCGCCCATCTTGGGTTGCCCCACGGGCATGGCTTAGTTTCACTGAGTTAGACAAGGCTGTGGTCGTAGTGTGATTAGATTGACTAGTTTTCTGTGAGTATGATTTCAGTGTGTCTGCCCTCAGATGCCTTCTTGCAACACCTACCATCTTACTTGGGTTTCTCTTACCTTGAGCATGGGGAATCTCTTCACGGCTGCTCCAGCAAAGCGCAGCCACTGCTCCTTACCTTGGACGACAGGTATCTCCTCACCGCAGCCCTTCCTGACCTTCAGTGTGGGATAGCTCCTCTAGGCCCTCCTGTGCATGCGCAGCCACGGCTCCCTGGACGTGGGCTTGTTCCTCCCGGCCACTGCCCCTGGCCTTGGGCGTGGGGGTGTGGGGTAGCTCCTCCCGGCCGCCACCCCTGACCTCAGACGTGGGGTAGCTCTTCTCGGCCACCTTGGCTGTTCCTGCGCCATCGCAGTCTGGCACTCTCGGCCGCTGCCCCTGACCTCGGACGTGGGGTAACTCCTCTTGGCCGCCGCTCTCCGCCCTTCAGGCATGGGGTACTCCTGGCTTCTGCCCCTGACCTTGGACATGGGGTATCTCCTCTTGGCCGTGCTTAGTGTGCCGGTCGCAGCTCAGTTGTGTCCAACTCTGTGTGACCCCATGAACTATACAGTCCATGGAATTCTCCAGGCCAGAGTACTAGAGTGAGTAGCCTTTCCCTTCTCCAGGGGATCTTCCCAACTGAGGGATCAAATCGAGGTCTCCTGCATTGCTGGTGGATTCTTTTCCAGCTGAGCCACAAGGGAAGCCCAAGAATACTGGAGTAGGTAGCATATCCCTTCTCCAGTGGATCTTCCCAACCCAGCAATTGAACCGGGGTCTCCTGCACTGCAGGTGGATTCTTTACCAACTGAGCTATCAGAGAAGCCATGTTATAGCACTCTTTGGAAACAAAAATAATAACCTTTTCTATGACTACATAGAGTCAAGATGTGCTAAGTACTTTGTTTTGACAAATAAACCTCAAAATTTCAATCTTACTGGTAGAAGTTTGAGACTCAGGAGCTAGAGTCTATTGTAGATATTCCAGGTATATTGGTGGCCATCCTCCACATGGTGATTCAGTGACCCAGACTCTTTTTGTCTTGTGATTCCTCTATTGTCTGTAGAAAGAGAAAGAGTTTAGAACAGATAGTACCTTTCAGTTGCCTTAAGTGACACACATTCTGTTCATAATCTGTTGTCAAGAACTGGTGACATGGCTACACTAGATAAAAAAGTAAATACATGCACTTTTGAATGGCAGTGCTGTATTGTGGGAAGGGGATACAAATTTTGCTGGACATTTTGCCATTTCTGTCCTGTTGACCTCCAAACATAGTAGATTTGGCCAGTCTGAGCAGTGACCTCATACTTGGCATAAAACAATGAGCTTGATCAGTTAGATCCTCATTCTTGGGAATTTTGTTTTAGAACCTTAGAAAGAATCAAGCACTTAGTAGAGGAGCTGATGCTGAAAGGATGTACTTGAAGAGCCATAGGTAGGGCCAAGGCCATAAGCAATTATGAGACACCCAAGTTCTCAGAAAGTAGAGCTGTGAATAATCAGAAACCTTGAAGAATATGTAATTCAACAAGAAGAGGATAACTAGTTGACATACAAGAGAAGCTAGATCATGTTAAAAGCAGAGCACTGGAGTGAAACTCTTCAGACTCCTTCTAAGGCACCTAAAGCAGCTGTGCATCAAGTGTCCACTCTTCTAAAACTCAGCTTGAGTATATATCCTGTTTCTGGAATCCCATGACACTTCAGTTGCTATTGTTACTCATGTATACTTGCCATTTCTTTCCCTATGCCATCTACCTCCTGTGACTTAGCTAGCTTGAGTATTTGTTTCTTGCAATCCAAAGAATATCACAAAAACAGTTATCCTGTTCTTATTTCTTGTTATTCAGTCACTAAGTTGCCCTCTTTTTTTGCCTTCAATCTTTCCCAGCGTCAGGGTCTTTCCCAGTGAGTCGGCTCTTCACATCAGGTGGCCAAAGTATTAGAGCTTCAGCTTCAGCATCAGTCCTTCCAAGGAACACCCAGGACCGATCTCCTTTAGGATGGACTGGTTGGATCTCCTTGCAGTCCAAGGGACTCTCAAGATGTCTTCTCCAGCAGTACACTTTGAAAGAATTTTTTGGCACTCAGCCTTCTTTATGGTCGAACTCTGACATCTGTGCATGATTACTGGAAAAACATAGCTTTGACTATGCGGACCATTGTCAGCAAAGTGATGTCTCTGCTTTTTAATACATCTAGGTTTGTCATGTCTTGGAGAACAGTAATTACTAGCACTGATCATCACGTTTCTAGAAGTTATTGTAAAAGTTTTAAAATAATGTGATACTTAATTCCAGATCTTTGAGCATCAAGAGGCAGTAGTAGGAAATCAAAGTATAGTAAGGTACTCAACTCAGAAAATTTTGAGAATCACTGAGAAAGGAGGGAGGGCAGACAATAAAAAGGAAAGGAAATCTTATTAAATCTCTAAGAATGAAAAATATGGATGATAAATATGTAGTTGTGTGTGAGTAGTATAGTCACCTCTGATTTTTCAAGCTAAAGGGAAGAGCATTAGATTGGAAAATAATGACAATAGCAGATAATTGCCTCAGGGGCTTCTTTAGCATGTTCATCTCAAAAATGAAGATGTATAATTCACTGTACCTGTCACCACCAAATTAATCTTCCTGACACATTTCTTTAATCATGTCACTTTCCAATTTAAAAACTTAAAGTTTTTCATTATTTGAAAAATAACAAATGTCTAACAGTTGGGACCCTCCACGATCTGAAACCAAGGTAGCTTTCCAGTTTATATAGATTTTATGTTTTCTGGTCAAGCTAGTCTCTTGCTTGTCCCCCAGAGTGCATGGCTGTTGCCCACCTCTGTACGTTTGTTCACATTCCTCTCTCTGTTGAAATCATCTCTGACTATCAAAGTTATACTTTCTCTACAGGGTTCCTATCCTGCCACCAGCTGCTGCTTCTGCAGGCTTTCCTGCATTACCGTAGTCAGCAGCAAGGTCTTCATCTCTGACAACCTACAAAGCTCTATTACAGCACATGCTCTCTTCTGTTAGAGTTTTTGGTATATAAGTTTTTTTAGCTCTTGCTTCAACGTCTTACCAAGCTCTTGAAGTCAGAGACTATATCTGATTCATCTTTATACCCTGCATATTTCCTTGTGCAATGATTTACTCATAGTAGGGATTTAATACATACTTGTAGTGTGCGTGTCCAAATGTATGAATGAATTAGGAAGCATTAAGAATAGTTACAGTGCCTATAATATGAATGTGCTGCTAAGTCGCTTCAGTTGTGTCCGACTCTGTGCGACCCCATAGACGGCAGCCCACCAGGCCCCACTGTCCCTGGGATTCTCCAGGCAAGAACACTGGAGTGGGTTGCCATTTCCTCCTCCAATGCATGAAAGTGAAAAGTGAAAGTGAAGTTGCCCAGTCGTGTCCGACTCTTAGCGACCCCGTGGACTGCAGCCTACCAGGCCCCTCCATCCATGGGATTTTCCAGGCAAGAGTACTGGAGTGGGTAGATAATAAAATTGACCATACTCAACTGTAGTTTAATTTTATTTATTTATCATAGGGTTTATACAGTAACTTTTCTCCATGTATAAAGAGATCCATCATTGCATCCTAATTTTCAGTGTTTTGCCACACTGCTTTAAACAGTACAAGAGGTATATGTGACAGCGGAAGTGATGGCTCTTTAGTTGCATGAAACTTACTTAGGATTTTGCACAATGGCTTGCCATTTGCCAATGCTAGCATGCACTTCAGCAAAAAAACCACATCAGATAAATTATGGTTTCCTTCTTGCTCTCAGAGCAGCAGTAACCCCATGGCCATATCTAGTTAGGGCACAAAGTCGTTAACCACCGTTACAAGAGACTCAGCCTTGACATGGAAACACTTCAGCAGCTCTTTGACAGAAGGCTGCAATATCTGGGTTAATCAGTGTCAGATTCATTTTGTGCACATCTGTGGGACTGCTTAAAGCCAAGTGAGGTTATCGGGGCCTGAAAAGTATAGCAGACTGACGCCTAGAAAAACTCCAATGTTAGGCAACTAGATATGTGTACTATGAGATTTTTAAAAGATATATATGTGTGTGTGTGTGTATAGTTGTAAGTCAAGGGCATTCTTAGCTAGATTGCTCATAGATCTGCTAATATCCCACTGAAGATATTGAGCTTTGTTTTTCTCCACTCAGGAGCAGCACCTTAGGATGCCACATAATTCCAAGAGATATCAGAAAGTAATTTCCTCAGTTCCCTTATGAGTTTCAAGAGCTGATCCCTGGGGGAAAGGGAAGAATTTTGTGATTTATCAGCTGCCTTGCTTAAACACTTCACAAGTGAATTATTGCAATCTGCAGGCAGCACTCAAAATAACAACTCTCTCTAAACACTAACCATCATTCAGTCACTGAAGAAGCAGACAGGGAAATATGACCAGTGTAAAATGACAGTCCTTTTCTTGAAGCTAAAAAGAGGTTCATAAAATCATTAAATTCTGCCACAAGTCACTTTATTAAAAGTGAAAAACTTGATCAAAGTAGGGACATCATTAAATGGAAGCAACTGACATGTATCATTTTGACCATAGGAGTGACAAGTTTCAATAGGATTAGATGGCTGAGATTTCTTATAGTCAGGGTTCTTTGAACAGGGAAGAGAAAATTCTAACCTGTCATTCTCAGATACTTTTTTCATTGCCTTTATGCTTTATATCCAAGGTGAACCTAAAGGATGATTTAAAGTAACCCTTAGTGGAACAATACTGGTTGTTGATTGTTCTATTCCGGGTTGAGGGAGTGAAATTTGCTCCTCTTTGCCCAGTAGAAATAAGCTCAAAAGTGATAAAATCCAACCTGCTTCAGCACTACCAGAATAAGTAAAAAGAAAAACATACCAGGAGAACAGTAAAATGCACTCATGATAAGTTGTCTTAGAAATATCACCTTGGAGTCAATGAAGAAAGAAATGTGAAGAGTGACAAAAATTTTTTCCCACTGATTCCTAGGAGAGGAGAGACTAGTACATTTGAAAATGATGATGATGAGTTTTATAGTGATAAGAGAAGTCTTTAGACACTTCTAAAAATGACATTGCTTATTGAGTATTAGATATGTATCATGCATTCCCTTTGACACTTTCTATAAGTTCTCACTAATAATAACCACCATCTAATAATATTACTATATTGCTATTTTTATTTTATACAAAAGGAATGAGACAGTTTCTCAATGAAGCTCAGAAATGAATCCAGAGCATCACAGCTAGTGATTTGTGGTGCTGGCTTCAAATCCAGATCATGATACTAAACCCTGTGCTTTTTCCATCATCTTCAGTCATTCCCAACCATGACACCTGCATCAGAGAAATCATCTAAGGTGTATCTTAGCTATACTGCACAGACCTAGGTGGTATATAAAGGAAATTTCTAGTCATAGTCTCCAGTTTTGTTTGGAATTCAGAATTCCCCTGATGGCGCAGTGGTAAAGAATCCACCTCCCAGTGCAACAGACAGAAGAGATGCGAATTGGATCGCTGGGTTGGGAAGATCCCCTGGAGTAGGAAATGGCAACCTATTCCAGTATTCTTGCCTGGAAAATCCTATGGACTGAGAAGCCTGAAAGGATACAGTCCATGGGGTCGCAAAGAGTCAGAGATGCAAAGAGTCAGGTAGTTTAAGAACTACCCTAATATGAGCAAAGGGAAAGACCATATTTGGGTAATTGAATTTCTACACAAATTAAATGAATAAATAGGCAAGTATCTCCAGTCAAAAAACTTCCTATCATTATACTGCTACTGCTGCTAAGTCACTTCAGTCATGTCCGACTCTGTGCGACTCCATAGACGGCAGCCCACCAGGCTCCCCCATCCCTGGGATTTTCCAGGCAAGAGTACTGGAGTGGGGTGCCATTGCCTTCTCCGATCATTATACTACCCCTACGGAAATAGAAACTTTTCCTTTTCAGGATGTCCTTTATTTCTCTGTGTAAACATTTATCTGTTGGTCCTTAACATATCACAGATTCTCTCACTGCTCATGTCTAGCTATCTGGGGCATAAACTCTATGAACTCAGCTTACAAAGGCACAGCCTCATTTTGCTGCTCTTCATGTCATTATTTGACACTGTATATGTTTTTCTCTTTCCTTTGTCCACTGGTGACTTTACTAACTCTGAAACGAGAATACTTGAGAATTTCTCATGATGCTTGAAGCCATTCTGGTTTTGTTTGTTTGTTTGTTAATTTTTTTTTTTGGACCCATTCTATATTATCCAGGTCAAAATGGTTTTCTTCTAAAATGTAGAGGCTCTGCATTTGAAGTGTTTTGTCTTCCTGGATTAATTGAGGTTTTTTAGGCCACATTCTCCTTTCTAGCTGACTTGTCCTTTGTTGGCAGATGAACAAATTTTTGGCCACATCCTGCCTCTGTTAACCTTCACCCAAATCACAATGCATTCTGGTTCCCTGTTCTTAAAACTTTTCCATGCATACCCCCTCTCCACTATCTTGACTTTCTCTCCTACATGACTGTCAACTGTTCGATTATTTGCTTTCCCATACGTACCTCTGTCTACCTCTGCTGACAGAAGCACCCTCATAGCTGCATGTGATTTGGAGATAACAATTTTTGCCACATGAATATCACCATGAAGATATTCCCAAGCAGACCAATGAGGAGTCCACAGACCTTTTCTTTAATCTAGAGCATTTGCTAGAAGAATCCTGACGTTGAATCTGATTACGTATCAGGACTCCACCAGCCACTGCTTTGGCTTCCCGGTTGAGTGGTATTCTGTGTACCTGTCAGCTGAAGCATCCTCTTCCAACTCCCTCTAACCCAGCTGGCTTGTTTCAATGAAGGGCCTTGGTAAGGATGAAAATCTAAATGGTCTTCTCTCTCTTGTCCATTTCCTCCCCTTCTTTACTTATTTTATATACAACATGTGTGATTCACAAAATAGCATTTATTCTCTTGCTTTGTGTGTCCCTTTTTATGTGTAAATTTTATTTCTCAAGTAGACTGAAGACTTTTTAAGAACAGAATCCTTGTCTTATAATATTCACCTTCCCAACAATAACTAACATGAGATTCTGTTAGAATCTCAAAAACTGTTCTTTAATTTGCTCTTTAAGTTGACTTGAGCTATTTATAGCATCATTTGGTACTTTTGATAATTTGAAGATGAGGAGATCTGCACAATCCTAAAGCCTTTTATCATAGAATGGAATTTATTTTAAGGAAAAGCAAGGAGATGTCTGAAAACCTTGGCTGAGGGAAAATGGCATTTAATCTATTGGCCCCAATATTGGCACCAAGTTAATATTTAGTTTCTGGAACGTTTTATTTCACTTGGAGTTACTCATCAAAAATGTGAATTCTCTTGTAGAAGCATGCAGAACAGACAATATTTACTTACAATTTTCCTAATTAATTTCCCAAGAAATAGTCACTAGAGTTGAAGAATTGTCTTTTCTACCTCTTAGAAAATAAAGATCATATGAAACTAAAACTACATAAACACCATAGAGATGCTAAAGTGTACATTTTATGTACATACAATAAGTTTAACAAATACTGAGGGTTTTGATCTAAATTTGTTTCCCCATAAAAGTCCACCTAAAATTCACATATTGAAATCCTTATGCACAAAGTGATGGTGTTGGAAGCTGGGCCCTTTGGGAGGTGATTAGGTCATGAGCTAATCCGTCATGAGTGGGATTAGCTTTTATAAAAGAGGACCCAGAGAGATCCCTAACCCTCTATCTACCTCGTGAGGAAACAAGAAATCTGCCACCCTGAAGAGGAATATCACCAGAACGTGCTGGTACCTTAATTCCAGACTTCTGGCTTCTGGAACTGTGAGAGAGAAGTTTTTGTTGTTTATACGCCCCTCAGTCTGTGGTATTCACAGCAGTGTGAATGGATTCAGAACAGACTGTGTTGTCTTATTAATCTCCTGTAACCAAGTTTCAGCCTGTGTACCTCGACAGTATAATCTCAAGACTGCTAAAATCTATAAGATCAAGTAGATAAGTTTTGTTTTATATTTAATTTTTTGAAATTTAAATGTGTTCTTTTTAATAACTTATTTTTACTGGATGTCCCATTCTCTATTATTGAGTCAGTATTACTGTAAAATTTCCATACATTACACTATACACTATATGTCCCTACCCATTTAATGGAAGATAATATTCTTTACACAGCTTTAAAATCATTGTTTTTAATAACAAAAAGCTTTCTTTCTCCCATCTTCTGTTGACTTTATTCCTTAACTCAACCAAGGATAATGATTTTAACATAGGAAGTATCTTTGCAGTTTTTTTATTCTCAGAAGTTTTCCATATTTGATGTCTCAAGAGCCCCATTAAAATAGGTATATTATGGAATTTTTCTAGATATGCATAATTATATCAAGTGTTCAGTGTATCAGCAGGTTTTTCCCCCTACATTTGTCAACATAGAGCTTGCACTCAGTATTTAAAGCACATTATATATAAAGCCTCTCTCAGTGCATTAATTTGATATGTACAATTTCATTTATTTCTTAAGTTCCAATGAGTCTTTATTTAAAATTCTTTAGTACCTTGAATTCACAATATTGAGCAAATTTCTCCCAACATGTTTAATACCAACATTATACCCTGAAAATATTAGCTTTTTCAGTTCAGTTCAGTTCAGTCGCTCAGTCATATCTGACTCTTTGCAAACCCATGACCTGCAGCACACCAGGCCTCCCTGTCCATCACCAACTCCCAGAGTTTACTCAGACTCATGTCCACTGAGTCGGTGATGCCATCCAACCATCTCATCCTCTGTCATCGCCTTCTCCTCCCGCCTTCAATCTTTCCCAGCATCAGGGTCTTTTCAGATGAGTCGGTTCTTCACATCAGGTGGCCAAAGTGTTGGAGTTTCAGCTTCAGCATCAGTCCTTCCAGTGAATATTCAGGACTGATTTCCTTTAGGATGGACTGGTTGGATCTCCTTGCAGTCCAAGGGACTCTCAAGAGTCTTCTCCAACACGAGAGTTCAAAAGCATCAGTTCTTTGGCACTCAGTTTTTTTTATAATCCAACTCTCACATCCATACATGACTACTGGAAAAACCATAACTTTGACTAGATGGACCTTTGTTGGCAAAGTAATGTCTTTACTTTTTAATATGCTGTCTAGATTGGTCATAGCTTTTCTTCCAAGAAACAAGCGTCTCAATTTCATGGCTGCAGTCACCATCTGCAGTGATTTTGGAGCCCAAAAAATAGTCTTTCACTGTTTCCATTGTTTCCCCATCTATTAGCCATGAAGTGATGGGACTAGATGCCATGATCTTAGTTTGTTGAGCTTTAAGCCAACTTTTTCACTCTCATCTTTCACTTTCATCAAGAGGCTTTTTAGTTCCTCTTCACTTTCTGCCATAAGGGTGGTGTCCTTTGCATATCTGACGTTATTGATATTTCTCCCAGCAATCTTGACTCCAGCTTGTGCTTCTTCCAGCCCAGCGTTTCTCATGATGTACTCTGCATAGAAGTTAAATAAACAGGGTGACAATATACAGCCTTGACATACTCCTTTTCCTATTTGGAACCAGTCTGATGTTCCATGTCCAGTTCTAACTGTTGCTTCCTGACCTGCATATAGGTTTCTCAAGAGGCAGATCAGGTGGTCTGGAATTCCCATCTCTTGAAGAATTTTCCACAGTTTATTGTGATCCACACAGTCAAAGGCTTTGGCATAGTCAATAAAGCAGAAATAGATGTTTTTCTGGAACTCTCTTGCTTTTTCCATGATCCACTGGATGTTGGCAATTTGATCTCTGGTTCCTCTGCCTTTCCTAAAACCAGCTTGAACATCTGGAAGTTCACAGTTCACATATTGCTGAAGCCTGGCTTGGAGAATTTTGAGCATTACTTTACTAGCGTGGGAGATGAGTGCAATTGTGCAGTAGTTTGAGCATTCTTTGGCATTGCCTTTTTTTGGGATTGAAATGAAAACTGACCTTTTCCAGTCCTGAGGCCACTGCTGAGTTTTCCAAATTTGCTGGCATATTGAGGGCAGCACTTTTACAGCATCATCTTTCAGGATTTGAAACAGCTCAACTGGAATTCCATCACCTCCACTAGCTTTGTTCATAGTGATGCTTTCTAAGGCCCACTTGACTTCACATTCCAGGATGTCTGGCTCTAGGTGAGTGATCACACCATCGTGATTATCTGGGTTGTGAAGATCTTTTTTGTACAGTTCTTCTGTGTATTCCTGCCACCTCTCCTTAATATTTTCTGCTTCTGTTAGGTCCATACCATTTCTGTCCTTTATCGAGCCCATCTTTTTATGAAATGATCTCTGGTATCTCTGATTTTCTTGAAGAGATCTCTAGTCTTTCCCATTCTGTTGTTTTCCTCTATTTCTTTGCATTGATCACTGAGGAAGGCTTTCTTATCTCTCCTTGTTATTCTTTGGAACTCTGCATTCAAATGGGAATATCTTCCCTTTTCTCCTTTGCTTTTCACTTTTCTTCTTTTCACAACTACTTGTAGGGCCTCCTCAGTCAGCCATTTTTCTTTTTTTGCATTTCTTCTCCATAGGATGGTCTTGATCCCTGTCTCCTGTCCAATGTCACAAACCTCCGTCCATAGTTACATTCATACAATGGGATATTTTTCAGTCATAAAAAAGGACATAGTACTGATATATGCTACAACATGGAAGAGCCTTGAAAACATTATGTTAAGTAAAAGAACCTAGACACAAAAGGTCACATATTGTATGATCCCATTTTATGACATGTTCAGAGTTAGCAAATCCATAGAGACAGGACACAGGTTAATTCTTGCCAGGAGCTGCAGGAACAGGAAATGAAAAATGATCACCTAATGGGTATGGACTTTTATTTGTGGTGATGAAAATGCCTGGGACTAGATAGTGGTAAAAGTGACAAGTTTATTAAATGTCACTAATCATAAATTTTATGTGTGTTTTACCAAAATGTTTTAAAAAGGGAGAAAAGAAGTCATTTAAAAGAGAAAAATTGAGTAACTTGCTCAGGACTGTATTGTTGTTGTTCAGTCACTCATTCGTGTCTGACTGTTTGTGACTCCATGGACTGTAGCAAGCCAGGCTTCCCTGTCCTTGCCCATCTCCCGGAGCTTGCTCAAACTCATGTTCATTGAGTCAGTGATGCCATCCAACCATCTTGTTCTTTATCATCCTCTTCTCCTCCTGCCTTCAGTCTTTCCCAGCATCAGGGTCTTTTCTAATAAGCTGGCTCTTCTCATCAGGTGGCCAGAGTGTTGGAGCTTCAGCTTCAGCCTCAGTCCTCCCAATTATTATTTAGGATTGACTGATTTAATCTCCTTGCAGTCCAAAGGACCCTCGAAAGTCTTCTGCAACACCACAGCTCAAAAGCATCAATTCTTCAGCACTCAGCCTTGTTTATGGTCCAACTCTCAGATCCATACATGACTACTGGAAAAATCATAGCTTTGACTACATGGACTTTTGTTGGCAAAATAATGTCTCTGCTTTTTAATATGCTGTTGAGGTTGGTCATAGCTTTTCTTCCAAGGAGGAAGCATCTTTTAATTTCAAGGCTGAAGTCACCATCTGCAGTGATTTTGGAGCCCAAGAAAATAGTCTGTCACTGTTTCCATTGTTTCCCCGTCTATTTGCCATGAAGTGATGGGACTGGACACTATTATCTTAGTTTTTTGAATGTTGAGTGTAGAACATCAAATAAAAGGTGGTTTCAAAATCATGTAAGGAAAACACTTTTCAGGATCTCCAAGTTGTTTGATCTGCATGCAGTGAGATATATGTGTTGAGGGAGGGAATAAAGGCAAAGACACAGGTCAAGGAAGAATCTGTTTCCACTATGAATACACCGACCTTGTAAGGCAATAGAGACAATCCTAGAGGCACAGATACAGGAATGGGGGCACTCAGGAAGAGGTCACCAACCTGTCACTTAAGTGAGGATCTTCCCTCATGACATGCCCCTCCCTGGAAGAACTGCGTCCTCTGGGTTTCTGGATAGAGAAAGTGCTGCTGAAACAGAATAAACACAGCAGTCAGTCATTGTCCATCTTCTACCCCAAACAAACAATAAAGTTAGAAATATTCATTTCTATACCTCAGATATCTCTTTTGTAGAATGAAGATAATAATAATAGTTCCTATTTTGTAAGTCTGCCTCAGCATCAATAAGTTAATACACACAAAATTCCTTAGGATAGTGACTGGCCCAGTCAACACCTGTAAATGTTTGCTCTTATTACCTTGATGGTTTCCATAAAGTGTCCCTCAGATCTTTCCATTTTTATCATATATGATAAAACTGTGTGCTATCATATCTGGAATGTTTGCCCAAGAACAATACATTTTGTTAACCTAGGACTAATCACCCAAACCTGACCTCATGGGAAGTAGCATTATCTATCATTTCATTTGTATTTTACAACTGCAAAATAAATTGCCTTCCTGCTTACTTCATTTACTTTGATGACAGAGAAAAAGTGTTTTTTTCAGGTTAGCCTGTACTTGTCAATGTAGAACTTAGTGGCACTAATTAGGAGACTCCAAAAAATTAATATAATACAATAACATAATGAAGTATACCAAATAGTCTGGGCGAAAGATGATTTTTCAGATTTCCAAGAAAAAAACATGCTTTTTATCAAAGCACATTGCATAAACATTGTAATCCTTCATTCAGATTACCAAAGAGGACAAAGACAAGAAAATACTAAGCATTTTATAGGCTGCAACTGTCCATCATGCTTTAGTGCTTTCTGCACCACGATTCACTAATCAACTTTCTCTCACACAGACTCATTATGTAAAATGTGTATCAGTAAAATGTGAAAATGAGCCCTTCTCATTATAACCAGGCTTGAGGAAAGAAGAATTTTAAATCTTGACATTTGGGACTGTTTGTTTGTGACAACAGTGTGACAAGTAGGTCATTAATCCTATTTTATCAGACAGTGAAATAAGTCAAAATTGCTATGAACAAGTAACAATATAAATAGTCCTCTAACAAACAAGGTCCTTATGATTCTTAAATCCAAACCAAGAGCTTAGACTTTTTCTGTATGGGGTCATATAGTAAGTACCTTAGGCCTTGCAGGTAATAAAGTCTCTGCCAGAGCTACTCAGTTCTGCCACTGTAATGTAAACATGGCCATAGATAACATGTAAACAAATGGGCCTGACTGTGTTCCAATAATACTTTATGTAAACACGCTACAACATGGATGAAACATGAAACATTATGGCAAGTTAAATAAGCCAGACACAAAAGAACAAACACCGTACGGTTCCACTTATATGAGGTAACTAGGATCGGCAAATTCATGGAGACAGAAAATAATAGTCGTTATCTAGGTTCTGGAAAGGGAGGAATAGGTACAGAGTTTAAATATGGGATGATGAAAAAGTTCAGGAAATAGATAGTGGTAATGACTGTACAATATTGTGCATGCATTTAATGCTACTTGCACACTTAAAATGGTGAAATGGTACATTTTATATACAATTTACTGCAACTGAGAAAACTTCATTTTACAAAAACATGCACTTGGCCCTCAAGTCTAAGTTTGCTGACCCCTGAGCTAAATGATCATTTGTCGAGCTGACTGTGCTTCTTTCTTCCCTTCCTACATCTTTGCTGTTGTTTCTGCTGCTGCTGCAGCTGCTCTTTATTTCATTCCTTGACTAAGCTGTGCAGTCAAATGTTGCCTTGTGTGCAAGGGGAAAGAAAAACATTTGCATTCACTGGGGCCAGTTTTTTCTAGATGTAGCCCATTCTGAAACCCCCAGTTTTTGCAGATGATGCAGATCTAGAACTGTGAATATGAGTATGCTGTTCCATGCATATGAATATGACCCTTTTCACATAGCCCAAAACATTAGAGGATAAACTAGGACTGGTTTTCACCTTTTCTGCTGGGGTCTACAGATTTTCACTTTCCTTTCCCTAGTTTTTCAGTGGCTAGCAGCATAAATGAAGGTGCTAGTGTTAGGGCACTTAGGCTATGACTGTCAGTAGAGCGGTTCTTTTCAAGATTATTGGATCTTAACAGGGTGAACCATTGGCCTTGACTAACAACTTGTGTCTAACCAATTAGGTCAATTGATCTTGAGTTAATCATTTTCAGAAGACAGTGATGAGTGCTTAACCTCTGAAGGCAAACCTGATTCCTCAAAATAGAAACTCAGGCAATTAAAAAACCGAGATTGTTAAAAGGGAACCTATTTGCAAATATATATTATTTTTGGAAGATACCTTTAAGTGAACTAACTCAGTCTACTGAGACCTCTTAAGGATTAGAATCCCTAATTTACTTCAGAGTCTAGTCCATCAAAATTGATGACCTAAGAGCTGACTTGGGTAAACCACCTTTGAGAGAGCCATAATAGTAAGAATAATCAATCCTCTGTCTTTAACTAATGAAATGAAAATTATTTTGCTGAAGTGACAGAAGACAAGGCTCTTGATTTCAAATAGATTTTTAGCTAAATAAAAGAATAAAAAAACTATCACTTTTGTTATGTCACTCATCATGCTACAGTTTTAAAGCATCCCAGTATCTGCTTAAAAGACTAAAATCATATGACTTATATACTTCATTATTAGTGTTTTTATTTTTTTCCCTAATTCCTATCATGAATCTTTGTGTGTCAAAGTAGAAAAGACATTGAATCTAGAAGTCTCAAAAGTGCAAATATCAGATAACCTCAACAATATCATTTGATACCAAAATAGATTGTTTAAAATTTTTAAGGCCATTTCTGCTTTTTTCTTTCAACACTTGGCCCTGCTACAAATAAGACACTAATTGATGGAAAACAACTTTTAGTCTTTTTAAGCCTAAATACTGTTTTCAATTAAAATGAGAAATATATTTGTATTCAAAACTCCATTTTCTTAAAATCTCTTTAATCTGTATATGATAAAAATTGTTAAAATATTTTATCAGATGAAATACAGAAACATCCCATGCTAGTCAACTTTAGCTGTAAGCCTATATACATTGTGCAGATGCTCAGATATAAGGGGGAAGACAGCAGTGATGTCTGAAAATTTATGGTCACCAAAATGATTAGGTTACAACATTCACTTCTAAGCACTTAAAGTATTTACAGATCACTTGAAAAATCACTCCAGTTTGCAGGATGTTACCTGTTGACCTTTGAAAGTGGAAGCAAGTGAATTTTGCCATCAGTATCCTCCTTTCATTTTGAAGTGTAATATAGTGTCATTGGTTCTCCAATATACAGTGCCAATTTCCCACTGATGTCTTGTATCTTGAGTTTCTTTTCCCTTGTTAGAAAAGTGTAGTGATGAAATAGGTGCAGTAACTTTGATCACAGAAAGCCTGTGTGATTACATAGTGTTTCCAGCACAATCCACAATGTTCTGACACTGGAAATCAGCACAATGATAAGAAAGATCAAAAAGCTTGTCAGGAAAGTTTGGTGAGTGTAGCCTCAGGTGAAAAGGTGGTGGCTTTGAATACTTAGAAATCAGAATGTATATATGGAAAATAAGTTGCCTTCTCCTGGTCATTTCTAGGAGATCTTTTTGTGAGGTTCATTTTTCTTTTAAAAAGACAGAATGTCATAAAGAAAGTGAAATGTTTCTTTCTCTTCTGAGAAGAAACATTCTTGGAAAGGATTGCTCCCAGACTGAACAGGACATGGACTATTGTTAGAATTACATAAATAATTCCTTCTTTAAAATTGACTTATAATTCTGCAATTTGACAGGCTTTGACTAGCTGCACTAATTGGACTCACACAAATACAGCCCAGTTTCCCTTTGAAATCTGTGGGCCACCCTGCTGGTATTTTCCCTTGATAATTATTACTCCCCAGGGCCCTAAGTGCTGAGCATTCCAAAGTACCTGTTTTTGTCCCTTTCAATTATTTCTCTCTGACTATGCATAAAATTGGTTAGAACAAATGCTTTTACTTAAGCCCAGGTGTTACTACCCTTTTTCCTTTGTTTCTTGTTTTTGAATTTCTTATCATGAGTTAGCTTGTATTCACCATGAGTAGCTACTACAGCACATTCCCAACTCTGCTGGTAGTCACAATGAACACTCTTGGCTATATGTGCAAAGGAGAGAGTAAAGGCTCCTTCCACGCCTCTGATGTTCCTTAACCTCAGAGGCACCTGAGATCACATATTTACCTAAAATACACCTCTGAAACCAATCTCTAGGATTCTATCAGATGCTGCTTTATGTACTTTAAATATAGATACTTCACTTCCTCAAAAAGCAAAGTAGGTAGTTATTATCATGTCTACTTCACAAGTATGGAAACTGTGGCTAGGGGGTGTTGAGAAACTTGACCAGGGTCTTCCTGGCTAATAAACATTGAAATCAGGATTTAACCTCCTTTCTAACACCAAATTCCATGCTCCCTCCATCACTTGGCATCAAACATCACCAAAGCTTCTTGGTTCTCTTCTTGACATGTAAAATCTGCAAGAGTCATCATGGTAAAAAGCTATTTTTTAAAAAAAGAACTTAGATGTTTTGCTTTATATTGTTTATTTATGGCTGCAGTGGGTCTTCTTTGCTGCGTATGGCCTTCCTCTAGCTGTGGCTAGCAGTGGCTGCTCTCTAGCTGCAGTGCATGGGCTTCTCACTGCAGTAGCTTCGCTTGTTGTGGAGCACAGGCTCTTGGGCGTGCAGGCTCAGTAACTGCTGCACTCAGGCTCTGAAGCGTGGGCTCGGTTGTTGTGGTATACGGGCTTAGCTGCTTTACCTCACAGCATGTGGAATCTTCCTGGACCAGGGATCAAACCCGTGTCCCCTGTATTGGCAGGCAATCTCAAACACTGGACCACCAGGGAAATCCAAAAAGTTAACATTTTAGAAGCAACATACCAAAAAACACATGTTCTACATGTATGGTACATTGCTAATGCACTTTAATTAATGATTAAAATATATAAAAAAGACTGAGAGCTAATACACCAAAATATTAGCACTGGGTATCTTTTGGTCAATTACTGGTAATGTTTACTTTTTTCTTATACTTTTCTTTATCTTACTATCTTTCTATAATAAATATGATACTTTTAAATATCGTGTTTACTTAAAATGCAAGAAATGTCCCTATTTAAATGCAAATGGTATAATGGGCTGGATTTTGCAGAATGCCTTACACATTTGTCGTTTGACAATTGACAGTTCAGTTGACAATTATCGTTGGGCTTCACATGTCAGTGAATATTTTAATGTCCAAGGGAGGGCTTTTATATGCAAAATGAATCACTTAGAGTTGTCTAAATATGCAATTGGTAATGGTAATTAATTAAAAGATGGAGTTTTTCTTCAACCAATCAATTTTCTTCAACATAATCAGTTTAAATAAATTCAACTTAAAATTCTTGCTAGTTGATTTATGAATTACATAATTTTATTAAAAATAAGTACAATCACTTTTACTTCTTGATTAATTTTAACTGTTTAATTTAGTAGGTGATCTCATGTCATTATTAAAACCCATTCAGAAAACTTACTTCACTGAATTCCCCTTAAACATTTTAACTTACGTGAGCAAATTAATTTTTTTTTCTTAAAGACATCACATTCACAGTGAGGCCAGTTTACAAACTAAAGCAATTTTTATAAGTTCTTGGCAGCTTTTAAAAATATAACAAATCAAATTTATAACTTTAGTAAGCATTCAAACAACTGTTAATAAGCTTAATTAATTCCATTCTCTAATTCATGTCAAATTTGTCACAAATATCAATTAGGCATTTCTAATTAAAAGAACAAGACAAATAATTAGTTTCTCTAACATGTCAGAAATTCTCTAACATGCTTTTCTTGGACTGCATATAAGGAACATAAATCATCATTGTGACTTAAAATATATTCTGCATAAACTGACTGCTGCAGGATTAACACTATCTATAGATCTTCTTCATTACCGCTATAATTATGTGTGTAACATTCTAGGTTCGCAAAATCATTTCTCCAAGAGTAGAGATTACTGTCTCTAGCAGAGCCACGTTCCTTGGGTAAAGATTCAGAACTGCAGATCTGGATAATTGATTTGAATTTGGGGACTAGATTGTGAGATCAGATCTGTGCTTCTTTTCGCAATCCTGAGTTCCTTGCCATATCAACAGGGGAATTCAAAAGAATGCTTTTAGCTGCCATATAATTTTACACCCTCTAAAACATTCCCTGAAAATATTTAAAATTTCGCCTTTACACATTTTTAAAAACTTTTTTGTAGACTGATTTAAATAGATGAAATTCTGCACCACCCATATGGAATCCTGATAATTGCCTTCAATTAGACTTAGTTGAGTTCTGTACCTACTTCATGGTTATAGCATCTTTTTTATATGTTGTTCATTATCTATCTCCTTGACCACTATTTGATAGGCATTCTATTAACAATACAGTAACAATATCTTACTTGTAGATTATAGTCACAAAATGTTTATAACTTGCCTTAGATCTATACTACAGCAGAAAACATTATGTCCTTATTAACTTATTAAGATTATATTTAGATAGCTGGCTTGTTAATATATAAAAATTATACTTAGATTGCAATTGAGGGGCAGCTAGTTCATCTGACCATCAAACCCCAAGGGCAGCCATCACCCACCTATAATCATACAATAATAATTTTTCCCACATAGGCACGAAGTGTTACTCATAATGATTGTAGGATTTTGTAACCCCACTGCAGCACAACTAATTAATTTCATTTTTATTATTGTTTTCAGAAAGTCTGAGATAGATGCTTAATAGAAATTATGGTCATCCTCCAAATTAGCACATTTTCAAATTTACCTTTGGCTATTATAATTGGAGCTGTTTCCAATTTTTAGTATCAAATAAAATCACAGTGAACATGTATTTGATCATGAACATAGTTTTATTGTTCTATTGGATTTTTTTCCTTAGAAAAAATTCCCAATAGTGATATTATTACTCAGTGAGCAGATGGACTTAGTTTTGGATATTAATAGGTATTGTCTTTAATGTTTTCCAAAGAGTTGGTTTGGTTACAACAGTGTCAGGATGTATTTGTTTTGTTTAGATGTTCTTTAATTTGGACAGATTCATAGGTGTTAAGTGGTACTAAAATGTCACTGTGATTACTAGGGACAATAGATTTTTTTCTAACATTTGTTCACTATCTGCATTTTTACTTATGTGTTTTACCTCTTTATAGTCTTTGTTCATTTACAACTAAGGCTTCATGTTTATCCTGTCAATTCATGTTAATTCTTTATATATTATAATACTAACCTACTGGTGCTCACATTTTATACAACCTGGTCTTCCATTTAATGGAGAAGGAAATGGCAACCCAGTCCAGTACTCTTGCCTAGAAAATCCCATCAACAGAGGAGCCTGGTAGGCTACAGTCCATGGGATTGCGGAGTTGGACACGACTGAGCGACTTCACTTTCACTTTTCACTTTCATGCATTGGAGAAGGAACTAGCAACCCACTCCAGTATTCTTGCCTGGAGAGTCCCAGGGACAGAGGAGACTGGTGGGCTGCCATTTATGGAGTCACACAAAGTTGGACATGACTGAAGTTGGCTTAAAGCTCAACATTCAGAAAATGAAGATCATGGCATCCGGTCCCATCACTTCATGGGAAATAGATGAAACAGTGAAAACAGTGTCAGACTTTATTTTTCTGGGCTCCAAAATCAGTGCAGATGGTGACTGCAGCCATGAAATTAAAAGACGCTTACTCCTTGGAAGGAAAGTTATGACCAACCTAGACAGCATATTCAAAAGCAGAGACATTACTTTGCCAACAAAGGTCTTTCTAGACAAGGCTATGGTTTTTCCAGTAGTCATGTATGGATGTGAGAGTTGGACTGTGAAGAAGGCTACGCACCGAAGAATTGATGCTTTTGAACTGTGGTGTTGGAGAAGACTCCTGAGAGTCCCTTGGACTGCAAGGAGATCCAACCAGTCCCTTCTGAAGGAGATCAGCCCTGGGATTTCTTTGGAAGGAATGATGCTAAAGCTGAAATTCCAGTACTTTGGCCACCTCATGTGAAGAGTTGACTCATTGGAAAAGACTCTGATGCTGGGAGGGATTGGGGGCAGGAGGAGAAGGGGACGACAGAGGATGAGATGGCTGGATGGCATCACTGACTCAATGGACATGAGTCTGAGTGAACTCCAGGAGTTGGTGATGGACAGGGAGGCCTGGCGTGCTGCAATTCATGGGGTCGCAAAGAGTCGGACACGACTGAGCGACTGACCTGAACTGAACTGAAGCGACTTAGCTGCAGCTGCTGCTTCTATTTAGTATTATTATATTTTATACTTACGTTAAAATGATTTGTTTCAAATGTTATGGCAGTAACACAAAGAAAGCAAGGGAATTCCAGAAAAACATCTGCTTCAAACACTGTGTGAAAGCCTTTGACTGTGAATCACAACAAACTATAGAAAATTCTTAATGAGATGGGAATACCAGCCACCTTACCTTCTCCTGAGAAACCTGTATGCAGGTCAAGAAGCAACAGATAGAACTGGACATGGAACAAAGGACTGGTTCAAAATTGGGAAAGGAGTACATCAAGGCTGTATATTGTCACCCTGCTTATTTAACTTATATGCAAGAGTACATCATGTGAAATGCCAGGCTGGATGGATCACAAGCTGGAATCAAGATTTCCAGTAGAAATATCAACAACCTCAGATGTGCAGATGGTTCCACTCTAATGGTGGAAAGGGAAGAGGAACTAGAGAGCCTCTTGATGAAGATGAAAGAAGAGAATGAAAAAAACTGTCATAAAACTCAGCATTAAAAACTAAGATCATGGCATCTGGTCCCATCACTTTATGGCAAATAGATGGGGAAAAAAGTGGAAACAGTGAAAGACTTGACTTTCTTAGGCTCCAAAATCACTGTGGAAGGTGACTGCAGCCATGAAATTAGAACACTCATGCTCCTTGGAGGAGAAGCAATGACAACCTAGACAGCAGATTACAAAGCAGAGACATCACTTTGCCAACAAAGGTCCATCTAGTCAAAGCTATGGTTTTTCTAGTAGTTATGTATGGATGTGAGACTTAGACCATAAAGAAGGCTGAGTGGTGAAGAATTGATGCCTTTGAACTGTGGTGTTGGAGAAGACTCTTGAGAGTGCCTTGGACTGCAAGGAGATCAAACTAGTCAATCCTGATGGAAATCAACCCTGAGCATTCATTGGAAGGATTGTTACTGAAGCTAAAGCTCCAATACTTTGGCTACCAGATGTGAAGCGCTGATTCACTGCAAAAAACCCTGATGCTGGGAAAGATTGAAGGCAAAAGAAGAAGAGAGCAGCAGAGGAAGAGATGGTTAAATAGCATCACCGACTCAATGGACATGGATTTGAGCAAACTCTGGGAGGTAGTGAGGGACAGGAAAGCCTGGCATGCTATGCTACTATCCAGGGGTCACAAAGAGCTGGACACGACTTAGCAACTGAACAATGACAATAAATATGGCAATGAATCTAGCAGTCTTTGAATAGTGATTCTCTAGCTTTCTTTTAAGAAATATAATCTATTTTAAAATATATGATTGCTCTGTGAGGGCAATGACCATGCCTATTTGTTCACAAGAATTTCCATAATCTAACAAACACATCCTGGCTCATGGTGGTTAGTCATCATTTTTTCTTTTTTTCTATCTAAAAATGTACAGCATTTCCAGAATCGTTTGGCAATTAAATAAATTTAGGAAACACTGAAAATTACAGTCTACTTTATGAGTTTTATAACATGTATTAGTATGTTAAAGGCTCTGAGTAGTCTGGTTATTTAAAAAAAAAACTTGATTAATTTTATTCACTAATTTTATTTACCCCAAAGCTATACACATTTATTTTATCGTAGAATGTTTATTGAGTAACATCACAGAACAAATTTCCAATAATGGGTTTCAGAAATTATATACTAATATTATAGAACATTTATTTACCTGATTTATTTACTAATAAAGATATTCAGGATAGCTACTCACATAGAAAGTTTTAGGGAAAAAACTATTAACTTAGTTTGTATACTAAGAAAAATATATATATTTCAGAATGAAGGATAATTAATTTTTACAGCATGCAGTACCAGCAAACCTGCACTATAGAAAATATTCAAAAGATTCTTCCATAAAAAGAATATGAGATCAGACAGAAATGGGGACTAATGCAAAGAAATAAAGAAGTTATTTATTATTTATTATTATTATTTCTCAAAAAAATTAAAGGTAAACATAACAGTTATATATTTATTTTTGATCACTCTAAAAGATGATCATAAAGTAAAAATAGAAACAGTAATGTATTTGGAGTTTATAGCATATATAAAAGTAAATTGTCAATAAATCACAAAAGATGGGAGGAAGATGGGGAGCTTCCTGTTACAAAGTTCTTATATCTCACACAAAGCAGTATAATATTATTTGAAAGTAGATAATCATTAACTGCAAATGTATATTATAAACTCTAAGAAAAAATTCTGAGAAAATAATTTAAGGATATATAAACAATGTGTGGATCACAATAAACTGGGGAAAATTCTTCAAGAGATGGGAATACCAGACCATCTAACCTGCCCCTTGAAAAACCTGTATGCAGGTCAGGAAGCAACAGTTAGAACTGGACATGGAACAACAGACTGGTTCCAAATAGGAAAAGGAGTACGTCAAGGCTGTATATTGTCACCCTGCTTATTTAACTTATATGCAAGAGTACATCATGAGAAACGCTGGGCTGGAAGAAGCACAAGCTGGAATCAAGATTGCCGGGAGAAATATCAATAACCTCAGGTGTGCAGATGACACCACCCTTACTGCAGAGAGTGAAGAGGAACTAAAAAGCCTCTTGATGAAAGTGAAAGAGGAGAGTGAAAAGTTGGCTTAAAGCTCAACATGGCATCTGGTCCCATCACTTCATGGGAAACAGATGGGGAAACGGTGGAAACAGTGTCAGACTTTATGTTTTTGGGCTCCAAAATCACTGCAGATGGTTGATTCCAGCCATGAAATTAAAAGACGCTTACTCCTTGGAAGGAAAGTTATGACCAACCTAGATAGCATATTCAAAAGCAGAGACGTTACTTTGCCAACAAAGATTTGTCTAGACAAGGCTATGGTTTTTCCAGTAGTCATGTATGGATGTGAGAGTTGGACTGTGAAGAAAGCTGAACACCGAAGAATTGATGCTTTTGAACTGTGGTGTTGGAGAAGACTCTTGAGAGTCCCTTGGACTGCAAGGAGATCCAACCAGTCCATCCTAAAGGAGATTAGTCCTGGGTGTTCTTTGGAAGGACTGATGCTAAAGCTGAAACTCCAGTACTTTGGCCACCTCATGTGAAGAGTTGACTCATTGGAAAAGACTCTGATGCTGGGAGGGATTGGGGGCAGGAGGAGAAGGGGACGACAGAGGATGAGATGGCTGGATGGCATCACTGACTCGATGGATGTGAGTTTGAGTGAACTCCAGGAGTTGGTGATGGACAGGGAGGCCTGGCGTGCTGCAATTCATGGGGTCGCAAAGAGTCAGACACGACTGAGTGACTGAACTGAACTGAAACAATAAGTAAAGAGTAGAGGTAAAAATGGAATATAAAAATCTACTAAACACAAGCCAAAAAAAAGAATAAAATGTTTTTTAAAAAATGCTGTTGTACAGTCGCTCAGTTGTGTCTGACTCTGCAACCCCATAGACTGCAACACACCAGGCTTCTGTGTCCTTCACTATCCCCTAGAGTTTGCTCAAACTCATGTCTATTGAGGCAGTGATGCCATCCAGCCATCTCATCCTCTGTCATCCCCTTCTCCTCCTGCCCGCAATCTTTCCCAGCATCAAGGTCTTTTCCCGTGAGTCAGCTGTTAGCATCAGGTGGCCAAAGTATTGAAGCTTCAGCTTCTGCATCAGTCCTTCCAAAGTATATTCAGGATTGTTTCCTTTAGGATTGATTGGTTTGATCTTGCTGTCCAAAGGACTCTCAAGAGTCTTCTCCAATACCATAGTTTGAAAGCATTGATTCTTCGGCACTCAGCCTTCTTTATGGTCCAACTCTCATATCCATACATGACTACTGGAAAAACCATAGCTTTGACTATACGGACCTTTGTTGGCAAAGTGATGTCTCTGCTTTTAATATGCTGTCTAGTTTTGTCATAGCTTTTCTTCCAAGAAGCATGGGTGTTCTAATTTCATGGCTGCAGTCACCTTCCAAGTGATTTTGGAGCCCAAGAAAATTAAGTCTTTCACTGTTTCCATTGTTTCCCCATCTATATGCCATGAAATGATGGGACCAGATGCCATGATCTTAGTTTTTTGAATGTTGAGTTCTTTGCTAGTTTTTCCACTCTACTCTTTCACCTTCATCAAGAGGCTCTTTAGTTCCTCTTCACTTTCTGCCATAAGGGTGGTGTCATCTCTATATCTGAGGTTTTTGATATTTCTCCCAGCAATCTTGATTCAAGCTTGTTATTCATCCAGTCCAGCATTTCACATGATATATTCTGCATATAAGTTAAATAAACAGGGTTACAATATACAATCTTGATGCACTCTTTCCCAATTTTGAACCAGTCTGTTGTTTCATGTTCCATTCTAACTTGCTTCTTGATCTGCATACAGATTTCTCAGGAGGCAGGCAAGGTGGTCTGGTATTCCCATCTCTTTAAGAATTTCCCACAGTTGTGATCCACACAGTCAAATGATTCAGCATAGTCAGTGAAGCAGAAGTAGATGTTTTTCTGAAATTCTCTTGTTTTTCCTATGATCCAGCATATGTTGGCAATTTGATCTCTTTTTCCTCTGCCTTTTCTAAACCTGCTTGTACATCTGGAAGTCCCTGGTTCACATACTGTTGAAGCCTAGCTTGAAGGATTTTGAGCATTACTTTGCTAGCATGTGAAATGAGTGCTGTGTGCCATTTTTAGAAAATGGCATGGAACAAAGACAGAACAATTAGCAACATGGTAGATTTTAACTTAACTGTGTCAATACTTTACAAGTAAATAGTCTAAACACAGAGAGTGTAGATCAGACAAAAGAAGAAACTCATTTTAAATATAAAGATGTCTGGTTTAAAGACACACCATTCAAATAGTAGTCAAAATATTTTTATTTTTAAACAAAGTTCAGCACCCTTTAGTGGTAAAATTATTTAATGTTTTGGGAATATAGCCTGATTTATGTATATTAAATTAAGAAGTGAAAAAATGTCCCTTAAACATGTAGCTTTCTTTCCAAAGTTATTGTTTAGAGATGCCCTTCACCTTTGTCTTCCTGATACAAGGTAGCACTTCAAAAGAGAGCCAAAGCTAATAATAACTTGGTAGTTTCCTAATGAAAATTGCTCCACATATAGCCCTGGACTCAATCAGTTGGGTTGTCACTTTTCCTTCATGAAAATAGGAATAGGTGACTATTCTTATATTAATGTTAATGCAAATACTTATTTACAAGACTCCATAAAACTGAGTATATTCAACACTTAATATTAAGTTTCTCTGTGTTTCTTGTACAATTTTGCTCCCTGATTATACTGCTGTATGTTCTTATCATCAGCTACCTCTCATCTTTCTTGTAGAATTGAAACTTGCTAATGGGTAATCTGTTTGTTATTCTACAAGCTTTCTTTTTTTTAACTTGTATATATTTCCTATGCAGGGCTCAATAACATAAAGTCAGTTTTTAAAACACTTTGATTCTGTCATATCAAGATATTTCCTATAAAATAATTCATCTGAGGATCCTTTCTAAAACATGAAAACCAAACTGCCTCTCCTTTTGAGGAATCTCCAACCACACACAAAAAAATGCTAATTTATTTTTGGCATTTTGGCAATTATCTTCAGAGCTAAAAACTGTGAATTAGAATGTTTAAAATTTAGATTTGAACCCTGATAACATCTCAGGATAGGTAATTTAAGCAACAAAGAAGAGATAGTGCCTCTAATTTATGTTTAATAACTTAAATTGTAACAAATTGAAATATTTGTCTTTGGTAAAGTCCTTGACAATGGAAATCCTGGGTTTAGGGGGAAATATTACAAATCTAGTTAATCTCCTTATTTAATTGCTTTTTCTTAAAGTCATTACTGGTTTTTTTTAAAGGCACACAAATATAAAGCAAACAGATTTCTGTCCGTTTTCATAATCTTAAAGCATAACAAATAATAATCAAAAAGTGAAAGAAGATGAGATGAGTTAAGGATTGCTTACATATAATAAAAATTATGTGAAGAGTGAACTTTAAAAAGCTACTAAGAAAATTAATTGATATCCTGAATTCATTAGTTGAAGTCTTTACAAGCATTTTTAACTGGAGTGGATTCTTTTGCTTATGGAAGGAAGCCTTGTCAGATGAACAGCAGCTCAATGGAGAGGAAACTTGTAACAAGACATGGGACATTTTATTTTTGAGATTGATTTGTCTCATGAAGGCTAATAGTGACCAGACAGCTGCCATCTTATTATTGTGCAGTTGCTTATGGGAAATAGATCAGCATTGTTTAGTTTCTAATAGAAGTATTTTCCATACATCATAAATTGCTAGCCCAGTTAATGCCCTTGTTACAATAAAGTGTTAGTAAATTGAATGCATCTGAGAGTTGTATAGGAGGAGGATCCCTTTAGGGCTGATCCATTTTAAGGTTGCTGTTTTTTGTTATTTTTACAGAGACAGAATTTCATTCCCATTAAAAAATAAGTTCATAGCAAGGCTTTTGTGTACTACTGTTCTTTATCCTGCAGTATCATCATATTCCTTTCTGAGGAAAAATTAACCCTGATTATGCCTTACTAAATGTTTTTTAGGGATGCTGTATAACCTATACTAGAAATTTGAAAGAATGGTATAGATATTTATTTGTAAAAGTTATTAATTTAAATACCATGTTGTCTAAAAATTGATGGATAAATTGAGTGATTAGTCTTTCAAAAAAAAACTTAATAGCTTAATTAAGCACTTACATACATTTGGTCCCTGTCTGTCAGTGCAGATAAAGATGAAAAAGTGTAAACAATGCATAACTGAATGAATCAGTGGTATTTTCAGTCGTATTCATATCTGTCCTATCTATAGTCTTCTGTATCTGTCATATCTATAGTCTTCTATACTAAAAAGGAATGATCTTAAAGAGACACTTTACCTTAAAAGCATCTATTTTATGTTTGGGAACTAATCTCACACAAAGGGGTAGACCTGTTGTTTCCAAATTACTTTGAGGCATTAGATTTCACCCTAGGATCTTTATATTGGTTCTTTTGGAAGTTTAAATCACCTAGAATTAACTAGAAGTTATTAGTCATAATGTTTTATCTTGTGAGTGAAAGTCACTCAGTCATGTCTGACTCTTTGCAGCCCTGTGGACTATACAGTCCATGGAATTCTTCAGGCCAGAATACTGCAGTGGGTAGCTGTCCCCTTCTCCAGGGGATCTTCCTGACCCTGGAATTGAACCAAGGTCTCCTGCATTGCATTCTCCTAAAAGTTGCTAATTAGTGTATGTCTTAGACTATGTGACTTCCCTGTTGGCTTAGACGATAAGGAGTCTGCCTGCAATGCAGGAGACCCAGGTTTGATCCCTGGGTTGGGACAATTCCCAGGAGAAGGAAATGGCAACTCACATCAGTATTATTTCCTGGAAAATCCCATGGACTGAGGAGCTTGGCAGGCTACAGTCCATGGGGTCAAAAAGAGTCAGACACAACTGAGTGGCTTCACTTTCACCTAAGCATCTTATGCAGTTAAAGTTAGCAAAATACCTTACAGTTATGATAAACAGGTCCAAGTCAATAACATGACAAATAGTTGGGCTTCCCTGATAGCTCAGCTGGTGAAGAATCTGCCTGCAATGCAGGAGACCCCGGTTTGAATCTTGGATCAGGAAGATCTGCTGGAGAAGGGATAGGCTACCCATTCCAGTATTCTTGGGCTTCCCTGGTGGCTCAGCTGGTAAAGAATCCACCGGCAATGCAGGAAACCTGGGTTCAATCCCTGGGTTGGGAAGATCCCCTGGAGAAGGGAAAGGCTACCCACTCCAGTATTCTGACCTGGAGAATTCTATGGACTGTATAGTCCATGAGGTCACAAAGAGTTGGTCACAACTATACAACTTTCACTTTTATATTATAGTATTAAATTAATCTTGAAATCTCAGGTTTAGACTTGATATTCACATGGAAGTCTCATCAACTTATTAGCTTATTATCTTTTTGAAATCCAGTAGTTTTAGATACCAATCTCACTGTAACCATTTTTCTGGGTTTTCTGTTAACCTTTTATTTATAGTTTTTTGCAATTTTTTTCAATAAACTATATATTTTTTAGATTTTAATGTATTCTTCTGCAGCTTGCTTTTTTGATTGAACATTTTCTTTTTAGGTTCATTCATGACAATTCATGTCACTGTAGTTCAGTTCTTTTCACTGCCATTTAGTGACATTTCATTGTATGAATATTCTCAATTTATCTATTCTGTTATTAAAGAATATTTGAGATGTTTCTAATTTTTGGTCCCTGGAAACAGTTGCTACTATGAATATTTCTATCTGTGTAAGAATTTAAGGTTTAGAAGGGGAATTACTGGGAGGGTAATTGCTAGGAGGGGAATTGCTGATAATGTATATTGTTTTCTAAAGTGATTCATACCTCTCACCAGCAGTGGATGAGAATTGCTATTACCATCACTTACAGTGTTCCATGTGGATAGGTTTTTAACTCTCATCAGTCTGATTTGTATAAAACTGTATCTTAGAGGTTTCTTGGCCGTTTTCCTGATTTCTTATAAAATTGAACATATTTTCCTAAAAAAAAATGATTTAAAATGTTACGATAAAGTTATATAATTAGTTATGGGGGGAGTATCTAACTGAAATATGGTGGAAGTCGGGGCATCTCGAGGCAGCTGTTTGACTGAGACGTCAGTTTTTACCTGTATCTTGTATAAAGGAATCAGCCGAGGAAAATCAGATTTGGGAGAAAGGCAGAAGGATGCTGGAGGGAATAGTGTGTGCAAAAGCAGGGATGGCATAGAATATCAAGAATCACAGATGTCAGAAGTCCATTATGTTCGTGTTGAGAAAGTGACAAAGAAGTAGACCAAGGCCAGATCATGATGAAACTTCCATGTGGTGTTTGATTTTTCCTGAAAACAGTGTGAAGCTCTTGAAGGACTTTAAGTAGAGATAAGACATAATAATCTTTGCGTTTTAAAAAAGATTGCCCTGTATTCAAAATTGAACATAAATTGGAGAAGAATAAGAAGGCTAGCCCAATATCAAAAGGACTGCAGTACAGCAGGAAATTACACAATCCTAGAAAAGCAGTATCAGTAAGATGGAGAGAAAAGGTCAGGTTCAATATACTTAGAGGATAAACTGACAAATCTGGCAGATGATTGTAAGAGAAGTATGAAGGAAAAGGAAGAATTTCTAAGTAATTCTCAATTTTCTGAATAGTTGCCAGAAACAAATCGGCTGAGCATGTTTAGGACATTGAAATTTCTGGTGCAGTTATGAGATCCGTTCACATATCACCATCCAAAAGGAGATGTACAGAAAGATACACTCCTAATCAAGGGAGAGATTGAAATAGATATTTGGAAATTATGACCCCTGAATGGAATTGGAAACTATAGGTCAGATTTTTATCTAGAACAGAGGTTCTTAAAGTGTAATCATGATACCTCTACTTGACTCACATGGTTTGCAACTTGTCTGTCCATATGAAAGGAAAAACAGAAGAAAACTCTATTATGTATAAGGTTAATTATATAAAATATTTATTTATGATATTATCAATATATATAGGAAACCTGAAGACTCCTCCGCAGAAAAACTATTAGAACTGGTAAATGAATTCAGCAAGAGAGAAGGATACAAGATTAACATATAGAAATCAGTTGTATTTCTTTACACTGACAATGAAAAATCAGGATGGGAATGTCAAAAAAATGCCTTTTAAAATTGAACCGCCCAAAATAGAATATTTAGGGATAAACCTGACCAAGGGGTGAAAGACTTATATGCTGAGAACTATAAAACATTAATAAAACTGAAGGTAATTCAAAGAAATGAAAAGATATCCTGTGCCCTTGGGTTAGAAGAAATAATACTGTCAAAATGGCCATACTACTCAAAGCAGTCTACAGATTTAATGTGAACCCTATCAAATTATCCAGAATACTTTTCACAGAACTAGAACAAATAATCATAAAATTTATATGGAAACATAAAAGCCCAGAATTGCCAATCCTGAAGAAAAAGAACAAATCAGGAGTCATAACCCTTCCAGACCTCAGACAATACTGAAAATCTACAGTAATCAAAATGGCATGGTATTGGCATAAAGACAGACATATGCATCGATGAAACAGAATAAAGAGCCAAGAGATAAACCCACACATCTACAGTCAGTTAATCCTTGGCCAAAGAGACAAGAATGTACTGTGGGAAAAAGACAATCTCTTCAGCAAGTGGTGTCGGGAAAGTTGAATAGCTGCATGAAGTCAACACACCTTCCCAACATACAAAAAACAAACTCAAAAACTTAAAAACTTAAACATAAAACATGACTCCTAAACATAAATCTCCTAAAAGAGATTATAGGCAAAACATTCTGTGATGTAAACTGTACCAATAGTTTCTTAAGTTAGTCTCCCAAGGTAATAGAAATAGAAACAAAAATAAACAAATGGGACCTAATCAAACTTACAGGCTTCTGCACAGCAAAGGAAACCACTGACAAAATGGAATGACAGTCTGTGAAAAAACAGTAAATATTGGCAAATGATATGACCAATAAGGGTTTGCTGCTGCTGCTGCTGCTGCTAAGTCGCTTCAGTCGTGTCCGACTCTGTGCGACCCCAGAGACGGCAGCCCACCAGGCTCCCCCGTCCCTGAGATTCTCCAGGTAAGAACACCGGAGTGGGTTGCCATTTCCTTCTCCAGTGCATGAAAGTGAAAAGTGAAAGTGAAGTCACTCAGTCACGTCCGACTCTTCGAGACCCCATGGACTGCAGCCTACCAGGCTCCTCCGCCCATGGGATTTTCCAGGCAATGGTACTGGAGTGGGGTGCCATTGCCTTCTCCAAATAAGGGTTTAACATATAACATATATAAAGAGCTGATACAACTCAGCATCAAAAATAAATAAACAATCCAATGGGGCGGGGGGCGGGGGGGAAGGCAAAAGTCCTGAATAGACAGTTTTTCAAATAATACATACAGATGGCCAAAAGGCACGTGAAAAGATGCTCAACGTAGTTAATAATCAGAGAAATGGAAATCAAAACCACAATGAGATATCTCCTCACATCTGTCATCAAAGAGGCTACAAATAATAAACATTGGTGAGGATGTGGAGAAAGAGGAACTTTTTAACCCTGTTCTGGGAATGGAAATTACTGCAGCCACTATGGAAAACAGTATTGAGTTTCCTCAAAAAGCTAAAATCCAAAAAATTTGATCCAGCAATTCCATTCCTAGTTATTTCTTCAGATGAAGAAAAAGAAAACACAAATTTGAAAAGATACACATACCCTAATGTTCATAGCAGCATTATTTGTATTTGCCAAGATATGGAAGCGACCTAAGTATGCTCCAACAGATGAATATACAAAGAAGTGGTGTATACGCACACATGCACACACAAATGGAATACTGCTGCTGCTGCTGCTGCTGCTGAGTCGCTTCAGTCGTGTCCGACTCTGTGCGACCCCATAGATGGCAGCCCACCAGGCTCCCCCGTCCCTGGGATTCTCCAGGCAAGAACACTGGAGTGGGTTGCCATTTCCTTCTCCAATGCATGAAAGTGAAAAGTGAGAGTGAAGCTGCTCAGTCGTGTCCGACTCTTAGCGACCCCAGACCCCATAGATGGCAGCCTACCAGGCTCCTCTGCCCATGAGATTTTCCGGGCAAGAGTACTGGAGTGGGTTGCCATTGCCTTCTCAGCAATAAAAAATAGTTAAAATTTGACATTTTCAACAATACAGATGGACTTGGAGGTTATTATGCTTACTGAAGTAATTCAGACAGAGAAAGGCAAATACTGTATGTTATCACTTATATGTGGGACCTATTAAAAAGTAAATAAATGAATGTAACAAAATAGTAACAGACTCACAGCACAAACTAGAGGTTACTGGTGGGGAGAGGGAAGGAGGAACAGGAAAGGGTAAGGTTATGGTAGGGGATTATGAGGTACAAACTGTGTATATAAAATGATAAGCTACAAAGGTATGCTATATAACACAGAATACAGCCAATGTTTTATAATAATGCTGAATGTAATAAAGTCTATGAAAGTTTAAATCACTATGTGGTAAAGCTGAAACTAATGTAATATTATAAATCAAACCTCCTTAAAAAATTATGCTGTTTATGTTGGACAATATCCATTAGTGTCATTTGGCAAAGATTTTTGCCAGAATTTGTTTTGTTGCTGAGAAAAATGTATATTGTTAATTTTTATGACTAGTTTTACCAGCCTGTTAGGAACAGTATGACTTGTGCCTGTTTTTGCTGTGAAGTCTTCAATGTTGAAGAAGATCTTATTAGTTTTGGCTTAAGTAATATAAATTACCAATTTTATGTTGGAAAATATTATTCAGTTCTGGAGAAACTAAATTGGCTTAATTTTTAGCTTTTGAGGAAAACTGTACTTTTTTTGAATTCAGGAAAACTGAATTCATGTTATTTTTTGACAAGCTTCATTAGAGAGGATGAGGTAAATGGACTGCCTGGACAGTAAAATGCAGCCTTCAGTTATCCATAATGGCACTTGCCATGTGCACTTTTCCTTTGCAGTTCCTTATGTGAAATCAGTCCACTCTATATTCATTTCCTCTGCCCAGAAAGACTCACATTTAGATTTTACTGAAAGGCTGTGTTACTCACCTTTCGTTATTACTTTCTTCTGTGTTGTTGGGATTGTTGTTATTGCCATCTTACTTTTGTGCTTCAGTGAGGCACTACTGGCTCATTTTTGAGACTTGGGGATAAAGCACCATGGCACTAAATAAAATGCAAAACATGTGCTGTGCTATGCTAAATCACTTCAGTCATGTCTGACTCTGTGATCCTATGGACTGTAGCCCACCAGGCTCCTCTGTCCATGGGATTCTCCAAGCAAGGGTACTAGAGTGGCTTGCCATGCCTTCCTCCAAGGGATCTTCCCAATGCAGGGATCAAACCGGGATCTCCTGCACTGCAGGCAGGTCCTTTACCATCTGAGCCAGCAGAGAAGCCCCCAAAATGCAAAATAATAGATATTAAAAACTAACATGAAAATATTTTCAGAGATACACTTACTAATGCAGTTTTTAGAAAATATGCAAAAGCAGCAATTATTAAACAGGTCATGGAATTTCTGTGAGAATAATGCTCAATCTTTAAAGAAATATTTTCTTTTTATTGAAGTATACTTAATTTACAATGTTGTGCTAATTTCTGCTGTATAGCAAAGTGATTCAGTTATACATACATACACATTTTTTAATGTTATTTTCCATTATTTATCATAGGGTACTGAATATAGTTTCCTGTGCTATAGAGTAGGACCTAGTTGTTTACCTGTTTTATACATAATAGCTTACGTCTACTAACCCAGCCTCCCTCTCCATTCCTCCCCCAACCCCTCTTCTCCTTGACAACTATAAGCCTGTTCTCTATATCTGTGAGTCTGTTCTCTTTCATAGATAGGTTTATCTGTGTCATATTTTAGATTCCACATTTAAGTGATATCATACGGTATTTGTCTTTCTCTTTCTTACTTGCATCACTTAGTATGATAATCTCTAGTTGCACCCATGGTTTTGTTCTTTATTATGACTGAGTAGTATTTCGTTGTATATGTTCAACACATCTTCTTTATCCGTTCACCTGTCTGTGGACATTGAGATAGCTTCTGTGTCTTGACCATTGTGAGTAGTGCTGCTATGAACATGGGACTCCATATATCTTCTTTCTTTCTTTCTTTTTCTCTGAGCTGAGTCTCCGTTGCATTGGGCAGGCTTTCTCTAGCTGGGGCAAGCGGGAGCTACTCTTCTTCGGCTTGCGGGCTTCTCCTTGCAGCGGCTTCTCCTGTGGTGGAGCAGGAGCTCTAGGCATACAGGTGGCGGTAGTTGCAGCACACAGGCTCACTGGTTGTGACTCACGGCACGTGGGCTTGCAGACTGCAGTAGCTGTGGCACGCGGGCTCAGTAGTTGCAGCTCGTGGGCTCTAGAGTGTTGGCTCAGTAGTTGTGGCACACCTGCTTAGTTGCTTCACAGCATGTGGAATCTTCCCAGCCCAGGGATCCAACCCTTGTCCCCTGCATTGGCAGATGGATTCATATCCATTGTGCTGCCAGGAAAATCCCATGTATCTTTTTGAATTAGAGTTTTTGTCTGGATGTATGCCCAGGAGTGGGATTGCTGGATCATAAAATAATTCTAAATTTTAGTTTTCAGAGGAACCTCCATACTGTTTTCCATAATGGCTGCACCATCTTATATTCCTACCAGTGGTATAGGAGGGTTCCCTTTTCTCCACACCCTCTACAGCATTTGTTATTTGTAGACTTTCTAATCATGGCCATTCTAACAGGTGAGAGGTGATAGCTCATTATTTTAATTTGAATTTCTATAATAATAGTAATGTTGAGCATCTTTTCATGTGTCTATTGGCTATCTGTATGTCTTCTTTGAAGAAATGTCTATTTAAGTCTTCTGCCCATTTTTCAATTGGGTTATTCATTTTTTCCTTGTTGAGTTGTATGAGCTGTTTTTATTTTGGAAATTAAGCTCTTGTTTGTTGTATCATTTGCAAATATTTTCTCCCATTCTGTAGGCTGCCAGATCCCCTAGCTCACAATGCTAATGGAAAAGAGAGCTTTGTTTTGTTTTATTTTAATTATTTATTTGAAAACCATGATATGAATTGGAAAGTGTCATATGTACCCATGACATGTGGAACAAGAAAGGATGTCAGTACATAAATAAAAGGAAGTTCACCCCAAGTGCCAATCCTCCTCAGGCTCCTTTCTCAGTAAAGAAGAGCAGGAAGATAAAAATATGTCTATAGATATTAATTCATAATTTAGGGAAGTTGTGAAAATTGTGAATGGGATCAAAGTATGCTGATCCTATTTTCAGCATGCTGAGCAAAGAGATGAATAGCAATTCAAGGTTCTGATTTTTCACATTTAAGTATACTGGCTTTTCAGAGGACATGAGAAATAAGATAATAACCTTTCCTCATCACTTGACAAAACAAGTATTAGGTTGGTGCAAACATAATGGTGTTTTTTGTGAATTTTAAATCATTATAACTAAGCTCAAACACATCTTCATTAATCAAAATAGGAACCATTACAATCAACACATTTTTCCTAATGTGAAATAAGTTTTTAATCCCTGTAATGTAAAAATCCATGCTTCAGGATTTGACAAACTCTTAGATATTATTTGCTGAATCCTGCTAGTTGTGGAAGCATTTTCCCTGCAACAAGTTATCGAGATGCTTGAAGAAGTGGTAGTTGGTTGGCAAGGGGTCAGGTGAATATGGCATATGAGGCAAAACTTTGTAGCCAAATTTGTTCAACTTTTGAAGCATCGATTGTGTGACCTATGGTTGGGCATTGTCACGAAGAAGAGAATTGCGCCCTTTCTGTTGACCAACATTGGCTGCAGGCATTGTGGTTTTCAGCGTATCTCATCTGTTTGCTAAACATACTTCTCAGATGTAATGGTCTCACCAGGATTCAGAAAGCTGTAGTTGATCATATGAACAGCAGACCACCAAACAGTGACCATGACCTTTTTTGAGTGCACGTTTGGCTTAGGGAAGAACTTTGGATCTTCTTCTTAGTCCAGCCACTGAGCTGCTTATTACCGGTTGTTGTATAAAATCTACTTTCCATCGCACGTCACAATCTAATCGCGAGATGTTTTTCTTGTTGCCTAGAATAAAAGAAGACACCACTTAAAAATGACTTTTTTTAAAAAAAATTTACAGTCAGTCAATGAGGTGCACACTTATCGAACTGTTTCACCTTCATAGAAGGGTCGATGTTGAGTTCTTCAGAAACTTCTTGTGTATTTGTAAGAGGATCATCTTCAAGAGTGGCTTTAAATTCATAGTTGTCAACTTCGATGGCTATCCACTGAGCTCCTTATCTTCAAGGGCTCTCACTTCCTTCGAAAAACTTTTGGAACCACTGCTGCACTGAATGTTCTACATACAGCTGTTCTACAGCACTTTCTAATGTTGCGAGTTGTCTCCCCTGCTTTACTACCCATTTTAAACTTGAATAAGAAAATTGCTAAAATTCGCTTTTGGTCTAATATCATTTCCATAATCTAAAATAAATATAAAATAAACATCAAGTAATAAGTCATTAGCAAAAAAGCATAAAGTGAGAAGCTCACATTAAAATCATGCATAATATAACCATGGAGAAGGAAACGGCAACCCATTCCAGTATTTTTGCCTGGAAAATCCCACGGACAGAGGAGCCTAGCAGGCTACAGTCCATAGGGTCACAAGAGTTGGGCACAACTTAGTGACTGAACAACCACAACATAATCACATTTATTTAAGAATGTATTCCAATATCAAGGGTTATGGGCTTCCCTGGTAGCTTAGATGATAAAGAATCTACCTGCAATATGGGAGACCTGGGTTCAACCCTTGGCTTGGGAAGGTCCCCTGGAGAAGGGAATGCCAGCCCACTCCAGTATTCTTACCTGGAGAATTCCATGGACAGAGGAACCTGATAGGCTACAGTCTATGAGGCCACAAAGAATCAGATGCAACTAAGCAGCTAACACTTGCAACTTTCCAACGTTAAAATGACGAATTTCAACAATGCGAAACCAAAATTACTTTTGCTCTAATCTAATAAAGCTCATTTCTATGGTTTTGTTCAAGTGGTGGTTGTTCAGTCGCTCAGTAATGTCCAGCTCTATGTGACTCAATGGACTGCAGCATGCCAGGCTTCCCTGCCCTTCACTATCTCCCAGAGTTTGCTCAAACTTCTATCCATTGAGTCAGCGATGCCATACAGTCATCTCATCCTCTGTCACCCTCTTCTCCTCCTGCCCTCAATCTTTTCCAGCATCAAGAGCTTTTCCAAGAATTGGCTTCTTGCATCAGGTAGCCAAAGTGTTGGAGCTTCAGCTTTAGCATTAGTCCTTCCAACAAATATTCAGGACTGATTTCCTTTAAGATTGACTGGTTTTAGTGTCCAAGGGACTCTCTCAAGAGTCTTCTCTAACACCACAGTTCAAAAACATCAATTCTTTGGCACTCAGCCTTCTTTATGGTCCAGCTCTCACATTCGTACATGACTATAGGAAAAACGATAGCTTTGACTAGACAGGCCTTTGTTGACAAAGTGGTATCTCTGCTTTTTAATACACTGTCTAGGTTTGTCATAACTTTTCTTTGAAAGAGCAAGCATCTTTTCATTTCATGGCTGCAGTTACTGTCCACAGTGATTTTGGAATCCAAGAAAATAAGGTCTGTAGTTGTTTCCATTTTTTCCCCCATTTATTTGCCATGAAGTGATGCCATGATCTTAGTTTATTGAATGTTGAGTTTTAAGCCAGCTTTTTACTCTCTGTTTTCACCTTCCTCAAGAGGCTCTTTAGTTCCTCTTCACTTTCTGCCATTAGGGTGGTATCATCTGCATATCTGAGGTTTTTTATATTTCTACCAGCAGTCTTGATTCCAGCTTGTGATTCATCCAGCCCTGCATTTCACATAATGTACTCTGCGTATAAGTTAAATAAGCAGGGTGACAGTAAACAGCCTTGATGTACTCCTTTCCCAATTTGGAACCAGTCCGTTGTTCCATGTCTGGTTCTAACTCTTGCTTCTCAACCTGTGTACAGGTTTCTCAGGAGGCAGGTAAGGTGGTCTGATATTCCCATCTCTTTAAGAGTTTTCCACAGTTTGTTGTGATCCACACAGTCAAAGGCCTTAGCATAGTCAATGAAGCAGAAGTAGGTGTTTTTCTGGAATTCTCTTGCTTTTTCTATGATCCAGCAGATGTTGGCAATTTGATCTCTGGTTTCTCTGCCTTTTCTAAATTCAGCTTGAACATTTGGTAGTTCTCAGTTCATGTACTGTTGAAGCCCAGCTTGCAGGATTTTAAGCATTACCTTGCTATCATGTGAAATGAGCACAATTGTGTGGTAGTTTGAACATTCTTTGGCATTCCCCTTCTTTGGGATTAGAATGAAAACTGACCCTTTCCAGTCCTGTGGCCAGTGCTGAGTTTTCCAAGTTTGCTGGCATATTGAGTTCAGCACTTTAACAGCATCATCTTTTAGCATTTGAAATAGCTCAGTTAGAATTCTATCACCTCTACTAGCTGTGTTCATAGTAATGCTTCCTAAGGCCCTCTTGATTTTGAATTCCAGGATGTCTGGTTTTAGATGAGTGATCACACCATCGTGATTACCTGGGTCACGAAGACCTTTTTTGTACAATTCTTCTGTGTATTCTTGCCATCTCTACTTATATTCTTCTGCTTCTGTCCTTACCGTTTCTGTCCTTTATTATGCGCCTCTTTGCATGAAATGTTCCCTTAGTATCTGTAATTTTCTTGAAGAGATGTCTAGTGGGTCAAGTGATATAACTCTGCAACTTGTTTTCAATTTTTTTTCAACAATACTATTATTATAATTAATTTGAGAAAGCCATCATAGTAAAATATTAACAATTGGTTAATCTAGGTGAAGTAAAATGGTTATTGTGCTGTACTTGTGACTTTCACATATCTTTTAAGTTTTTAATTTAAAAAGTTAAAAAATAACTCATGAGACCAAAACAATTAGTGTCTATGAAACATCCCTAATTAAGGTTCTACAATGTTTTATTCTTTGACTTAATCGTGTTTCCATTGAGGGAACTTTGTGTATTAAAACTTGCTAATTTGGTGCACTTTGTGATTGGGAGGTACTGTAGGATGGGGCAGGAACCGCTTACTGTGTACCCTGATTACTTTTTAAGAATGGATCCTGGTTTTAATAGAAAATTATAATTGTACTTTTGTTAGTACAAAAACTATAGATTATTTTTGCCCTTCTTTTCAGAAAACACAAAATTTCAAGCACAATGTACATAATTAGGTCAAATAAAGTATAGGCAGTTTTTATGAGGCTTGAGGCTTATCTAATTTGTGGAGAGGGGAGGGGCATTTTAAGAAAAGGTTTGCAAATTTATATATGAATGTAAATATTTAGCATGAAAAACTAAATATTACATTACATTACAAATTATATTACAAATTTTATTATGCCAAGGGATAACACAAATATTTCTAAATCTAAAAATATTATATTTTGATCAAGTGCTGATCTTAGTTTGGCTGATCTTCATTAAAATACCACAAACTGGGTAGTTTGTAAAAAGCAGAAATTATTTCTCACAGTTTTAGAGAAGTGGGAAGTCCATAATCAGGTGGGAAGTCCATGATCAAAATTTCAGCATGGGGGACTCCTGGTGAGAGCCCTCTTACTGGTTTATAGCCAGCACTTTCTGCTTGTATCCTTACATACTAGATGGGGCTAGAGAACTTTGTAGGGTTTCTTTTTTTTTAGGAATTTTAATCCACACATAGAGGCTCCACCGTCATGACATAATCACCACCCAAAGGTCCCACCTCTTAATACGATGACAGTGGACATTAGGATTTAAATATATGAATTTGGAGGAGATGCAAATATTCAGACTGTACCCAGGGTCTCATACGTTTCTAACTTACATAGATACATACAGAAGTAATTGTCAGCCTTATAAATATATAAACAATGATACACACCAAATGTGTCCCCAACTCAACTTGCTTTTAGCAAGTTCCCCAAAAATGCTCACAACCATTTGAAAAAATACATGATAAAGCAGGAAGTGTGAAGGAGGGAAGTACGGGTGGAAAGAGCCATATTTACCAATTATAATTAAAATAATTTCTAGATATTTATGCAAATGGTTGTTGGGAGCAATTGAATGCCAGTAGTTACATCAATGATAATTCATCCCGTAAGAGAATTTTATAGTGAAAGTAGAATGGAAATAGGAGTTCATGGAAAATAAGAAACAATGTAAAATTTCTGGCTACTAAAGAAAACCTGTTCATGTATTTTAAATGGACAATGATGCTATCAAATCTGTGTGGTGTTTAAATGATCCATAAATGTGCTTTTAAATATGGTGTTAAAGCTTTAATTTTAAAATACCATAGATAAGTATGCTAAAAATTATATCCTTTAAAAATTTTTTAAACTTGTCATAGAAATTCTTAGATTTAGTTTTTAAAGGTTTAAAGGGCATATGATTTTTCCAAATTATTTTAGGATGTACATGAATAAAAATGTCTAAGGACCAGTACCCTAGTTTCTCTAAGCTTTTTGCCTGTACAAAACAATTCACTGGTAATCTGTCAACCTGGATAAAACTAATTCCTCCCCAAAATTTCATGGAGCCACAAGTCAACATTTTATGCAGTTCATTAGTGGGATTAAGATTTTAGTGGAATAAAATTGTCCTCTCCTTAAGAAACACTTTTGAATGGCTTTTATTATGCCAGTCAAAATCTGATGGACTATATACCTCCCAAGTACAAGGTAGAGAAGTTTGTTCATCTTAATACAGAGGTATGACCCCATAGCACATCACAATTTTATTTTCCACTGGCTCTTCCCAAAGTGCAGGGTCAAATTTAGCACTGAATTTATATAGTTTTCATTATACCGTGTTTCTTAGCACCTAATTGTCTTGTTGGCCACCTCAGTTGTTACTTACATTGCACCTGCTTTATTTATCTTAATGATTTTATGGTTTTATTGTACCTATGAGTGAATGGACTGTTTTCTTTCTTTGACCTTTAACTCACACACTTGTTAAACACAAAGTACCTTGGATAAATTCAATTTGAACTAAGCAAATCATCAAAGAATCAAAATATTCAGTTTAGATGGTGGTATTATTGACAGCTAGAAATAGTCATACAGAGAAGGCAATGGCACCCCACTCCAGTACTCTTGCCTGGAAAATCCCATGGATGGAGGAGCCTTGGAAGGCTGCAGTCCATGGGGTCGCTAAGAGTCAGACATGACTGAGCGACTTCACTGTCACTTTTCACTTTCATTCATTGGAGAAGGAAATGGCAACCCACTCCAGTGTTCTTGCCTGGAGAATCCCAGGGACGGGGGAGCCTGGTGGGTTGCCATCTATGGGGTCGCACAGAGTCGGACACGACTGAAGCGACTTAGCAGCAGCAGCAGCAGGAATAGTCATAAGAGTACCAAATTAGCATTGTATTTATTAAATAGAAACTTAAATGACTAAAATCATTGCATTTTTCTTTTCCAATTGATAATTCAATTAATTATTCTTGTTTTGTGGCCCAAAATTAAGGGTTTAGGATTAAGACAAACGGGAAAATTACCAATGTTATCAAAAGGCAAACAGTAGCTACTAGACATATATTATGATTTTTAAATTAATAACAATAAGCCAAAATTATAGTTAGCAGCCCAGTCTTAGTAAATGCAAGAAAAAAAATTACCCAGGAAGTAGCTATATCATAAAATAGCAGATGGTAATGGCAACCCACTCCAGTACTCTTGCCTGGCAAATCCCATGGATGGAGGAGCCCGGTAGGCTGCAGTCCTAGGGGTCACTAGGAGTCGGACACGACTGAGCGACTTCACTTTCACTTTTCACTTTCATGCATTGGAGAAGGAAATGGCAACCCACTCCAGTGTTCTTGCCTGGAGAATCCCAGGGACGGGGGAGCCTGGTGGGCTGCCGTCCCTGGGGTCGCACAGAGTCAGACACAACTGAAGCGACTTAGCAGTAGCAGCTTAGCAGCTATATCATAAAATAGCAGATGGTATTAAGTTCTAAAGTATTTTGCAGAGCTACTTAAAATAATTAAATATAATCAGTGTTATATGTACAAAACATCACAGAGGCTCCTTCAGTTAAGGAAGTGAATACAGTTTGTGATAAACCCTTCAAAGGTAATACTGCATGTAATGAATTGATTCTTTTATTTAAATTATTTATTTAAATATGTATATGTGAAAGAAAAAGAATTCGCACAATAAACTCTATTGAAATATTTAATAAAGGAAGAAATTAAGTTGAGGGAATACCAGTGATGATTTCATATAGAAATTATCATCCCCATCTATAGTTTACTTGAGAATTTCAATAAGGTCTTAGTGATTCTTTACAATCACAACAATATAACAATCAAACACCACTTTAGTTACTCTTCTGTACCCTCACTGTGGCAACGTGTAAGTAAAAAATATTAAATTTTCTTCTAGAAGGTCCATTTTTATCAATGTCTTAAGTAACTCTCAGTCTAGTATATAAGATATTTTGGGCTGATCAAGGCATTTCCTGACCTGCTGTAGGGAGTGCTTCTCCTCAGGAATCACACAGTACTTATAGAGAAGTTCCTATTCAGGGGTGTAAATATTCCATGTGATCTTTTGTTTTTAATGAAGTATTCACCATGAAAATTTTTATGCCCTTCTTGCTGCTGCTGCTGCTGCTAAGTCGCTTCAGTCGTGTCCGACTCTGTGGGACCCCATAGACGGCAGCCTACCAGGCTTCCCTGTCCCTGGGATTCTCCAGGCAAGAACACTGGAGTGGGTTGCCATTTCCTTCTCCAATGCATGAAAGTGAAAATGAAGTCGCTCAGTCGTGCCCGAGTCTTAGTGAACCCATGGACTGCAGCCTACCAGGCTCCTCCGTCCATGGGATTTTCCAGGCAAGAGTACTGGAGTGGGGTGCCATTGCCTTCTCCCATGCCCTTCTTATTCCCTCGCAAAAATAATTTAAAATGTTAACTGAAAGGAGAGTTCCTCGTAACTTATTTTAGCTCCCTGTGCTGTGCTGTGCTGTGCTTAGTCGCTCAGTCATGTCCAACTCTTTGTGACCCCATGGACTGTAGTCTGCCAGGCTCCTCTGTCCATGGGGATTCTCCAGGCAAGAATACTGGAGTGGGTTGCCATGCCCTCCTCCAAGGGATCTTCCCAACCCAAGGATCAAAACCAGGTATCCTGCATTGCAGGCAGATTCTTTACCATCTGAGCCACCAGGAAGCCCATATACTCAGCCATAATAAAAGAAAAATTTTGCCATTTGTGACAACATGAATGGATCTGGAGGGTATTATGCTAAGTGAAATAAGTCAGACATAGGAAGACAAATAGTGTATGCTATCACCTACATGTGGAATCTTATTAAAAGTAAAATAAAGTAGTGAATATAACAAAAGAAACAGTCTTACAGATACAGGAATCAAATTGGTGGTTACCAGTCCAGGGAGGGGTAAGATAGGGATAGGGGATTAAAAGTACAAAATTATTATATATGAAATAAATAAGCTACAAAGATACACTCTGCAGCACAGGGAAAATAGCTAATATTTGCTAATGGAATATAAGCTTTAAAAATTCTTAAATCACTGTATTATACCCCTATACTTATATATATTATATATATATATATATTATATATCGGCTCTATTTCAATTATTTAAAAAAAAGAATTCTGGAATGCTGAACATATGGAAGGTACTGGACAGGTGGTTTGCTTGGATAGACCATAGGAGTTTCATGTCTTGCTAAAAAGAGAATCAGAGCAGGACAGTAAGTTAAAGCAGTAAAATAGATTTTATTCAAAAAACTATTGCATATGTATGTCTTTGTCAATCCCAGTCTCCCAATTTATCACACTACTATGTATAAAATAGATAATAAGAACCTACAGGGCTTCCCTGGTGGCTCAGATGGTAAAGAATCTGCCTGCAGTTCAGGAGACCCAGGTTTGATCCCCAGTTTGCAAAGATATCCTGGAGAAGGAAATGACAACCCACTCCAGTATTCTTACCTAGAAAATTCCATGGACAGAGGAGCCTGGCAGGCTATAGTCCAGAGGGTCTCAAAGAGTCAGACACCACTGAGTGACTAACACTACTACTACTACTACAAACCTACAGTGTAGCACAGGGAACTCTACTCAATACTCTTTTCCTGTATGGGAAAAGAATCTAAAAAAGAGTGGATGTATGTACAGCTGATTCACTGTGCTGTTCAGTAGAAACTAACACAATATTTTAAGTCAACTATACTCCAGTAAAATTAATTTTAAATAAATAATAATAATACATTTTTAAAAAATATTACAGTAGGGACAGAGAGATTACAGAATAGAGCTAGAATCAATTCCAAATACAACCAGAACAAGTATAGATTTATAACCAAGCAGTAAGTTTGGGTGGGATATCAGTAGATGGAAAATTACTACAAGGAGACAAGTCTGGGGAAGTCTGACTGAAATGAGTAACAGGATTCTTGCTGAGGGCAGCCAGGCTGATCAGATACACCTGGGGGGAGGTGGCAAAAATGAGAAGTTTGATGGGATATTAAAGGTGGGAATTCTTGCTAAACTGATTTAGCAGGATTCTTACTGAAACTGGATTCTGCAAGGAAATACAAGGATGGGCCTCGATGGAGAGTTTAGGGGAGCCTGATTGAAATTTGGCCTGGGAAAGCATCTTTTAACCCTTTCCCCTATACTTTGCCCTGTGCATCTCTTGCATCAGGATGTTCATCTGTAGCCTTTGAAGTATCTTTTGTTAAAATAAACAATGGTAAGTACACTGTTTCTCAGAGTTCTGTGGGCCATTCTAGGAAATAATTGAACCTGAAGAGTAGGTCATGGAAACCTCAGAGTTATAGCCAGTCAGAAGGTCAGATGCCCAGATGACAACCTGGCTTTGTGTTTGATATCTAAAGTGGGATTAGAAACAGTATTGTGGGACTAAAGCCATAATCTGTGGGATTTTATGGTATCTCCAGGAAGACAGTGTCAGTTTAATTGTGAGATGGTGTCTGGAGAACCAGAGAATTGCTTAATATGGGAGAGAAATACACATACATTTGGTGAATGGAAGAGTCAGAAGTAAACTATTCCATGATTAGAGCACTGAATTGAGAGTAGAGGAGAAATACCGGAATTTTTTTTTTTCCTATAGAGTTGTTAACTTCAGGAATAATGTAATTGGGACTTTTTAGTAATGATGGGAACCTAAATTAAACTAGCTAACTTAAAATAGAAATCTGTCAGCTGAAATAATTGAGAAAGACTAGGATATTTCTGTTATTGGACATGACTTAATCCTTAAACATGTTATCAGGTTCTCTTCTCTCGGTTCTACTTCTCTTTGTATGTATCTCTTTGTATGTTCATGTTGCAGAGATAATACTTTGATTTATACTTTTCCATACTGTGTATCCATATGCAAGATAAACTTGCCCCACAGATTTTTGCTTGAGGTGGTTCTAACAGCAACCCCAAAGCATAACCAAGGGAACTGTCCAAGTCTCACACACACACCTACCTCTGCTGGCAGACTAAAATAAAACCAACTATTGAACGAGGGCAAAAGAAGGACAACTTGCTAGTCACTCAGAATGTTCGTATGATAGGGAACAGAAAGCAAATTATAATCATCATCAAACTCACTGAAATGACTGAATTTAGGAGTGTACATAGTAGACCTGTAACATGAAGAAGGCCTAATTGGGCAGGGGTGGGACACTAATTATTACATGGTCTGTTCTATTAGAGGAGAATAAGTCAAACAAAACCAGCTTGACCAAGCACATAATTAGACTGCAGGAAAATCCTATGGTCTGGACTCAAGAGTTAGCAGGTCCTCCAAGGGCCTGAAGCTTTCCTAGAAATTAGAAAGTGTTATCCCCACCCCAAATCATTGCTACCCTCAACCCCCTGCAGTTTTTCAAATGGTTACATCTTTATGTAGAAATCCAAAAGATTTTTGAGATGTCTGGAGTGTCATGGGATCTCTAGGGAGCTCCAGTAGAGTTGATGGAATTTGGAAGACCCATGAAATTCCCTGGATTCTGACCAGCTTAGAAATGTAGACTCTATATCCTCGATGCATATTAATTATGTACTGGAACATGTACTCAAAGCATGGACTCAACCAGCAGCATCAGCAACCTTTAGGCACTTTATAGAACTGGAGCTTCTTAGATCCCACCCCATGATGACTGAGGCAGAAACTCTGGGGAGAGTCCCAGCATCAAGTAATTCTCACACAACTGAAGTTTGAAAACTGCTAATCCAGAGATGACTAGAAATGAAGTTCACTAGCCAGACTCTTGAAATATCCTGTATGATGGTTCATATTATTGATCTGTCAGAAGAAAATGGAATTGTTTCTCAGAGTAATTCCCAAAAGAACTTTAGATAACTCCCAACCAAGTTCATGAAGAATTACCATAGCTTTAGTGTAGATTACACTGTTAACTGGTCATTTATTCTGTGAATAAATAGATTGTATAATTATATGGAAGCAAAGTGTTTTGGTGGATTTTTCCTTTTTCATCTATTCCGTATAAATAGTCTGTTGTTATTATCCAAATTAATAGTTGTAATACATTGTGATTTATATAATGCAATATAAAATTGCCATAATTACATTTTGTGAAAAACACAGCTTGTATGGTAATGCCAAAATGATCAATATAATATGACATCCTGCATAACACAAATATAGGAATGCACCCAAAAGTTAGATCTTAGAAAGTATGAATCACAATTTTAGATAACGGAATGTACATTAAACAGTACAATTGTGATTATATAGTATTAGAAATAAATAACGTGAAAGTCAATTATACCCTTGCTCTAATATAGAAGTGAAGGTAAAAACACAGAAATGTTTTAAGATGTAGGTGAGTAAACACTGAGAAGCTCCCATCAATGGTCTCTAACAGTTAACATTTATAGAGCACTTATAGGCTCCAGACATTATGTTAGGAGCTTGGACAAACACTAATTGATTGGAGCCTAAATTTTCCTTATGGCATAGATTGCTTTTACCAACTCATTCCACTTTAGGGAAGAGGAAACAAGGCTTGAAAAAGTTGAATACAGTTTACCTAAGGCTAACTGTCTAAACAACTGCTAAATGGGAACTCATGGCTCAAATCCAGTGCTTCAGCACTTTAAAGTAGGTGTTCCTAAGTACCAAAATATGATAGTAAAACAACTCATAAGAGAAGACAAGAGTAATCTTCATGACCTCAGATTAGATGATTTTTTAAATATGACATGAAAAGCACAAGCAACCAAAAAAAATAGATAAATTGGACTTTATAGAAATTGAAAAATTTTGTGCTTCAGAGAACATCATCAAGAAAGTGAAAAAACAAAGAAATGAATGGGAGAAAATATTTTAAAATCATATATCTGATAAAAGGGACATGTATCTTCCAAAGAAGATGTATAGATGGCCAACAAATACATGAAAGATGTTCAATATCATTAATCATCTTAGAAATAAAAATCACATTGAGGTACCTCTTCACGTATACTTTTGTTGTTATTTAGTCGCTAAGTCATATCCGACTCCTTTGTGACCCCATGGACTGTAGCCCACCAGGCTCCTCTGTCCGTGGGATTTTCCAGGCAAGAATACTGGAGTGGGTTCCATTTCATTCTTGAGGGGATCTTTCCGACACAGCAATCAAACTCGCATCTCCTGCATTGCCAGGCAGATTCTTTACAACTGAACCACTTCATCTACCAGGCTTCTCTGTCCATGGGATTCTCCAGGCAAGAACACTAGAGAGGGTTGCCATGCCCTCCTCCAGGGGATCTTCCTGACGCAGAGATTGAACCCTCGTCTCCCCCATTAGCAGGTGGCTTCTTTAGAACTAGTGCCACCTGGGAAGCCCACTCATATATACTACGATGTCTAAAATCAAAAAGACAGAAAACAGGAGTTGGCAAGGATATAGAGAACTGGAACCCTCATATCCTATACTGTTGGTGAGAATTTAAGATAGGGCAATCACTTTGACAAATAGTCTGGCAGTTCCTCAAATGATTAAACATGGAGTTAATGAATAACCTTGAAATTCCACTTAGGTATATGCCCAAGAGAAATAAAACATGTGTCCACACAAAAACTTATACACAAATGTTCATGGCAGCATTATTGACAATAGCCAAAAGATAGAAACACCCAAATGTCTATCAGCTGATAAATGGATTTAAAACTGTAGTATGTTCACACAGTGGAGCATTTTTCAGATATATATCTTCATAAAAGGAATCAAGTTCTGATTCCTACTATGAAGTGGATGAATTTTGAAAACATTACACTAAGTGAAAGAAGCCTGTCACAAAACCCACATATTATCTAGTTCCATTTATGTGTAATGTTCTGAACAGGCAAGTTTATAGAGATAGAAAATAGATCATTGGTTTTTTAGGACTGGAGTGCTAGTGAATGGGTTTGTGTGGTGATGGTTCAAGGGTACAGTATTTCTTCTGGAAGTTAGAAAATGTTCTAACATGGATTCTGGTGACAGTTGTACAACTTTGTGAATACATGTTTTTAATATTGAATTATAGCAACCCACTCCAGTATCCTTGCCTGGAGGATCCCAGGGACGGGGGAGTCTGGTGGGCTGCCGTCTATGGGGTCGCACAGAGTTGGACACGACTGAAGCGACTTAGCAGCAGCAGCAGCAGCATACACTTTAAATGGGTGAATTGAATGATTATATCTCAATAAAGCTGTTGCTGAAAAAAAAAAAAGAGTGAGAGTAGAGAATGTAAAGAAGGCTGAGCGCCAAAGAATTAATGCTTTTGAACTGAGGTGTTGGAGAAGACTCTTGAGAGTCCCTTGGACTGCAAGGAGATCCAACCAGTCCATTCTGAAGGAGATCAGCCCTGGGATTTCTTTGGAAGGAATGATGCTAAAGCTGAAACTCCAGTACTTTGGCCACCTCATGCGAAGAGTTGACTCATTGGAAAAGACTCTCTGATGCTGGGAGGGATTGGGGGCAGGAGGAGAAGGGGATGACAGAGGATGAGATGGCTGGATGGCATCACTGACTCAATGGATGTGAATCTGAGTGAACTCCGGGGGTTGGTGATGGACAGAGAGGCCTGGCGTGCTGTGATTCATGGGGTCACAAAGAGTCGGACATGACTGAGCAACTGAACTGAACTGAACTGAGAGAATGATTAGAGTCCTTGGGAAGGTGATGGTTTAGGATAGCTGTTGGAGTAAATATGGTAGCAACTGGCCGAAGATACCAAACCATTTCTGTCAAGTGGTGAAAAGATGATTAAAATTGGATTGTGAGCATATACAGAAGTATAAGCCTACAGGAGCAGAAATCTTCAGCTCAAAGTCTAGAGTGGACAGGCTGGAGGACTTGCACACAAGGACTGAAGATCAGGGTGTAGACCTTGGTCACCAAAGGTTCTTCCTGGGCTTCTTTGTTCTCTGACCATTCCTGCACTGTCTTCTTTCTTTCACCGTCCTTCTTCCACTGTCCACCCATCAGGTGTCTATGTCCTCAGGTGCTCCACATGCCAGCCCTCTACTCTTCTTGTGCTGCATGCTGTCTCTTGGAGAGTGCACACTCTCTCATGTTTCAGCTGCCATGTAGGTATATTCTGCTGAAACCAAAATACATATTCACAGCTCAGTCCTTGCCTGAGCACCAACCCATTCTTCAGCTGCTCACTGGACATATCTACATAATTGTCCCACACATGTCCCAAACTCAGCTGTCCAACATCATTCCTTCTCCATCCAGCTTATCATCCTCTATCCCTATCTTGGAAAATGAAAAAAAAAATCCTTTGATAGTTTAATTTTGCATACAGTAGAACAGTGGTTTCCTGGAGCCCAATGAAATGAGAAGGTTTATAAATGCAAAAAGAACTGGGAAATGGAAGAGACTCTTACAAATTACCCTCCTGACCAAGTCACACCTTTGGTTGACAACTTTCAATTATCTTTAGAGTGCAAAGATGAAAACCCAGATTCTACATGCCATTGCTCATAATTCAGCTTTCTCTGTAAATTTAATTAAAAAGAGTATATACTGAGAAGTTGTGATATAAACATAGACCTTGACCTCAAATGGTTATGATCTAGCAAAGGGGGCTCATGGGTGAACAAGAAACTTCCAAACATGTGGTAAATGTAAATAAAGATTAAGCACAAGATACTCTGCTGACATGTAGGGCAACTTCTTCAGTAATTTAGGGATAGGAGGTTAGACTGTGTTCAAAATAGGTTTCCTGAGGCCAGAACAGTTTCTGAAACAAACAGGATGAGTAGAAGTGTAGTGGAGACAAGAGTATCCCAGGTATGAGTTTGGCCTACCTGTGCCTCTGTAAGGTTGGCTGCAGAGAGACAAGGACTGGAAAGGGAATCTGGTGGATGCAGAGATTTGAGTAAGGTGGAGCCACCTTAAATGATGGGTTAAGAAGTGGACATGAAAAGAGATAGAACACTTTCCCCATAAACTTGGCTGTCAAGAGGGAGAGAAAGACAAGGCAAGACGCTGAGGGGGTGTATACTGGGGGAAGTGTATAGGCTTGTTACATGTGTGTGTTTCCAAAATAAGAGAGATGTGAGCAAATTTAAACAGTGAAGGGAAGAAGCCAGAGCCAGGATTGGTTGGAAAGATGAGCTATGGAATTAGATGTCTAATGTGGGAAAGACTGAGAAGGTGAACAAGGTGAAGGTTTTAGCCTCATTCTGTGGGATTAGAAGGAAGAAGAAGCAAAGATGGGTGTGAAGGAGAGGTTGGCAGGAATTTGATGGGTTTCATTTTCAAATTCAATGACAGGGCAAATAGGAGGATAGATGGTTTGCAGATTATAAACAATGTTAGAAATAGCCATAATGACTGTAGAAGGACTGAACAGCAGACAGACTGGTATTTTCCATGAATTTGAGACCAGCTCATTGGGTCGCAAAGAGTCGGACACGACTGAGCAACTGAACTGAACAACTAGGTATAAATAACAAAGTTGTAAAGATAGGAAACTGAGATTTGAGCATAGAATGCGCTATTTTGTGATTTCAGAAGCAAATCAAGCCCAGGTGATGATAAAATTGAGACCTAGCCATGGGACTGAGCGACTAATTAGGAAAATGAAGTTAATTTTACCTTTGAATCAAGGGAGTCAGTGAACTGAGAAGCCAGTGAATGAATGGAGCATCCACGTGTGTACTAAATTCCCCTAGTTGATGCCAAGTCTTATGGAGAAGACCATTCAGAAGAATGGAAGATTGCTCTGGAACCTGTCTCCCTGATTCTGTTGTCTATTCTTCACATAATGGCTGGGTTAATTTTTTTTAATGTATTTCTTATTTTTGTTATTCTCTTCAAAACCCTCCCCTGTCTTCCCACCTCCCTCCGATTAATTCCAGTATTTATACCCTGGTCTTCCCTATCTGGCCTGCCTACCTTTCCGCTTTGAGTCCCTGTCTTACCACTGAACTATTTGTTCCCAGCCACACCGGCTTCTTGACTGTGCCCAACATGACCTAACTTGTCCCTGCATCTGGGCCTTTGCACTTTGCTTTGCTGTGCCTGGAGAGCTCTTCCCCCTGTGGCCTCCCTCATCTTCTTCCAATCTCTGCTTAACCTTCCTCATCTTCTTCTGTGCCTTTTCCTATAGGAGTCCCTGTTCTCCACCTCTGCTTCATTTCTTAAATGGCATTCATCACCATCTAACTATACATATGTTTCCTTTTTCCCCCCTTAGAAATCCCCTCCCAAGAATAGAAGCTACCTGAAGGTAGAATTTTGGGCCATTGCTCACTGCTATATTCTATAGGAGGCATAGGATAAAAAAAAAAAAAAAAAAAAGTTTTTTTTTTTTTTTTTGCATGAACGCAGTAGCAGTAGCATAGCAGTGGGTTTTGAGAAAGACCTTGATCGTAACCATGTGGAGCTTGTGAGCAACTGCAGGGAAAGGGGAGAGAGGGAAGAGTGTGCACAGGTTGAGGAGTTGTTGACAGGCAATGACATTCCAGTGGGCACTCAGAGGTATTGCTGGAACACTAGGCATAGGTCATTGGTAAGAAGCCCAAAACAGTCTGGAGACATGACAGCAAGGGTGGATGATTGAAAGAAGTCACTTTTGGAAGTCTCCAAAGACAATGGCAGGGATGGGAGGTGTGGTAACATTTGCTGGCTTTAAAGTTTCCAAAAACTTAGAGCTGACATCCCTTGGATTGTACTTTTGGATTGATTATACTTCTGAAGGACTCGCCATGAGAGATAATAGCAGTCATGGGTGTGCAAGGAACACAAAACTTGCTGGAAGCAGTTGCCCATCCTATGGGTGGATGAATGTGCCACACACATGGATCCTTGGATACCGGTCAGTGCCGGGGCACTTTACCTCCAGTTCTCCACAGCAATAGCCCTGAGGGGTGAGGGGCAAGTCCTGTCAGACTTCATGTTTACTGTCCTTGCTCCAAAGGTGCTCTTGCAGCATTTTCTTGCCTCCATACCTACGCTCACACTGTTCCCTCTGCTTGGAATCTGAAATACCCTTCCCTCCCCAGAACTCTTCCTATTTTGGCATTCTTTAAGATCCAGCTATATCCTCCACAAACTTTTCCTTTACAGCCCCAGCCTGGAGGGGTTTTTCCTTGCTTTGAACTCCTATTGCAGTAGTTGACTGTAGATTCACTGCCCTGTTCAGTGACTGCACTGAACTCGTATTTATACCTTCTGGGCTATATATAACATGTGTGTGATGGTGCCTTGCTGTCTCTCTAGCTTCCCTGTAGGCTTCGTGAAGGCAGGGGCAGGCTTGGTTGTCTTTGGAGCTCCCACATTACCTGACACAGACCCTTACCCAGAGAAGCTATTCATATAAATTGATATAGTTTAATTTGTTAATCATTAATATTCTATGCCGACACCCAGATGATAGTTCTGTTTACCTTCTAATGATTATTTAATATAATGAAAGTGCTATAATATTGTATACTTTCCCTTTTCTATTCACAGATTCTTCTAAACACTGATATGTTGGGTTCTCTGTTGAATAATTCAATTTTACTTTTTTAGCAGAGGCCAGAGAAGTTGGTGGATGAACAAATAGCTTCTGGAATCAGATGTATGGGTTTGGATACAAGCTCTGCCACTTCCTAGAAGGGTGAATCTGAGTAAGATCTGTAAAAATCTTCCACACTCAGTTTCTTTATCTGCAAAATGGGGATTGTAGTAACCTGCTTCTCACTGATTTGTTGTGGAGACTAAATAAATTATACCATGTGACATTCTTAGGTCAGCTCTGGGTGAATGATAAAGCCCTCAGTGTCTGCTCACTGCTATTTCTGAGTGACCAGAAGTTTCGAGACTTACAGTATGAGGTTCTCAGAACGCTTTTCACTCTACTCCAGTCACTGAGGAACAGAGAGCAAGCAGTGAGGCTACGGCGTTCTGCTAGCTATGTCAGGAGACCAGGCTGCAGGCTAAACTCCCCCACTTAGTTTATGTGTTATTTCAGGCAAGACACTCGACTCTTTGGGGCGCTGTAAAGATCAGGGAGTAAGCATCTGTGAAAGCACTTTATAAACAGCATGCTTGTTTTACCCAAAGCAAGGGGAACTGTGGTTGAGAACAGGAAACAAATGTATTGGCTTGGTTTTGAAAATCTTACCCTTAGAAAATTCACTTCAGGAAAAAGTAACTCTTTGTCTCGCTTTGATTGGATTATCTATTTATCTTATGTGGCCTTCTTTTTTTTTTTTTAATTCCTAGTGCTATGGAAAGTCTTCTTGAGCCCAGGATATGCTTCCTTTTCTCATTTGTAAATCTGGTTGGTCTACTAAACAAGCAACCGCAGTCAGACATGATTTTGTGGTTTAAAGTCTGTTGCTGGGCTTTGACAAAGGAGCTCTGTAGGGAGTGGTAATGCGATTAGAAGGGTAACTGGCTGGGGGAGTGGGGACACCCAAGCCAGACACACACCCCTCCCTACAGGGTTCTTGAAGAAATGTGTCAGAGGCAGGTTAAGAGCAACGTCTCTGGTGGGAGTGGCCTGGATACGAACCCCAGCTTTACCACTTATTTTCTGGGCAAATTACTTCCCGGCTCTGAGTGCTGCTGATTCCACATCTGTAAAATAAGAATGGCTATAGTACCTACTTTATAAGGTTACCTGGGGCTTAAATGAGTTGATACATGTAAAATGCTTACACCAAGCATTGTTGTTGTTCAGTCTCCCAGTCATGTCTGGCTCTTTGTGACCCCGTGGACAGCAGCATGCCAGACCTCTCTGTCCCTCACCATCTCCCAAAGTTTGCCCAAGTTCATGTCCATTGCACCGGTGATGCCATCCAGCCATCTCATCCTCTGATGCCCTCTTTTCCTTCTGCCCTCAGTCTTTCCCAGCATCAGGGACTTTTCCAATGAGTCACCTGTTCGCATCAAATGACCAAAATACTGGAGTTTCAGCTTCAGCATCAGTCCTTCCAATGAGTATTCAGGGTTGATTTCCCTTGAGATTGACTGGTTTGATCTCCTTGATTTCCAAGGGACTCTCAGGAGTCTTCTCCAGCACCACAGTTCAAATACAGTAATTCTTTGATGCTCCGCCTTCTTTACAGTCCAGCTGTCACAACCATACATGACCACTGGCAAGACCATTGCCTTGACTATATGGACCTTTGTCAGCAGAGTAATGTCTGCTTTTTAACACATTGTCTAGGTTTGTCATAGCTCTCCTGCCAAGAAGCAAATGTCTTCTGATTTCATGGCTGCAGTCACCATCCACAGTGATTTTAGACCCCAAGAGGAAATCTGTCACTACTTCCACCTTTCCTGCCCCTCTATTTGCCATGAAGCAGTGGGGCCGGATGCCATGATCTTAGTTTTTAAAATATTATTTTTAAGCCGGCTCTTTGACTCTCCTCCTTCACCCTCATCAAGAGGCTCTTTAGTTCTCCTTCACTTTCTGCCATTCACATATCTGAGGTCATTGATGTTTCTCCTGCCTATCTTGATTCCAGTTTGTAACTCATCCAGTCTGGCACTTCTCATGATGTGCTCAGCATACAGATTACACAAACAGGGTAACAGCAGACAGCCCTGTCATACTCCTTTCTCAATCTTGAGCCAGTCAGTTGTTCCATACTGGGTTCTAACTGTTGCTTCTTGACCCGCATACAGGTTTCTCAGGAGACAGGTAAGATAGTCTGGTATCCCCATCTCTTTAAGAGCTTTTCACAGTTTGTTATGATCCACACAGTCAAAGGCTTTGGCCTAGTTGATGAAACAGAGGTAGATGTCTCTCTGGAATTCCCTAGCTTTCTCTGTGATCCGGCAAATGTTGGCAATTTGAGCTCTGGTTCCTCTTTCTTGTCTAAATCCAGCTTGGACATCTGGAGGTTCTTAGTTTGCATAATGCAGAAGCCTAGCATGCAAGATGTTAAGCATGACCTTACTAGCATGGGAGATGAGAGCAATTGTCTGATGGTTAGCACATTCTTTAGTGCTACCCTTCTTGGGAATCCAGATGAGGATTGACCTTTTTCAGTCCTGTGGCCACTGCTAGGTCTTTCAGATTTGCTTATACAATAAATGCAACGCCTTGATGGCATCATCCTTTAGAGTTTTAAACAGTTCTACTGGAATTCCGTTACATCCACAAGCTTTTTTAACAGCAGTGTTTCCTAAGGCCCACTTTGCTCTCCAGAATGTCTGGCTCTGGGTGGCTGATGACACCATCATAGCAATCCAGTCTAGTCCATTTAGATCTTTTTTATGCAGTTTTTTCCATGTATTCTTTCCATTTCTTCTTTATCTCTTCAATGTCCACTAGGTCTCTACCATTTATATCCTTTATTTTGCCCATCTTTGGGAAAAGTGTTCCCTTGGCATCTCAAATTTTCCTGATGAGATCTCTAGTCTTTCAGAGCGCTAAATAATTACTTTCTATTAATATATGCATAGAGTCATTGCCAGCAAAGCCATGTCATTAGGTACTAGATAAACTTCCCAAAAGCCAGTGCATCTCTGAGATGGATGGAGACTCATTTTGTCTAGGCTAGAGATTTAAAAGTAATATAGGCCTAATAGGTTTCTCCTCTTTACCCTTTTCTGTAAGGGCTTCCCTAGTGGCTCACATGGTAAAGAATCTGCCTGCCAATGCAGAAGATGTGGGTTTGATCCCTGGGTCAGGAAGATAGATCCCCTCGAGAAGGGAATTGTAACCTACTTTAGTAATCTTGCCTGGAGAATTCTGCGGACAGTGGAGGTTGGTGGGCTGCAGTCTGTAGGGTCCCAGAGTCAGAAAGAGTCAGACATGACTGAGCAACTAAAACTTTCATTTTTTCAAACTTTCATTTTTTCACTTCAATAGATTTCTCCTCCTCTTTACCCTTTTCTGTAAAGCCACAGTCAAGGCTAGGAAAGGTGGATTCTGAACATACCAATCAGATAGAAAAAAATGCAAAGAGTGAGTCCCAATGCTGGTTGGGCCTGGATCTCCCTAGTGCTAGAGGAGACATTCCCATAGAATTAGCCCCTTGGTGTATTTTGTACATCAAATAGAGAAGAGGGATGGGAAGACAAGGGCAGACAGGAGGAGAAGGGAAGGAGGAGGGAGAGAAGTGGTTTAGAGAGAACTTGGCCTCTCTCTGAAGTGCAATACAACCCCTGGTCCCATCTTTTGTCTTCCACCTCTTAGGAAGAGATGGGGCAGTTGGAGAAAGATGGCTGGACCTTTTGCCAGGTTTAACTTGCCTCAAATTTGAAGTGTCCTCATGAGTTACATGATAGGAAAAGAAGCCAGAGAATGAAAGATCAATGAGAATTAGGTGGACTGGGCCCTCTCTCAAGGAGTAGCAGACAGATCCCTCATTCTTTACCTTTCTCATAAAAGAAAATGCATCCCAAGAGCCCAAAGGAAAGAACCTCAACTGCAGGGCACCATGTGGGAAAGTGAGTTACACTGTAATCTGATCAGCATTTCTCAAGCTTTGCTGTGCATCAAATGACCCAGTAATCTTGTTAAAATACAAGGGTAGGTCTGGAATTCTGCATTTCTAACAAGCTATCTGGCTATCCCATTGCTGCTGGCTAGAACCTCACTTAGAGAAGCAAGAATCTTCTAGATGATTGGTGACCGGGCGTTGTGTGATGCACAGGAATTCTGCTAAGTTACTCCCCTGTCAACCATGTAGTCCATCTCTATACACTTAAACTTGGCCAGTCTGCTTCTTGGAAGTGGGGTGACAAGAAATGTCCTAGTCCTTGATTCTGACCTCAAACTTTGTGTAAGTGAAATGGGGGCTAGGAGGATAAAGGTGTTTATCTTGGTCAGTTAGTTCTGTGGGAGACTTTTCCTATCTGTTCATAAGCAAGAATTGTTTGAAATAAACCTAATGTGAATATTGCAAACATTTCATGAACCTTGTTGCCTTATGCCTTAAATTAGGGATTGTGGAACAACGTCATTTATTATCTTCAGATAATGACAGATAACACCATATGACATTTTAAAAACCTTTTCCTTTTGATTACTCAAATTTTATTAGTCCTTCAAATTAGCTGTCATTAAGTATACAACTTCTGTATACCAGTGCTTTATATACATTTTCATTTAGATTTTCCCTAACAATATAGAGATCATCACCTCCATTTTACAGATGAAGGAATTAGGACTCAAAGAAGTTAAGTAATTTGTCCAAGGTTACCCAGCTATGAAAACAGAGGCTAGCTAGGAACCCATGTGAATCTAGTTTCACTTCTCTCTTTCTACTCCCTCCATGTTGTGCCATACATAACAGAATGACCATTTTTAAAATTAGAAAAAGTATTCATTATTTAAAAACGAATTCAAATCTCACATTTATCTGATATCAACTGACTCCCTTGCCATGTATTTATGACACAGCTAATGAAGCCTAAGTTTTAGAGGATTTCTTATTTATAAATGTGCCTTCCAAAGGCACTCTGATTCATAATTTTGTATTCTTTGTTCTTAAAAGGAGCTCCCCAAATTTGAAAACTTTAGGCTTTGCAAAATCTAGATCTGCTTCTGTTGCTTTCAGGTATGTAAACCCTTTTTTCCAATGTTCCCAATGAGGAGTAGTTCAGCCTGTGCTTGAAAATCTCCACTTAAGAAGAGCTCACCACCCCACAGGGAGTTTGTTTCATGTCAGACAGTTCTAATTCTTCAGAAGTTCTTTTTAGACTGTGCCAAAATCTACCTCCTAACAACATGCACTTATTGATTAAAGTTCAGCCCTCTGAAACCGCATAAAGTAAACCTAATCCCTCTTCCTCTAACAGGTCTGAAAGTATTTGAAGGCTGTTACAGGACCTTTTCCCAAATCATCACAATGCTTATGACCATTCCTCAGCTCTTCCATCCTGGATCACCTTCTCCTCTAGTTGTGGATATCCTTCTTAAATAGTATTCCATGTTTGACTTGACTGACAGAGAGCAAAACAACTCATTTGCTCTATTTATTTGCTGAGGACTTTGCATTCATTTATCATTGTGGGAAATGATTGTTGCTATTATATTTAAGTCACTGTTGCAGCCTGCCCAATCATATTGTGCTCATATTTTTCCTGCCCCAGACTTCAGTGTCCTGAGAGATGCTCTCTACTCTTCATGTGATGATGTCATGCACATCAAATGATCTGTTAGGAGGTGGATTTGTCAAGACTTAGCAAGAAGGCTTCCTACACATTGCAGACAAGTGCCATAGGAAGACAGCTCATCTGCAGCTATCCTTATATATAACACACCACCATGTCTACACCCCATGGTGGGCATTACTCCCTCCATGATCACACTCTTAATCTAAGTTTTCTCAAGACACTTAAAACATTTGGAAAAAAAACTTCATGGGAAGAGCTCATTGAACAGGATAATTATTATGTTTTTTCTTTGTTTCATCGCATTTGCTATTTATACTCTTTTCTACATGAATGTCCTCTCAATCCTTTTGCTTTGTCTTTGTTTTCCCTAGTATTCCCTTTGTCCTGTCTAAAAGCTCATCATGTTCTCAAGCAATGTAGAGATAGAGAAACACCCCAAAGCTCATGCCTCTGCTATGCTAAAGGAGCGTATCCCCTTTGGAAAGAAGACAAACAGTGTTTTCCCTGCAGGTTTCAGCCTTGTTACTCTCTCTGCCCTGCCTCTCCCCATACTCATCTTCCACATTGCCTTGTATCTACCAAAGAGACCCTCACATCTCCATTATGTCCTTTCCCTGTGTTGGGCAAACTCTTCATTCAGTCCCGTAGGTAGTGTGGCGGGGGAGGTACACGCATACTCATACACTCAGTCACTTCAGTTCAGTCACTCAATCGTGTCCAACTCTTTGTGACTCCATGGACTATAGCCTGCCAGGCTCCTCTGCTCATGGGGATGCTCCAGGAAAGAATACTGAAGTGGATTATCATGCTCTCCTCCAGGAGATCTTCCTAACCCAGGGATCGAACCCAGGTCTCCTGCATTGCAAGCAGATTCTTCACCATCTGAGCCAACAGGGAAAACCAAGAATACTGGAGTGGGTAGCCTATCCCTTCTCTAGGGGAACTTCCCGACCCAGGAATCGAACAGGGGTCTCTGGCATTGCAAGTGGATTCTTTACCAGCTGAGATACCAGGGATGCTATAGTTTCATACCAGAGAATGTTCTAGTTTCACTATATTACATGTAGCCGTCCATTTTCCCCAACACCACTTACTGAAGCAAATGTCTTTTCTCCATTGTATATTCTTGTCTCCATTGTTGTAGATTAATTGACCATAAGTGCATGGGTTTATTTCTAGGCTCCCTATCCTGTTCCACTGACCTATGTGTCTGTTTTTGTGCCAGTTTCATAGTGTTTTGATGACGGTAAATTTGTATTATAGTATAGAATAGTCTGAAATCAGGGGATGTAATTCCTCCAGTTCTGTTCTTCTTTCTCAAAATTGTTTTGGCTATTGCTGTCTCCTTTGTTTCCATACAAATTTTAAAGTTTTTTGTTTCAGTTCTATAAAAAATGCCCTTGGTATTTTGATAGGGATTACATTGAATCTGTAGATTGCCGTGGACAGTATGGCCATTTTAACAATATTTATTCTCCCAACCCAAGAACTTGGTTTATACTGTATTTTTAAACTTTGAATTCACTGTTAGATAAACTGGCCATTTGTTCCCCTGAGCCCTGTTTGGCTAGTAGACTTAGGATTTGGTGTTACCACAAAAGAGAGTAGCTTTAGCAGATAATTGCTTCAATATTAGAAAGAAGGAAACTAAATCTAAAAACTAAAATCTTTGGCATTGACAGAAATTCTTAGATATCTGGTTTTGAGTTGATTCATTTAGTTATCTTAAGGTTGTTAGCATGATTGTTTTAAATGTCCAAGGGACCCTTATTGACATTTTGGAACAACGAATGTACAGATTTTTGGAATTTCAGTTAACATTCAGTTAATTAAACTCACAATTTTTTTTCATCATCCTTCAAATCCATTTTTCAGATCTCCATGGTCAGTTTTTAATTCTCAAATTATTTGAATATAATAAGAAAATTAATTTTACTTGATCTTTACTCCTTGGAAGGAAAGTTATGACCAACCTAGATAGCATATTCAAAGCAGAGACATTACTTTGCCAACAAAGGTCTATCTAGTCAAGGCTGTGGTTTTTCCTGTGGTCATGTATGGATATCAAAGTTGGACTGTGAAGAAGGCTGAGCACCGAAGAATTGATGCTTTTGAACTGTGTTGTTGGAGAAGATTCTTGAGAGTTCCTTGGACTGCAAGGAGATCCAACCAGTCCATTCTGAAGGAGATCAGCCCTGGGATTTCTTTGGAAGGAATGATGCTAAAGCTGAAACTCCAGTACTTTGGCCACCTCATGCAAAGAGCTGACTGATTGGAAAAGACTCTGATGCTGGGAGGGATTGGGGGCAGGAGGAGAAGGGGACGACAGAGGATGAGATGGCTGGATGGCATCACTGACTCGATGGACGTGAGTCTGAGTGAACTCCAGGAGTTAGTGATGGACAGGGAGGCCTGGTGTGCTGCGATTCATGGGGTCGCAAAGAGTTGGACCCAACTGAGCGACTGATCTGATCTGATCTGATCTGATTTCGATATGAGCCCATTCATCTTCCCTAAAAATTACTTATTCTCCCCTAAGAGGTCTACGTTCCCTCTCCCCTTTCCCTGCTAAGATGACATTTAAGTTCGAATTCTTAGACACTTTGAGTAAGTATTCATTTTGCTGTTGGGTATCTCACATGTATTTCTCAACTTCCTACTTTTGCATTCCAGTTCCCTATAATGAAAAGGACATCTTTTTTGGGTGTTAGTTCTAAAAGGTCTTGTAAGTCTTCATAGAACCGTTCAGCTTCTTCAGCGTTACTGGTTGGGGCATAGACTTGGATTACTGTGATATTGAATGGTTTGCCTTGGAAACGAACAGAGATCATTCTGTCGTTTTTGAGATTGCATCCAACTACTGCATTTTGGACTCTTTTGTTGACTATCATGGCTACTCCATTTCTTCTGGAAAAAGCAAGAGAGTTCCAGAAAAACATCTATTTCTGCTTTATTGACTATGCCAAAGCCTTTGACTGTGTGGATCACAATAAACTGTGGAAAATTCTTCAAGAGATGGGAATACCAGACCACCTGACCTGCCTCTTGAGAAATTTGTGTGCAGGTCAGGAAGCAACAGTTAGAACTGGACATGGAACAACAGGCTGGTTCCAAATAGGAAAAGGAGTATATCAAGGCTGTATATTGTCACCCTGTTTATTTAACTTATATGCAGAGTATATCATGAGAAACGCTGGGCTGGAAGAAGCACAAGCTGGAATCAAGATTGCCAGGAGAAATATCAATAACCTTAGATATGCAGATGACACCACCCTTATGGCAGAAAATGAAGAGGAACTCAAAAGCCTCTTGATGAAAGTGAAAGAGGAGAGTGAAAAAGTTGGCTTAAAGCTCAACATTCAGAAAACAAAGATCATGGCATCTGGTCCCATCACTTCATGGGAAATAGATGGGGAAACAGTGGAAACAGTGTCAGACTTTATTTTGGGGGGCTCCAAAATCATTGCAGATGGTGACTGCAGCCATGAAATTAAAAGACGCTTACTCCTTGGAAGGAAAGTTATGACCAACCTAGATAGCATATTCAAAAGCAGAGACATTACTTTGCCAACAAAGGTCTGTCTAGTCAAGGCTATGGTTTTTCCTGTGGTCATGTATGGATGTGAGAGTTGGACTGTGAAGAAAGGTGAGCGCAGAAGAATTGATGCTTTTGAACTGTGGTGTTGGAGAAAACTCTTGAGAGTCCCTTGGACTGCAAGGAGATCCAACCAGTCCATTCTGAAGGAGATCAGCCCTGGGATTTCTTTGGAGGGAATGATGCTGAAGCTGAAACTCCAGTACTTTGGCCACCTCATGCAAAGAGTTGATTCATTGGAAAAGACTCTGATGCTGGGAGGGATTGGGGGCAGGAGGAGAAGGGGACAACAGGGGATGAGATGGCTGGATGGCATCACTGACTCAATGGACGTGAGTCTGAGTGAACTCCAGGAGTTGGTGATGGACAGGGAGGCCTGGCGTGCTGCGATTCATGGGGTCGCAAAGAGTCAGACACGACTGAGCGACTGAACTCAACTGAACTGATCTCACATGTTTACTTGAGGCATACATGTTAATAACAATGTTTTTCTCTTGTTAATCTTTTACTTGGGGCGGGGGTTGTGTTTCAGCTACGAAAACAAGGGTGGGGGAAAATGATTTTTCTTCCCCTACACGATGTTTCATGAATTACCATTACCACTTATCTAATTAGGCACAGAATATTTAGGACACTTTTTAGATCTATACTGAATGGATAAACAATTATTTAACTCATATTTAAAGCCAGTGACATTGCCCCTCTGAGGCAGGTTTTGCAAGGTAAGAAAAACTACCAGGAATGCCCTAATTCATAAGATTACAAAATGTCTTCCTTCATTCATCTCAGTGAATTGGGGGAAAAAAAGACTGAAGGATAGACGATGTATCTGTAAATTCGAGAAGCACTTTTGTGCTTTCTAAATTGTATATGGTGGGGGAAAGGCAGGTGATTTAAGGATCTTAGGCTCATTTTTAGGAAGAGGTAGACAATACTATTTAATTCTTTACTCGAATTCTTTGTCTTGTTGCACTGCTGGCTTTGTCATCAGCCAGTTTTGCAATAACTTTAACAAGCAAAGGAAATGCCAGTCAAGTGAAGCACCTGGGATCTCCTCACTCTTGTGACACGTCAAGCCTCAGGCAGGAGACAAAAATGCTCTAGGCTGTGTGTGAAGCCCAGGTAAAGAGGGAGTGGGTGGCTGTGAGTCTAGGTATGTAAGGGCGCCTAGTCCCAAGGCCAGTGTTTATATTAGCGATTCACTTCCACCTTTGGTACATTTAATCAGGCATTATTCCAATGCATGGCATCATCTTGACTTCAGGACTTTGGAGGAAAGCTGGGTCAGGAGGCTGTTCAAGTTAATTTAACAAGATGCTTTGTGCAGCCAGATACGAATTTCACCTGCCCAGAAGCTTATGCAGAACCGTGATCAGGGCTGACCCAATGAGCTGCGCTTTTCTTCCACTCGAGAATCTTTTGAGACTCACAGAGTGAGAAGTCCGACAACCACGCGTCCTATTTGGCAAGACGCAACGCAACCTTAAAGGGAGGGTCTTTGCTTTGCTCCAGCAACCAGCCAGAGACAACAAAATGGAAGATCTTTCTCCTAGGGAAAGCAGGCCTCGGATCTGACTCGCGAGGCCTGAGTTAGGGAGGTGACCAAAGAAAGGAAAGGCGAAGGCGCAGCTCCAAGAAGCCGGGTTCATTCAAACCCGGAGGACAGCAAACCCCGCCTCCCCACGCCGCCGCCCGCTCAATCGCCGAGCGCTCCGGGTGTGAGCTCGCCCCGCGGGGAGCGGCTTGAAGCCGAGGAGGCGGCGGCAGAGGTGGTTTGGGCAGCCCTTCGCGGCGGATAGGCCCAGGCAAACAACACCCCTTCCCCCTCCCCCTCGCTCAGTTCAACTCCCACTCGGCCCCGGCCACGCCCTGCTGCCACCGCCCCCTCGGGCAGCTTTCCGCTCCGCGGCCCGGCCTCAGTCGGGGGCGGGAAGGAAGGCGGTGTCTTGGAGGGGCCGTCGCGGCCACCGGAAACTACAAGGGCCGACAGCCTTTGCGGTAGTGCCCCGCCCCACTTCTCCCACCACTCAGCGCGCGTCACCCAGCCGCTCAACCAATGGGGACCGAGCCAGGGAAAAAGGGCGCCCGGGTCCGGATGCGCCTCAGGAAAGCCATGCTCCCTGCGCGGGGGCAGCGGGCAGTTCACCCGTTGTGCCTAGACTTCGGTGGCTCGCGCGCCCCACTGTCCTCTCTTCTCGCCTTTCTTGAATGAGAGCCTTGCTTTTTTTCTTTAGTGACAATTCCGAAGGATGCTGCAGCCGGCTTTTGAGGGGAGGGCGCTGGGAAATGAGTAGGGGGCGGGATATCCTGAGACAACAAGTTTGGCTGTATGAAAGGCCTACCGGCAGTGCGCCTGAGCTAGAACGCCGAGAGAACAAGCACCAGAAGAGCCACGGGAGGAAAAGAAACGCTGCTGAAAGAATAACCCCCAGAAAGGGGGTGGAGAGAAGGCGGCCCCAACGCCCCGGCCCCCGGCAGGTCGGCGGCCAATCCGCTGGGGGAAGGGGTGGAGAGTCGGCGGCTCTGGCAGAGAGAGGCCGAGGGGGGTGGGGAGTCGGCCCTGCTTGCGCCGCCCTGGCCCCGCCCCCGGCCCGCACCGCCGCCCGCGCCGTGCGCCGCCGCTGTCAATCAAGGGCGAGTCAGCAGGGCTCGGGCGGAGAGAGGAGCTGCTACGCCACAGCCCAGCGGCGGCCATTCGCGGAAAAAGAGGCAGAGCCTGTGCCAGCTACAGCCTCCTCCGAGCCACCGCGGGCGGGCGGGACCGGCCTCTCCTCCCGCCTCGCCCCCACCCCCACCCACCTCTATCCCAGTGTCTCCGTCTGAGGGTTTGTCCTGTTAATGCGGGATGAGCGGTACGTATTCTCCACCCCCCTCGGTCTCCTTCACCACCTCCCTCCCTCCCTCCCTCCCCAGACCCTGCTCGGTTCTCCCCCCTCCCCCGGGGCCGCTGAGATGCTTTAAGGGGAGGAGGAGAGGGAGGGAGGGAATCAAGGGGAGGGAAGGAGGGTTGTGTTTTGTCTTAATGTCTAAGAGAGAACAACCTTCTGGGTGTTGCTCTGGAGCCGATGGGTCGGGTTTCAAACCACGTTTTGTGATATCCCCCACCTCCCTTCCCTCCTTCTCCCCCACCCCCTGCCGGTGTGCGTGGATCGCGGGTTTATGGAGATTAATGTTCGGGGGGAGGGGGAGGAGAGGGGAAGGGGAAGACGAATAATAATAATCCTAATAACCTGTTGTCGTGTACGGGGGGGGGGGGTTTGTTGCAGATCAGAAGAAGGAGGAGGAGGAGGAGGCGGCACAGGCAGCGGCGATGGCTACAGAAGGAGGGAAAACCTCTGAGCCAGAGAATAACAATAAAAAACCCAAAACCTCAGGCTCCCAGGTAAAGGCAAACATTAAAAAAAAAAAAAAAAAAAGGCATCACGAAACGTAAGGGGAAAGAGGGAGTTATGCCCTTTAAATGCCCAGAAGTGAAGAACAGAACAAAAATGTTTGTCCACTCAAAGCATCTTTCTGAGAGTAAGGAAGTTAAATTGTAAATTCATACGGATTTCACGTGTTTGGGATATCGTGGTTAAAATTCCACCAGGAACTCAGACTATAAGAGAAAGGTGTGTGTTTTCCCAAGGGCGTTTTGAGTTTAGTAAAATAACACTTCAAGAAAGTTTGTTAGAAATTTCTTGTTATTTATAGTTTATATTGTGGGACCTGCTTCCTTATTCCTGTATCTTATTGCTTTTGTTAATATTTAGATTTCTTCCTTTTCCTGAGTAAGTTCTGAAATGTAGAGCTGTCAAAATAAATAAATAAATAAATAAACAAACCCCTCCCAACTACTGGCCTTCACTAAATCCTCCCACTTTTTTTTCCCCTCTCCCTTTTACTATCCCATTTTGGGTAGGACTCTCAGCCCTCTCCTCTGGCTTTACTGGCAGCTACTTGCAGCAAAATAGGGACTCCTGGTGAAAATCAAGCAACTGGACAACAACAAATTATTATAGATCCAAGCCAAGGATTGGTGCAGCTTCAAAATCAACCACAACAGCTAGAACTGGTAACAACACAACTTGCTGGGAATGCTTGGCAACTTGTTGCCTCCACTCCTCCTGCTTCAAAAGAAAATAACATTTCTCAACCAGCTTCTAGTTCATCTAGTTCTTCCACCAGTAATAATGGGAGTGCATCTCCCACAAAAACTAAATCAGGTAATTCTTCTTCCCCTGGTCAGTTTCAAGTCATACAAGTACAAAATCCAAGTGGTAGTGTACAGTACCAAGTGATTCCACAACTTCAAACAGTGGAAGGTCAGCAAATTCAAATCAATCCAACTAGTAGTTCATCTCTACAGGATTTGCAGGGTCAAATTCAGCTTATTTCTGCAGGTAATAATCAAGCTATACTCACAGCTGCTAACAGGACAGCTTCTGGGAATATTCTTGCTCAAAACCTGGCAAATCAGACAGTTCCAGTCCAAATTAGACCTGGTGTTTCAATACCACTGCAGTTACAGACCCTTCCTGGTACTCAGGCTCAAGTTGTAACAACCCTACCAATTAACATTGGAGGAGTGACTTTAGCTTTGCCAGTGATAAACAGTGTGGCTGCTGGAGGAGGAACTGCACAGGTTGGCCAGCCTGCTACTACTACTGAGAGTGGGACTTCCAATGGGAGTCAGTTAGCTTCCACACCTACCACCACCACTGCTTCTGCCAGTATGCCGGAATCTCCCTCCTCCTCCACTACCTGTACAACCACTGCATCAACATCTCTGACCAGCAGTGACACGTTAGTAAGTTCAGCAGATACGGGCCAGTATGCAAGCACATCAGCCAGTAGTTCTGAACGCACCGTTGAAGATTCTCAGACACCTGCTGCTACAGAGTCTGAAGCCCAGAGCTCCAGTCAGCTTCAGTCTAATGGAATACAGAATACACAGGATCAATCAAATTCTCTTCAGCAGGTGCAAATTGTAGGCCAGCCTATCTTGCAACAGATCCAGATCCAGCAGCCTCAGCAACAGATAATTCAAGCTATTCCACCCCAGTCTTTTCAGCTCCAGTCAGGGCAGACGATTCAGACCATCCAGCAGCAGCCTTTGCAGAATGTTCAACTTCAAGCAGTAAATCCGACTCAGGTGCTTATCAGGGCTCCAACTTTAACACCTTCAGGGCAAATCAGCTGGCAAACTGTACAGGTTCAGAATATTCAGAGTCTTTCAAATTTGCAAGTTCAGAATGCTGGGTTATCCCAGCAATTAACCATCACCCCAGTGTCTTCAAGTGGTGGCACAACCCTTGCTCAGATTGCTCCTGTGGCTGTTGCTGGTGCCCCAATAACTTTGAATACTGCCCAGCTTGCATCAGTGCCTAACCTTCAGACAGTGAGTGTTGCCAACCTGGGTGCTGCGGGCGTTCAAGTGCAAGGAGTTCCAGTTACAATCACCAGTGTGGCAGGTAAGTTACTATACAGTCTTTATCTTTAAAGATCCTCTTATACTGTTTTTAGTAACAAGTTACTGCTTTCCTTTGCTGACTCTTAGATTTGATGTAAACTTGTAAGTAAGCAGATGATCATAAAGAAGCTAAAGTACACAGGAATATTAGACTCAATACCATCAATATGACCCATTTATGTTTACAGTATTTAGCGTTAGGTTTTATGTGTTAAGTTTTCTAAACTTTGTTTTCTGCAGAGCACTTTTGGATAAGAATCTTTTTTTTTTTTTTGTAATTTAGGGATCAAATTTATGTATACTTGAGCTTTTCTGAAAGAACCCTAGTCAAAGTGATGTTTATGTCTTATTTAAGGGAAAGTTGATTTAAAGCTGAAATAATACAGTGACAGATCTGCTGCAGTTTGAATTCTGTTACTCACGCTTCTGCATCTTGTTGCCCGTGCTTGTGCATTCTATTATACAAAACTAGATGTTCGTGCAGTTGAGAGAGATTATTTTGAGTTGCAAATTGTTTCATTAACTTTTTTGTCTACTTTTCTGCAAAAACCAAGACTTGCTCAGGACTTTTAAGTGAATAGTCCCCTATAAAATTACCTTTAAGTAAAATCTACGGTGGTTAAATTATTTATAGGAGTTTTTAGTGTGAAATTGGTGGACAGCAATTAAAACTATAGACAGTAAAATGTCACTAATTTGAATTTGTTGTAAGGTCATTTTAGAACCAGTTATAAAGTAGTTATTTGTTACATATGTGAATAGAAACTTTTGAAGTAGTTGGAAAACCAGTCTTGTTAAGTGTTTCAATCTTTTGGGATCAGTCTTTTTCACCTAATGCCTTTTGTTTTCTAGTAATTAAACACTTTTCATTTGATTATGAAAACCTAGTTGTGGTTTTGGTGTCTGATACTTAAGACCTCTTTAGTTAAATTATTTATATTTTGAGAATCAGAAATGAATAAACATACCACTTTTGAATAACTTTTCTTGAAACAAGTTGCAGATAAATTATGCTAGGGTTCTTGTTTTACAGTCACTATCTAAAGTAGAATTATATATTTAAAATTTAGAAGTTGTCAGATAGAGCTCTCTGATTCAGGAGAATGGAGGTTACATGTTTTATTTAGATACCCTTTAACTCTAAGCCGGAGTTATCCAAGAGAATTTTCTGTGAGGAGGGAAACGTTCTATATCTCTTCTATCCAGTATTTAGCCACTAGCCACATATGGCTATTGAGTATTTATATTATGACTAATGCGGTAGAAGAATTTTTAATTTTACTTGACTTTATTTAATTTTAATTTAAGTAGTAACACATGACTAGTGGCTTTTATATTGACAGAACAGTAACTAATCACAGAGTGTTTTGAGTGTGGTACGTTTCCCCCTAAAACTACTACAGCACAATTTCATGCCTGTTTCTATGGATTATAGTCCTCAGCTTCCTTTGTTTCTACTCTTTTTCTGAACATTGACAATACGTTATTTCAGAAAAATGTTTGTTTTGGGTGGGTTGAATAACAATTTGTATTGTCAAAGCAAAGGTTGTTTCAGTTATATTTCATCTTGCCTATTAAGCATATAGTTCGTGAATTATGCTTAATTAAGAGAATTGAATAATTTTTAGTTCTGGCTAGAAATGTTCAGTTTTTCTCTTCCCTCATTGATACCAATTAGGACCCAGAGTTTTTTCTTTGCCTCTTGTGAAGGTAAACCAGCATAACTGAGAGTAGGATCTTCTGACCGCCTCAGATTCACTTGCTGTGCTGTGCTTAGTCACTCAGTCTTGTCTACTCTTTGCAACCCCATGGTCTGTAGCCTGCCAGGTTCCTCTATCCACGGGGATTCTCCAGGCAAGAATACTGAAGTGGGTTGCCATGCCCTCTTCCAGGGATCATTCCCAACCCAGGGATCGAACCCAGGTTTCCTGCATTGCAGGCACATTCTTTACCATCTGAGCCACCAGGGAAGCCCACTTGAATGATACATTATTGTAAATGCAGAGTGTGTTTTCTGGAACTGTAATTTTTAGGGAGTATGATCAAGGATTTCAAACAAACTTTCCAGGTGGTTGTAAATCTCATTAAAGTTTGAGAACCAGGGATCAAGTTGTCAGCCGTGAACTACTGATAAGGCAAAATATGGAGGAGATGGGTTTCGAGCCTAGTTCATAAGTGGCTCAGAGAATAGATTTCTGTGGCAAGTACAATTCATAATTTTTATTCCACAAACATTAACTAGCTCTGTGTTGAGCACTCTTAGTAGGTGTGTTTAATCTTGCATTTTCTGGGGTAATTTTTTTATTTAAAGAGTTTATATGATTTGAGGGACATTTATCTGTATGAGAAAATTTGAGCTTTATGTAGTTGGATTTTTTTCTCCTAAAATCAAGTGTCTTAAATTTTGTTAATTTTTAATAGTTATGCTGTGTTGTTCTAAGATAGCCATACTATAAAGACCAGAAATGTATGCTGATTTTTAACAAGTCTGTGCAGTTAATCTGAGTCTTGTTTGCAGATTTTGCTTTACTTCCTAGCATAATAGGTGTTTGACAGACGTTTGCTGAATTAAGGTATAAATGGTGATAGAGAAGATAGCAATTTAGAATTGGGAGTGGCACCCTGGAGTGGCTTCATTTTTTATTTTCTTTATAATTTTATTTATTTTTAACTCTGCTGCGTCTTCGTTGCTGCAAGCAGGCCTCTCTGGTGGGGGTGGGAGGCTGCTCTCTAGTTAGAGTGCTCTGGCTTCTCATTGCGGTAGCTTTTCTCATTGTGGAGCATGGGCTCTGGGCTCGCAGACTTCAGTAGCGGAGGCCCCTGGGCTCTAGACTGCGGGTGCAGTAGTTGCTCTGTAGCACGTGGGATTCTCCCGGGCCAGGGATTGAACCCGTGTCTCCTACATCGCAGGCGGATTCTTTACTGCTTAACCACCAGGGAAGCCCTGGAGTGGTTTTAATGAAGCTAAGGAATTGGCTGTTTTCATTCGTTTTGACTTGGAGCATTTAAGACATTAAGAGTGGTACACCAGGTACTTTCCTGTCTCTGGAAAGGGGAGAATGAGCAGCAAGAACCTGATATTTCCCCGTCTATAAATGAGTCCTGAAAGTTCAGATTTTTACTTTGTGTTCTCATTTGCTTTTTAGTACTTTTTGATTATTTCATGCCCCTCCCCCCTCCAGTGGTATTGTTTAATTTATGGGAAATTTTTGTTCTTAATATTCATAACAGCTATTACCAGGACTTGAAAAAATGATTTAGCTTTGACAGAATGTATTGGCTAGCTCGAGACAAGGGGCTAAGAGTTCTCCACCATCCATCCTGATGTTCTTCAGAAAGTATAGGAAAGGTTCTGGATGATATGACAGAAAAATTTTAAAAAACATTATTCAAGATAAATCAAATGAAACTAGTATTTGAAGCTGAGGAGCTTCATACTTGATTTTATGAAATAGCAATGTTAATAATACCCTACAGGAGCTTCTTTCCTTGATAATTATTCAGTTTGTGTTTCTGTGATTTGGTCTCAGCTTGAATCCTGAGTTCCAGGTTGAGCATCTAGCTAGAATTGCAGTAGGAACTAAATATTTGTGCTCCTACTATGAACCGTATTGTTTCCTTGTTAGAGTTTGGAGTTTGAAGAAGATGAGAAATCCTCTTAAAAAAGTTAAGAGCAAATATAATAACTAATCATGGGATTCTCAGGCTCAATGGTAAAGAATCCGCCTGCCAACACAGGAGACCTGGGTTCAGTCCTTGGGTTGGGAATATCACCTGGAGAAGGAAATGGCAACCCACTCTAGTCTTCTTGCTGGGGGAGTCCCATGAACACAGGAGTCTGGTGGGCTGCAGTCCATGGCATCGCAGAGTGGGACACAGCTTAGCAACTAAAACAACAGTAAGAACTAGTTATGCTGCTGGCTTAAGAATATCCTTTGTTTTAACTAAGTGAGGATAATGGATGATGTTTTCCTCAAAAAAGAACTACCTGCTTTGCAGTGTGTTCTGGTAGCCAAAGTGTCCTGATAAAATGAACTTCAGGAGTTATTTCTCTTTAAGTAATTTAGAACATGTAGGGATCATTGATTTCATTAGTAATTAACTTGCACTGGCCAGCAATTTGATTTATTTTTGGCCCTGATCATATATGGTAATAGATCATGCTTTTGCTTGATAGATGGATACTTCTTTGTCAGTTTTAGTAGAAATTAAAATTTCTGTGCATATTCTTGCATAAAGGGAGTTCAGACAGGAAATGCTGTCACTTCAAGAACTCTCTTTATCTTCCTTTACTTCTTTGGAGATTTAAAATAAAAAACCTTGGGATTAACAGAACCTGAAATGGAAGAGTCAGTTTTCGTGAAAATAGAGTCATTGTTGGTGAAAATAGAGGCCAAACAAAATAGTTGACATTTATATTTAATTCAAAGACCTAGTTTAATCCAGTAGAATCAACTTCTTACACCAAACCTTTTTCCAGAGCTAGTAAAAGTAGAAAATTGACTAGACATTTAATACAAATATGGTTTTCCTCTGCCATATGATATATTAGTTTGGATTTCCCTAGTAAGCATCTTAAATAATGTATACACATATGTTATGCACATATATACACATATGTATATGTACATATATAAACATATATGTATCTATTTGTATGCATATGTCTCCTGTGTTTAGTTATTTCCTTTTTCAGAGAAGTCATATTTATTCCTGTAATTTTCTTTTTGTAAAATCTTCTAATACTCTTTGTTATAGATTGGCATTCATTAAGAAACTTACATCTTGTGCCCTGTACAAGTGATTTGGATTCTGAACTACCAAGTTGGTTTTACCCATTATAAGATGTATAGCATGACCTTTAAGATCTGTTGATGATGACATAACAATATCGTTGCCTATTTTTAAGTTTTTCATGGAAGATAAAATACTCGTGTAGAGCCACATTAATTTTTTAAAAGGGCATCTTTGGGAGGGATTTCAAGACAATAGAGTGAGGGAAAATAGAGTGTTAATCATCTGCTTTTCAGATCTAAATCAGGGAATATATAACAAGTAATACTTAAATATTGGAGCTGGCATAAAAGCAAGTTGAAGAGAAAGAAAGGAAGTTTGATTAAGCAAAAAGATGGGGGAAAGTTGTACAAATAACACAGATTTGCAAATGATAAACTTTTAGCTTGAAATGGTCTTTAAGATTATTGCTGCCCTTTCATTTTTGCTGTTAAAGTCTATTTATAAAGGAATTTTGTGTTTTTACTGTTATAAGTGAAAGCAGAAACATGGGTCAGAGATTTTGCAGTGCTATGTTGCATAGTTTTAGGGATGACGTAGTAAGAATTGACAGTAAAAGGGGCAACCTGGCCTGATATCAGACCATATCCAGATGTCCATGTGGGCTCTCCTGTACTCTTCTGATCTAGGGATGAGTAAGATTGAATACTCCTTATGCTTGTCATTTTGTTACCTAGTGAATGAGCAAGTTGTGGCAAAGGAAACCTGTTGCTAGTGTAAGTATGTGTGGTGAGATAAAGCCGTACTAAAGCTGTAGTTAACACAGGTAACCTAAAGATAACTGAGCATTCTTCCTCCTCCCGCATCCCCCAGCAGTATTTTAGAACAAAAGAGCCTGAAGTTTAGAAAGCTTAAGTGATTTTCTTGTATTTTGTGGCAAAGTGAGGACTAGAACCTTGGCTTCTGCTTGAGTTGTCTTTCTCCTGTATTTCTGCCTTTGTTAACCGAATCTTTTGGTTGCTGCTGCTGCTAAGTCGCTTCAGTCGTGTCTGACTCTCTGCGACCCCATAGACGGAAGCCCACCAGGCTCCCCCAACCCTGGGATTCTCCAGGCAAGAACACTGGAGTGGGTTGCCATTTCCTCCTCCAATGCATGAAAGTGAAAAGTGAAAGGGAAGTTGCTCAGTCGTGTCCGACTCTTAGCGACCCCGTGGACTACAGCCTACCAGGCTTCTCCATCCATGGGATTTTCCAGGCAAGAGTACTGGAGTGGGGTGCCATTGCCTTCTCCAGAATCTTTTGCTTGGTAATGAGTAAATGCAACTGAGGTTTAGGGACCATAAAGGGAGAGTATCCAGCTTGCCTTGTCTTCTTCTACATAGACTGTGTCTATTATCCCTGATATTCAGTGTTAATATATTGAATGCAGCATTGGTGAAAAACACAATTCTCTGTCTCTTTGTTGTTGTTTTTAATGGTGAAACCTCAGTAGTAATTTTTTGTCCCTTCTTGGAAGAGCAATTTCAGAACTAAAGAGATTAGTAAATGCTATATGTAGATAAGAAAGTTCTAACTCTAGTTAGAATTTTTTTTTTGAAATGAGATTTGAGGAGGGAAACAAACATTGTTTTCCTAGTATGTGATAGATGCTAGGTATTTATATTATATCAGTATATCCCACAGTATTGTTGAGATTATTGTGCTTATTTTACAGATAATCTCATATGGAATCTGAAAGACAGTACAAATGATGTGGAAAAGAAACGTATGGCTACCATGGGGTAAAGTGGGGGAAGGATAAATTGGGAGCTTGGAATTGACATATACATACAGATATATATGAAATAGTATATATAAAAGAGATAACTGATGATAACCTGCTGTGTAGCACACAGTCGTTGCTTGACCAAACTGGTGTAATAAGCAGAGGCAGAGCTTCTCCATCCACCTGGCTTCTGTTAACCAGTGAGGAAAATGCAGTTCCAGTGGAAATGACTAGAGCTGTAAGTCACTCTGAGATATTTATTCAAGGTAAGTGAGGAGATAGGAGACGTTTAGTTTCTCTTTGGAAATCCGTATGATCCAGATGAATGCTATCCTAAGGTCAGAAGGAACTTTCAGGCTTCATCTCAGGCCATATCAATAACTTAAAAGTTACACATCATGGAAACGTTGAGCATGAATAAGCGCCTCACTTTTTGAAAACACCCCACACAATAGACAGATGAGCTTGATAACTGCCCATAACAGAGTCCTTTAATGAATTATGGAATAGTTGCTTTCTGAATATTGAAAAGAATTCAGAAATCATTGGGAGCCAGTATGGGTTCGCCAAAGAACTAGGTTCACAAATTCATGCTTTAGAATTTCTGGATGAGTATACAAAGGAAATAACATCAACACAGTGTATCTTGATTTCAGCATTGATAGTCATGATTTCTTTAAAGGCTTGTACCTGATTATTATGTGAAAAAATGTTGGCTGTGTTCCTCAGTAAAGGTCTCTGGTATTGTGGCATAGGATTCTATACTTGATACAGTCCTGTTGAACTTTTTTTTTTCAAATTTCATACCTAAGGATTACTGAATTCAGAGATGAGACCAAGCTAGGGGGTATTGCTAATAATTATGAGAGGGCATAGAATGGAGATGCCAAGTGATCTTCAGATCAGTTCAGTTGCTCAGTTGTGTCCGACTCTTTGCAACCCCATGGACTCCAGCACGCCAGGCTTATCTGTCCATCACCAACACCTGGAGTTTACTCAAACTCATGTCCATTGAGTCAGTGATGCTATCCACTCATCTCATCCTCTGTTGTCCCCTTTTCCTGCCCTCAATCTTTCACAGCATCAGGGTCTTTCCAAATGAGTCAGTTCTTCACATCAGGTGGCCAAAGTATTGGAGTTTCAGCTTCAGCATCAGTCCTTCCAGTGACTATTCAGGACTGATTTCCTTTAAGATGGTGCTCTTACTAGACCAGAATGCTGGACCAGAATGCTGAACCAGAACTAGCAACGAAAATGTAACAGTTCAGTTCAGTCGCTCAGTAGTGTCCGACTCTTTGCGACCCCATGAGTCGCAGCACACCAGGCCTCCCTGTCCATCACCAACCCCCACAGTTCACCCAAACTCATGTCCATTGAGTCGCTGATGCCATCCAGCCATCTCATCATCTGTCGTCCCCTTCTCCTTCTGCCCCCAGTCCCTCCCAGCATCAGGGTCTTTTCCAATTAGAACTCTTCCCATGAGGTGGCCAAAGTACTGGAGTTTCAGCTTCAGCATCAGTCCTTCCAATGAACACCCAGGACTGATCTCCTTTAGGATGGTCTGGTTGGATCTCCTTGCAGTCCAAGGGACTCTCAAGAGTCTTCTCCAACACCACAGTTGAAAGCATCAATTCTTCAGCACTCAGCTTTCTTCACAGTCCAACTCTCACATCCGTACATGACCATTGGAACAACCATAGCCTTTACTAGACAGACCTTTGTTGGCAAAGCAATGTCTCTGCTTTTGAATACGCTATCTAGGTTGGTCATGACTTTTCCTTCCAAGGAGTAAGCGTCTTTTAATTGCATGGCTGAAATCACCATCTTTAGTGATTTCGGAGCCCAAAAACATAAAGTCTGACACTGTTTTCCCATCTATTTCCCATGAAGTGATGGGACCAGATGTCATGATCTTAGTTTTCTGAATGCTGAGTTTTAAGCCAACTTTTTCACTCTCCTCTTTCACTCTCATCAAGAGGCTTTTTAGTTCCTCTTCACTTTCTGCCATAAGGGTGGTATCCTCTGCATATCTGAGGTTATTGATATTTCTCCTGGCAATCTTGATTCCAGCTTTGCTTCTTCCAGCCCAGCGTTTCTCATGATGTACTCTGCATAGAAGTGAAATAAGCAGGGTGACAATATACAGCCTAGACGTACTCGTTTTCCTATTTGGAACCAGTCTGTTGTTCCATGTCCAGTTCTAACTGTTGCTTCCTGACCTGCATATAGGTTTCTCAAGAGGCGGGTCAGGTGGTCTGGTGTTCCCATCTCTTGAAGAATTTTCCACAGTTTATTGTGATCCACACAGTCAAAGGCTTTGGCATAGTCAATAAAGCAGAAATAGATGTTTTTCTGGAACGCTTTTTTATGATGATCCAGTAGATGTTGGCAATTTGATCTCTGGTTCCTCTGCCTTTCCTAAAACCAGCTTGAACATCTGGAAGTTCACGATTCACGTGTTGCTGAAGCCTGGCTTGGAGAATTTTGAGCATTGCTTTACTAGCGTGTGAGATGAGTGCAATTGTGCGGTAGTTAGAGCATTCTTTGGCATTGCCTTTTCTTTGGGCTTGGAATGAAAACTGACCTTTTCCAGTCCTATGGCCACTGCTGAGTTTTCCAAATTTGCTGGCATATTGAGTGCAGCACTTTCACAGCATCATCTTTCAAAGAATAGAAAGGAGAGATAAGAAAGCCTTCCTCAGTGATCAATGCAAAGAAATAGAGGAAAACAACAGAATGGGAAAGACTAGAGATCTCGTCAAGAAAATTAGAGATACCAAGGGAACATTTCATGCAAAGTTGGGCTCAATAAAGGACAGAAATGGTAGGGACCTAACAGAAGCAGAAGATATTAAGAAGAGGTGGCAAGAATACACAGAAGAACTGTACAAAAAAGATCTTCACGACCCAGATAATCACTGTGGTGTGATCACTCACCTAGAGCCAGACATTCTGGAATGTGAGTCAAGGGGGCCTTAGAAAGCATCAGTACGAACAAAGCTAGTGGAGATGATGGAATTCCAGTTGAGCTATTTCAAATCCTGAAAGATGATACTGTGAAAGTGCTGCCCTCAATATGCCAGCAAATTTGGAAATGTAACAGTTAGGATCCTCTATTTAAAGTTGACGGGTGGGGGGCATGATTTTATACCTACAAGGTGGAAAAGTGGTGTGGTAGCAGGACATATGGAGATGACTTATCGGCTTACCACAAACTAAGAGTTAGTGAAGCTCCTGTATTTTGTCCTTATCAGACCATATGCGATGTTGGATGTGGCACATTTTAAATGGGACAGTGACAAACTGGCAAGCATATCAAGAAGGTTCCCAGGTTGAAAAGTGTGGAAAGCATTTCATACTAACAATAATCAGAGAGGGAGGATTATTATTAAATGAAAAGAGAAAGTGTGACACCTTCTTTAGATACGTGAAGAGCGTTTTTAATTGTGTTCTGTTATGTTCTGTCCCTGGGACACCAGTAGAATCAGTATATGTATATACACATACCCGCCTGCAGTGCAGGAGACCTGGGTTCCATCCCTGGGTTGGGAAGATCCCCTGGAGAAGGGAAATGCTACCCACTTCAGTATACCTGCCTGGAGAATTTCATGGACTGTATAGTCCATGGAGTTACAAACAGTCAGACATGACTGAGTGACTTTCACACATAACACAACCCTGTGTGGTAATGGAATAGTTTGTTTCATGAAGTGGTGATCTTCCTAGTGTTAGAGGCTGGGTGCCCATCTATCAGAGACCCTAAAATATAGAAGAATTTCTTATATTGTATAGAAAGTTTGACTAGATAATCTGTGAGTTTTCTAATTCTAAAATTTAGGATTCTATGAATATTTGAGTACATAGTCTATTCTGGGTACTTAGATCCAGCATGTGGTGAGAGCTCTCTATAAGTCTTGTTAAGCTTACGTGATTGATTAAGTAGGGATTTCGTTGGGGGAGGTAGGGGTTGAGAGTCACGTTTACCATTTTTCTTATTACAAAGGCAGTGTGATTAAGATGATTCCTATTAAGTAATGTAATGCTTTAGTTCATAAATTAATAGTTTTCTGTTCTTCATTATTTGTTAGACTTAATGCTTGTGGCCTTAGATGCCATTTTCCTGTTATTTGTACTTCTGTTAGGTGACCACCAAAGCATTAGGGTTTTAAGCATACACTGATGTGCCCAACATTGAATTTATAGTTAGGATATTTTATCTCAGTACTTTAACCATAGTCATATATCTGATAATGTCACTTTAGTATGAACAGTGGGATTACTTTTTCTTGAGTGGACTTGGAGAGCAGTTGGAAAATCTAGGATCCTGATATAGTTTAAACTGTGGGAAGTACTTAGAACTTCCAGTCTGTTAATGTGCTCTGTGTAGTGAGCAAACCCAGTAGGTCTTTCTTTCTGGCTTAGAATATTTAGCTCAAAGGTGCTTAAAAACCTCTTGAGGCCCTAGACCCTTTGGAATAGAAAAAGCAGTAATTGAGATAGATGAAGGTTCTCTTTGCCTTAGGCGTGGTAGTAAAGTTAGGTGTGTTGTTAGTCACTGAGTTGTGTCCGACTCTTTGCATCCCCATGGACTGGTGCCTCTATCCATGGGATTTTCCAGGCAAGAATACTGGAGTGGGTAGCCATTCCCTTCTCCGGGGGAATCTTCCCGAACAAGGGATAGAACCCAGGTCTCCCTCTCTGCAGGCGGTTTCTTTACCAGCTGAGCCACAAGGGAAGCCCAAGAACACTGGAGGGGTAGCCATTCCCTTCTCCAGGGGATCTTCCCAACCAAGTAATAGAACCCAAGTCTTGCATGTTGCAGGCAGACTCTTTACTGTCTGTGCCACCATGGAAGCCCCAATAAAGTTATAAGTGGAGACTATCTGGACTTGATCAGAGGTGTAGTTCAGGTAGTAGGTTTATTGTTACTGCAGATACATGTACTGAGAGGCTTCCTAGATCACAGGTATTTTGTTCTTTTAGGTGATCATCAGTCATTTGCAGCCAGAAGAGGCACAAGAGAGGCCCAGGAAAAAAAGTTTATTATACACACAGGTCCTAGAGAAACAGTCAGTGTGCACTGAGAAAGAGTCACATGGGAGGTGATGTCAAGGAAGCTGGCTCAAACTAGGAGGTGGGGAGCAGAGAGGACAAGAACCCATAGGCAGATGCCTTTATTGGGGATCAGGGTGTGAGGGGATTTCATTGGTGTGGTTAAATGTTGCTCAGTCACAGGGGAAGGTAGGGGGGAACCTCATGGCAGTAGCCACCCTTATCACATTGGTACACCTGACTGCCTGGGTGCGGTACTCACAGCCTACTTGTGGGGATGTTCAGGCAGCAGTAGAAAATGATATTTTAAAACATATAATACAACAGAATTGGGAAGTAGAACTTTATTATTGGTAGGCACTGCTCTCTGTTAGCTGTTCCATCCAGGGCAAACATGTTATAATTGGAGCATTAATCCTTTTTTTCATTTGTAAAATAGTGTAATTAATTCCTTCCCTTTTTACCTCATAGATGTGCAAAGATCAGATCAGATAAAGTGTATAAGAAGGGTTTGGATATTGTAAAGAAAACCGTGTATGGAAGTTGGTAGCCTAGTAAAAAACCAATACATAGCAACTCTCACCCACCAGAAGAATATGAGATAGTAAAGTTGGAAAATAAGTAGTTTTCAATATGGATATTAGCTTGAATTAAAGATTAGAAGTAGATAACCAATGGGAATTTGCTGTATGACTCAGGGACCTCAAACTGGAGCTCTGTAATAAACTAGAGGTGTGGGAATGGACGGGAGGTAGAAGGGAGATTCAAGAGGGAGGGGGCATATGTACACCTATGGCTAATTCATATTGATTTATGACAGAAATCAAACCAATATTATAAAGCAACCTTCAATCAATTAAAAAATATTTTAAAAAGATCAGAATTAAAAGAGAGATATGTATAAAAGGGGTATCTGAAAGCCATGGTGAAGTGCAACTAAGGATATGGGGAAGGGTGTATGTGCAGGTGGAAAAGAAGCAGTGTATTTCAGTGTAGTAAGAACTAAATGTGTGCTACATGCTGTCTCTGCAAGCTCTGAAAGTACTTGTCTTAAAGGGTACTTATGTTAGGGAGATAAGGCTTAGATACATGAAACTATTATATGACTGCTGCAGTTGTATATGAGAGTTTACCCTTAACTGCTGGGTTTTGAGGTAAGGGGAACGACTGGGAGAGTTCAGAGACAAGTGAGATTAGAGGTTTGCAGTAAACAAGGAATGCTTTCTGTGGTGAAGATTGGTTTAGGAAGTAAGTATTTGAAACTTCGAGGGTAGAAAGGTGAAGAGAGAGGATGTGTTAAGCCAGCTGAACTTGGAATGAAAAGGGGAAAGTCCTCACAGGGAAGCTTACAGCTAACAGAGAGAGTTGTGTTCTCTCATCTGCGTGCTTCATAGAGGCACAGTGGCCTCCCAGAACAGCTCAGGCACGCCCAGTGCACAGCCTGCCACCCCTGCTGCAGCCAGAGAAGTTCTGTGTGTTTTTGGATTGTGTACTTAACATTTTGTTTGAAGAAGAGATTCTGCCAAAGTAATAATAATTTTGAAAAACATGAACCTAGTGGATAGAAGGTATTGAATGGAAAGTTTTGCAAATGATGCTGTTAGAGCATTTCTCTATAGATAAAAGTGTGGAGAAGTTAGAAATTAGGAGCCTAGAAGAAAGGATGTTATTGGGGTAATTTAACAGTGAATTCACAATGGTGTTGATAAAGGCTATGGCAATGAACTTGCTTAATAGAAAAGATAGTTTGTTGAACCTCTCTTTAATACACAGAATGGTGACATGAAATAAGTGTGAAGGGATTACGTAAAAACATCAGGTTTGCTGGTTTCTTTTTTCTATTTTGTATTAAGTACGGTAATAGACATTGAGACACCAAAGATGAAGTGAGAAATTTGCCTCCCTAACAGTATATTCCCTATTGTGGAACCTTCCGAATCACTTTGTTTCGAAGACGTGATTTTTTTTTTAACAATTTAACATCTTGGAAATTGAAATGCACCTCATAATCAAAGGCATGTCATAGTTTAATTAGCAAAATTGTTTTTCTTTCTTATCATTTGCATCTCAGACTGAATGGAATATGATGAATATATAGTTTATTAAAGTACAGCGTGGTTTGTAAAGGCTGTCGATGAGGTGTTCCGGAAGCCCAGAGGAAGGAAAGACTTGCTTGTATAGTTCTGGGAGTGTTTTCATGGAGAGGGTTAACAACTGAGCAGGACCTTAAAAGGAAAGTTTGCAAGGTTGGGATGAGGACTGTCATTTCAAGTTATGTTGGATTTTTCATGTTGGAAATGCAGTTAAAGAGTCTTCTATAAACAATGCAGAATTTAGGCTTAGCTAAAGGAACATTATTATACATTAAAGTTGAATTGTAAACCTCCTGTAAAAACCACAGGAGCTATGATTTTTTTCTGTTTCACACATCAGGGAACATTGCTCCGTACATACAATCCTGATACTGAACTCAGGGAAGGCATACAGGTGGAGGAAAGCTTTGATTTCATAGAATAATGGGATGGATAGATCCTTAGGATGAGAGTCAGGATGCATACTTGAAAAGGAATGAGTTTATGATTATAAAAGAAAAAGTGCTTAGTAAAACGAAATAAAAGAGGAACTTGCATATCTAATTGTTTCATTCATCTAATTCTTTTGAGAGACAGTTGCAGATGAGAATCTTAGTAAGGAAAGTTTTAAGGCCAAGTCAAAGATATTTAAAGTTTCAGGGTTGCTTCTGTCCCTCAGAAGTTATCATGTAGGTGCTTCATAATGTGGCCCGAGAGAGTTTAGTCCAGTTGTGTAAATAATGAGTCAAGTCATCACAGCTTTTTGTTCACAGAAGCGGAGCTGCTTTTGCACAGAAGTATAGGAACCAGATAGTGATCTGTGCTGTGGTAAGTGGGTGCCTCCTGTGCCTGGTGTGGGATTGGGCGGGAGGGTGGGAAATCCTTGTTACAGTTGAGGGTGTCTAGGTCAGGGACCTGAGGGAGAAGAAGAAAGGGGAAGAGATTAGATACATATGATGACATGTACTAACAGAATTTATATAGGATAAACAATTACACTTAAAGTGGTTTATAAATCTTACCCATTTTCCCATATAGTTAAATCTACATTTAAATTTGAAACTCTGACATTTGACAGATATTTGTCATAAATACTATGAACTATGACAGTATGCTTATTGAAGGAATAATTTATTTTAGAAATAATCCTATTGATTACTTGTTTTATAGTTTTATAAAGTTAAAGTACATTGTGTTTTTATTTCTAGAATTTCACCTTTTGTCCTCATTGGTAGGATGTCAGTAGTTAAATTGATTTTAATGATAGGGCAGTAAATGGTTTTAGTAACCTCTTGATAGACTTTCATCCATTCCGTGGACTCCCTGCTGGCAGACTGCATCCATAAATTCAGTCAGCAGATATGTAGCCAGTGTCCGTATTATGAGGCTTGATACCTTGCTTATGAGATTGAATGATACATGGGGCTGAACTTCCACTTTTATAATGTTCTAATAGGAAAAGAAATAATTGTTTCCTTTCATGAATGAAACAAGAAGTAAAAGTGTTCTTTAACCCTTATTGTTTGTTTTATATTTAAACTCACATTTACTGCATGTTTAAGAGTATCCCAGATACTGTATGCAGCACTTGACATATTAACTCATTTATTCTTTAGAACACCCTATAAAGTTAAGTGTTGTCAGGTGTAAGAACTGAGGCCTAGAGTGGTAAACAATTTGCTCAAGGTCATCTAATCTCCATACCCATTTTGTCTCTAGAACCCTGGCACTGTAACCATTACACTTGTCTCTCACCACAGACTCCCCATGTACTATGCAGTGTATTTCCTGTAATCAGTTGTGGAAACAATTCATTGTCTCAAAGTGTCAGATACTGTGCTTAAGCATTATATGTATGTTAACTCATTTGATTTTGGCAGTCCTCTGAAGCAGATAATGATGGTGACCTCAGTTTTTAGCACAGGAAACCAAGGCTATCAGAGGTTAGTGTCTTGGCCAAGGGCATACAGCCAGTATGTTAGGCAGCTAGTGAGTGAAATACTTCGTAAGGCTGTTCTAGGTGAACAGGACTGTCTTTACAGCTAAGCAGTATGATTTTAAGTTATGTTACTGTAATTGTTACAGTATGTTCGATACGCCGCTGATGCCTCTATCTCTAGGTGAGCCCTCTACTGTTTATCGACCTTTGGGGCACAGGAAATATGTGCCATGGAGAGAATTAGAATTTTAAAAAATGTATTGCTTTACGGTATTTGGTGTTGATAGGGAATTTGAAACTAATAAGAACATTTCCTTTAGTAAATATATGTGTACCGTAAACTGATTTTGAATGAATTTTGAAAAACAGATTCTAAGAATATAAGCTATAGAGGAGTCTTATTTCATTTTCATTAATATTTGTAAACTATTACTATTAGTATTTAATATGTTAGTTTTATATTAAGCAATATTATTAAATACGGGTTAGGCCAAAATTTCATTTGGTGTTTTTTATACAGTGTTATTGGAGAAGGTTGGCACCCCACTCCAGTACTCTTGCCTGGAAAATCCCATGGACGGGGGAGCCTGATGGGCTGCCGTCCATGGGGTCGCAAAGAGTCGGACATGACTGAAGCGACTTAGCAGCAGCAGCAGCATACAGTGTTACGGGAAAACTCGAATGAACTTTTTGACCAACCCAATATCAGCATATATTGATAATTAATGTCTGTTATATTAATTTATACACACTGATATTTAATTATATTAATACAAAATTAGTAACAGTTATCAAGCATACTGAAAGGTATACCATAAGGCCTATATTTCATGACTTGCTTCTTGATCAGGATGTGACATGTCAGTATAGATACAAGTTTATCTACTTTCTGAAGTAAGTATCATTAAAAAATAACTTAAAAAAACCCAGAGATCATAGGAATTATATGTATAGAATGTGTATTGTTCAGATAATTCTGCATGTCATTTTTATGTAGCATTAACTCATTTGACAAGAGTGATGCTATAAATTTATTATGGTTGTTTAGTGGATAAATAATAAACAAGATACTTGGAGTATCTGCCTCCATGTACTGCACGTTGTTCTAGGTGCTGGGGAAACAAAACAGACATATTCTTCTCTTCTGATGGAACCTATACTTTGTGCGACATGAGGTTTGTTTTGTATCAATCTTAGGTTATAGCTTTTTTTAGAGATGAGAAAAATTAAGGCTTAGAAATGGTAAAGAACTTGCCCAGTGTTGCAGAATTAACATGGGGATTTGGGGGAAAGTATTCAGATTCCACCTAGACTCAAAATTACTGTTTGATTGTTAATCATATTTAAGTCCTTAGGGACAAGGAAGCTGTTACCATGAAAAAGTTTTAAAAGTGCCCCCCCACCTCAGTTTTAAAGAAACAAAGTACCAAAGAGAATTAAATGCTAATTTACATTTTATAAGAGTTTGATATACCAGAGTAAATTTGTAGTATATGAGAATGGAGTAAATTTAGTGTGTATTTTCAAAAGATGTGATTGAGTCCATTTTGTCTGTCTTTGAGTTTGTGTATGTACAATTTATATATACACATTTACATAAGGGGATTATATTCTATACCTGTGGACCTGTTCATCACCTTCCTTGTTTCCCTAACTCTACCCTGTAATTAAGGATACCAACCCATTTGGGGGTAATCCTAAAAAATTAGCAGACCTCCTCATACTCCACCCTCAAACCAAGTCACAAAGAAAACTTAATTGTTGAAATGAAAGTATTCAGACAGCTCTCAGTGCTTTTTAAAAGGATTCTTTGGCAGCTATCTGAGCTGGCAGTGATAACTGTGTATAATTTTCAAATTGTAAGGCAAACATGTTTCATCCCATAAGCAGTTTGTGATGAGTAGAGGTAACTATGATATATTTAAGAAATCTTTTTTCCTTTTGTTACAATTAAATATATGTATATATATGTATTTTGTAAAATGAAATATATGAGGTATTTTTGTTTAGTATTAAAATTCTATCATTTTAAACACAAATGTATGGAAACAAATTTGCACTTAAATTTTATTTCAGTGAACCAAGAGGAAAATTCAGGAAAAATATCATTTAACAATATTTCTAGTTTTTAAATCAAATTAATTACTTTTTGGAGTAAAACTCTGAATATGTCAGTATGTCAAAATGTCAGAGTTTGTTCTTGTTTTGGCAAATCTTTGAAATCAAATCTAATATTGAATCTATGCTATTGCCCTTTAAAGAAGGTCATTTATCAAAGTTTGAGTCATTACTAAGGATTTGCAGATTTTTTTTAGAAAATGATTTGCTGCCGTCTTTTTAAATAAGACACATGCCTAGCCATCAGCAACAGCAGAGATGAGGGCCAGGCCCCTAAACCCTGGGGCATTCATATTGCCATCTGGGACCTCCTATGACTACTCAGAATGCCCTTGCCAGTAGATACAGACATTGAAGATGCCTGGTCAGAGACCAGCTGCCCTTTAAGACAGGAAGTGTGCTTGCCTGGACCTGAGCTTCTCAATAGCTGACAAGCAGCAAGATAGCCTTGTGAGAATAAATACTGGTGAGAACCCTCTTAGGTGGTGTTACCTCCTAAGTTTCAGAAACTAGTTCCTGATGTTCAAGCCAGAGATTTTACTGTCGTTTTTGCTCCCTTCCTGATTTCTAACTTTACAGTAACCATCCCGACAGACCTGACTGTTTTATTACCTTAGCACCTCATGCCTTAGGTTTCTAGTCAGCCTGCCCCATGGAAAATAGTGTAAAATCTACAAATTTAAAAGTAGAAGAATTAGGTGGATCTTTTTTGTCTCAGTTTCAAAGGAGAAAATGTCTTACTTCTTATGCTAGAAGGTGAAGAATATGACATCTGATTTGTAGTCCACAAAGAGATCTCACAGGACCACTTGTATTTTCATCTGCTTGAACTTTAGAATTTTCTGCTTGGGATATTAAAGTAGGAAGAACTCCATTTTCAGCCTCACAACTATTGGCAAGTGAGTGAAGTCGCTCAATCGTGTCCGACTCTTCGCGACCCCATGGACTGTAGCCTACCACGCTCCTTTGTCCATGGGATTTTCCAGGCGAGAGTACTAGAGTGGGTTGCCATTTCCTTCTCCAGAGGATCTTCCTAACCCAGGGATCGAACCTGGGTCTTCCCGCATTGTAGGCAGATGCTTTACCGTCTGAGCCACCAGGGTAGTAAAGGGGAGTTTAATTTAGAATCCAGATGCTACCTTGGGAAGAAAGTGCTTCTTTAAATGGTGGGTTGTGCTGATGTCAGGATGCATTTGTAGAATGACTTCCATGAGGGATTTTTTAAAATTAAATAATATATAACGAGACAGGATTTTTAAAACAAATGCATTTAAAAAAATTTTAATATAATATTTGCTTGGATTTCATTTGGTAAAAAGTTAATTTGAATTTGTAGAAACACTTTTAAAAGTTTATATTCCACATGATTACTGAGAAACTAAAGAGTTGTTTTGGTAATCAGTAATCAAGTCTTTAAAGGTTGTAGAAAGTCTGGCACTCAGCTATTATACCAAAGTTAAAAAAAAAAAATTGTACCTTTAAATATGACTTAAAAGCACCACTAGTAAAATATTTATTTATTTATTTTATGTTCTTAAGAATCCTACATGCTTTTCAGTATGTTAGCCCAGTTGTTATAGTAAAGGCCATCGAGCAGTCAATCCTCATTGTTTAGGCATAGTTAACTATTCCTTTCTGCATAAGAATACTATAGGTTTAACTTAAAATGAAGGAGATGTGGTGCAGGTGAAACAGACAGGAGTCAAGACCTGCCCTCAGTACCCTGGTCTGCCAGGTACTGTCTGTGACATGACAATGCTAAAGGATGGCTTTTAGCATTCTTAAGCCATAGTTGTAATCACCTGTAAAATGAAGATAACAAAATGCTTACTACACTGGGTTTTTCTGAGAATTAAATGCAGTAACATGTAAAAATGTTTGGTAAATACCAAAACATTTGTATTTGTCACAAAATATTTGGTAAATACCAAAAATTTGGATGTGAATTATTATTATTATAAATTTATCCTTAATGCTTTTCTTCTAAATCAATATGTATGTGTTTAGCATTTTGCAGTCTCATTTTCTATTACATGTTCATTTTTGTTTCTGCACCATAAACCACAGTTCTGGTAATACAGTAAGTATTCAATAAATACCCAGTAGAAAGAAGTGACAGAGAAGGCAATGGCACCCCACTCCAGTAGTCTTGCCTGGAGGATACCATAGACGGAGGAGCCTGGTGGGCTGCAGTCCATGGGGTCACTAAGAGTCGGCCACAACTAAGCGACTTCACTTTCACTTTTCACTTTCATGCATTGGAGAAGGAAATGGCAACCCACTCCCGTGTTCTTGCCTGGAGAATCCCAGGGACGGGGAAGCCTGGTGGGCTGCCATCTCTGGGATCGCACAGTCGGACACGACTGAAGCAACTTAGCAGCAGCCAGAAAGAAGTGAGACTGCTCTGTTAGCTTAAGTGGGTTGTGTAAACTGTGGGTTTTATTTTCTGTTTTTTGATGCTTTGACATCTGGGGCCTCACTGATCCTGAAGGAACTGCCCTTTCCAGGGTTAAGAAGTTCCTGGAGATAGAACGCAACTCCACCTTGAGTGTGCTTTTCAAATACAAACCACTGCAGAGCCTACTCCCAACCAACCACAATCTTTGTGGCCCTCATGCTTCAGGCTACTGTCTACCTACTCTAGTCACAGGGCCAGGTACCACACAATAAAGGACAGCCCTTATGCCCCAGAGCCATTTGAAATTATTCAAACTGGCCAATCCCAAGCCTGTTCCCCTGCCTCTGTTTCTCCTAACTCACACCTTTTCCTTTTTGTGGAAACCACAATAAAGGCCCTTGTCCACATTTCCTCTCTGTCCCTCTGCCTCCTCACCCACTCTGGGCTTCCCTGTGTGGCCTTCTGGTGCATGGTGTGCCCCTTTCTCTTGGTAACTGAGTAACTGTCTTTTCAATGACAGTCTTCTCATCTGACTATACCTTGAATTTTCTATTTATAAATTATATTTGAAAATAGTTCTATAATAATAAACTAATGATTTTTTTTAATTCTTAACGCTACAAGTCTGATTACCAAGAAATAGTATTTAATACAAAGTTTTAAAGTTTTCTTTAGAACTAACTAAAACAGAGATTCGGACTGGTATCAAGATATGTATGTGTGCAGGTGAATATATACATATGTTCATGTGTATAAAAATTTTTTTTTAACCATATTGGAAGATTACAGAAATTCTGATATGTAAGTGACCTTTACAGATCATCTTTTTGTTTATAAGAGGAAAAACTAAGACCCAAAGGGATATGTAAATTTACCCAAATCACATCTTTAGTTACTGGCAAAGTCAGGATAACCCATGTCTAACTCCCTGAGGCTTAAATAGACTAATGCAGGTGTCATAAGCATTTTTATTAGGAAGAAAATTGTTGGCAAGTTTTTCTTGCTTCCTCCCTTTCTCAAAGGAATAAGGTCTTAAAGTTAATTTTATTTTCTCCTGTCCCAAGAGGCAGTGGTTTGGTTGCTAAGTAATAGTTCGAATTGTTACAGTTTTTTCATTTAGCAGAACTAAAATTGAATATAGTTATTCAATTTTAGTTCTGCTAAATGAAAAAATTTATAACAGTTTATGAAGTAAAATATCAATTTTACTTCATAAACTGTTTTAAATTCTAGAATCCAGATATTTGTGTCTAAAATTCACTCATTCTGTATCAGAGTTCCTCTTCTCTTGTCTTACTTTTTGTTAAGATTGTCAGACTTAGAAACTTGAAACAGCTGTTGTGCTAGATACATTGTTGTAAACATTTTTCTAAAGTATTTATACTTTTATGACAAATTTGACTGGGCCAAATAATCATTTCATGAACTGAGATAATATGAGGAGAAATTGTGACATCAGTAAATTTATAATGGACAAAAAATGAGTTAGAAGTTTTGGTGAGTGTTCTAAGTCCCACCCCCCACCCCCCCCCCCCACCCCCCGCCATCTTGGCTAACGAGGCAAGAGGTAAATATACAAGATGTGGGGTGAAATAGCTTTCTGCAGTGTTCTGTATTGCTGGGTCTTGATGTAAATATTGAATCAAGTTTGGCTTTTTCACATTTGAAATAGAAAGGAGGTGTTTTTTTTTAATTTAATTTTTACTTTGTATTAAGAGTATGCTTCATCCACAATGTTGTGTTAGTTTTAGGTGTACAGCAAAGTTATTAGGTTATATACACACATATATCCATTGTTTTTCAGATTCTTTTCCCATGTAGTTTATTATGGAATATTGAATAGAATTCCCTATGTTATACAGTAGGTTCTTGTTATCTATTTTATATATAGTGGTGTGTGTATGTTAATGTGAAAGAGAAAAGTATTAGTCACTCAGTTGTGTCTGATGCTTTGCAATTCCATGGACAGTAGTTGCCAGGCTCCTCCATCCGTGGGATTCTCCAGGCAAGAATACTAGCGTGGGTTGCCATTTCCTTCTCCAGGGGATCTTCCCTACCCAGGGATTGAACCTGGGTCTTCTGCATTGTAGGCATGTTCTTTACCTTCTGAGCCACTAGGGAAGCCTACATATATTAATACCAAACTCCTAATTTATTCCTTCCCCTACCTTTCCCCTTTGGTAATAAGGTTGTTTTTGAAGTCTGTGAGTCTTTTTCTGTTTTGTAAACATGTAAATGATATTTTTTTTTTACTTTGCCTAGTATGATAATTTCCAGGTCCAGCCATGTTGCTGCAAATGGCAAAATTTCATTACTTTTTCTAATATTCCATTGTGTGTGCGTGTGTGTGTGTGTGTGTGTGTGTGATGTATTTAACCACATCTTTCTTATCCATTCCTCTGTTGATGGACATGTAGGTTTCTTCCATGTTTTGGTTATTGTAATATATATAGTGCTGCAGTGAATATTGAGGTGCATGTATATTTTCAAATTGTGATCTTCTGCAAATATATGCCCAAGAGTGGAATTACTGGATAGTTTTATGTTTAGCTTTTTAAGGAACCACCTCCATAACTGTTTTCCATAATGATGGTACCAATTTTAGATTCTCACCAACAGTGTAGGATGGTTCCCTTTTCTCTGTACCCTCTACAGCATTTACTATTTGTAGACTCTTTAATGATGGGCATTCTGACTGGTGCGAGGTGATAACCTCCTTGTAGTTTTGGTTTGCATCTAACAATTAGCATGTTGAGCATCTTTTCATGTGCCTTTTGGTCATCTGTATGTCTTTTTTGGAAAAATGTCTGTTTAGATCTTCTGCCCATTTTTTTAAAATTTAAATTTATTTGTTTTAATTAGAGGCTAATTACTTTACAATATTGTATTGGTTTTGCCATACATCAACATGAATCCGCCACGGGTGTACACGTGTTCCCAATCCTGAACCCCCTCCCACCTCCCTCCCCATACCATCCCTATGGGTCATCCCAGTGCACCAGCCCCAAGCATCCTGTATCCTGCATCAAACTTGGACTGGCAATTCTTTTCTTATATGATATTATACATGTTTCAATGCCATTCTCCCAAATCATCCCCCACCTCCACCGAGTCCAAAAGACTGTTCTATACATCTCTTGTCTCTTTTGCTGTCTCACATACAGGGTTATTGTTACCATCTTTCTAAATTCCATATATATGTGTTAGTATACTGTATTGGTGTTTTTCTTTCTGGCTTACTTCACTCTGTATAATAGGCTCCAGTTTGATCCACCTCATTAGAACTGATTCAAATGTATTCTTTTTAATGGCTGAGTAGTACTTCATTGTGTATATGTACCACAGCTTTCTTATCCATTCCTCTGCTGATGGACATCTAGGTTGCTTCCACGTCCTGGCTATTAGAAACAGTGCTGCGATGAACATTGGGGTACACGTGTCTCTTTCAATTCTGGTTTCCTCAGTGTGTATGCCCAGCAGTGGGATTGCTGGGTCATATGGCAGTTCCATTTCCAGTTTTTTAAGGAATCTCCACACTGTTCTCCATAGTGGCTATACTAGTTTGCATTCCCACCAGCAGTGTAAGAGGGTTCCCTTTTCTCCACATCCTCTCCAGCATTTATTACTTGTAGACTTTTGGATCGCAGCCATTCTGACTGGTGTGAAATGGTACCTGATTGTGGTTTTGATTTGCATTTCTCTGATAATGAGTGATGTTGAGCATCTTTTCATGTGTTTGTTAGCCATCTGTATGTCTTCTTTGGAGAAATGTCTTAGTTCTTTGGCCCATTTTTTTTGATTGAGTCGTTTATTTTTCTGGAATTGAGCTGTAGGAGTTGCTTGTATATTTTTGAGATTAGTTTTTTGTCAGTTGCTTCATTTACTATTATTTTCTCCCATTCTGAAGCCTGTCTTTTCACCTTGCTTATAGTTTCTTTTGTTGTGCAGACGCTTTTAAGTTTAATTAGATTCCATTTGTTTATTTTTGCTTTTATTTCCAATATTCTGGGAGGTGGGTCATTAGAGGATCCTGCTGTGATGTATGTTGGAGAGTGTTTTGCCTATGTTCTCCTCTAAGAGTTTTATAGTTTCTGGTCTTATGTTTAGATCTTTAATCCATTTTGAGTTTATTTTGTGTATGGTGTTAGAAAGTGTTCTAGTTTCATTCTTTTACAAGTGGTTGAGCAGTTTTCCCAGCACCACTTGGTAAAGAGATTGTCTTCTCCATTGTATATTCTTGCCTCCTTTGTCAAAGATAAGCTGTCCATAGGTCATGGGTTTATCTCTGGGCTTTCTATTTTGTTCCACTGATCTGTATTTCTGTCTTTGTGCCAGTACCATACTGTCTTGATGACTGTGGCTTTGTAATAGAGCCTGCAGTCAGGCAGGTTGATTTCTCCAGTTCCATTCTTCTTTCTCAAGATTGCTTTGGCTATTCAGGGTTTTTTTGTATTTCCATACCAATTGTGAAATTATTTGTTCTAGCTCTGTGAAAAATACCGTTGGTAGCTTGATAGGGATTGCATTGAATCTGTAGATTGCTTTGGGTAGTATACTTATTTTCACTATATTGATTCTTCTGATCCATGAACATGGTATATTTCTCCATCTATTAGAAGTCCTCTTTGATTTCTTTCACCAGTGTTTTATAGTTTTCTATATATAGGTCTTATTGGGCTGTTTGTTTTGTTTTGATATTGAGGTACATGAGCTCTTTGTATATTTTGGAGATTAATCACTTGTTGGTCATTTCATTTGCAAATATTTTCTCCCATTCTGTGGATTGTATTTTCATTTTGTTTATGGTTTACTTTGCTGTTCAACAGCTTTGAGGTTTAGTTTGGGTCCATTTGCTTATTTTTGTTTTTATTTTCTTTAGGAAGTAAATCCCAAAAGATATTGCTGCAATTGATATCAAAAAGTGTCCTGCCTATGTTTCCCTCTAAGAGTTTTATAATATCCAGTCTTTAATCGATGTTTGGTTTATTTTTGTGTATGGTGTTAACAGAACGTTCTACTTTCATTCTTTACTTGTAGCTGTCCAGTTTTCCCAGCACCACTTACAGAACAGACTGTCTTTTCTCCCTTTTATAGTCTTGCCTCCTTTGTTGCCGATTAGTTGACTGTTAGTGAATGGGTTTATTTCTGGGTGCTCTATCCTGTTCCATTGATCTCTGTGTGTTTGGTGAAAATATCATACTGTTTTGATGACTGTAGTTTTGTAATATAGTTTGAAGTCCTCCAGCTTTGTTGTTCTTTCTCAGGACTGCTTTAGCTGTTTGGAGTCTTCTGTGTTTCCATACAAATTTTACAATTTTTTGTTTTAATTCTGTGAAAAAATGCCAATTTGATTTGATAGGGATTGCATTGAATCTATAGATTGCCTCAGGTAGTATAGTTTTGACATTTTGACAGTACTGATTCTTCCAATCCAAGAACATGGTATGTCATTATCTGTTTGTGGTATCTTCGATTTCTTTCATCAGTGTCTAACAGATTTCAGAGTACAGGTCTTTTGTGTCTTTAGGTAAGTTTATTCCTATGATTTTATTCTTTTTGATGCAGTGTTAAGTGGGGTGGTTTCCTTAATTTCTCTTTTTGATCTCTCATTGTTAGTGTGTAGAAATACAAGCGATTTCTGTGTATTAATTTTATATCCTGCAACCTTACTGAATTAATTGATGAGCTCTAGTAATTCTCTGGTAGTGTCTTTAGGATTAGAAAGGAGAGGTGGCTTTAAGTTGGTCCTCCATACGGACAGTAGTGGTAGTTCTCCATTTCCTCAGTAAACTGAACTAAATGTGATGTAATTAGATTGAAAGGAAAAATTTAGCTTAAACTAAAGAAATGCATTTGTAATAATGTAAATGATTAAATAGGGCACAACTTATTGAGGGAGGATTTAAACCTCTGCCCTTCAGAAGTTTTTATGTATTAACTACCTGTCAGATTGGAGAAGGAAATGGCAAACCATTCACTATTCTTGCCAGGAGAATCCCATGGACAAAGAAACCTGGTGGGCTATATTTCACGGGGTCGCAAAGAGTCGGACACGACTGAAGTGACTTAGCACACACGCACCTGTCAGATTGTTCTAGAATTGCATGTCAGCTGCTCCCCAGGGATCCTGTTTTCTAAAGTAAGAAATATTAAATTTTTTGATCATAGAATAAAGCACTTAGCAACGTCTATATACTGCAACCTTAAATCATGGAGGAATGATATTGAATAATAACCTGATACACTTGGGGAACTCGTGGACTTAAATTTTTTTCCCACTTCATACCAGATTTCCCATCTCCTTTTTTCTTGCCAGCTCTTGCACCTGATCTGCTAGAGGTTCTGAAACGCTGTTATTGCTGTAGCATTCAGCTTTTGTAATTGAAAATGTGGCTGTAAGTTGGAGCTAAGTAATGGTTCCCTATACTGCTTCTAACAGTAACCTGGTTATCTTTGCTTCCTCCTCTGTGCATAGACAGTGCCTTGCATATAGTTACAGCCTGAGATGTCCACTTACTGTTAGTCGCTCAGTAGTGTCTGACTGACTCTTTGCAACCCCCAAGTACTGTAGCCTGCCAGGCTCCTCTGTCCATGTGATTTTCCAGGCAAGAATATTGGAGGAGATAGCCATTTCCTTCTCTAGGGAATCTTCCTGACTGAAGGATCAAACTCATATCTGCTTTGCAGACAGATTCTTTACCATTGAGTCACCAGAGAAGTCCCTGCTTATAGTTTGTGCTTAATAAATATTTGACTCAGTAGATGCAGCTCTGTTTTTTTTTTTAATTGTATTTAAAATACTTGATTCTGTTTTTTATATAGTATGTGGTCATTTTTCAAAATCTGTCAACTGTTTCAAGGACTGATACTCATTTTAACTGTAATAAAAATAAGCTTATAGAAACTTTGGATTTCACCTTTTAGAATGCTTTGCCTTTTTTGTTAACTGAATAAAATACTTTATTATGTCATGGTAGTGTGAAAATCTCATTCTGTATTGCTGTAAAATCTTTTGATTTTATTTAATGACATTCTATATTGAGTTTTGTATTTATTGTAATTGCTAATAAAAGTTACCTTAAACAGTTTTTTCTTGTGTTTTAGTATTATAGTTCCTTTTTGTACTGAAATGTGAGATAAACGTTGGACAGCCATAGTCCAGATAAGATAAATCTGGCCAAATTTTACACTTTGTTGTTTAGGATATTAAATTCACTCATAATTCTTTGTTTATTAATTAAAACTAAAACTTTTAAGTGATACAAAACTACTAGTGGCCTTTGGAAGAATATAACTAAATGCAGTTTTGGTTCCAAGCTGTCTTTGTTTTTAGAGGATTTACTAGGTCTAGAAATAAGAACACTTGCATGTTCCTTTCCTTTTCAAAATCAGAAGTAAGCAGTCAGGAGTATTCCTTAGTAATGAATAGATCATTATCTGCCCAAGCTGATAAAGCACATTGAATTTTTCCAAGGGACAGCAGAGTAGAAATAGAAAATAATAATTAAACTCCCTAATGTGACAAAGGGGATAGGAATATGAAATCCACTGGGTTTTTTAAAATTAGTTCTTTCTTTAACTTTATATAATTTATTTCATAGTTATTTCTGTATATCATGGTTAAGTGTAGAAATTATCTTGATACACCTTAGCTGTGAATATTTAAATGAAATACAGGTATCTTATAAATTCATGCATGGCCTTTTGGAGCTTTATTGTGGTGAAGAAATTAAAAGGACAATATAAACTTAATTCTTAGAACTATTTTGAAGAGGAAATGTAGAGATCAGTTGTTAAGAATTAGGCTTTGATTATAATTTTACAGTGGAGCTCATTCATTTCCTTGTCTGCACACATCTTTAAATTATTTAAGTTAGTCTCTTCCATCAAATGAGCAAACAGTTCTGTCTTTTAAGGTTTATTTCTGTAAATGAGTTTTCAAGTTAATCATACTCTGAATTTTTATAAGTGAACAGAATCTTTTCTTTGCCTATGTTCTAATTCCCCCACAAATATGCCAAATGTTATTTCAGTTCAAGAAAGTCAATATAGTTTTAAAAATTCTCCCCCTACTCCTCCGAAGGTGTGCTCATATTCATCTCATCTTAATTGGAAGTGAAAAGAGGTGACTAGTACAGAATTGCCCTCAACTGAAGATGGGGCTGGATTACATTTCAGAGGATGTAGGATGGCTCTTACATGGTTAGAATGATCCTCTCTATGGTTTTAGAGAAAATTTGTGGCAGGTTTATGTATACTTGGAAGTAGACAGCTAGTCTTTCCTGGTTGCTCAGTTTCCTATTAGAGATAAATCTTAGAATAGCTGTCTATATGGGATTAGGCTGATTCGTGACAGCCTAACAGTGCTGGCCTAGCCTCTTTTGGCCCTGAACTACACAACTGTTTTAAGCCATGAGCCTAGGAACTGACAGAGCATACTGTACCCTTGTAGCACTGAGTGCCACTTCTGTATTTCCCAGCCTGGACAGGTCAACTGTAAACTTCAGTGCATTTAAGGCTCTCATTCAAGGGACTTTCCTAGTAGTACAGTGGCTAAGACTCCATGCTGCCCTCACAGGGGCCTCAGGTTCAATTCATTGTCCAAGAACTGGATCTCACTTGCCACAACTAAGACCTAGCACAGCCAATAAGGAAAAAAAACTTTTTTTTTAAAGACTTGCCATTCTAAAGTTTTAGGAATCCATACCAACTCTATACAGGCTAGTTTGCTTTAACATACCACATTTTATTAAAATACATATCATTGGTGGGGGAAGATAATTAAAATCCAAACCTTATATTTTATTAATACCTGTTTATTGCTTGTTTGGGTAAACTGCCTATAAAACAGAAAAATTCCATAATTTGATGATCATTGTTACAAAATTTTGCTGTGTTCAGACGCCAGTGCATTGAATTGGCACACCAGCGCCAATCCCTGATACTGTGATTGCCTTTACACATGTTCTGCACTCTCATATCAGATTACTTTTTTTTCCTGTTTCCTATCACTGAGTTGTTAGCATTCCTGGTTGCTGATTTCTCTTTTCCTTATTATTATCTCTCAACTACATCTCTTTTGTGTGAGTAGTCCTTAAGTTCCTACTAAGTGTAGCCACAGGGCTAAATTCCTAGAACATCAAAGATGGTAAAAGACATAGTCCCTGCCTTCAGAAAAAGCTTCTGTTCTATGAGGAGACAGAATATTTATTAAAATTATAGATGGTGCATAGAAATAATACATAGTGGCACATAGTAAAAGTAAGCTAAATGATAAGAGGTGTTACATTGAAATTAAAAGTTGGAGGATGTCACTGAGAGACAAGATGGAAATAAAGGTTTTCCAAGGAAAGTTTTCATGCAAAGGTGGGCACAGTAAAGGACAGAAATGGTATGGACCTAACAGAAGCAAAAGATAAGAAGAAGAGGTGGCAAGAATACACAGAAGAACTGTACAAAAAAGATCTTCACGACCCAGATAATCACGATGATGTGATCATTCACCTAGAGCCAGACATCCTGGAATGTGAGGTCATGTGGGCCTTAGGAAGCATCACTATGAACAAAGCTAGTGGAGGTGATGGAATTCCAGTTGAGCTATTTCAAATCCTGAAAGATGATGCTGTGAAAGTGCTGCACTCAATATGCCAGCAAATTTGGAAAACAGTAGTGGCCACAGGACTGGAAAAGGTCCGTTTTCATTCCAGTCCCAAAGAAAGGCAAAGCCAAAGAATGCTCTAACTCCCACACAATTGCACTCATCTCACACGCTAGTAAAGTAATGCTCAAAATTCTCCAAGCCAGGCTTCAACAATACGTGAACCGTGAACTTCCAGATGTTCAAGCTGGCTTTAGAAAAGGCAGAGGAACCAGAGATCAAATTGCCAACATCCACTGGATCATTGAAAAACAAAAACATCTCTTTCTGCTTTATTGACTATGCCAAAGCCTTTGAGTGTGTGGATCACCACAAACTGTGGAAAATTCTTCAAGAGATGGGAATACCAGACCACCTGACCTGCCTCTTGAGAAATGTGTATGCAGGTCAGGAAGCAACAGTTAGAACTGGACATGGAACAACAGACTGGTTCCAAATAGGAAAAGGAGTACATCAAGGCTGTATATTGTCACCCTGCTTATTTAACTTCTGTGCAGAGTACATCATGAGAAACGCTGGGCTGGAAGAAACACAAGCTAGAATCAAGATTGCTGGGAGAAATATCAATAACCTGAGATATGCAGATGATACCACCCTTATGGCAGAAAGTGAAGAAGAACTAAAGAGCCTCTTGATGAAAGTGAAAGTGGAGAGTGAAAAAGTTGGCTTAAAGCTCAACATTCAGAAAACAAAGATCATGGCATCTGGTTCCAGCACTTCATGGCAAATAGATGGGAAAACAGTGGCTGACTTTATTTTGGGGGGCTCCAAAATCACTGCAGATGGTGACTGCAGCCATGAAATTAAAAAACGCTTACTCTTTGGAAGAACAGCTATGACCAACCTAGACAGCATATTAAAAAGCAGAGACTTACTTTGCCAACAAAAGTCTGTCTAGTCAAAGCTATGGCTTTTTCAGTAGTCATGTATGGATGTGAGAGTTGGACTATAAAAAAAGCTGAGCACCAAAGAATTGATGCTTTCAAACTGTGGTACTGGAGTACACTCTTGAGAGTCCCTTGGACTGCAAGGAGATCCAACCAGTCCATCCTAAAGGAGATCAGTCCTGGGTGTCCATTGGAAGGACTGATGTTGAAGCTGAAACTCCAGAACTTCGGCCACGTTATGGGACGAGCTGACTCATCTGAAAAGACCCTGATGCTGGGAATATTTGAAGGCAGGAGGAGAAGGGGACAACCGAGGATGAGATGATTGGATGGCATCACCGACTTAATGAATATGAGTTTGGGTAAACTCCCGAAGTTGATGAAGACAAGGAGGCCTGGTGTGCTGCAGTCCATGGGGTCACAAAGAGTCAGACACAACTGAGCAACTGAACTGAACTGAACTGAAGCCTAGGAACCTTGAACTGTTTCTTGAAGGAAGGGAAAGTCCTCCCAAAAGTGTGAAGTAAGAAGGAATGCATTATTGGCCAAAGAAACATCCGGGGCAGAAGAGAAGAAGTGGAAATGTAATTTACCTATTTAAGACAAAATTGGTAAAGCCTCTTAGTGGAGATTTTGAGGAAAATGGTAGAAGGTGCACTTGGCAGGGTTGGTAGAAGTTTGGTTATAGACTGAGAATGTCAGACCAAAGTCTGACTGGGGACAAATGACTGAAACAGTGTGTGAATGTGTTAATTTTTGGAGGGATAGAGGAAGTTTCATTTATGAAGAGTTATTTTAGTTTTATTATCTAGCAGATACTGGAAAAACTGGAAAGCCAATTTTGGGACCATATAGTTAGTTCTGATATCAGTGATGGGAGATCTGAACTTGGGTGTAAAATGTGATTCAAGAAACTTGAAGAGAACAATTGACAGGATGTAATGCATGAATATAGAGAATAAATAATAAGTTTAAGGTAATTCTTAAGAGTTTGAGCCCAGGTGACCATGAAAATGATTGTACCATTAAAAGAAAGTGACGTTGAGAAAAACAAAGTGATGAACTTGAGTTTTGTTAATTGTTAAGGTTGTTAAAAGTACAGTATTCCGTTGGAGATGTCCAGTTTATATTTGGAGGTTGGATCTGAGAAGAGGGATCATAGTTGTCATTCTGAATTTGAGGAGAGTCTTCCACATAGAGATGGTAGTTGAAGTTATGGCAGTATGTGAGATTGATGAGGGAAACAGTTTTGAGTTTGAAGTGCAGTAGAATGAGAACTAGCCTTAGGGTTACACTCAGTCTTCTGGGGACAAAGAAGAAAGTTGAGTCGAGAAGTGAGATCAGTCAGGGAGATAGGAAGAGGACAAGATTGTATGTCAGCAACTAAGAGGAATCTCAGAATGTTGAATATTGAAAAGATGACTTGGAGAGTGAGTGTTGATATAAGTTCATTGGATTTTGTGTTTGAAAGTTTTAAAACTTTTTTATTTTGGCCGTGCTCGGTCTTCATTGCTGCTCATGCTTTTAATTGCGGTGAGCAGGGGCTACTCTTTGTTGCAGTGCTTGGGCTCCTCCTTGCAGTATCTTTTCTTATTGTGGAGCATCCCCTGCAGATAATGTACTGTATAATCCAACGAGAGAATTTGCAAGAAATGTTTCTCAAGGAAGTGATATAGGATGACAAAAAATTAGCCAGGTTAGCAAAGAAAGGATATTCCAGGCAAAAGGTCAGAGTCATGTAATAGCATGATGTGATCAGGAAATCACAGGTGGTTTTTCATGTGTTCATACCAAGAGTTTATGTGCAGGAGTCATGGTGGCAAATTCCAGGACATGGAGATTCTTCCCTTGTCATGATACAGCATTTAAAAGCTTGGAGGAGCTTTCAGGGGACCTTAAGAAGAATATCGTGGTCAAATACACATTTCAGGTTGCACAGTATGGACTTGGATGGGAGAAGACTAATCTGATTTCAAGGAGATTGGTTCACTAGAAATATAGAACTAGTGGAGAGGAAAAGCCTGGAGAGAGAGAAGAGAAGATGATTTCTGAGGCAGTAGAAAACACCAGATTGTTTTCAGAGGTATTTCTGACGGGAATTACCAACAGACATGACAAGTTCGAAGAAGCAAGAGATAATTGGCAAAGGATGCCAAATGAAGCCAGAAGAGGTTGCTGAATTTTCCAGTGTGTTTCCAGTCAGATTACTAGAAAACAAGGTGAAGATGAGGATGAAGTTCACAATTTGGGGAGTGAAAACGGCAGGTTAATTGATGAGAGAAGAGGCATATGGAACTTGACTTGGAAAGCAGTTCTGATTGATGATAGAGTTGGAGCTGAGGTTCTGCTTGTAGGAGATACTTTGAGCATAGAACTGATTTTACTTTCCTGACCTGCTTCCCTCCTTGATTCCTTTATCTCAGTTGATGGGCTCATTCTCTTATTTGTGACCCAGACCAGGATTCTTAAGGACTGACCTGATCTTAGCCAGAGTTTGTAGTGATGTAGTCTGGCTAAAATCACTAAGGTTTGTAGCTTTATGCCTGAACTTTGGAATTAGACAGACTTTGATTCACATTTTGGTTTTACCACCTAGATGCCACTCAAGTGTTTTTCTGGGTATGATGTCCACATCTGTAAAATGGTAATAATCATGTTATTTTAATGAGATAATAAATATAAAGTGGTTTGCACAGCACTTAGAGAGAGCACAGTGCTTAGGCTTCCCTAGTGGCTCAGTTGGTAAAGAGTCTGCCTGCAATGTGGGAGACCTGGGTTCGATCCCTGGCTTGGGAAGATCCCTTGGAGAAGGAAATGGCAGCCCACTCCAATATTCTTGCCTGGAAAATCCCATGGATGGAGGAGTCTGGCAGGATACAGTCCATGGGGTTGCAAAGAGTCGGACACAACTGAGCGACTAACACTTTAGAGCACAGGAGAGTTTTCACTAAGTGATAGCAACCATTTTTTGTTACTATTTTTTTAATACTTTATATTTTGTATATCTATAAGTTTTTATATTTTATAATTATTTTTCTTATATTGAGTTCTTTCTATGTTCTGTTCATTTTCAGGACCTCATCATCTAGAAGGTAAAATAGGTTCTTCTTAACTGGCTTCTCTGCCTCTAGCTTCTCTGTCACATACTTGACATTCCAGAGTTTTCCCGAAACTCAGATTTGATTGTGCATTCTTTTTCCCATCCTCAAAGGTTTCCAATTGCAGGTTTTTCAAGTTATTAAGACTAAAACGTTTTGTTTTCAGGAGGTGAGAGCCTAATGTGGGATAAAGTTAGTGATAGAGATCCTATCAGTTCAGGCCTACCTGTAGTGACTCTGTTACCTCTGAAGAACTGAAAAAAGTTTTACATCTTTAAAAACTATTAACATTCCATATAGAAGTAGTCCAGTTTTCCTTTGACTTTTTCCACCACCCTCTTAAATTAGTATGGTTCAATACAGAATGAGTGGAATGAGGGAAAATGAGAATTTTTCTTAAAGAAATAGATTCTGTTTAAAGAAAATACTCAGTTCCTTCTGGGGTCAGTTGCTTGCTTACTGGGAAAGGTTTCTACAGCATAAACGTTTCCTTATACAGACAAGGAGTTGAAAGAGTGGTCCTGTTAGTCTAGATAAGGGACAGGATACATAGAAATAACTAACAGTTAAAGACAAATGTATTTATTATTAATGAATTACTGAAGTATGTATATATAATTATTTAAGATGGTTTAGTAGTTTTCCTCTTTTAGGGTAGGACTTCCTAAAGTGTTCTTTGATAGAAAAATATATCTATGACCTAGCTTATAGCTTTGCAATTTCAGGAGGGTTTTCAGGTTCTGATTCTAGAGAAATTGATGTGTAAACTTAGGATACACAGGAGACTGACTTATAAACTCAAATACTGTTTTGTTTTGGTTTCAAGTATACGCTAAGAGATAAATCTTTCCAGTTACTAGAATACTCTTAATCTTCTTCTCCTGGTGTCAGTTCAGTTTAGTTGCTCAGTTGTGTCCGACTCTTTGCAACCCCATGAACTGCAGCACGCCAGGCCTCCCTGTCCATCACCAACTCCCAGAGTTTACCCAAACCCATGTCCATGAGTCAGTGATGCCGTCCAGCCATCTCATCCTCTGTTCTCCCCTTCTCCTCCTGCCCTCAAGCTTTCCCAGCATCAGGGTCTTTTCAGATGAGTCAGCTCTTCGCATCAGGTGTTCAAAGTATTGGAGTTTCAGCTTCAACATCAGTCCTTCCAGTGAACACCCAGGACTGATCTCCTTTAGGATGGTCTGGTTGGATCTCCTTGCAGTCCAAGGGGCTCTCAAGAGTCTTCTCCAACACCACAGTTCAAAAGCATCAATTCTTTGGTGCTCAGCTTTCTTTATAGTCCAACTCTCACATCCATACATGACCACTGGAAAAACCATAGCCTTGACGAGACAGACCTTTGTTGACAGATCGATGTCTCTGCTTTTTAATATGCTGTCTAGGTTGGTCGTAACTTTTTTTGCTCTTGGCAAAACTCTGTTAGCCTTTGCCCTGCTTCATTTCGTACTCCAAGGCCAAATATGCCTATTACTCCAGGTATCTCTTGACTTCCTGCTTTTGCATTCCAGTCCCCTATGATGAAAAGGACCTTTTTTTGGTGTTCTATAAGGTCTTATAGGTCATCATAGAACCCTTCAACCACTTCAGCCTCTTTGGCATTAGTGGTTGGGGCATAGACTTGGATTACTGTGATACTGTTGGAAACCAACAGAGATTATTCTGTTATTTTTGAGATTCCACCCAATTACTGCATTTTGAACTCTTATTGACTGTGAGGACTACTCCATTTCTTCTAAGGGATCCTTGCCTACAGTAGTAGATATAATGGTCATCTGAGTTAAATTCGCCCATTCCAGTCCATTTTAGTTTACTGATGCCTAGAATGTTGATGTTCTTTCTTGCCATCTCCTGTTTGACCACTTCCAATTTACCTTGATTCATGGATGTAACACTCCAGGTTCCTAAGCAATATTGTCTTTACCACACTGGACTTAACTTCCATCATCAATCACATCTACAACTGGGTGTTATTTTCACTTTGGCTCCGTCTCTTCATTCTTTCTGGAATTATTTTTCCACTCTTCTCCAATAGCATAGTGGGCACCTTCCAACCTTCATCTTTCAGTGTCATATCTTTTTGCCTTTTCATACTGTTCATGGGGTTTGCAAGGCAAGAATACTGAAGTGGTTTGCCATTCCCTTCTTCAGTGGACCACGTTTTGTCAGAACTCTCCACCATGACCCATCTGTCTTGGGTGGACCTACATGGCATGGCTTATAGTTTTATTGAGTTAGACAAGGCTGTGATCAGTTTAGTTAGTTTTCTGTGATTGTGGTTTTCATTCTGCCTTCTGATGGATAAGGATAAGAGGCATGTTGAAGCTTCCTGATGGGAGAGATATCTAAAAATATCTTTTGACGTTACCAAATATCCCCTGTAAGATAAAAATACCCCCAAGTGAGAATCAACTAGTTTAAAGAGACTTATAACTAACAATATTAGAATTTTTAATTTTTTAACAGCTTTATTGATGTTTGATTCATATATCCTATAGTACAGCCATCTAAAGTTTACATTCAGTGGCTTTTAGTATGTGTATTCAAAGAACTACATCCATCACCGTGATATAATTTTAGACATTTTCACAACCTCATAAAGAAACCCTGACACAATAGCAGTCACTTCCCATTTCTTTCTCCGTCTCTACCCCACCTCCTCAACCATAGACATACCTGGTTATCTTTTTATGTTTGGGAATGCACAGCCTTGTCTGTTTTATTATTATAAACCCTGTTTCAGAGTGTAGTTGCTGAAAATTATTTGCATCAATGTAAGGAGACATACCTTCTTTCCTTCAGAGGCTTTTGTTTAGATGGACTGTAAGTTTAATTTGTAGAGAAAATAAGCCAAAATAGGCTGATTTAAGAAACCTTTTTGAAGTTATTCAGAACAGTAAGAAGTCCATCTAGCCCTCCACAGCAAGCTTTATAGTACAGAAGTCAACAATTTTTATTTTTCCTGATTAATTCTAGTAGCTAATCTTATATCCTAGACTATATGTAAAAACATAGTTATGAGACACATGTATTTAAAATAGTATTTTGAACCTGCTTCATTATTATTAAATTATTGACTGCTATTAAATAGATCATTTTCAGTGTATTGGTAGTTGTGTTAATTTTTTTTACAGATAATTGGGACTTCTTTTATTTTTCAAAAATATAGGTCTATTTTACCTACACAGTAATGTTACCTATCACTCACTGTAAAAAAAAAACAAAAGTTGACAAATTATTTTTCCCATAAGGAGAAATACGGACCAGTTAGATTATATTCTCATTTATAAAACAAAAATATTATCTGCCCTCTTTCCCTTGAAGGGGTGGTATGAAATACTAAAAGAATCAAATCAGTACAGTCCAAAGAAATGGGCAATAAGGTTGTACCTCATCTTTTATCATTTCTACATTCCCCCTTGTGTTCCCATTGTGTTTAAATGTTGTGAAGGCATCAGTGATTTTTAAAGTGTCATTTATAGCTGACTTCACAAGGCTTGACCAAGCCTTATGTCCTTTGTTTTTAATGTGTGTGGTTAAATTTTATACATCATAGAAAATATTTTAAGCAAAACAAAGCCTCCTTTATTAAGGAGCTACACAAAAGAAAAAAACTAAGCCATAGTAGATAAATGGCAAAGGATAGGAACACCCAATTCAGAAAGGATATTCAAATGGCCAATATGTATTTGAAAAACATGTTCAGTTCTATTGGGAATCAAATAAATGCAGATTAAAGCAATAATGAAGTTCCAGATTGGGTCTGTTAATTGCTAGCAGGATTTTTCCTTTTAAAATTAGTCTTTAATATGTTAGAAATATATGGAAACATTTTCTTTGTTTAAAAAAAAGTGCACCTAGTTTAAGTAACACCAGCACTCCTGCTAACTACACTCCAATCTTAGATGCCCTTTTAGAAGTAAGCACTCTTAATCAATTTGTTATATATCCTTTCAGACTTTTTCCAATTTATTTGTGAGTGTAAAAATCAGTGTAGGAAATAAAGAGTCGGATACAACTGAGCAACTGAACTGAATGTAAAAATCAAGTAACTTCCTTTAATTCAGCTATATATTTTAGAGGTTTATTTGGGTTAGTACATAAAGATTTTTTTCATTCTTTTTGACTATTACAGAGTATTCCTATTACAATGAATGGTTCTTCTGGAAACTGTGTTAAGAATGCACTTATAGACGACAGTGGTGGTAAGGAGAGAAATTAGGAAGCTATTGTAATAAGCAAGAGAAAATGGTAGATTGGACCACCATTTTTGCGGGATAATCTGTCTCATTCCTAGAAAGATTGCCTCTGAAAAATCTGGGTGGAAATGTTCCCTGGCAGATAACAAGAAGATTATGATACTCATGAGAGGTATTTGAGCATAAACGTACAGTTTTGGGAGACATCAGCTTGTAGATAGTAGTAAAAGTTATGAAAGTGGGTAAGTAACGAGAGGAGCAAGTTAGAATGAGAAGTCGGAATTACGTGGAAATGGTTAGAGAAGTCGGAGGAACACCAGTGGTGAGTAGAATCAGAGAAGCACGAGGAGAGCATTTCAAAAAGAGGGTGGGATTAGCAGCTGCAGGTGCTCCAGTGGTGAAATAAGAACAAAGGGAAGAGTATTTTGGGGTTTACCGTCAGTGAAATTGTTTGTTCTGTCATCATTTTAGTAGAGCAATGGGTCAGACACCTAATTTCAGTAGTTTAAGAAGAGAATGGGCAATGAGGAATAAAGGAGTATAGGTAAATCTGATAAGAATGTGATGTCAGTTTAGGTTTAAGTGCTGATAGGGAGAGCTAACAAAGAGGACAAGCTTCTGAGGATGTAGGGACTTAGCTCCAACAGCCAAGTTTTAAGGACGGCGTGGTCAGTGGTGTAATGTGCAGCAGTGCAGTCTTACGTGCATTGAGATGATGCACTTTGGATTTGGCCATTAGGAGGAAATTAGTGAGTCAGGAGCCAAGTCCCTGTGGTAGAGTCCTTTGAATGGCAGACTTTGGTCAGTGGGGAATAAATGAAAGTTTTATTGAGCATGGAAGTGATATGATCACAATGGCATTAAAATGTTTTCTTCTTTTAAACTCTTTTTCGTTAAGCTTATGTTATTGAGTGGCTTATGTTAAATTGACTAGTATTTTGGTCATCTGATGCAAATAGCTGACTCATTGGAAAAGTCCCTGATGCTGGGAAAGATTGAGGGCAGTAGAAGGGGAGGACAGGATGAGATGGCTGGATGGCATCACTGATGGAATAGACAGGAACCTGGGCAAACTCGGGGAGACGGTCAGGGACAGAGAGGCCTGGCGTGCTGCAGTCCATGGGGTCATAAAGAGTCGGACACAACTGGGGGACTGAACAACAACTACAGTTGAGTGGCTGCTGTGTGCTGGGCTCTGTTCTACATCTGAGGATGCAACAGTGAACATAACAGACAGGATTTCTGTTCCTGTGACCTGTGACATCCAGGAGTGAGGTGAAGACAGAAAAAATAATAAAAGACACAATAATTTAAATAAGACAAAACTTGATGATGAAACAGACTGAGGGGAAACTATTTTAGATGTTGTGGTCAGGAAGGGCATTTTCTAAAGAGGAGAGATTTGAACTATGATCAGACTGTTACTAAGGAGTCAGTTGTGCAAAGATCTGGGTGCAGAGGCATCTTGGCCCAGACTGGAGAGTGTGCAAAGGCCCTAAGAAGGGAATGAGCTCAATTTGTTTGAGCACCAGAGAAAAACGTCTGTTCTGTGGTTTTAGTGACAGAATCTAATAATCATGCATGGTTTTGCATTTAGTTAATAACTACTTAATAAAATAAAAGACTCATCAATAAAGAATTGTTTGCCTAATTTAAAGTATTTAGGAATGAGAAATGTCCATAAAACTAAATCCTTTGTTCAGTTACTTTTTACTCTTGTGATTTCATGGAGTGAATAAGGTATGTTGCTGACTGTGAAAATGGTAATAATAATACTTTCTATTTATGTAATATCTTTCATCCAAGGATCTTAAATAGTGTCTTCCAGATCCTCACAACAGTTCTGTGAGGTAGGTAAGTTGCAAGGATCATTAGTCTTCATTTTATAGATGGAGAAATTAAGCCCCAAGAGGATTTAATGATTTATGTATGGTCCCATCAACCAGATATGGAGGCAGCCTGAGCTGCTAAGGTTAGAATATTATATTTTAGGGGGATCAACATAGTATAAATCATTAACACTTTTGCTTTTGTACTTTACACAGATTATCTGTTAAAATAAATATCCTAGTTTTTAAGTGTCCATATGGAAGTCTTTTTAATCCTTTTTTTAGGAATATAAAACATTGTAATACTCTTTTTCCCCCTCTCATTTTTAGGTCAGCAGCAAGGACAAGATGGAGTGAAAGTCCAACAAGCTACCATAGCTCCTGTAACTGTAGCAGTTGGAGGAATTGCTAATGCAACGATAGGTGCTGTTAGTCCTGACCAACTCACACAAGTGCATTTGCAGCAAGGCCAGCAGGCTTCTGATCAAGAAGTGCAGCCTGGCAAGAGGCTTCGAAGAGTTGCCTGTTCCTGTCCTAATTGTAGGGAAGGAGAAGGAAGGTAAATGCTCTGTTGCCACCACCCAACTCTGTGCAGGCTAGTATAATAATAATTAACATGTAATGAACAGTTAGATGTAATGAAGGCACATAGGATGTTCATTAAAACCAAGCCATTGGCTGAGAGCTTTGACTGTTGGAACATCACTAGCTTTGTAACCCAAGAGTTGAGATATAATATTGTTATGAAAGGAATTGAATAGAGCTAGTCTAGGAATGGGATTTCGGTGGTTCTTTACCATGTATCTTATACTTTCTCTTAATGGTTTTCTTTTTTCATTTATTTTGTAAAATTTTAAAACAACTATATTGATATAAAACTTACATGCCATACGATTCACTCATTTAAGCTGTACATTTCAGTGGTTTTTAATGTATTCACCGAGTTGTACATCCATCACCACAATTTTAGAACAGTTTTATTCCCCTGAAAACAAATTCTGTATTTTTTAGCCATCACTCCCTCATCCCTCCCAGCTCAAGGCAACCACTGAACTAATTTCTGTCTACAGTTTTGCCTGTTCTAGACATTTATATAAAGGGAAGCACATAATATGTGGTTTTTGTGACTAATTTCATCCACTTTGTGTGTTTTCAAAGTTTATCTGTACTATTGCATATGTCAGTATTTCATTCTTTTTACTGAACAAAATAATATTCCATTTTATAGATAATACAGGATTTTACTTATCCATTCATCAGTTGGTGGACATTTGGAATTTTTCCATCTGTTGGCTATTATGCTGCTATAAATATTCTTACATATATATGTTATGTATGGGCTTCCTCAATGGCTCAGCAGCTGTAAAGAATCTGCCTGAAGTACAGGAGACACAGGTTTGAATCCTGGATCAGGAAGATCCCCTGGAGTTATGAAATGGCATCCCACTCCAGTATTCTTGCCTGGAAAATCCCCTGGACAGAGAAGCCTGGCTGGCTACAGTCATTGGGGCCACAAAGAATCAGACACAACTTAGCAACTAAGCATGCACACACACAAATACTTATACAAGTTTTTGTTTTTGATTTGCATTTCCATGATGACAAATAATGTAGCATATGCTTTTGTGTGTGTACTCTTGGCCATCTGTGTGTCTTCTTCAGAGAATTATCTATTAAGATCTCATGCTCATTTTAATTATTTGTGTTTTTATTATTGAATTATAATATGAGTAGTTCTTTATATATTCTTGATACAGGTTCTTTATCAGAGATATGATTTGAAATAATTTTTTTTTCAGTTTGTGAGTTGTCTTTTCACTTTCTTTTTTAGTATCTTTTGAAGCAGAAAAGTGTTTAATTGTGGAGTCCAGTCTTGTTTTTGGATGCTTCTGCTTTTGGTGTCATATCTAAGAATCCATTGCCGTATCTGTTGTCTCAAATCTGATGTTTTCCTAGAAGAGTTTTATAGTTTTTGTTGTTACATTTAGGTCTTTTGTCCATTTGGAGGTTAATTTTTGTAAATGATGTTAGGTAAGGGTTCATCCAACACCATCTGTTAAAAAACTATTCCTTCCCCATTCATTGAATAGTTTTGGCACCCTTGTCAAAAATCAGTTGATCATAGACATGTAGATTTATTTCTAGACTCTCAGTTCTATTTCAGTGAGCTGTATGTCTGTCTCTATACCAATACCACACTGTGTTGATGACTTTGGCTTTGTGGTAACTTTTAACATTTGGGCATATGAGTCTTCCAGCTCACCCAGTATGAAAGCATTTTTGATTGTGTCAGATGCTTTTCTTCATCTGTTGAGATGATCATGTAGTTTTGTTTTTTTATTATATCAGTATATTATATGACATTAACTGATTGTCAGATGTTAAAGTACTTTTGCATTTACAGGATAAATACAACTTGGTCATGCTATGTAATTCTGTTATATGTTCCTGGATTTGGTTTTTCACTATTTTGTTGGGGATTTTTACATCTGTGTCCATGAGTGATATCAGTTTGTGGTTTTCTTATCTTGCCTGGAAAATCCCATGGACAGAGGAGCCTGATAGGCTACAATCCATGGGGTCGCAAAGAGTCGGACTCGACTGAGCAACTTCACTTTATATTGTCTTTGGTTTTGGCAAGGGTATTATTGGCTTCTTGAAATGAGTTGGGAAGTTTTCTTGTCCAGTTTTAATTTTTTAAAGAGTTTGTGGTGATGTTCAGTCACTAAGTCATGTCTGACTCTTTGCAACCCTGTGAACTGCAGCATGCCAGACTCCTCTGTCCTTCACATCTCCTGGAGTTTGCTCAAATTCATGTCCATTGAGCCCGTGATAGTATCTCAACAGAGATCGTCCTCTGCTGCCACCTTCTTTTTGCCTTCAGTCTGTCCCAGTATCAGGGTCTTTTCAAAAGTCAGCTTTTTGCATCCGATGGCCAAAGTTTTGGAGCTTCAGCATCAGTCCTCCCATTGAATATTCAGAGTTGATTTCCTTGGGGATTGACATGAAGTCAGCCCCAGATATTCATTGGAAGGATATTCACTGGGAAGAATATTCATTGGGAAGTCTTCTCTCCAGTTTGATTTTGTTTGAAAGAGTGTGAAGAACTGGTATTAATTTTTAAAAGTGTTTATGAACCTGTGAAGCTCACTGATCCTGGGCTTTTCTTGTGAATACTTTTTTGACTGCTAATTCATCCTGTTTACTTGTTTTGAATTGTATCTTGTTCTTGAGTCAGCTTTGGTACTTTTTATATTTCTAAGAATTTGTTCATCTGATAGTTTTTAAGTAATTGGCATACACTTGTTCTTGGTATCCCCATATAATCATTTTTATTTCTGTGAGGTTGGTAGTGATGTTCCCTTTTTCATTTCTGATTCTAGTAATTTGAGTCTTCTCTTTTTTATTTTTCTTTGTTAATCTCCTTAACAGCTGTAAGTTTAGTTGACCTTTTCAAAGAATTAGCTTTTGGTTCCATTCGTTTTCTCTTTGCTTACTGTTTTTGTATTCTCTAATTCATTAGTTTCTGCTCTTTTATTATTTTCTTTCTTTTATTATTTTCTTTCTTCTGCTTGCTTTATTTTAGATTTAATTTGCTCTGTTTTCATTGTCTTAAGGTGAAAAGTTAGGTTATTTATGATCTTTTTTCCTTCCAGTTTTGCTGAGATATAATTGACATACAGCACTGTATAAATGTAAAGTGTACAGCATAATAATATGACTTAATATGTCATGAAAAGGTTATCATAAGTTGAGTGAACATCATCTTGTATAGCTGTAAAATTAAATAGGAAGAAAAATTTCCTTGCAATGAGGATTCTTAGGATTTACTGTCTTAACAATTTTCATATATAACATGTAGCAGTGTTAATTATATTTATCATGTATTACATCCCTAGTACTCAGTTATCTTAGAACTGGAAGTTTATACCTTCTGACTGCTTTGATCCATTTCCCCATCCTCTGGTAACCACAAATTTGGTCTCTTTTTTTCTGTGAGTTTGTTAGTTCCTGTTTTACGATATAGTGAATCAAGGTCTGTATAGTCAAAGCTATGGTTTTTCCTGTAGTCATGTTTGGATACGAGAGTTGGACCATAAAGAAGTCTGAGTGCCGAAGAATTGATGCTTTCTAAATGTGGTTGTGCCTTGGACTGCAAGGAGATTAGACCATTCAATCCTAAAGTTAATCAACCCTGAATATTCATTGAAAGGATTGATGCTGGTGCACCAGTACTTTGTCCACCTGATGTGAAGAGCTGACTCACTGGAAAAGACCCTGATGCTGGGAAAAATTGAGGGTAGGAAGAGAAGAGGGTGACAGAGGAGGAGATGGTTGGATGACATCACTGATTGAGTGGACATGAGTTTGAGTAAATTCCGGGTAATGGTGAAGGACAGGGAAGCCTGGTGTGCACAGTCCATAGGGTTGCAGAGAGCCAGACAAGGCTTAGCAACTGAACAGTTTCTGTACGTTTCACAGTAATCACAATTCTATGATATATCACTGTACAAAATTATTGCATAGCTATTGACCATATTCCTCACATTGAATATTTCATCCCCTTGACTCATTTACTTTTTTAACTGGAAGCTTGTGCCTCTCAGTTTCCCTTGCCTTATTTTCCCCTCTCCCACTCTGGCAGCCACCCCTTTGTTCTCTATAACTATGTTTCTATTTCGTTATGTTTGTTAATTTGTTTACTTTTTTTGATTCCACATATAAGTAAAAGCATTCAGTATTTGTCTTTTTCTGACTTGTTTCATTGGAGGTCCATCCGCATTGTCACAAATGGCAAGATTCCATTCCTTTTGATGACTGAGTAATACTATATTGTGTGTGTGTGTATACACACATTCATATATATATGTATATTTTTTTTATCCACTCATTTATTGATGGGCGTTTTGGTGGCTTCTGTATTTTGGCTACTGTGAATAAGGATACAGTTAACACAGGGTGTTTGTATCTTTTCTAATTAGTGTTTCATTCTCTTTGGTTAAATACCTAGGAGTGGCATTCCGGGGCTTAGGGTCATTCTATTTTTAAGTTTTTGAGGAGTATCCACACTGTTTTCCATCGCAGCTATACAAATTTACATTCCCAACAACAGTGCATGAAGGCTCCCTTTTCTCCACTTTTGTTATTTGTTATTGTCTTTTGGATGATAGCCATTCTGACATGTTTGAGGTAAGATCTTTTTAAATATAGGTATTTACAGCTATAAGTTTCCCTCTGAGCATCAGTTTATGTGTATGGTCTAAGTTTTGGTATGTTGTGTTTTTGTTTTCCTTCATCTCAGTGTCTTTTGATTTCTTCTTTGACCCACTGATTATTTAGGAGTATACTGTTTAATTTCCAGGTATTTATGAATTTCCCAGTTTACTCCTATATAGTGATTTCTTGTTTCAGTTCATTGTGGTCAGAAAATTTTGTTATTTCTGTCTTTTTAAATTTATTGAAATTTGTTTCACATTGTAGCATCTGATCTATCATGAAGAGTATCCATGTGCACTTGAGAAGAGTGCTCTTATTGGATGAAGTGTTCTCTGGATGTCTGTTAGGTCTAATTCATTTATAGTGTTATTCAGGTCTTTTACTTCCTTACTGATTTTCTTCCTAGTTGTTTTGTGGAAATATTGAAGATAATTGAAACTTGCAATTACTAGCATTGAATTATCTGTTTCTCCTTTCATTTTCTGTCAATTTTTACTTCTCTTTTGGCCCTCTCTTGTTTCTATTGTTTAAGTGAATGTATGTTTATAATAGATAGGGAAACAGTGGAAACAGTGTCAAACTTTATTTTTCTGGGCTCCAAAATCACTACAGATGGTGACTGCAGCCATGAAATTAAAAGACGCTTACTCCTTGGGAGGAAAGTTATGACCAACCTAGATAGCATATTGAGAAGCAGAGACATTACTTTGCCAACAAAGGTCCGTCTGGTCAAGGCTATGGTTTTTCCTGTGGTCATGTATGGATGTGAGAGTTGGACTGTGAAGAAGGCTGAACGCCAAAGAATTGATGCTTTTGAACTGTGGTGTTGGAGAAGACTCTTGAGAGTCCCTGGGACTGCAAGGAGATCCAACCAGTCCATTCTGAAGGAGATCAGCCCTGGGATTTCTTTGGAAGGAATGATGCTAAAGCTGAAACTCCAGTACTTAGGCCACCTCATGCGAAAAGTTGACTCATTGGAAAAGACTCTGATGCTGGGAGGGATTGGGGGCAGGAGGAGAAGGGGACGACAGAGGATGAGATGGCTGGATGGCATCACTGACTCGATGGACGTGAGTCTGGGTGAACTCCGGGAGTTGGTGATGGACAGGGAGGCCTGGCGTGCTGCGATTCATGGGGTCGCAAAGAGTCAGACACGACTGAGCGACTGATCTGATCTGATGTTTATAATTATTATACCTTCCTAGTGGATTAACTCATTTATCCTTAACAAATTTCTCTATTTCTAATAGCGTCTTTTGTTTTAAAGATAACTTTGTCTGATATTAGTATAGTCACTCCAGCTTTCTTGTGGTAGTTGTTTGCATGAGACCTTTTCCACCTTTTTACTTTCAATTTCTTTGTATTTTTGTATCTTTAAATGTAAAGTGTGTCAGCTAGAGACATTGCATAATGGCTCTTGTATTGTTTTAAATGTAATCTGACAGAACCTACCTTTTGATGAATATATATATAATCCATTCACATTTTATGTTATTGATATAATAAATTTATGCCTGCCATTTTACATTTTGTTTTCTGTCTCATGTCCTTTATCCCTCCTTTACTGCTTTCTTTTGAATTAAATTAATAATATATCATCTTAATTTGTAATACAGCATTTTAATTTCATTAATGATTTTTTTCACTGTCCTTACATATTTATTTAATGGTTGCTGTAGGCCTTACCATGTATAGCTTAATTTATCATAGTCAGTTTTAAGATTTATAGTAACTTAATTCCAGTGAGTTATAGAAATTTTCCCCCTATGTAGATCTGTGCTTCTCTTTGTGGTATTTTTATTATACATAGATATTGCAAGTGTTACATACCCCACAATACATTGTTATAATTATTGATTTATATAAATTTATCTTTTAAAGAAGTCGAGGAAAATGAGCATGTATATATTGCTTTTGCTATGTTAACTTTATCATTTCTGGTTCTCTTTATTTATTCCCTTGAATTTGAGGTCATTTCCTTATAGCTCAATATGGCTTTGCTCCTGCCCACCTCCTTTGTGCTGTGTTTGGCAACTGTGTTGCATATGTTGTGTTTCTCTATAGGCTTGACAATACATTTTATACATACTGTTTATTTATAAAATTGCTTTTTAAATCAAGTGAGAAGAAATATACACTTACACTGTCCTTTATAATTACATAATTACCTTTGCTAGAGCACTTTTGTTTCTTTATATATATTTGAATTATTTGTTGGTTTCACTTGCTTTCAGCTTAAGGAACTTTTAATATTTCTTGCAAAGCAAGTCTGTTGGTAACAAATTCTCTTAGTTTTTGGTTTGTTTGGGAATATCTTTATTTCACCTTCATTTTTGAAAGGTAACTTTGCTGGATATAGAATTCTAGTTTGAGGCTTTCTGGTTTTATGTGTGTGTTTGTTTTTTGTACTTTGACAATGTTTTCTCACTACCTTCTGACTTCCATTGTTTCTGCTGAGAAGCCAGCATTTAATCTTTCTTGCTGTTCAAGATTTTGTCCTTGTCTTCAGGTTTCAATGCTTTTAGTGTACAATGTCTATTTGTGGATCTCTACCTTTATCCTACCTGCAGTTTGTTGAGCTTCCTGAAAGTACGCTGCTGCTGCTAAGTCGCTTCAGTCGTGTCCAACTCTGTGCGACCCCAGAGACAGCAGCCCACCAGCCTCCCCATCCCTGGGATTCTCCAGGCAAGAACACTGGAGTGGGTTGCCATTTTCTTCTCCAGTGCATGAAAGTGAAAAGTGAAAGAGAAGTCGCTCAGTCGTGTCCGACTCTGAGGGACCCCATGGACTGCAGCCTACCAGGCTCCTCCGTCCATGGGATTTTCCAGGCAAGAGTACTGGAGTGGGGTGCCGTTGCCTTCTCTGTTCTGAAAGTATAGATTAATGTTTTTCATAAGTTTTCAGCTGTTATCTCTTTTAATATTTTTTCTGCTTCATCACCTATTCCACTTTCTCCTCTTCTCTCCTCAAAAAAAATGACATATTTGTCATTCATATGTTGGTGTCTCTCATTTCTCTGACATTGTTTATTCTTTGTTCTGTCTCTTGTCTGTTTTTCAGATTGATTACATAATCCCTATGAACTGCCTTCAGTTTCACTATTTCTTCCTTCTCTTGAGTCCCTCTTGTGAATTTTTCATTTCAGTTTTACCTTTTATCTCAAGAATTTCTCATTGGTTCTTTAAAAAATAGTTTCTAGCTCTTTATTGATATTCTCTGTTTGATGTGAAATTGTCATTATACCTTGCTTTTCTGCTTTAATCGTAATATTCTTTACTTCTTTGAACATACTCATAATGGCTACTTCAAAGTCTTATTAAATTTGGTGTCTCTCACAGGCACTTTCTCTTGCCTGCTTTTTTGCTCATGTAAAGGTCATGTTTTCTTTCTTTGTGACTTTTGGAGTCTCATAATTTTTGTTGGAAACTTAAAGTTGAAATAATATATTGTAGCAACTTTTAGTACTGCCCTCTGTCCTCCTCCTGCCCCTGGCTTGTTATTGTTGTTTGGTTGTTTCTTTAGTGACTCGGAGAAGGCAGTGGCACCCCACTCCAGTACTCTTGCCTGAAAATCCATGGACAGAGGAGCCTGGTGGGCTGCAGTCCATGGGGTCGCTAAGAGTCGGACACGACTGAGCGACTTCACTTTCACTTTTCTCTTTCATGCATTGGAGAAGGAAATGGCAACCCACTCCAGTATTCTTGCCTGGAGAATCCCAGGGATGGGGGAGCCTGGTGGGCTGCCGTCTATAGGGTCACACAGAGTCGGACACTACCGAAGCAACTTAGCATTAGTGACTAGCTGAATTATTCTTGTGAAACACTCCCCCCCGCAAAATATGAATCATCTTGTTCCTTAGTTACCCTGGAATGACAGCGGTTTGGGTATGGGTCTTTTGGGGTGTCTCCTTCTCTGACCGCACCCAGCTGTTCAGCTCCACTGATTGTTGTTTTTAATAATGCCCTGAAGCATATATTGCTACACAGACTGATCCAGTCAAAGTTTAAAAGGGCAAGCATTAGGTCTGTATCTGAAATTTATTTTGATCCTGTAGGGCTTCTTCCAGCTACCTCTATTCCTCAGTTTTTTCTGGCAGCATAACAGTCTGCAGTTTAGCTTACTTCACCAACATGCCTATTAGTTTCCTCCCTGTCTATTCTGTTTTTAAGAGCATCTTTAGACCTTTCCACACTCAGTTGTAAATGAAATCAGTTTCTTGGGAAGAGATTTGGAGCCTGATGTTTTATGGTAGGCTCTCCTTCTGGCCAAAATCTGTGTCATGGTTGTTGAACTACGGTAGTGGGACAGTGGCACATTTCTCCCTATGCATTCCATGCACCAAGAGATGAGCACTTGGGAACAGGGAGATCAGTAGTAGCCTCAGATTTTATATCTTGCCAGGCTTGGAATCTCTGATTTATGAACTACATATGAACTGGGTCTAGTGTAATCTGGACTTCAGTGTTTTCATCGCGCTTTATCCAAGGTCCAGCCTGTGTCTCAGGAATTGAAATTGGATGGAAGAAGGTTGTTCCTCATCTGTTAGCCACACTCACCTGAAACTTAGCCTCAGCAGCAGGTAGATAGAGGAATACTGATGACCTGCCTGTGTTGAGGTGATAACCCACCAACTGGAAGGTGGGAGCAGAGGGAATAATAGTGTTGTTGATTGCACCGGTCTGTAGTGTTTCTCTGTCAAGGCAGGTGGAAGGAGGAGGGAGGGACAGCATGAGTATTGGTTCAGATACAACAGACTCTCACTCTTCTTACCAAATTCTATTTGGTTTTTGTGAATCAATGTTTCTTTATTTGTTGTATACTCATAGGGCCATTTCCAGAGATTGTAAATAGTATTTGCTTTGTTTGTTATCATTTTCACTAGTTTCACTGGGTAATAGGTCCACGGAGCTCTTCACGCTGTTTTTGTTGGAAGTGAAACTCTGAACCTACACTTTTAAATGAGGATTACCATATCTTGCTGTTTTAGAGAAGAATGTTCACATGTCTTGAAAAGCTTAAAGATTTTTTCCCAGGGGAGGAAGCTACTCGGAAATGAACAGGAATTCCGTGGCAGAACATAGAATTCTCTAAAATTAACATGTTTTCATTGCACTTTCGAGTTTATTCCACAACCTTTTTTCTTTAATTGAAATTTTTCTGATTTTTAACAGTAGTTGTGACATCGTGATTTAAAAAACCCATTTAGAAAGCATCATTTAATTACCTTGATTCCCTTTTATTTTTCCTTAATTATAAGCATGACATTTGGAAGTGTAATTAATGTTTGTTTTTTGTTTTTGATAGAGGCAGTAATGAACCAGGAAAAAAGAAACAGCATATCTGTCATATTGAAGGATGTGGAAAAGTTTATGGCAAAACCTCTCACCTACGAGCACATCTTCGCTGGCATACTGGAGAAAGACCTTTTATATGCAACTGGATGTTTTGTGGCAAAAGATTCACAAGGAGTGATGAGCTTCAGAGACATAGAAGAACTCATACAGGTTAGTTGGTTTATTTTAGGTCTTGTTACTTCTTTCCTCAATGCTTAGATGAAACTTTTAGTGACAGTGAGCTATGAAATTGAAAATACAAAAATTAAAGAGGGATCATTCATTTTAGTGATTAAATGAAAGATGTTTAAGATCAAAACTTTTTACCTTATTTCTGAGATATATTTTATGCTATTTCTTGTAAGGTTTATCAGGATAATTTAAAGGACTTGGAATTTATTCCATTTATCTTTTTTTTCTTAGTCGAACTGACACATATTACTTATTGTCAGTTTAAATTAAAAGAGAGTTGAATTACCATCTTATTGGTGATCTTAATTAGTTTTTTTATAATCCAGATAATTGAGTGAAGCATCAAGACCCATATGACAAGTACCTACTTAAACTCTTTCAAAAGTGACAGCTATTAACATGTTGTTTTTTAACAAAACAAGTCATATAAAGTTAACATCATCTCTGTCCTACCTCCCAAAGACAACAGCTACCATGAATTTAAAGTGTAAGTTTTTAGTATAGTTTTAATACTCTTACGTATTTTGTTCATGGATATGTGTATATATATATATGAAATACTGTTTTGTGTGTTCTGTAAAACTTTATGTAAATGATATATTACTGTATCATAATTTCACTTACGTTTTGTAATCTGTCCAAGTTCATATCAAACACAAATACATGTATGTGTTTGAATACATGTCTGTTTGTTTTAACTGCTGTGTAGTATTGTATCACAACTTCACTACACTGTGTAGTCCAGTCCCCACACTCTTTGGATGGCTTCGAGTTTGTTTTTTGCTGTCACGGACTTTACTGCTTTGAACATACAGTGGCCATGTACAAGAAGTAGAATTACTGAATCTTAGAGAATGTGTATATTTGATTTTGCTAGATAAACACTGGAGTCTCCAAAGTAGCTATTGCTGTCTCTGTTACTCTCTAGGGATTGATCAAGAGTTTTCACTGTGCTGTGTATTCACCAGTACTCAGTAGCTTCAGGCTTTGAAAGCTTTTGAATGATTTTGTATTTTTTATTTATTTATTTTTAAAATTTTATTTTATTTTTAAACTTTACATAAGCATTTTGATATTTGGCAAAACTGAATGATTTTTTAAATTGGCATTCTTCCTGATTATAGTGAGATGAAGCATCTCTTCATATGTTTATTGGTCGTTTATCTTTTGTTTTCTGCTCTTTTTTATTGTTTTCCTTTTTCTTACTGATTTATATTTTGCAAAAGGTTTTCACATACTGCTAGTTATTATCTTGGTGCCATCTTTTGTCATATGAAAGTTTTACATTTTTATTTAGTCAAATATAGCAATATGTAAATGTATCCCTTTTACTTTTTTTATGAAATTTTCTTATATCCCAAGATCATAAAGTTTTTAAAAACATTTTCTTCTTATTGGCTTTAAGGTTTTCTTTTCATAAATTTGATCTTTTATTAGCCTAGAATATTTTTGATGATTTCCTAAAAAGGAAATGTAATTCTATTTTTATTCTATGTGGAAAGCCATTTTTTGAATAATTCAGTTCTTTCTTCATTGATTTGTAATGGAATTTCTCTCATATATTGATGTTCCATTTAAGAATGGCTCAGTTTCTGGATCCTCTGTTTTATCTATTTGTCTCTTCCTATAGCAATACTATACTGTTTTAATAGAAGCTTGTATTAAGTCATGATATGTTGGTTAGTTTTCCCTTTTTGGGGGCATGTAACAGTGATATGCTGTATTTAGAACATGTATAGTTTTATTTTTGGGACTCTATTTAATTATTGAAAAAAGCAATGATTTGGTTAGGTTTTTTTCAGTTAGATGTTAACAGTTAACTTGAATCAAGGTATATAAAGGACGAAAGGGGAACTGGAACTGACATTTATTGATCAGCTACTGAATATCAGATGTTTCAAAAAAATCATCTCATTTGATTCTAACAAAAGCGTTGTAAGCTAGAAGTTGGCTCTGTTTTATATATCAGAATATAATCTCAGAGAAGAAATAATGATTGCTAGATTTCTTTGAAGTGATAAGTAAAAATTACTTAGTTTGATATGCACACAAGTTAGTAATACAGATGAGTCTTAGTGTAATGGCTCAATCACTGAGTTAGCATTATATTAAAAATAAGACTTTTAATTAAAGTTTTAAAAGCTTTCTGTAGTATATTGCACTGGGGTTTCTAATGCCACCTCACCTTTCATATTGGCAAATGTATTGTGATTAAAAATTTAAACCCATAGCAATATTGATATCTGTATAGAAAAATACTCTGCCAGAATTACTGGATGTAGTATTTCCACCCTGGCTTAGCAATGGGACAGATTAAGGAAGCTGAGAAACTTTGGAACCTTTAACATTGTGATTTCATCATTTTTGAGAAACAAGGATTTTCTCAAGTTCCTTTCTATTGTACATCCATATGCATACAGATTACACAAGATTAATTTATTGAAGAATTTAAATATTTACTTCAAAAGATTTAATGATTTGTAGGCATAATTTCTTTCTTTTTTTTTTTCCTACTTCTTTGGAGGCATAATTTCTTTTTTTAAATGGTTCCTATCATTATCATCTTCTAATAACTTGAACAATTCAGAATTTAATGTACTTAAAGTTTGTTTTCAGTATTTCAAACATCTTGAATACATCATTCATGGAATTTTTTATTTAAACATGTTATTTTGAAAAATGTTTGACTTAGCATCAGATACTTATTATTTTTAAGGACATAATATCAGTAATTTTTACTGTTTATTAAAGTTGTTGAAAAGAATATGAAACTATATCTTTTGAAATAAATTAGTATTGATTAAGCATTCAACGTGTTAAGCTAAAAACCTTGGTTTTTCATGGCAAGAACAGTGTTTTATTTAATACCCAGCCAGTGCACTAAGTAGAAACTCAGTCATCACCTTACTGTAAATGAATAAATTGAGTTATCTGTTTTCACTGCCGAGAAATAATGAATTTTTTTTTTTGCTTTCTGTAAAATTAAAAATTTTCCAAATGATTCATACATATGGAATTTTAAAAAATCAGATCGTTGGGGTAGAATGGATACGTGTGTATGTATAGCTGAGTCCCTTTGCTGTTCACCTGAAAGTTAATTGGCTATATCAATACAAAAAAAACCTTGAAAAAAATGGGTTCATGTAGAAAAGCTTCAGTTGTTAATCCAAGTCTCTCCCCACCACCCCATTCTGCTCCCTGGAGTAAGTCATGTGTTTTAACTGTTTCTGCATTCTTTTTTATTAATCCTGTGATGGCTCAATGTATCTATAAATATGCTTATACTATTATTTATTGATATATCAGTATTAAACACTACTGACTTCATGCAGTGAGAGTTAAGAATTTACCTCACAGATGGCCAGTAGGCACATAAAAAACTGCTCAATGTTGCTGATCATCAGGGAAATGCAAATCAAAACCGCCTCACTGTGAGAATGGCTATCATTAAAAAGAACACAAGGAAAAACATGTTGGTGAGGATGTGGAGAAAAGGGAACCCTTTTGTATACTCTTGGTGGCAATGTAAATTGGTACAGCCACTCTGGAAAATAGCATGGAGGTTTCAAAAAACTAGAAATAGAATTGCCATGCGATTCAGCAATTCCACTCCTGGGTATATATGTTCCGGGGAAAAGAAACAACACTAATTTGAAAAGATGCATGCACCCCAGTGTTCATATCAGCATGATTTACACTTACCTAGAAATGGAAGCAACCTAACTGTCTATCAATACGTGGCGTGAAATAAAGATCAATACTGTATGATATCACTTATAAGTAGAATGTAAAATATACAACAAGTGAATATTTTTTTAAAAAAGAAACAGACTCACAGGTATAGAGAACAAACTAGTGGTTAAGAATAGGGAAAGGGAAGGGGGTAGATACAATTTAGGGGTAGGAGATTAAGAGGTACAAACTATTAGGTATAAAATAAGTTACAGGAATATACCATACAACACAAGAAGTATCACCAATATTTTGTAATAACTATAAATGAAGCGTAACCTTAACAATAGTCAATCACTGTATTATGCTCCTATATAACTTATATAATATTGTACATCAATATACTTCTATTTTAAAAAAGGGACACTAAGTTACAAACTGTCAGAAATCAACACTCCTCCCAAAATAATTTACCTCACCTCATACCATCAGTGACTTTGAATCTTTTCTTCAATTGCGTGTAGGCCAAATGTTGTATCATGACACACCACTCTGTAATAGCGTGTTGCCATGCCTCTCCTTCAGTTTCCATCTCTTCCACCTTTTAACTTCTCTCACCTAAACTTTTACTCTCTCGTCTTTCTCTTGATGTTAAAATGCTTACATTTTCTTTAATATCCACTGCCTGTTTTATATAGCTTAGTTCTTAACATTGAAAATTAATAATTATGGTTATGTAATGGACTGTGATTATACGGGTTACATGTTGTTTCCTGTGTATTTTTTTTTTTGCTGAAGATTCACATTGCCTTCTTCCCCCTTGCATTGGTTAACTTTATCACCTCCTCTTGTTATTTTAACTTTTCAAGAGATATCAACTCCATCCAGTTTCTCCTTATTCCTGGAGGTCTCCAACTTTCTGATCAAACACTGATTGATTTCTCTCTAGGACTGCTGCACAGCTATAATCCTGAAACCTTTCTTCCCTGCTCTGTTGGTTTGGATCCAGTATTCTCAAGATCTTACATACTCAGTTTTCTCAGTTTATTCCCTTTGTTCCTGGAAAACATTCTGAAATGCTTCTTATAAAAAAACATCAGTTCACTTCAGTTCAGTCGCTCAGTCGTGTCCTACTCTTTGTGACCCCATGAATTGCAACACGCCAGGCCTCCCTGTCCGTCACCAACTCCAAGAGTTCACTCAGACTCACGTCCATCGAGTCAGTGATGCCACCAGCCATGTCATCCTCTGTCGTCCCCTTCTCCTCCTGCCCCCACTCCCTCCCAGCATCAGAGTCTTGAACAATGAGTCAGCTCTTCACGTGAGGTGGCGAAAGTACTGGACTTTCAGCCTCAGGATCATTCTCTCCAAAGAAATCCCAGGGCTGATCTCCTTCAGAATGGACTGGTTGGAGCTCCTTGCGGTCCAAGGGACTCTCAAGAGTCTTCTCCAACACCACAGTTCAAAAGCATCAATTCTTAGGCCCTCAGCCTTCTTCACAATCCAACTCTCACATCCATACATGACCACAGGAAAAACCATAGCCTTGACTAGATGAACCTTTGTTGACAAAGTAATGTCTCTGCTTTTCAATATGCTATCTAGGTTGGTCATAACTTTCCTCCCAGGGAGTAAGCGTCTTTTAATTTCATGGCTGCAGTCACCATCTGCAGTGATTTTGGAGCCCAAAAAGATAAAGTCTGACATTGTTTCCACTGTTTCCCCATCGATTTCCCATAAAGTGATGGGACCGGATGCCTTGATCTTCATTTTCTGAATGTTGAGCTTTAAGCCAACTTTTTCACTCTTCACTTTCATCAAGAGGCTCTTTAGTTCCTCTTCACTTTCTGCCATAAGGGTGGTGTCATCTGCATATCTGAGGTTATTGATATTTCTCCCGGCAATCTTGATTCCAGCTTGTGCTTCTTCCAGCCCAGTGTTTCTCATGATGTACTCTGCATAGAAGTTAAATAAACAGGGTGACAATATACAGCCTTGACATACTCCTTTTCCTATTTGGAACCAGTCTGTTGTTCCATGTCCAGTTCTAACTGTTGCTTCCTGACCTGCATACAGGTTTCTCAAGAGGCAGGTCAGGTGGTCTGGTATTCCCATCTCTTGAAGAATTTTCCACAGTTATTGTGATCCACACAGTCAAAGGCTTTGGCATAGGCAATAAAGCAGAAATAGATGTTCTTCTGGAACTCTCTTGCTTTTTCGATGATTCATCAGATGTTGGCAATTTGATCTCTGGTTCCTCTGCCTTTTCTAAAACCAGCTTGAACATCTGAAAGTTCACGGTTCACATATTGCTTAAGCCTGGCTTGGAGAATTTTGAGCATTGCTTTACTAGCGTGTGAGATGAGTGCAATTATGCGGTAGTTTGAGCATTCTTTGGCATTGCCTTTCTTTGGGATTGGAATGAAAACTGACCTTTTCCAGTCCTGTGGCCACTGCTGAGTTTTCCAAATTTGCTGGCATATTGAGGGCAGCACTTTCACGGCATCATCTTTTAGGATTTGAAATAGCTCAACTGGAATTCCATCACCTCCACTAGCTTTGTTCGTACTGATGTTTTCTAAGGCCCACTTGATTTCACATTCCAGGATGTCTGGCTCTAGGTGAGTGATCACACCATCGTGATTATCTGGGTTGTGAAGATCTTTTTTGTACAGTTCTTCTGTGTATCCTTGCTACCTCTTCTTAATATCTTCTGCTTCTGTTAGGTCCATACCATTTCTGTCCTTTATCGAGCCCATCTTTGCATGAAATGTTCCCTTGGTATCTCTAATTTTCTTGACAAGATCTCTAGTCTTTCCCATTCTGTTGTTTTCCTCTATTTCTTTGCATTGATCGCTGAGGAAGGCTTTCTTATCTCTTCTTGCTATTCTTTGGAACTCTGCATTCATATGCTTATATCTTTCCTTTTCTCCTTTGCTTTTCGCTTCTCTTCTTTTCACAGCTATTTGTAAGGCCTCCTCAGACAGCCATTTTGCTTTTTTGCATTTCTTTTCCATGCAGATGGTCTTGATCCCTGTCTGCTGTACAGTGTTACGAACCTCCGTCCATAGATCATCAGGCACTCTATCTATCAGCTCTAGTCCCTTAAATCTACTTCTCACTTCCACTGTATAATCATAAGGCATTTGATTTAAGTCATACCTGAATGGTCTAGTGGTTTTCCCTACTTTCTTCAATTTTAAGTCTGAATTTGGTAATAAGGAGTTCATGATCTGAACCACAGTCAGCTCCTGGTCTTGTTTTTGTTGAGTGTATAGAGCTTCTCCATCTTTGGCTGCAAAGAATATAATCAATCTGATTTTGGTGTTGACTATCTGGTGATGTCCATGTGTAGAGTCTTCTTTTGTGTTGTTGGAAGAGGGTGTTTGCTATGACCAGTGCATTTTCTTGGCAAAACTCTATTAGTCTTTGCCCTGCTTCATTCCGTATTCCAAGGCCAAATTTGCCTGTTACTCCAGGTGTTTCTTGACTTCCTACTTTTGCATTCCAGTCCCCTGTAATGAAAAGGACATCTTTTTTGGGTGTTAGTTCTAAAAGGTCTTATAGGTCTTCATAGAACCATTCAGCTTCAGCTTCTTCAGCATTAGTGGTTGGGGCATAGACTTGGATTACTGTGATTGAATGGTTTGCCTTGGAAATGAACAGAGATCATTCTGTTGTTTTTGAGACTGCATCCAAGTACTGCATTTGGGACTCTTTTGTTGACCATGATGACTACTCCATGGTATGACACACTGTGGTCCACTGGAGAAGGGAATGGCAAACCACTTTAGTATTCTTGCCTTGAGAACCCCATGAACAGTATGAAAAGGCAAAATGATGGGATACTGAAAGAGGAACTCCCCAGGTCAGTAGGTGCCCAATATGCTACTGGAAATCAGTGGAGAAATAACTCCAGAAAGAATGAAGGGATGGAGCCAAAGCAAAAACAATACGCAGTTGTGGATGTGGCTGGTGATAGAAGCAAAGTCTGATGCTATAAAGAGCAATATTGCATAGGAACCTGGAATGTCATGTCCTTGAATCAAGGCAAATTGGAAGTGGTCAAACAGGAGATGGTAAGAGTGAACGTCGACATTTTAGGAATCAGCGAATAAAATGGACTGGAATGGGTGAGTTTAACTCAGATGACCATTATATCTACTAATGCGGGCAGGAATCCCTTAGAAGAAACAGAGTAGCCATCATGGTCAACAAAAAGGCATAGGGAAGTAAATTTGTTTGAAAATGCCTTTACTTTTGCTTTTCAATTTAATTGATAGTTTGGCTAACACAGAATTCTAGGCTGAAAACTGTATTTTCTTGAAGCGTTAATGGCACTGCTGTATTGTCTTCTTGCAACTGTTTTACTAATAATAAGTTACTGTTACTTTTATTTTTTGGTAGGTGACCTAATTTTTCCCCACTAGCTTTTAAGAGCTTAAACTTTTTATTTTTAAATAATTCTGTATTTACAGAGGAGTTGCAAAAATAGTAGAGAGAATTCGCAAATACCCTTCATCTCATTTCAGTTCAGTTCAGTTGCTCAGTCATGTCCGACTCTTTGCGACCCCATGAATTGCATCACGCCAGGCCTCCCTGTCCATCACCAACTCCCGGAATTCATACAAACTCACGTCCATCGAGTAGGTGATGCCATCCAGCCATCTCATCCTCTGTCGTCGCCTTCTCCTCCTGTCCCCAATCCCTCCCAGCATCAGGGTCTTTTCCAGTGAGTTAACTCTTCGCGTGAGGTGGCCAAAGTATTTAAGTTTCAGCCTCAGCATCATCTAGCTTCCTTTATTGCTAACGCCTACCGTAATACCGTGTTAAGAAATTAACGTTGGTACAGGTCTACCAATTAAACTACAGGGTTCCCCAGAAATATACTTTTTCTCTTGCAGGAGTCAGTCCAGAGTACCACATTGCATTTATTGTCATAGACCTTTACTCCTGAAGTCTGTGAAATTTCTTTTTTTTTTCCCCTGGTCTTTTTCTTACCTTGACATTTTAAAGTAAATTGAGGTGTCTTGTAGAATGTCCCTCAATTTGGGTTTGCCTGATATTTTCTCATGATTAGACTGAAGTTATGAATTGTCTGTGCCTAATTGCATCATATTAGGGAATACATGATGTCAATATGTCTTATTATTGGTGATGTTAATATTAATGAGTTAGTTAAGATAGTACTTGCTAGGTATATCCACTGTAAAGTTTTTCTTTTTTCCTTTCCACGTTTTGTTTATTAGAAGCAAGTGACTAAGTCCATTCAGTATTCAGGGGGAAAATCTATTAAGCTCCATAGCCTAGAGGGAAGCACATCAAAGAATTTGTGGACTTAACCATAGTAGTTAGTAAATATGTTGGAGACTATTCTTTGAGTCTACACAAATGTCCTGTTTTTTTTTTCTTTAAAAAAAAATACTATTTTCACTTTTAGCATTCCTCATTGTATCTTGCCTGAAGATACAATGTAATGTTCTGTGTGATGTTACTGTGATGTGCTAAAGACCATTTTCTATTCCCCTCACTGTTCCTATAATTTTTAGTTGTGCCTCTTGTGTAATGAAAATTTATACTTTCTTCCCCAATGATTTGTTTATTCCATCATTTATTTTTACCACTTTGGTATGGGTGGAAGTTCATGACATTGTACAGGAGACAGGGAGCAAGACCATCCCCAAGAAAAAGAAATGCAAACAAACAAAATGGCTGGCTAAGCAGGCCTTCCAAAATATGTGAAAAGAAGAGAAGCAAAAAGCAAAGGAGAAAAGGAAAGATACATCCATTTGAATGCAAAGTTCCAAAGAACAGTAAGAAGAGATAAGAAAGCCTTCCTCAGTAATCAGTGCAAAGAAATAGAGGAAAACAATAGAATGGGAAAGACTAGAGATCTCTTCAAGGAAATTAAAGATACCAAGGGAACATTTTATGCAGAAATTAAAGATACCAAGGGAACATTTTATGCAAAAATGGGCTCAATAAAGTACAGAAATGGTATGGACCTCACAGAAGCAGAGGATATTAAGAAGAGGTGGGAAGAATACACAGAAGAACTATACAAAAAAGATCAAGATGGTGTGCTCACTCACCTAGAGCCAGAGATCCTGGAATGTGAAGTCAAATGGGCCTCAGGAACCATCTCTGCGAACAAAGCTAGTGGAGCTGATGGAATTCCAGGTATCCTAAAGATGATGCTGTGAAAGTGCTTCACTCAATATGCCAGCAAATTTGGAAAACTCAGCAGTGGCCACAGGACTGGGAAAGGTCCATTTTCATTCCAATCCCAAAGAAAGGCAATGCCAAAGAATGCTCAAACTACCACACAATTACACTCATTTCACATACTAGTAAAGTAAAATTCTCCATCCAGGCTTCAACAGTATGTGAACAGTGAACTTCCATATGTTCAAGCTGGTTTTAGAAAAGGCAGAAGAACCAGAGATCAAATGGCCAACATCTGCTGGATCATCAAAAAAGCAACAGAGTTCTAGAAAGACATCTATTTCTGCTTTGTTGACTATGCCAAAGCCTTTATCTGTGTGGGTCACCACAAACTATGGAAGATTCTCAGAGATGGAAATACCAGGCCTCCTGACCTGCCTCTTGAGAAACCTGTATGCAGGTCAGGAAGCAACAGTTAGAACTGGACATGGAACAACAGACTGGTTCCAAATAGGAAAAGGAGTTCGTCAAGGCTGTATATTGTCACCCTGCTTATTTAACTTCTATGCAGAATCAATCATGAGAAACGCTGGGCTGAATGAAGCACAAGCTGGAATCAAGATTGCCGGGAGAAATATCAATAACCTCAGATATGCAGATGACACCACCCTTATGGCAGAAAGTGAAGACGAACTAAAGAGCCTCTTGATGAAAGTGAAGAGTGAAAAAGTTGGCTTAAAGCTCAACATTCAGAAAACTAAGATCATGACATCCGGTCCCATCACTTCATGGGAAATTGATGGGCAAACAGTGGAAACAGTGGCTGACTTTATTTTGAGGTGCTCCAAAATCACTGCAGATGGTGACTGCAGCCATGAAATTAAAAGATGCTTACTCCTTGGAAGGAGAGTTACGACCAACCTATACAGCACATTAAAAAGCAGAGATATTACTTTGCCAACAAATGTCCGTCTAATCAAAGCTTTGGTTTTTCCTGTAGTCATGTATGGATGTGAGAGTTGGACTATAAAGAAAGCTGAGCGTCAAAGAATGGATGCCTTTGAACTGTGGTATTGGAGAAGACTCTTGAGAGTCCCTTGGACTGCAAGGAGATCCAACCAGTCCATCCTAAAGGAAATCAGTCCTGTGTGTTCATTGGAAGGATTGATGTTGAAGTTGAAACTCCAGTCCTTTGGCCACCTGATGTAGAGAGCTGACTCATTTGAAAAGACCCTGATGCTGGGGAAGATTGAGGGCAGGAGGAGAAGGGGACGACAGAGAATGAGTTGGTTGGATGGCATCACCAACTCAATGGACATGGGTTTGGGTCATCTCCGGGAGTTGGTGATGGACAGGGAGGCCTGGCGTGCTGCAGTTCATGGGATTGGAAAGAGTCGGACATGGCTGAGCGATTGAACTGATGAAAGTGAAAGAGGAGAGTGAAAAAACTGGCTTAAAGCTCAGCATTCAGAAACTAAGATCATGGCATCTGGTCCCATCACTTCATGGCAAATAGATGGGGAAACAATGAGAGGCCTTATTTTCTTGGGCTCCAAAATTGCTCTTGATAGTGACTGCAGCCATGAAATTAAAAGACACATACTCCTTGAAAGAAAAGTTACGACCAGCCTAGACAGCATATTAAAAAGCAGTGACGTTACTTTGCCAACAAAGGTCCGTCTCGTCAAGGCTATGGTTTTTTCCAGCAGTCGTGTGTGATGTTGGACTATAAAGAAAGCTGAGCGCTGAAGATGATGCTTTTGAACTGTGGTGTTGGTGAAGACTCTTGAGAGTCCCTTGGACTGCAAGGAGATCCAAACAGTCTATCTGAAAGGAAATCAGTCCTGAATATTCATTGGAAGGACTGATGTTGAAACTGAAACTGCCAACACTTTGGCCATCTGATGTGCAGAACTGACTCTTGAAAAGACCCTGATGCTGAGAAAGATTGAAGGCCAGAAGAGGAGGGGACAACAGAGGATGAGATGGTTGGATGGCATCACCAACTCTGGACATGAGTTTGAGTAAACTCCAGGAGTTGGTGATAGACAGGGGGGCCTGGCACACTGCAGTCCATGGGGTCCCAAAGAGTCGAACACAAATGAGCAGCTGAACTGAACTGATGATATTTGTTCATGAATATTTGGTTTTTGAGTTATCATCCAATTACATCATTACAAGCACATCTCAGAGATAGTCCCAGTTTGGTTCCAGACGACCTCAGTGAAGAGTGAATATCTCAGTAAAGCCAACCACAGTACTTTTTTGGTCTCGCAGTGCATGTGAAAGTTATGTTTACATAATACTATAGTCTATTTAAGCATACAGAAGTGTTACATCTTGGAGAAGGAAGTGGCAACCCACTTTAGTATTCTTGCCTGGGAAATTATGAACAGAGAAGCATGGTGGGCTATAGTCCCTATAGTTGCAAAATGAGTCAGACACAGCTTAGCAACTGACAACAGCAGCATTCTAAAAAAACAATGTACATACCTTAATTTTAAAATGCTTTATTGCTGGAAAAAAAAAATGTCAACTGTCATTTGAGCCTTCAGTGAGTTGTGACATCAAAGATCCATGATCACATATCAGCCTTACAAATATAAAGTAATGCAAAAATGTGAAATATTGCAGTTACCAAAATGTTACTCAAAGATATGAAGTGAGCAGATACTGTTGGAAAAATGGTGCTGATAGACTTGCTGGATACAGGTTATCACTAACATTCAATTTTTTTTAAAAAGTTATTTGCAAAGCACAATAAAGCAAAGTGTGATAAAACCAGATATTCCTGTGTTCATTATCTTCCTCACTTTGTTCTATTTTTGGCCATTGAAAGTTGTTTCAGATTGGCTCCTCTATCCTTTTGATATGCCCTCATCCTGAGCTTTCTTTTAATCTTTAGTATTCTGTTAATTTCATAATTATGTATGTAAGCATAGGTTTTCATTTATGGTATAGTTCTGGATGGAATTTTCAACTCTGGGTCCTCCCCCACCACCCTACATCCACCCGTTCACCCTTTTTTATTTTTTGCTCATTTTGAATTCTTAATGGATGTATGTTGGACTCCCTATATTGATTTTTTTTTTTTTTTTTGCACCTTTTCTTTTACTTGTCTTTTTACCTTTTCTTATATTTTCAATGAAATTCCTTAACTTTAGCTTCAGGTATTTTTGTTGAATTGTTTTTTAATTTCCAAGAGTGATTTTTGTTTCTTTTTTTATTGCATCTTGTTCTTACTGTATAAATACAGTAGCTTACCGGAAGTCTCATGTTTCCTCCAGGGTTATATTTTTTTGTCTGTATTTCGCTTTTTCTGAGGTAGGCTTATGTGCATTGTCCAGTGATCCCAGGCTTTTGTTTAAATAGATGGTGATGATGATCATCATGATGATGATGAAGGTGACTGACAAATATGTTTAAGTGAAGGATTGTGAAATCATTGTTAACTGGTGGCCTTCTTTTTAGGAAATTGGGTAGGGCCACTGTGTGTTAAATTGAAAGGGACCTAATTATCAACATGTAGTATTACAGTGCGGGACCATATTTCTTTAGATAGAAATTCTCAAATATTTTGCCCCAATTTTTTAACAGTAGGGCTAATATTCCATGTATAGGCTTCAGTTTACTGTTTTATACTCCATATCTCCCTCTCATTATTTTAGTTCCATACTTCTACAGAGCTCTACAAAAGACAAATTGGCTCTTTTCTAGAATATATCCTCTTCCTTGATAATCTCTATTCTTATTTGCAGAAATGTGATCCAGTTAAACTTACATAACAATGCATAATAGAAGCGAGTTTCACAGGACTTGTTTTCTTTTTGTTCTACCAGCTTTGGCCCTGTGGGCCCTGAATAGCAGGTATAAACATCAAACACTGTAGGAGAAACCATGTATATCTGGCAAGAGAACTGAGAAAAGGGGCTCTTGACTCCAAGTCCAGCCTGTTTGTGGGTTGCACTGAAGTACTCTTGCCTGGAAAATCCCATGGACGGAGGAGCCTGCTAGGCTACAGTCCATGGGGCCGCTAAAAGTTGGACACGACTGAGCGACTTCACTTTCACTTTTCACTTTCATGCATTGGAGGAGGAAATGGCAACCCACTCCAGTGTTCTTGCCTGGAGAATCCCAGGGACGGGGGAGCCTGGTGGGCTGCCGTCTCTGGGGTCGCACAGAGCTGGACACGACTGATGGGACTTAGCAGCAGCAGCAGCATTGTCTGCATAAGCAGCTAAAATATTGAGAAAATACCTTTATCTTTTGTTAGAGGAATCAGGAAATATTGGGCCCTTGTTTTTCAGTGAATATGAGGGGAATTACTTTTTCTTTTCTTTGTCATTTCACTCTGAAGGTAATGCCAACCATGATTATGTGCAGGACAATGAAGGAACACCCCTCCCCTCCCCCCCCCCCCGAATACTGGCTTTCTGGCCAGAGAAACCAGAAAAAAAGGACACTTGGGGGTTGGAGAGTATGAGGATAAGTTTGTAGAGATCTGTAAAAGGTGATCCCCTATTTTCTGTACGGAATAAAGTAAGTTCTGGACTCAACTCTGTACTGCACATGCACAGAACAATCCCCAAGAACCATCGCAGAGGCCTCAAAGCCTGAAATAAACCACCACCTAATTTCTGACATGTGCTAGGCATACTCAGAAAGCATAATAAAATCTTTAAAAATAAATTAATATTGAAATTACTGATCAAAGAAGGCAAGCTGTCACTTTTAGTATGAATCTAAAGGGGTTGTTTTGCTAAAATAGAACTGTTCTCTAGAGGATTCGTAATAGAACCCAGAATCACCATAACATAATATAAAAAATGTCCAGGATGCAATCCAAAATTACTCAGCATACTATGTATCCACCATGTCAAGATGATCCACATGTTAGAATTATTAGATGAAGACTTGCTAAGAATTGTCAAAGGATCTAGACACTTCACTAAAGAGAATATACATGTGACAGATAAGCACATGAAAAGATGTTCAGCATCATCTTTTATTTGGGGGAATGCAAATTAATCCTGCCACAAGATACCTGTCACCTATTAGAATGGCTAAAATAAAAAATAAGAACATCAAAATCCTGACAATTAGAAGTACTGACAAAATTGCAGAGCTGGAACTTCATTGCTGGTGGGAATGCAAAATGACACAGCACTTTTGAAAAACATTTTGGAATTTTCTTACAAAAGTTAAACATACACTTAACCATATCCACTCCCAAGTATTCATCCTAGCTTTGAATATACATGACATTTATTTATAATCACCTAAACTGTATACAATCCTAATATCCTTCAGCTGGTAAATGAATGAAATGTTGTGGTATATCCATATGTTGGAGTACTACTCCACAGAGTAGAGGAATGAATTATTAATACACAAAACCACATGGATGAAATTTAGATGCATTATGCTGAGTGAAAGCATCCAGCTTCAAAAAGGCTACCAATTGAATGATTCCATTTACATGATGTAATAGAAAAATCAAAACTGTATAAATGGAGAACAGATCAGTGTTTCCTAATGTGTGATGGAGGAGAGTTTGTGAAAAAGCATCAAGAAGAAATTTTTTTAAGTGAAAGCAGTTCTTCTATATTGGAATTTTGGTGATAGCTACGTGACTTAATGTGTTTATCAAAACTCATAGAACTATGTAGAACTGTATGCAAATTGAAACATTTTCAAAAACATGAGACAATACTTAATCTTTGAGAAATTACAGTCTAAAAATTGAGGGAGATTTTCTGGTTAATTGTTACTTTAACAGTCCCAAGGAATTTCTTGCTCAGCTTCACACATATGCCTCATGCAATGTGTCTAGAGCCAAAGGGACTCCTGAAAACAATTTTGTGCAATTCTACCATTTTATAAAGAAAGACTAAACGTAAGTCTTAAGAGGTTAATTGACTTCTTTATCAAGGCTTGAAACTTAGTTCCTTGAACCAAGTTGAGTTATGTAGTGATGAGTTAGAATGAGCCATGGAAGCAATAAATTCAGACAGGCAGTAACAGTCAGTAGTAGTTAACGTATCTGATCTCCTTCAGTGTGCTGGGTTTCTGAATGCTTTTTAAAATACAGTTTCGCATTTCATCCTTTGAACAGTGATATAAAATAGATATTTCTGCTCTTCCCAGTTAAAAATGAAAAAACTGAAAATTGGAGAGAGAAGTTGCCAGGAATTACATGATTGGTCGGTGGAGCAGAGTCAGGATTTTTATCTTGAACTAGAAGCTAACTTATACAAGAAGATATGATGTCAGGATATACAAGCAGTTCAGTATTTGGGAACCATGATGTTTGTGACAATAGATTTTTAAAAAGTAGGCAGAGATCAATAGGATGTTACATATATTTGATTTTTTTTTTCCTGCAACTATAGGAAATGAGGAACCATTGGAAGTTTTTAGCTAATAATCAGATGGTCACTTTTTCATTTTCAACCATTTGATATTTGTATGGAGGACAGATTTCTAGGGAATAATTTTGAGACCAGTTAGCAAAGACAGTAGGAACTTTTGGTAAGATCCTAATAAAACAGAATTTGTAAGGTGTACTTGGGACCAGTTTAAGAGATGTCTGTGTAATAAAATTAACAGTATTTGGTGACTGATTAAATGTGAGAAAAGAGATGAAAGGTATCAATGATGACTACCGCAGTTGAAATGGAGAATTTAGGAAAAGGATTGGTATAGTGTGGAACGTCTGTCTCCCTTCCCTTCTGTTGATTTTGCTTCTTGTGGTTCGGAGCTCTTTTGGTAGGTACTTACATGTTTCTAAGTGTTACAGCTTCTTGGTGGAGTGATACTTTTATTATTATAAAGTACCCTTCCTTATCTCTAGTAGTAATTTTTATCTTACCAGTCTAGTATTAGTATAGCTATTCTAACTCTCTGTTTGCACAGTATATCTGTTTTCCATCCTCTTAGCCTCCTCAAGTCTTTGAATTTAAAGATAGCTCCTCTTAGATTTTTTAAAATCCAATTTTTAAAATCCATCCTGTCAATTTTCTGCCTTTTGGAGACTTCAATTCATATTTAATGCAATTACTGATAAAGACTTCTGCCATTTTTATATTTGTTTTCTATTTGTCTTCATGTCTTCTTTTTTGTTCCTGAGTTTCTCCATTGTTGACATTTTGTGTTAAACACTGCTCATGTGTTATTTTAATTACTTTGTAATTTTTTTGATATATGTAAGTATAGGTATATATACTATATATATTAGTGTGTATATATTAATATATATGTGTAGTTTTCTTAGTGGCTCCTGCTTTGGATATTATAGTTCACATCTTTTAACAGTCTAATTTGGATTAATACCAACTTTATTTCAGTAACATGCAAAAACTTTCTCCTACATAGTTCTGCCTCCACTTATGCTGTTATTTTCACTAATTACATCTTTGTATATGGTGTACCCCTCAACACAGATTTATAAGTATTATGCAGTCTTGTTTGAAACTAGATGGGGGGAAATGAGTAGACAATGCATTTATACTGTCTTTTGTATTTGTCTGTATAGTTACTTCACCTGGCATTCTTTATTTTTTCATATGTATTCTAGTTATCATTTAGTATCTTTTCATTACAGCCTCAAGGACCACCCCCCCCCCACCTTTAACATTTCTTACAGGTGTGACAGATTCCTTCAGTTTTTTATCAATCTGGAAGCATCTTAGTTTCTCCCTAGTTTTGAAAGATATTTTTGCTGTATATAGAATTCTTGGTTTATAGGTTTTTTCTTTCACCTCATTGAATATATCATCCCATTGCTTTCAGACCTCCATGATCTCTGATGAAAAACAAATCAGCTGATTTTCTTTATAATGATCCTTTGTAGATCATACGGAGAAGGCAATGGCAAGCCACTCCAGTACTCTTGCCTAGAAAATCCCATGGACGGAGGAGCCTGGTAGGCTGCAGGCCATGGGGTCCAACAGAGTTGGACACGACTGAAGTGACTTAGCAGCAGCAGCAGTAGATCATAAGTCACTTCTCTCTTGCTGTTTTCTAGATTCTTTTTTTTTAACTTCAAACAGTTTGATTATTATATGTCTCAGTGTGAATTTCTTTTCATTTAACTTAAAGTTAGTTGCAGTTCTTCCATGTGTATATTAATGTTTTTCATCAAAATTGGGGAATTTTCAGACCATTTAATCTCTCCCTCTTTTCTGAGAGGCTTTGTGTGCATGTTGGGGCACCCTCAGCTCTCAGCCAGACAATGCTCGTTCTCTTCGTTCTCTTGGGGAGCCTCAAAGGATAGGTAGGCCTTATAAGTGAGAGTTCGGTTCATCTCAACCCTTCTCCTGAGTATGTTCACAGCCCTAAGCATGTATGTGGCTTCTACATTCCAAGGAGTATGTCAGAACTTTATAGAGCCCCTATGGCTATCTCATACCTCTGAGCTTTTTAAGTTTTTTGTTTATCTGTTTATTATTTGGCCCAAGTATTAGTCATTGTTTCAGGTATCCATGAAGTTAAAATACTTGTCTTTAATTGTTTTAGATAAACACATGCTCTTCTCTATTCCTGGAGGAAGACTTTTTCATTGGAGCACTTCCAAGGAATGTTCACTGCAACATTGTTTTAAGTCCTCCAAAGAAGCAATGATGATTCTTGGGGAAAGAAGTTTTGAAAGGGCTTTCACTCTGTTCTGCTCCCTCTGGTGGCTACCAGGCTGCTGGAAAATGTAAATGGAACTAGCAAGTTAAAACACCACAAAACTTGCTGTTTTTATCAAGATTTAGCCATTTTCCTTATAAAACACTCCCTGAGTTACAGGAACCCTTGATTAATTTACAGAGTCTAAATGAGTTGATTTGATTGTTTATTTTTCCCCCAGTTTTCTGAGTCTTTTCACAGAGGAGTTAAGTTTTGGTCACTGTCTTTACTAATATTGTCTCTTTCATATTTTGGGGAGGAATTCCCCTTTTATTTCTGAGATATAAGGATAGGAAAGTTAATGAGTTTTTTTTGTGACATCTTGAATGATGCTTTCTATGGCACATCTGGGAGATCAAATTCCTATTTTAGGACTCTGTATCTTGATGTAGCCATCAATTTATAGATGATAGTTAAAACCATTAGAGTAGATAAGATTGCCTTTTAAAAAAGTATTAATAAGAAAATGACCAAAAGGGCTTCTCTGTTTGAGCTGATAATTGCTGAAGGAGGAAATGAAAAAATTCTCATGATGTAGATTGATGTCTACGAATTTTATGGTCTCAAATCTCAACCAGTCTCTCAGAACAGCCAATCTTACTTTTTTTCAGCTTTCACATTGCCTTAGTAATTATCTAAACCTTCTCGAGTCTTTTTTTTTTTTTTAGCACATTATTTAACAGTTTTATTTTAAAAATAAAGTCATTACATTCAGCATCAATAATAATGATAACAGCCATGTGACACATAGTTTTCTTAATATTTTCATTCTCATACTTTAGCACCCTCAAGTCTTCTTATTTCTTGTTACTCCCACTTAACTTTCCTTTATCTGTCTTCTACTTTGAGAAAACTTAAGCCACATAACTTCTCTCAAATTATCATTTCTCCCTCTTTTAATTTACTTTTACCCCCAGGTAATGATAGGGGAGAATTAAGTGTACTCATGAAGAGGTGTCCAGGAGGGACTGATAAGACCATCCCAATAGGCACTGGAGGGATCCAGGGACTACAGGTTTCTAAGTTTGAGTAATTAGGTTTTTAAGAACAAATCAAAATATAATTTCTATAAAGTGAGTTATATATAAAAGTCTGGCAAGAAATTGTATAGATGCTGCAAATGGATGTTTGATTGAAGTTATCCGTTGAGCAAAGGATGTGTTTTTTGCTTGCCTATAACAAATGCCATACATTTAAAAATGTCCCTGTAGTGGGTTGAATTGTGTCTCCCAGAAAGAGAGACAGTTCCTACTCCATAGAATTGGTGAATGTGACCTTATTGGGAGATAGTTCTTTGCAGATGAGATGCGTTAAGAGGAATTTGTAACTATGCCTGGTGCCTAGCATTTATGATCTAGTGGACGTTAAATCCAGTGACGGCAGATGTATAGAACAGTCTTTTGGACTCTGTGGGAGAGGGAGAGGGTGGAATGATTTGGGAGAATGGCATGGAAACATGTGTAATATCATATATGAAACGAATCAGCAGTCCAGGTTCAATGCGTGATACTGGATGCTTGGGGCTGGTGTGCTGAGATGACCCAGAGGGATGGTATGGGGAGGAAGGTGGGAGAGGGGTTCAGCATGAGGAACACGTGTATACCCGTGGTGGATTCATGTTGATGTATGGCAAAACCAGTACAATATTGGAAAGTAAAAAATAAATAAATAAGTCCAGTGACAGATATCCGTATAATAAAGAGATGATACACAGAGGGCAAGGCCATGTGAAGGCAGAGGGAAACATTGGAGAGCTGCACCTACAAGCCAACCAATGCCAAGGATTGCCAGAAGTCATCCGCAGCTAGGAAGAGGCAAGGAAGGATTCTTCTCTAGAGCCTTTGATGGGAGAATTGTGCTGCTGACATCTTGATTTTTGGCATCTAGTTCCATAACTGTGAGAGAGTGAATATCTGTTGTCTTTAAGCCACACAGTTTGTGGTTTTTTGTTTTTGTTTTGTTTTCTATAGTAGCCCTTGGAAACTAATAAAATCTCTTAGGTTACTCTGGAAATTATTTTAATTGGTAAATATGCAGATATGTTATCAAATGGCAGGCTTTGAAAAATATTCATAAAATGTGTTTTTTACATTGTATTAGCTTAGGTTTAAGGGTAACATGAAAATGAAATTATAGGTAGGACTCTGACAGCTAGATAATTGGCTCTTGATGGATTGATTACCTCAAATAAATAAAAATTTAAAGATGTTTTATTCCATTCATCCCTTCAAATCTATGATTCCATTTGAAAATCTCAGCTAATTTTTTTCTGAGAGAAACGCTGTTATATCATGTTAGGAAATAATCTGCATAATTTCTAAGTTTGCATCTTCTACTTATATCCTTTTTATATGTGTAAATATATATAGTACATATAAATACTACTATATTTGAATAATCGTGTCATACAGCGTGGCATTTTATTAATAATCTAGATAAAATATGCAGTTTTTTTATATTCAGTTTATTAAACCAAAGTTGTTTTGGTTACATCCTTTAGATTTTCTTAGAGAAAAAAAATTGAAATTTCTTCTTGACATGTTTTTGAAACTTGAAGATATTTTTCAGATCTTGATCCATATTATAGATCACCTGTAATTTACTTTTTGAATTATGCTTTACCTTTTTCAAGATGATATCTTTATTAGTTTGCTACTGCTCCCAAGACAAGTTATCACAAATTTAGCAGCTTAAAACACACTTTTTTATATAGCTATTTAAGTCCGAAGTCTTAGTAGGCTCAGCCTGAGTCCTCTGCTTAACATCTCACAAGTTGAAATCAGGGTGTTGACTGGGTCATGTTCCCACCTGAAGTCTCTGGGGAAGCATCTGCTTCCAGATATATTCACACTGACAATCAAATTCAGTGTTCACTGTTGTAGGATGTTGGTCCTTGTTTCCTTGCTGTCTGTCAATGGGGGCTAATGTTTGCTCCTGGAGGTGACCCACATTCCTTCTCATACTTTCCATGTGGAAACCACCCCCACTCCCAACCAGCAGCAACAGGTCAAGTTCTTCTCACACTTCTAATTTCTCCTGCTGGATTTTTCTGATTCCAGCTGAAGAAAGCTGTCTGCTTTTAAGAACTCATGTGATTAGATTGGGCCCACCCAGATAATTAAGAACAGTCTGTCTATATTAACCTTTTTAAACTTAGTCACATCCCTTTTGCCATGTGATAAAATGTATACACAATTCCAGGGATTGGGACACAGGCATCTTTGTAGGGGATTCAAGAGGGAGAGGACATATGTATACCTATGGCTGATTCATGTTGAGGTTTGACAGAAAACAACAAAATTCTGTAAAGCAATTATCCTACAATTAAAAAAATAAAAGTACACACAATTCCAGGGGTTGGGACACAGGCATCTTTTTAGGGAGTTGGGGCATTTTGCCCACTGTAAGTATTAATAACTAATATCAACAGTTTTGATAGCTAGTTGCATTAAGTATAAAAAGTGTTAACCCTACTAAAATAATTATTGAAATAATTCTAAATATAAATACAAAAAAAGATACTGTAGGATATATAGTTAGTATAAGAACTCTCTGCCTCCTTATAATTTATATTTTATAAAGTATAATGATAATGTTTGCCAAAGAGGTAGGAAATTAGGAAATTGTCTTCTTACACCACAGAAGACACACTTCTCCGTGGAAAAAGGTTAATGAACTGAAATGTCATTCCCCTAATGATAGTTTAATTGTACAACATAATTTACTTATTTTGCGATTCTAGCCAACTTTTATTGCTTGAAATTAATTGGATAGCCACACCACTTGGGAGTAGACTAGAAAGTCCACACAAAAGCCATGTCCCCATCATTTCTCATTTATCTTAGAGTTTGGTACTGAGTAGCTGGGGACGTGAATTCCTTTCTCTTTTCGTACCAGTAGTTTCATGTGGTTAACAAAGGACTCTCTCAAGATAATGGATGCTTCTTAAAGTCGGAGACTCTGACTTGTTCATTTTTGTATCACCAATACCGGTCATACTGCAGTTGTTCCAAATATTGTGTTGGAGCAACACAAATATTAGGTAGGTACAAACATATTTGTGGTTTCAGACCATGAATTTTAAATCATTATAACTAGGCTCAAACACATCTTTTTTATACAAAATTGGAACCATTACAGTCAACACATTATTGCCAATGAGAAGTAAGTTTGTTTATTCCTGTAGCATAAAAATCCATGCTTCGGGATTTGACAAAAAGTATTGTGCCTCCTGTTGGTTGTGGAGGCATTATCCCTGCAAAAAGTTGTTGAGATGCTTGAAGAAGTATCAGTTGGTGAGCGTTCAGGTGAAAATGGCAGATAAGGCAAAACTTTGTAGCCCAGTTTGCTCAAGTTCTGAAGCATTGTTTGTGCAACATGCAGTCAGGCATTGTCTTGGAGAAGAATTGGGCCCATTCTGTTGACCAGTTGTGGCTGCAGACATTGCTGTGTTCAGTGCATCTGACAGATTTGCTGAGCATATTTCTCAGATGTAATGGTTTTGCCGGGATTCAGAAAGCTGTAGCGGGTCAGACTAACAGCAGACCACAAAACAGTGACCATGGCCTTTTTTTGGTGCAGATTTGGCTTTGGGAGATACTTTCGGAGCATCTCAGTCCAGCTTAGTGGACTAAGACCAAAAAAAAAAATCCATTTTTTGTTGCATGTCACAGTCCTATCAAGAAATGGTTCCTTGTTGTTGTGTAAAATAAGAAAAGTAAAGTGAAAGTTATACAGTCCATGGAATTCTCCAGGGTGGAATACTTGAGTGGGTAGCTGTTCCCTTCTCCAGGGGATCTTCCCAACCCAGGGATGGAACCCAGGTCTCCCCCATTGCAAGCAGATTCTTTACCAGCTGAGCCACCAGGGAAGCCCAACAATACTGGAGTGGGTAACCTACCCTTCTCCAGGGGATCTTCTTCACCCAGGAATCAAACCAGGGTCACCTGCATTGCAGGCACTTCAGAGTGACAATTTTTTTCATTTCCTGTTAGCTCATGAAGCACCCACTTATTGAGCTTTTTCCTTTTTCCTTTCCAGTTTGTTTCAAACGTCAACTTTGAGTCCTTTGGCAACTTCTCATGTAGTTGTAAGAGCTTGATGATTACTCTTAATTGGTCGTTGTCAATTTCCGATGGTGGCCACTGCACCCCTCATCTTCAAGGCTCCCTTCTGCTTTACAAAACTTGGAACCACCAGTGCACTATGTGTTCATTAGCAGTTCCTGGGCCAGACACGTTGTTAATGTTATGAGTTGTCTCGGATGCTTTACTACCCATTTAAACTAGAATAAGAAAATCGCTCAAATTTGCTTTTTGTCAAACATCATTTGTCTAGTCTAAAATATAAACTGTAAGTAATAAGACATTAGCAAAAAGAAAACAAAGCGAGAAATGCACATTAAAATGATGCATAATGTCACTACGTTTATTTAAGAATGTATTCTAGTATCAAATGGCAACGTTCAACAGTGCAAAACCGCGATTACTTTTGCACCAATCTAATACTGAAAAATAACTGAGTTTGTAAATAAATACCACAGCTAACAAATGTTTATTAAACAGCCAGTGTGTACAAGTTGGTCACCCATTGATTCAGTGTTTAGTGAATAAAGCTCATGCCTTCAAGCCATCACTACGTGATATATCTTTCTGATTATTCTTGGTTATCATTGCTATAAAAGAACAGAGATCTCTACTACAGGTGATTTAATACATAATACCTGAATTAGAAATCAGGTGTCTTGAATTCTGCTCTTTTATCAATTAATTGGATAACTAATTGGGGGATTCCCAAGCAAATTAATTTCTGAGGCTCAACTTACCTATAAAATGAAAATGTAAAATAAGATCCTTTAGATTTCTTCCAGCTTTTAAATTTGTACACTTTGAATTTTTCTTTTGAAATAAAATGGGAAGCCTGAAAGATAAAGGAGTTCAAGATTGATCCTAAACATAAACCCTCATTTAATTGTTTTTTTTGTCCTTGCCTCAGTGTTAACATTCATAAAATGCAAGTCATTTTGCCTTAAAACTTAACTGGCTTTATTTATACCTTAAGGATTTTATCCATTCATTTAATTTTTCTATGAAAAGAGGAAATTTCAGTGAATCACATTCAATTCTTTTTTAAATAAAAGCAAACAGATAAAGAAGAGGGGATATCTGACACTTGAACCTATAGATTTTTCTATTAGTCAATCAAAAGGAGGGCCAGGTAAAAGAAGAAGCCAAATTGAATTTTTTTAATTTTCTTAAGTTCTGTTATCAGGAAAATAGTGCTTCTTTCCTCTAAATAATAATTGTAAGGAGAGAAATAAAGCTAATAGTTTATCCATTATAAATGTGATATGTCAATTAACTAAATTTTTATGTGCCCCTGCCTATTATACGTAAAAACAAAATTGTTTTTTTCTAAAATAAAGAAGTAGTTACTTCCAATAGAACTATCTTATAAATTAAAGAGAGAATATTTAAGGATCACTCTGTCTACCAGAAACTAACATTCTAATTCTGCAAGATCTAAAAACTATTAAATTTGAAATGTAGTGTTTACCCCACTCTCATTTTTTACCTTGTAAAGAAACTCAATACACTGTAAAATTATTAACTGATTTTATTTGAAGTAGTTTCAAGGTATTTCCTGCCTCTAGTCATTATGTCCAAAATTTTGACAACAGTTTTTACGGAAGAGTGGATATGAGCTTTGATATTATGCAGAGTTATAACTGGAGGAGACTTTTGAGATCATGTGTCAGGAACCTTCTTATTTTGTAGATAGGGAAGCTGAGGAAACAGTTTTATTTTCAGTTTTTAGCAGAATCAGGACTTTAACACAGTTCTTTTATTCCCAGTCACGTGGTGTTTCTCCTATACTGCACTGTGTGTTTGTTGGCATTTTGAAATAGAAACAAAGTATTTTGCAACTGTTGAAAAAGAAGAGAAATTATTTTAAATGATAATTTCATTTAGATAAAGTGAATTGCTGTTTATTTACTATTTTTCTGTTTAGGTGAAAAGAGATTTGAATGTCCAGAATGTTCTAAAAGATTTATGCGGAGTGATCATCTCTCCAAACATGTCAAAACGCACCAGAATAAAAAAGGTGGTGGGACAGCTCTTGCCATTGTTACCTCCGGAGAACTGGACTCATCTGTTACAGAGGTGCTTGGCTCCCCAAGAATTGTCACAGTTGCAGCCATTTCTCAAGATTCAAACCCAGCAACTCCCAATGTTTCAACCAACATGGAAGAATTCTGAAGTTATTTATAATAGAGACCTCTAGTGCTGCACTTAAGTTTACACACCTTTGAAAATCTGGAAATGGGCTGGTCAAGTGGATTACAGAGTAGGAAATCATGTTTTCATTCTTGGCTTCTTTAAGTATTCCAAGATTTTGGGTCAGCACATGAAGTGTTGAATTTTTAAAAATACAAAAGCAAACTGATATACTGGAAACGGATAGAAAAGTATTTCCTCCATATTATGTACGTTGTAGTTATTTGGAGATATATCACATAATCTTTAAACTGAATCTTCCCCTCTCTTAACATCATGTGTTAACATGTTTAAAAAGACAGACCTCAGTAGTTTGCAGACTGGACCTTAATTGGACTTGTTTTCTTTGAAAGTACTTTGTTATAAATTCAGTCAGTAATATTTATGTGGATTTTTCCCCCATTATCACAGAAAACAGATAGTTAACTGATGATAGAGATAATGCTTTATTTCCTTAGCTTGATTTTTGGAAAATCAATTGAAAATAGTTTTGGCCGTCTTTTCTAAATATTAGAAATTCTTCAACAGTTAAATTAGGTAAGTTCCAAAAACAGAATCTGAGAGGCATCTCAGATCTTTATTACCACTACATTGTAGTAGTGGGTATGCAGACAATCAGTGAGATCCAATTACTTTCTCCATTTGGAGACGCAGAAGGAACTTAGAGCTAAACCTTAGGTTAAATTTTAGATTGAAACCGTAGGAAAATACTGGGGGGGAAATGGTTAAAACAAAACTCACAATAGCTTCAGAAAAATAAAATGAGGCAACTTAACAGGTATGGTTTTGAAGTTAGGATTGATTATATTCCTAACACTAGGTTGAACCACAAAGTTCATTTTAAATGTTTATATTGGAAATATTTGCATAGAGTTTAAATCATCCTGTAGTTTCATAGTCTGTAAATATGAGTTATGTTGACAATGTGCAAAATTCTTTATGCTTTGACTTGGTAGCCAAAGAAAGAATTGTCACACTTTTTTTAAGGCCAGCAGAAAATTATCTTTTAACTACATTATAATTTCTGTTTTCCTCTTTGCTAAAAATTAGCCAATCCCATTTTATTTCTAGCACTGTTTTAGAGGCTGATTAAGGATTTATAACACAGTAATGTCTTTGTGTTATACCAGAAACTGAATTTTCCTTAAGAAGACATCCTAACAAATGTATAACAGATGTGATGCTATGAAACAAAAAGTATTTTTTAAAAATATCAGTCAGTTATAAGTGATGAAAGAAATAAATGTATTTCATTGTTTGTACAAGCATCTTAATAGGAAAGATGGCCAAAAGTTTCCTATAAAAAAATCTGAAGTATGCCAGTAGCTTAAATATTAGTAAGATATTTCATATTTAAAAATATATTTACAGTGAATTATAATGCAGTTGGAATTCACCATTTGAAAACTGAAGTTTTTAACTACTTGGTTAATTAACACCATTAGTTTGGGGACTGTTTGAGTATAGGTGTATGTTATTTTCTTGTACATTCTCTATTATTTCAGGAAAAGTACTACTCATGCGAATTCTCTTCTGAAATTGTGATGTTTCTTGTATTTTTGATGAAGGAGAAATACTGTAATGATCACTGTTTACACTATGTACACTTTAGGCCAGCCCTTTGTAGCGTTATATAAAACTGAAGGTCTTTTGTGCTTTCAGTTTGTATAAAAAAGCTTTGAGATTAAAGGAAAAAAAATTTTTACACTGTGGTTATAAATTTCAAGTTTCTTAAAGCTTTTGTAGACTTGTAACAAAGTCTTTAAATTTTAGTTGGATTTTGTAAATTGTTTTGTATATTTTATTTAATGTACTCTTAACAACTGATGTATCTGGCTTTAAAACATCAGAATCAGTTTGTTGTTTTGTTTGGTACAGAGAAGCATTTGGTAGTGTTAATTTTAATTTTATTATATAGGAGCTGAAACATCAAATATATATTTTATCTATCATTATGCTACACAATCAGTGCTATAAATTTTTTTATGCAAAGAAACTTTCCTAATGTTTGAATCATGTTTCCTCAGAGTGACACTTTTTGTTGTTGTTAATACTGAGTGTGAGCTCTCTGCACCATTATTCTATGAACCATTTTTAATGCATACCTATGTATGCGCCTCAGAAATGGAAGTTATTTTTTAATCAACAATGAGGCCTATTATAAATTTAACAAACTGAATCTGGATAGCTTTATAGCATATAAAGTATATTAATTTGTGTTAGCAGGTGCACATTTCACCACTGAAATTAGAAATATTTTGACAGTCTGTTCTGCAAACCATTCTGAATCCACTCTTCTGTCTTATAAGAATCGTAAATTTCAATGTCCTTTATTTGACTCAGTGGGATATAGCTGTTATAAGTAATAGGGCACAGATGTGCAGTAGAGTCTTGTTTAATGACATTTCACTGTTCATTCCCTTTGCCACTGTTATAAAACTTTTCTTTATTGTAATTATCAGTGCAAAGCTATGTATTTATCATGGTAGAACTCCAGTGTTAGAATAGTTTTTTCTTACAGTATACTTTCTTTGGTTAGGTTTGTGTATGTGTTGCTGATTACATTAGAACTTGATGTTAAGTCATTATTTATCACACTCTCATGAGAGCAGTAATAAAAGTGTGTAATCTAGGAGAAAAAGTTAATTTGTCAAACTTAGATAAGCATGATGTTTAGGTCCTATTTTTCAATTTTATAACTGTTTTATTGCAACAATATTTGTATTTAAGTCTTCATTTTAATGCCTTGTGGTGTTTTTTTATGCATGTCACTAAGTTGTCATCCCACATAAATTGATGTGCAGCATAGGGTATTAAATCTACATAATGATTTTAAAACAGAAATAGTTGATGGTAAAATGTAAATGTTTTGCAAAAATTCCTTATAAAAAGTTTTGTAGTAACATTTCACTTGTAAATTTTTTTTTTTTTTTTGTAAAAAAAAAAAGAAAGAAAAAAAAAAAGATGAATCCAGAAAAGAACTTGTTTCCCATATCCTAGAATTTAGACAATTATTCTGCCAGCAAAGCCTCTGGGGCTGTAATTGACATTTTTACAGTGCTGATTTGTATAAAATTTGTTTTTTGTGGATTTGGAAATAAAATCATGTACAAGTTGTTGCCTGCAATAACAATTGCAAGTAACCTATTAAAAATTCCCTTGAGTTTAACATGTTTCTTCATTTAATTATGTATACTATAAAGCAGCAATAAATTGTTTGAACTATCAACCTTCCTATAACGATGAACACTGGAAAGTAATGTTCTCACTAGAAAATGTATTGGCAGCTCTTCATAATTCCTAGTATTAAGATATGGTCACCATTTCTCTGAAGATATCACCAAAGAACACCAATTCAAATTTCATGTTAATTTGTAGCCATTGCTCTAGACATTTATGGAAATTAAAATTTGATTTAGGTACATTTTTTACTTAGATATTTTTAAGCAGTAAATGTTAGGAAATTGTAGGAAGAGCTGAAAATGAAAACATAATTAAAATATTATTTAAGCTTACAGAAGCAGGAAGAAGCAATGCATGCCATGTAGATGCCACAGTCTAAAAGCAAAAGCTATTTGCTTTTCCTCTTGGGAGACCTCTGCAAATCTCATACAGAACCTTAACTGACATAATAAATGTACTGCTATAACAACTTTAGTTACCAGATTTCCAAACCCAGGCTATATTACATATCATCATGTGAGGAGCAGAGGATTTTAGGCAGCAGGTAAGTAGTAATACTTTGGTCCACAGGATGCCAAAAATTCTTTTTACATCTGTATTAATCAGGGCCTACATTGTGTTTGGGTAGATGCCTTCTATAGTAAAACTGTACAGTAAAGACATGGCTAGTGTAATAATATATGTTCATTAACAGTTCCTGAATCAAAAAACAGGTTTTTTTTTTACGCTGCCAAATGACCAGTAAAGAGGTCTTACTAAATTTTTCAAAATATTTGTATCAAACTAGAAATGTATTTCAATTATTTGAAAAATTCACATTTGGAAGCATCAGGATGACATTGTATAAAAGGGATAACACAAGTAGTAAACTTCTTATGAGGTAGTACTAGTTTGATTCTTGGACTTCTAGGAGCTTCAGTCTCATCCAGGAACCAGGAACCTAGACTAAATCAAAGAAAACACCAAAAAAGTGAGGCTTTTTACCTTATCCTACATAAAACTGTTGATAATAATAAGTTAGGAAAGTTGAAGCAGTTCTAAGTGTAACACTGTATAATATGGTATAGTTTATAATGCTATTCATGATAACTTCAAAATATAAAGAAAGAATTGTATAGCTTGCTTTTTTTAATTTAAAACTTCAGATGCTTAAAAGAGTGCAGAGACTTCAGATATGTACAAAACATATGAAATACTTTATTCTTCAGTACATCTGACTTTCGTTTCTGTATTTATTGCCCAAGTGCTAATGTCTAGTTCACACACAGCCAACTTGTAATTATGTAGCAGGGTTTTTTAGACGCCATATTCAATGCTCCTAAAAGTTGCTAATTAGTGTATGTCTTAGGCTATATTCTTCTTCCTTGAAGGTCACAATGAATTTATTTTTGGATGCCTGAAGCTGATCTCAAGTGCAAATAGTAAGAAAGGAAGGAAGGAAGATCGTACAAATCTTTGTTTTTGTCTAAGGTAATAGTTTGGCAAATGCTAGGATAATGTCTCCTGGAGGAAAATGTTCCAATTAATAGGGTTTCTGGATTTCAGAATTTTAGTAATCAAGTTTTCCTGTATAAAAAGAAAGGAATCAATATGCTATTTATAGTACTTTAGCCCAGAAAAGCAGTTTATGTGTGTACATATATATAACAGCTTTTACAATAAGCATTTAATTTAGCAAATGAGTTAGCAAATTACATATATTGTATTGGACTGTACTGACATAAAATCTTTTTTTTTTAACTAGGGAAGGTATTTTCATGATAAATCATGCATCACTGTGCTGCCCACAGCTAGGTACAAATGCCCAAGCCTTAAGTACATTGTACATTCTCTTGTGAATTCAACCAGGAAAATTTGGTGACAGTTAAGCAAAATTTTCAGATGAGCTTGCAGTGTTTGAAACATTTCATTAAAAAATATTGTACCACAGTGAAACAGTAGATGCATTTCCAATTAACAGTAATCCCTTTGCATAATTGTGGCATTGTTTAAAATTTTTGTGCAGTGAAAACATAATCCATGGGATTTTTGTTTCCTGTATGCATTTTAATAAAATTAGGTGCACATATAGAGAAAATACAATTTTATACTAATATATAACATTTGGGTTGGGTTAGGAAGTTCAAACTTCCACATAAAACTATTTTGTCTTTAAAGTTGCTGAAAGACTACAAGAAATACAGATAGGCATAAATATACACACATTTCCTAAAATTCTGTATAAAAGATTTGTACCAACAGACTGGTTCCAGATTGGGGAAGGATTACATCAAAGCTGTATATTGTCACCCTGCTTATTTAACTTACATGCAGAAATGCCAGGTTGGATGAAGCACAAGCTGGAAGTAAGGTTGACGGGAGAAATAATAGCCTCAGATGTGCAGATAACACCACCCTTACGGCAGAAAGTGAAGAAGAACTAAAGAGCCTCTTGAAAGAGGAGAGTGAAAAAGCTGGCTTAAAACTCAACATTAAAAAAACTAAGATCATGGCATCTGGTCCCATCACTTCATGGCAAATAGATGGAGAAACCGTGGCAACAGAGTGAGACTTTATTTTTGGGGGCTCCCAAGTCTCTGCAGATGGTGACTGCAGCCATGAAATTAAAAGATCCTTGCTCCTTGGAAGAAAAGCTATGACCAACCTCGACAGCATATTAAAAAGCAGAGACGTTACTTTGCCCACAAAGGTCCATCTAGTCAAGGCTATGGTTTTTCCAGTAGTCATGTATGGATGTGAGAGTTGGACTATGAAGAAAGCTGAGCACCAAAGAACTGATGCTTTTGAACTGTGGTGTTTTAGAAGACTCTTGAGAGTCCTTTGGACTGCAAGGAGATCCAACCAGTCCATCCTAAAGGAAATCAGTCCTGAATATTTATTGGAAGCACTGATGCTGAAACTGAAGCTCCAGTACTTTAGCCACCTAATGGGAAAAACTGACTTAACTGGAAAGACCCTGATGCTGGGAAAGATTGAAGGCAGGAGGAGAATGGGACAACAGAGGATAAGATGGTTAGATGGCATCACCGACTCAATGGACATGAGTTTGAGCACGCTGTCGGAGCTGGTGATCGACAGGGAACCCTGGCATGCTGCAGTCCATGGGGTCACAAAGAGTTGGACATGACCGAGCAACTGAACTGAACTGAACCAATAGTTTCCATAAAACTACATGTTTATCTAGAGCCCTCCTACTTCTGGATGTTAATTTGCTTCAGGACTTAATGATAGCCATGAATGATAGGCTTGTATTTTGAGTCTCCACTCATTGGAAGAGTACTGAGGGTCTGTTTTGTACCAGGTGCTAATCCAAGTGTCAGACCAAGAATAAGACAAAGAGCCCTATCCCCTGCCTTCGCAGAGTTCACGTACATTTGAAAATGCTAAGGGCAAGGGGGACAAGTAAGCTAGAGGTGAGGCGTGCTGGGGCTGTGATTATAATTAGGGGGTTCAGGAAGCCTCCTGAAGTGATATCTGAGCAAAACAAAGTAAAGAAGCCAGTTTTGCCAGTCAGTATCAGGAGAAACTGAGGGAAGAGGAACCAGCGAAAGGGATGAACCTGACTGGACCAGGGCTGAAGCACACTAGCCTGGAGGGACCAAAAACGAGGACTGCAGCAGAGAGGTAAGAGTTGGCGGTGCATCCTTGCCGTGGGGGTAAAGGCTTGCTTGCAATGCAGAGGATCAAGCACCCTGATGAAAGCAAAGCTTGTAACACAGAGATATCCACTGGAGGCCGAGAAGTGTGAGCTTGATTCCTGGTTCTGCCACTTACTACACAACCCTGGGCAAATTACCATTTCTGCACCCTCTTTTCCTCTTGTGCAAAATGGAAATAATGTCTCACAGGTCTGTTAAGAGGATTAACTAAGGTAACTCTCAAGCCCCTGACACAATGGTGTTCAATAGATAGAAGTTACTATTAATTTTAGGTTAACCCAAAAGGGGGCAGGGAGGATGGAGAAGTTCCCAGTTGAGGGACCAATAGGTTGAAAAGTTAATGCTCAATATCCCATCAAGAAATTTCTGAGAATTTAAGTGTACATTTTTTTTTCCAGACTACCTATGAAGCTAGTTTCTGTCTGAGTATTTTATGATGGTCATCTTTTCCAAATGCTAAGCAAAGTTAAAGTTTCAAATCTTAGTTATTTTCTAATTTTAAAATGTTAATTTTGACTACTTACATACCTAAGTGACAGCAGACAACCAAACAAGAAAGAAACCAACTACTAAACAGAAATGGCTTCTCATGTGTTGTTCAGTAACTTTTGGGGGGACATGTGTGTGGATAATTTTATATATCTGAAATCTGTGTTTAGAGATACACTTGGTAAGAGGGAGGGGTCATTTGTTTACCTATGGCCGATGCATGTTGATACACAGCAGAAACCAACACAATATTAAAAAGCAATTATCTTCCAATTAAAAATTTAACAAAAGAGAGATACACTAAAATAAAATGAACCTGAACTTACAGGGCAAAAAGTACTATGTGTTCAGCTCCCTGTAAAGTTGGGGCCATGAACAGAAAATAGTGCATTTTGTGTCCAAAACTTTTCTTATCCTAGACAACTTCCTGTCAGACTTGGTTCAGAAAAGAATAAGGTGCTCTACATTAATGAGCTCTAAGCTACTCTCACTTAACTTTTCAAATTCTTTGTAGAATAAGACATAAACAAACAAATTGTCCAAACTGCCATCATTCCTTTCAAGGCTCAGAGGCCCCTCCACTAGCTTCTGCCCTCCACTTTCAGCACCTCATGCATTTTTTTACTGCTTTAACTGGGCTACAGACCCTGTTCTTAACTCTGACTTGCCCCTTTCATTCCCAAGCTAATCTATAGAGCTACTTTTTCCAATTGATTAGTACATTTACCACCCACTGTGTTAACCAGGTTCAGGCACAAGGGTGATGTTCCTCTTTGCTGTAGTAACCCTGCCTCCCTGCATCTCTTCCTTGGCTGGATTTCTTGAGCACCTCAAGACCCCCTTCCCCCGCTCCTAAGATGGGCCAGCCAGCACTTGCAGAGATGGGAGTGCAGTAAACCCACATGTATGGGAAAGAGCCAAGGCTCAGATCATGTTGGGCCAGGTTAAGATAAGTCTAAAGATGGAGTCAGAGAGCCAAGAAGTCAGACCCTGGGAGCTAAGATCAGACCAAAGCAAATTGCAGGTTAAGAGGAGGAAGTTAAACTTGAGCAGTTGTCTCATATACTCATTCTTCTTTGAATCATGTCTTTCTAGATGGTTAGCTTGGCTCAAATTGTGTTATTTATTATCTTGCTATGAAATGTGGTTTAATAAATATTTTATTGATGGTAGTATTATTTTTGAGATGTGGAAGCTGTAATAAAGTTATATTTTCTGCTGGCAAAATCGTTCCTAGCTTGTATAATTTTATGTTGGAATTAAACACATCAGTGATTCATGGTGCTATGTAAAGGGCAACATGGCTTTGAAGTATCTGGGTACCATAACAAGTTTGGAAAACCACTGTTGAAGAAAACAGTATAAAGGCAAAGAGGAAGCTAACTGAATAACGATGCTAGTGCAATTCAACAATATTGTAAATAGTTACAATTTTACCTTTTTATGTCTTTAAAGCTTTTATGTTAGCTATGCTTTATCAGATTTTTATAGTATATGTGGTGAGTATGTGTGTGCATGTTTGGTGAAGCATCATATTAATATATAATATTTCTAATTACAGTTTATAAGTCAGAATCAAGTTTATAAGTTACTGTGGTTTTGTATTAGAGTTGCTTCCTCTCACTTTCTATAATTATATAGAAAGATAGTATTGTTAGAAAATTAAGCCCTATTCTGATGATGATATATAACCTTTAATTCTCATCTTTATGGAGTAAATCATGATTTGTACAGGTTGTGGGTCCTATGGAAAGAGCTTCAGGTTTTCATTTATTTTCCGGTTTTGTTTTTCAAAATACCAATTTGTATTGGTATTGGTAATACCAATATTGGTACTAATTGTAATTACCAATTACAGTTGGTAATACCAATTGTACTGGGGACATCAGTTTGTATTAAAAATCTTTGTAAGCACTGATCTTTCTTTACATATAGAAATATCAAATTAGTGTGTTGTGCATACAGAACTAACATAGTGTTGTAGGTCATGTATGCTTAAAAATATTTATCAGACAAGTTAATAAAACAAAAGGGGAGCTTCTGGTTCAAGATGGCAGAGTAGAAGGACGTGCACTCATCTCTTCCTGTGAGAGCACCAAAATTGCAACTAGCTGTTGAACAATGATTGACAGGAGGATGCTGGAACTCACCAAAAAAAAAAAAAAAAAAAGGTGCCCCATGTCCAAGACAAAGAAGAAGCCGCAGTGAGATGGTAGGAGGGGATGCCATCACGATGAATCAAATCCCATACCCAGCAGGTGGGTGACCTACAGACTGGAGAACAGTAATACCAAAGAAGTTCTCACACTCTTGTGAAGGTTCTGAACCCCACATCAGGCTTCCCAGTCTGTAGATCCAACAAAAGGACTGGAAATTCCCAAGGAATCTGGCTTTGAGGACCAGAAGGATTTGATTATAGGCTTTCCAGAGAAGGAAACTGAGACTCCAGTTTTAGAGGGCACATACAAAATTTTGCACACACCAAGACCCAGAGGAGGGGAGCAGTGACCCCACAGGAGACTGAACCAAAACTACCTGCTAGTGGAGGGCCTGCTGTGGAGGTGTGGGTTGGTGGGGGGCAGGGAGCACTGGAAGGTTTCCCTTGATGTAAACCCTCTTGGAATTCACCATTAATCCTACCATAAAGCTTGTAGACCCCAGGGCTGGGTCACCTCAGGCCAAACAACTACCAGGCAGAGAGTACAACCTCACCCATCAGCAGATAATTGGATTAAAGCTTTACTGAACAAGACTCTGCCCACTAGAGCAAGACTCAGTTTTTCCCATCAACAGTCCCTCCCATTAAGAAGCTTACAGGAGCCTCTTAGACTCATCCATCAGGGGACAGACAAAAGAAACGAGACACAGTCTCACAGTGGTTAAAACAAAAACCATATTACAGAAAGTTAATTAGGATGACAAAGCAGAAAGTTATGTCCCAGATGATGGGACAAGATAAAAATCCAAGAAAAACAACAAAATGAAGTGGAGATAGGCAACCTTCCAGAAAAATAATTCAAAATAATGATAGTGAAAATGTCCCAGAATCATGGGAAAAGAATGGAGGCAAAGATTGAGAAGATGCAAGAAATGTTTACTGAAGACCTAGAAGAACTAAAGAACAAAGAAACAGAGATGAATAATATACTAGAAGGAATCAATAGCAGAATAACTGAGGCAGAAGAACAGATAAATGACCTGGAGGGCAGAATGGTGGAAATAACTGCCACAAAATAGAATATAGAAAAAAGAATGAAGAGAGCCTAAGAGACCTCTGGAACAACATTAAGCACACCAACATTTGCATTATAGGAGTCCCAGAAGGAGAAGAGAGAAAGGACCTGAGAAAATATTTGAAGAGATAATACCTGAAAACTTCCCAAACATGGGAAAGGAAATAGTCAACCAAGTCCAGGAAGCACAGAGAGTCCCAGGCAGGATAAACCCAAGGAGGAGCACAACAAGACACACAGAAATCAAACCGACAAAAATTAAAGACAGATAAAATATTAAAAGCAACAAGAGAAAAGTGACAAATAACTTACAAGGAAACTCCCATCAGGCTATCAGCTGATTTCTCAACAGAAACTCTATAAGCCAGAGGGGAATGGCATAATATATTTAAAGTGATGAAAGGGAAGGACCTACAACCAAGAATACTCTACCCAGCAAGACTCTCCAGATTTGATGGAGAAATCAAAAGCTTTCCAGACAAGCAGAAGTTAAGAGAATTCAGCACACCAAACAAGCTTTACAACAAATGCTAAAGGAACTTCTTCAGGTAAGGAACACAAGAAAAGGAAAAGACCTACAGTAAATAAAACAATTAAGAAAACAGTAGTAGGATCATATGTATCTGTCACGCGAGTGTATATTCCTTGGTTCTTTGTCTCGTCACAACAAAGATTTGGAGCGACGGACATTAAAGCCCTCGGCGCTTCACAGCTCTTGGGTCTTGGACAAACTGTGCTACAGCTCTTAGGCAAATCAGTGTTACAGCTCTATTGTATTTAGAAGATAGGAGAGAGAGAGAAAGAGAGAGAAAAGAGCGCACACACGCAGGAGAGAGAGTCCGAGAGAAAGCGCTTTGGCTCATCCTTTTATATGTTTTTTTTCCTCCACCTGGGCCTGCCCTATGCAAATTGGGCTTAGCCAGGAGTGCTGTTTGTTCTGTTTGTTCTGCCTTAAGTCTTCACTCTGGTCCTTGGACCTTCCTTGTCCTTTAGCCACTGCCATTTTGGACTCCTTTTCTCTATTCTACCTACCTAACATATCCATAGTTACCTTAAATGTAAATGGATTAAATGTACCAACCAAAAGAGACTAACTGGGTGGATGAAAACATGTGCATGTGTGCACTTCCTCTCGTCATATCACTCTGCTTGACCCCCCTAAAATTGTATGTAATTATTTTATATTATTAGTCATGTTCCCACTATGACTTGCAGTTGTAATTATCTTTTGTTTTTTGTCTGGCTATTGATTGTGAAAACTGATAAACATCTTTTACTATTGTGATTAGGTAACTATTACTTAATACCATTGTCTCATGATTGGTCAACAGAAAAATAATAGAACCTCTATACTACCGAAAGTGTTAGTCACTCTGTCTGACTCTCTGTGACCCTATGGGCTATCGTAGTCCACCAGACCCCTCTGTCCATGGAATTCAGGCAAGAATGGAGTGGGTTGCCATTCCCTTCTCCAGGGGATCTTCCCCACCCAGGAATCAAACCTGGGTTTCCTGAATTTCAGGTGATTTCTTTACCAACTGAAGCACTAGAGAAGCCCAAACTATCAAAATATCACCAATATCAAAATATCACCCAAACCAGGATCTAATAGAAAAACCTGTCATCACTTTTTAAAATCAGATGAATGTCAGAAGTATTTTGAAATGTTTTGAGAACTACAAATGCTCAGATATTGCTTTTTTCCTCCAGAACTCCAGATGTTTCTAATGAGTAGTCATGTTTAAAAACAACTGGACTATATGATAGTCTTGTACTTTATCTAGTTTGGTTCACCCTATTTTATATTCAGTGCTCGCATTCCATTTAGTTTATGTTGTCCAATTTCTCTTTTTTTTTTTATGTTCTTTCTCAAGCCTTCATCAAGTGTAGTAGAAAAGCTTTTGTATACATATATATATGTATAATATATAAATATTTTAGAAAACATGAATTTTTCCTTAACTAAAAAAATTATGACATTTTGATCCCACTAGTTTGACTTAGTAGGAATAGAACCCTAGATTTCTAATTAAAAAATAGATATGCAGCAAGCAACAAAGGTTTACTGTATAGCACAGGGAACTAGAGTCAATATCTTGTGATAACTTATGATGGATAATATTTTCAAAAATAATATATGTGTATCTGTATAGCTGAATCACTTTGCTGTGCACCTGAAGCATTGTAAGTCAACTATATTTCAATAAAATATATATATTTAATAATATAAAGAGGGAAAAAAGTAGTCTCTGTAAATGTGTCCAATTAGATAAGTAATTGGGAATATTTTTATTCTTGGGTCCAATTGTTATGTAGACTTTGACATAAAATAGGAAAAGAGAAAGGGTGAACCTGCCTAGAGAATTTTATTAAACTGATCATTTTGCAGATCTAAGATATACTGTTCTATATTTTTAGGAAAAATATACCTTGTTTACAAAAAGGTTTTAAAATATTTTCTTTTAAGTGTTATCCTTATTAAAATCCATGATCATAACAAATTCTCTGAAGAATTGATGCAGTGAGAAAAGATGTGGTAATCACTAGTGAATACATTTAAATAAAATATCTGCCTTCAATTTATACATTTTGTTCTAATAGAAATACTGATTAGACTTGTGATTCGAATATTTATGCTTCTTACTAAATATAAAATGTCTTTTAACTCTGGCATTGTTCCGAATACCCTCAAAGTAATTGTGGTCTCTCTAAAAATATCAAATAACTCTCTGTTGTTTTTGTTTTTTTTTTCTTTTTGTTTTGTACGTGAGCTGTCAGTTCAGTTCAGTTCAGTCGCTCAGTCGTGTCTGACTCTTTGCGACCCCATGGACTGTAGCACGCCGGGCCTCCCTGTCCATCACCAACTCCCAGAGCTTGCTCAAACTCACATCCATCGAGTTGGTGATGCCATCCAACCATCTCATCCTCTGTCATCCCCTTGTCCTCCCACCTTCAATCTTTCCCAGTATCAGGGTCTTTTAAAATGAGTCAGTTCTTCACATCAGGTGACCAAAGTATTGGAGTTTCAGCTTCAGCATCAGTCCTTCCAATGAATATTCAGTATTGATTTTCTTGAGGATGGACTGGTTGGATCTCCATGCAGTCCAAGGCACTCTCAAGAGACTTCTCCAATACGACGTTCAAAAGCATCAGTTCTTCGGTGCTCAGCTTTCTCTATAGTCCAACTCTCACATCCATACATGACTACTGGAAAAACCATAGCTTTGACTAGACGGACCTTTGTTGGCAAAGTAATGTCTCTGCTTTTTAAAATGCTGTTGAAGTTGGTCATAGCTTTTCTTCCAAGGAGCAAGCATCTTTTAATTTCATGGCTGCAGTCACCATCTGCAGTGATTTTGGAGTCCAAAAAAAATAAAGTCAGCCAATGTTTCCATTGTTTCCCCATCTATTCGCCATGAAGTGATGGGGCTGGATGCCATGATCTTCATTTTCTGAATGTTGAGTTTTAAACCAACTTTTTCACTCTCCTCTTTCACTTTTATCAAGAGGCTCTTTAGTTCTTCTTCGCTTTCTGCCATAACGGTGGTATCATCTGCATACCTGAGGTTATTGATATTTCTCTCAGCAATCTTGATTCCAGCTTGTGCTTCTTCCAGTCCAGCGTTTCTCATGATGTACTCTGCATAGAAGTTAAATAAGCAGGGTGACAATATACAGCCTTGACGTACTCCTTTTCCTATTTGGAACCAGTCTGTTGTTCCTTGTCCAGTTCTAACTGTTGCTTCCTGACCTGCATACAGATTTCTCAAGAAGCAGGTCAAGTGGTCTGGTATTCCCATGTCTTGAATTTTCCAGTTTGTTGTCGTCCATAGAGTCAAAGGCTTTGGTGTTGTCAATAAAGCAGAAGTAGATATTTTTCTGGAACCCTCTTGCTTTTTCAATGATCCAACAGATGTTGGCAATTTGATCTCTGGTTCCTCTGCCTTTTCTAAATCCACCTTGAACATCTGGAAGTTCACAGTCATGTACTATGGAACCCTGGCTTGGAGAATTTTGAGCATTTCTTTGCTAGCATGTGAGATGAGTGCAATTGTGCAGTAGTTTGAGCATTCTTTGGCATTGCCTTACTCTGGGATTGGAATGAAATTGACCTTTTCCTGTCCTGTGGCCCCTGCTGGGTTTTCCAAATTTGCTGGCATATTGAGTGCAACAGTTTCACAGCATCATCTTTTAGGATTTGAAACAGCTCAACTGGCATTCCATCACCTCCAACAGCTTTGTTCATAGTGATACCTCCTAAAGCCCGCTTGACTTCGCATTCCAGGATGTCTGGCTCTGGGTGAGCTATAACTTGGTCTAAAATACTCCAAGATTGTGAATCCACAGGACATTGCTTTGTTCTCGAGAATCCACAACACCCAATCAAAATTTAGACATATTTAGATATCAAACTAAGAGTTACCCTATTCCAAGTTCAGTTCATTTCATTTAAACAATATAAGAATAATTAGTTTCTTATTATTATACAGAGATGACAGTCAGACATTTTAATAACAGACACAGCACAGCACCCATCAGTCAGAAGGGATGCTAGACATAGTATTGGAGGAACGTCCCAGAGTCCCTCCTTGTTTCTCCATTCCACACCCCACCCCCCTCCACCCCAACTCCCTGGCATTACCCCTTCAGTTGCTGGATGCTGGGGAGTAGGGGGATGGGGAATCAGAGTGGCTATTTGCCTTCCAGCGTGGAATTGGTATTTTAATAACCAGTGTGGCTATACTGGTGTCCTAACTGAATATGAACACTGGACAGGAAGATTTCTACTGTGACATGAAGAGTATTAAGGACGTAGCATTTCTTCAAAGAATGGTTTCCTGTTATCTCCAGGAATTTCTTCTGTGCTGACAGTATTCCATTGTGCAAGTCTTGTTGCAGATGTATGGGCAATAGTAACAACAACTGATACAGCTTTTGGCAGACACAAATGTAAGATGGACTCCACCTGCGTAGATGTTAAAATGTGGGAAAAGGTGCATCACATAATGTATGAACTACGCTTTAAGATTTGTTTTATTTCCTTTCTGCTTCCATCAATCCCCTCTTTTCCCTAACACCTTGATTTTGCCAATTGTAGTTTTGTTGACCCTTTTAGGACCAAACTGTTGAAGTTCCCAGGAGATGATTTGTATCCTCTGTTTACATGAGAAGCTAAGGGTTTGGATGGCCACAGGTAAAGAACTGTTGGTGTGCATTCGAAGGATGTTTTATTAATTCTAACCTTTCCCAGCCCAAGCAACCACAGAGTGCCCTCTTTGTAAGGGGCTGGAACTGCTGGGAAAGCGGTAGGGGCTTCTTGGTGCTGATAGAATTGGGACATAAAATTAGGGTATGTTAATCTTTGGAAATTTGGGGATAATTACCAGTTATATGTGATATTCTACGTCCTGGAACAACTCACTTCTAGCATATTAGGACTACAGACATGTATTTGGGATGAAAAGCAAGAATGCAAACAGCACTTACTGGTTTAGGAAGAAAGCTTTAGCAGCATTACAGTGGGTACATCCACAATGTAAATAGAAAAGTTAAGAGGGGGATTTACCTGATATAAACCCACTGTTGTCCTCCTCAAATCTCTCTCCACTAAATATCACCCATAAAAGGGCTTTGTAAACTGTGGAGCACTAGACAAATGTAAGGCTATGTGTGTGCTCCCTCCAAAAGGGAGGGATCACCAACTCTCATTTAATCCCCACCTATGCCCAACTCTGAGCACTTTCTTTGAGCTTTCTCTTCATTTCTGATTTCAAAGAAAGGTTTAACAAACAGGAATAGAAATAATAATGTGTTTGATATGATATAGGAATTATTTAGAAATAATTGTGCTTATACTCCCTCCAACTTAACTCTCATATTCTTTTGTTGAATTTATTTAATCTCTATATCCTCTTCCTTCTAGGGAACTAGGGCTCCCAGAAAACTTCTTTCTTGTTCCTTTAATTAAATGAATCAATGAATCTCTTTTTTCACAAATTCATTTTTCCCTTCTCCCATCAGAGGCTCTCACCTTTTACCTGAGTGAAATTGTTTGGGTTACAGAAGTCCTTCCCTTGCTGGCATTTTATTTTGAAGTCCTTATTTCAATTCAACAAATATTTGAACAATGGAATTGCTGGAGGTTCTATGCTAGACGCTACAGGGGGTAAAATAGATAAATGTCACAGTCCCTGATAGCACCTACCTTCAAAGGGCTTAGTTGCTAATAAGGAAAACTAAGAAAACTGCACAAATAACCATAAGGCAAGGTAGAGTACCTTATGCAGGTACTGGAAGAGATCACACTTCAGTCTGGCAAGAATTTCCTCTCAAGAATGCTCTGTGGTTCTCGTTGTTTGCTTACTTACTTCTGTCAGTCATTTCTTGTACACCTCAGAATTTTAGATGTTACAAAATTATGCTTTCCTGCAAATCCTCTGGTTTTCTACTACATTTGCCTGTTGAACTCCTAAATTCATGCTTGGACTTTGCAAAGATGCTTTAGGCTTTTTGTTTGTTTGTTTTATTTTTAATTGAAGGATAATTGCTTTACAGTATTGTGTTGGTTTCTACCAAACATCAACATGTATCAGCCATAGGTTAACCCATGTCCCCTCCCACTTGAACATCCCTCCCACCTCCCTCCCTACCCCGCCCTTTTCAATCAAAAGGAACAATGGTAAGAAACTGTAACTTAACTAGTGGGTTTTTTTTTTTTTTTGTTTTGTTTTGAATGGCCTTGACCTTATGAGTTGATATTCCTGTCTGTGATTTGCATGTCTCTTCTCTGCCCCCACCCTTGAACATGGCACATATCCGACGGCCTCAACAGCGGCTCCCCATTATATTTGTCCTTTACTCACCTGTTTCTGTCTTGATATCTCTGAAAATCCAGACAGTAAAATTCCTCAAGTCACATAGTTTTCTCAATTTTTACCCTGTTTTCCTTTATCCCCTTCCAAAATCTCAAGTTGCCCTAAGTCATGGGCTTCTCCTAGAATAAAGTTCTTTTAATGTTTAGCCACAGTTAGGGGGCAAAAAAAAGTAAAGTCTTCATAATTCTTGGGGAATTGTGTTAGTGTAAAGTGATACTTCCAATAATTTATACGTATATAGGGGCATCTGAGGAAAAAAGGACATCCATTCCTGTCTTGGTTGACTACCAAATGGACATTTTTTTTCTTTCTTCACTAGCAGAATCCAGATTTTGCTCAGGCTCCTCCTAGTGGACATATCCTTAAGAGGAGGCTGGAGGTGGATCTTGATGGGACAAACACAAAGTTTAGATACAGACATAATGAAATACTGGCAAATCAGATGAAAGAGAACATCTTCTGAATGGCTTCAGAAAGTTTTCTTTACTCAAAAATGAAGACGCTCTCTTTTCTTGCATCGTCACCTACAAGGAGTGCTAGAAACCATCACTACCACTTAGCATTCGTGACAGGAGAATAACTGGAGACCACAGAAAAGAGAGACAACAGTTTCATCCCAGTCATTTTGTTAACCAACCCATGGCTTTTCTGCAACTAGACTTCTTGGGTGAGGTTATAAATATTTTTATTGTTTGCCACTATTACTTGGGCTTTCTGTTAATCACAGTTAACCACAGATTTTTTTTTTTCATTACAGATGTAAATTATTTTTGAAATATACAAATTATTTTGTTAAAAGCCTAAGATAAAAGTCATGATTATATTGCTCTGTAGGACAGTAAGGAGTACTGTATCTAATCTAACAACCTTATTTCAACAGTCTCTGCTGCCTGTGAATCTTTTTTTCTTTGATTCTCCTGGAACCAACTTTACCATTTTTTCAATTTCCTCATTAATAAGTTAAGACATCTTTGATGTGTTTTCATTCTGTAAGTTACACTTGTACCTTTTTGAAAAGTGTAGTTAAATAGCATTATGAGTTCAAATTTTCTACTGAATTTTAAAGTGGTTTTCCACTTGAATTTAATTCAACTCTTTTATTTACAGAATTCCTGTTTCCCTGTGGTAGAGGATGCAAAGGTAGAAGAACATAGGGATGAGAGGAAAGACTAAGAAGCATCATACAATATATTCAGTAATTTCTAGGCTTTCTTAGTAGCTACTGGGTACCCTAAGGATTGCCCTGGCCAGTACAAAGCAGCTGTGAAGTTTGAAGTCATTATAAAGACTTTCCAGGAGCCTGTGTGCATTCAAGATTCTGATGATACAACTAGAAAAACCTACAGTGGTTATCAGACACAGCAGATATCCTGAAGAAGAAAAAAAAAAAACCGTTGAGGCACCAAGTCTGGCTGGAAACAACCTATTTATCAATGGATTATTAAGAGCAACACTCACTCATATTTCCTTGGGAAACACGAAGTTTGAAGTTTTTATTTTGAAATGAACAATTAACAAATGGAAAGGACTAAAAAAGGTTTAACTCAAGGACTGCCTCTCAAAATTCTGGCTCCTTCACTCTTAACAAATGTCATTAACACACTGTACTGAAATCCCATTTCAACATCAGGGAGACTGCTACTAATCTGGAACTTTTCTCCTGTGACCTTTTACTCTTGGACTGAATAATAATTATATATTTCAGAGCACTTTGACATTTCCAAAGAGCGTCATTCATTCTTTCACTGTGTGTATTAACATCCCTGTAAGTGGCAGGTGAAGTTTGGAATCAGGATTTTGAATACCTAGATCTTGGGATTCCCACAACTAAGAAAGCTGAATTGCAGTGTTGGTTCTTTTCTGGAATCACCTAACCACTGAGGGCAAGGTGAATTTAAAGCCCTGGGCGCAAGACATGAATCCATCATCTCCTTGTTGCTTAGTCACTTTGAGACTTATTTCTTTGCTCATTAGATAAGCTGACCAATTGAAGCCCTGCCTTTCCAGGTATTAAAATAATCAAGAGGATGGACTTAGCATGGTGTTCAGCACACGGCAGCATTGCTCAAAACACAGCAATTAATCAATACTGGACTCCCTCCCTGGGAGCCCCCACGGAGATGTCCTGTATGCCAGGGAGCCAGAAGGCAGCGGAGAGGCCACCGAGTGGCTCACACCGGTGGAGGGCAAGCCCCTCCCCTGCGGAAAGCCGCTCTGCTTGGTGCTCTCTCCGCCCTCAGCGGGCCGGGGCGGGGACGCCGTTCCCTTGGAAACGGGACGCACTGCTAAAGACCCTCCGGAACTCCGTCCCGCTGCGCTGCAGCTCCGAGAGCAGACGCGGGAGGCCAAGTGGGAGCAGGTGTGGGACAAGCGGCCGCGCTCGCAGTGATCGCTGGAGGAGGTGGGCGCCTCCCGGGGCGCGCGTGTGGAGGTGGCCCAGCCTACCCGGGGCTGGGGAGGGACGCGCACGACGAGCCGGCCGGTCCCGCGCCTACTCGACATACTGGATGGCAGCCCAGGTGGCAGCCCGAGAAGCTCCGATTCTTCGCCTCGCCCCGGGCGCCGGCCCGGAGGCGGCGGTTCTGGTGGAATTGGAGGAGGAAGACGAAGACGAGGAGGTGGCGGCGGCCAGGAGAGCGCGGAGTTTTGCCCAGGACGCGCGGGTGCGCTTCGTCGGCTGCCGCCTGGAGCAGTTACTGGGCCTCCCGGAAGAGAAATGGAGCCAGCATTTGGAGAGTGAAGACAACCGGCAGGTTCTGGGGGAGTTTCTGGAGAGCCCCAGCCCAGCCTGCTGCCTTCTGTTCAGCGTCACCACTGAGGGGCAGCTCGAGGCGTCCCAACAGGTAAGTGGTGAGGGGACCCGGCCACACCTCGCGTCCTGCCTGACGGACACCCGGACGGGACTGGCCAGTCGCACCTCCTTGGGTTCCTTCGGGACATGTATTAGGGCTCTTTAAAATAAATAACTTATCTCAAGTGCCTGCCCCCGGAGTCCACAGAATCCCCCAGGTGCGTCCACTCTGCTGTTGAGCGGCTGTTGGTTAGTTTTCTAGAAGGTCAGCCTTTGAGCCTGCAAAAACCGCGCTTCTTTAGCTGCCTGGTTGTTAGGCTCAAGGTGAATTCTCTCTGCCAGATAACTTTACTTTAAATCGTTCTTGGATCACTCTGGAGCCACAAGTGGTGTTTGGTAGAGCCCAAAAAGCTTGTCATGGCTCAGGCTGCCTGTCAACCACACTTCATCTCAGGGAATAATATTGATACTTAGTCTTAAAAAAAAAAAAAAAAAAAGAATTGCCAGCAGTCTGCGCTCAGGACAGTGCTTCTTTTCCCTATTTCAATTTGACTTCTAGTACACTTGAACGTTAACGAGTTCAGTATTTGTACTTCTACGAATACAGCATTTGTACTTCTAGAGTACAAATTGGAGCCAGATTTATAGTCTTGAGATGCTTTGCTGTTAACGTAAAGTGGTACCATCATCGCTAGATGTGGTCGATTATAATGGAATCCCAGAGAAGAAAAAATAACTGGAGTTTTACCTTAGAGTTTTACGAGTTCCGAATTTTGTTTGTTTTGCTACTCTCCTGGTTTAGTTTTTAAAAGTGTCAGAGTAGACAAAGAGAACGCTGTAGTATTAGGTTAAATAGTCATGATACCTGAAGAAATGACTTGGTAGTCATGAAAATGCTAGAATATCTTGATTAAACACATCTGTTTTTTTGCTCTGAGGATAGTAATCAAATGTAACCTCTTGGTCTTTATCTCAGTTGGGCTTATTTGTAATAGGAAAAGGTTATACAAAAGAATAACCTTTGCTCAGATGGAAACATTTCTAATTTCTCCCTGTATTTGTTGTTAATTTTGAGACTTTATAGTATATAAGGATCTTCTGAAAGGTGATATTCCACACCAATAATACTGTGAAATTAGCTTTATAAAAGAACAAAGAAAACTGTATACACTTTACAGAGCAGTGGAACAATCTTGTTTATAAAGGTAGGCAGGATGCCAGATTTCTTTCTCATGCTTGCAATCCAGTTACAAGTTAGATGTAGTACATCTTGCTTGTTAACATGGAAACTACATTGTAGACTTAAAATAATTATTTGCTCTTGTTTCAGATTCCAAGAGATGTAAAACATAAACTTGTTTATATTGCCAAGAAGACTACTGAAAACATTGGAGTAAATGACTTCTGTCAGATAGTTTTATTTGGAGAGTTACCTGCCTCATCTCTTGGACACGTAACTGCTTTCCTAGACGAGGTACTGGTCTAGCTTAATATTTTAATATTTAATTTATCTTCATGACACTTGAAATTAATTCAGGATAACTGGCTATTAAAAAGAATGTAGCAGCTGGTCATCTCATTAGCCAGGTGGATGGAAAATGATAGCATTTAGACTGTTCCTGAAATGAGCTGATACTGATGCTGACATTCAACAGGTGGTAATTTGTAGGATCATCCTTTACCTCTTTCTTTCTAAATAATGAAAGGAAATTAAAAAGCATCTGAAATAGGCTTCTGCACTTAGCTAAAGTATTAAACTTCCTGTTCAGAGTAAAGATAGATATACATTTTGAAAAAGTGTGTTATCAGTTTTTAAGATTCCTGTTTGTTTCTAAGTGCACTTGTGTGAGATAATGGAAAAAGATAACAGAAACAAAGTATTAGGAATGAGTGCCTTGAAATTCCTTTTCTCTCCCCTTCAACCAGAGAACTACTCTCCAAACCCATGTTACTGGCGCTCTAATGTTCCTAAGAACCACTTAGGGATTTTGGTAAAGGCAAACTGATGCGGTAGGTCTGTAGTGGAGCTGATGCTGTTTGTTCACAAACCAGCTTTGAGGAATAAGATACAAAATGACTGAATTTGGAAGAGCCAGAGCAGTGGTTTTCAAAGTTTGCTGGATTAGCATCACCTGGGGAGCTAATGTAACTCTGCCCAGGTGACACATAATACCAATTAAATAAGAATGTCTTGGGGTGGGAGCCAGGCTGCAGTAGTGGTAAAAGATTCTCAGGTGATTCTGTGTCTGTGTGGGGTTGTGTTAATCACTCAGTCGTGTTCAACTCTTTTCGAGCCCCCATGGACTGTAAAAGGCTCCTTTGTCCATGGAATTCTCCAGGCAAGAATATTGGAGTAGGTTGTCATTCCCTTCTCAAGGGGATTTTCCCGACTGAAGAATCCAACTCAGGTTGCCGGCATTCTTTTACCATCTGAGCTACCGGGGAAGTCAAGGTGATTCTAATGCACACCAAACTGGGGGGAAACTGGGTTAGTATCACTAAACTAGGTCTCAGTAATCAAAACAGTCTTGCCAAGACCGATATTTAATGTAGGAGTAATTGCCAACGTACGTATTTATTACTGAAGATTTATCAGCCTCCGTCTTTCACACCTCTTCTACTTCCTGAGGCTCTTCTGCTTTCTTCTTGAGAAGTATTTTCTTTCCGTCTCTGGATTAGCTAGGGCTTCTCTCCCCCAACTTTACTTCTACCATGGTTTCTCTCTATTGAGTTTCTATAGTGTTAGTTGATTTCCAGAAGACACTAGGAAGAGAGTTTTCTATCTTAAGCACTTGAGACAGTTTTTGTTATGTCACAGGTGTTCAGGAGATTTTTACTGAACTGAATCTGATGAAAGGGTTTCACATGGAGTGTAAATAACCTTTGGTCATGGGAATCCAGGCTGCCATCAACTGGACTTAGAAGTGCAAAGCTAAAAAAAAAAAAAGAAGTGCAAAGCTGCACTCCTTATTGGAATGCTTTCTCTACCATCTGTGACAAAAGATATAAAACCCTTTCCAGTTTCTCTGACCTTTCTCTGCATAGCCCTCTGAGAAGTTCAAGTGGAAGAGTAAACTGTCCGTGAGTATATCTATAGAAAACAAAAAACATTCAGAACCTCATGGGTGGAGCTGGTTTGGGAAGATTCTAATTTATTTAAATATGCTGAGGATTTGAGCATTGGGACGAAAAAAGTGAGGACTTCACACTTGTCCCTTGGGTTTCTTTGTGGACAAGACTTAAATTCGGAATGAAGGGGCCCTAAGGCCTGACCAGAGTCCAAATTCTCTGTGGTCTGACCTCCCTGTGACCTCTCTACTCATTTCAATTGCTAACTCCTGGCCTCCTTGGGGTGGTTCCTTAATTATTTCAGGCACACTGTTGCCCTGGGGCCTTTGCTCTTGCTGTTTCTTCCTCTTCCCCAGAATCCACTCAGCCAACCCATTCATGCCTTAAGTCTTTTTGCTCAAATATCTCTTGTTTATGAAGCCGCCCTCCAGCTAAACAAGGATCTTTGAAGGGCCTGGACCTAGGGTCAGGCAAGTGAGGCCCCCAGCTCAAGAGAACTTCCAGGGAGGTGAGGAGAAACAAAAACAACTCATTAATCAAGATGAATAATAGTTTAAGGCAGTTTTTGTGTGTTTTGTTTTTTTCTTTGGCTGCACCACAAGACTTAAAAAATCTTAGTTCCCTGAGCAGGGATTGAACTCAGGTGCTAGCAGTGAAAGCATGGAGTCTTAACCACTGAGTACCGGGGGATTCCCTAAGGCAATGTTTTAAAAAATAAAAAGTAATGCAAGTAAATAACTTTAAAAATAGGATCACTAACAGTGCCGTGCCAAGTCATGTTGGAGCCTAAGGCAAAATGTCAGTAACACTCGTCTTTATTAAAAAGTGTCTATTTTGTTTATCAGTTTTGGATTAATTTTTATTTAAAAAGTATTTTAAAATATGATTCATCTTATTGAGTTGTTGAGCTTTCCTGGTAACTCAGGGGTGAAGAATCCACCTGGAATGCAGGAGACTCAGGTTCTCTCCCTGGGTTGGGAAGATCCCCTGGAGAAGGAAATGGCAACCCTTTCCAGGATTCTTGCCTGGAAAACCCCATGAAAAAGAGGAGGCTGGCAGGCTCTAGTCCATGAGGTCGCAGATTCGGACACAATTTAGTGACTAAACAACAAATCAAGTTGTTGCTGTTTGTGGGGTTCTTTTGTGGCCTCTTATGTTTTGTTCCATGGTGACTGCCTTACTTGCCTTACCCTCGTCGCAGCTCTTAATCTTTCCTCACTGTGTGCTTGCGTACTCAGGCATATCTTAAGTCTCTGCGAGCCCATGGGCCATAGCCTGCCAGGCTCCTATTCTCCAGGCAAGAATACTGGAGTGGGTTGCCATTTCTTTCTCTAGGGAATCTTCCCAACCCAGGAACTGAACCCACGAGTCTTGTGTCTTCTGTATTGGCAGGCAGGTTCTTTACCAGTTGAGCCACCAGGGATGAGTCCCAAACCCCCAGGTTCTGCTTGACACATAGTAACAGTTAAGTAAGTACTTGCTAAATGAACAAAAGTTAAAGAAGGGCTAAAGATATCCTCTTCTAAGAGACAAAACAATGGAGCTTCAAGGTATTTTTATAGAGGAAAAGCATTTGGTGTATGACCTCTGATCAGATCAGATCAGATCGGTCGCTCAGTTGTGTCCGACTCTTTGCAACCCCATGAATCGCAGCACGCCAGGCCTCCCTGTCCATCACCAACTCCCGAAGTTCATGTCCCTTGAGTCAGTGATGCCATCCAGCCATCTCATCCTCTGTCGTCCCCTTCTCCTCCTGCCCCCAATCCCTCCCAGCATCAGAGTCTTTTCCAATGAGTCAACTCTTCACATGAGGTGGCCAAAGTACTGGAGTTTCAGCTTTAGCATCATTCCCTCCAAAGAAATCCCAGGGCTGATCTCCTTCAGAATGGACTGGTTGGATCTCCTTGCAGTCCAAGGGACTCTCAAGAGTCTTCTCCAACACCACAGTTAAAAAGCATCAATTCTTCGGCGCTCAGCCTTCTTCACAGTCCAACTCTCACATCCATACATGACCACAGGAAAAACCATAGCCTTGACTAGACGGACCTTTGTTGGCAAAGTAATATCTCTGCTTTTGAATATGCTATCCAAGTTGGTCATAACTTTCCTTCCAAGGAGTAAGCGTCTTTTAATTTCATGGCTGCAGTCACCATCTGCAATGATTTTGCAGCCCCCAAAAATAAAGTCTGACACTGTTTCCACTGTTTCCCCATCTATTTCCCATGAAGTGATGGGACCGGATGCCATGATCTTTGTTTTCTGAATGTTGAGCTTTAAGCCAACTTTTTCACTCTCCACTTTCACTTTCGTCAGGAGGCTTTTGAGTTCCTCTTCACTTTCTGCCATAAGAGTGGTATCATCTCCGTATCTGAGGTTATTGATATTTCTCCTGGCAATCTTGATTCCAGCTTGTGTTTCTTCCAGTCCAGCGTTTCTCATGATGTACTCTGCATATAAGTTAAATAAACAGGATACTTCCATTTGAATTTTTTTGACATTTATGACAACCGTGGTCCTATTACCATACAAATTCCCAAGTGTCCCTTTGGGCTTTTCACTTGGAATTTGTATGCTAACAAGCCCACAGTTGTCATTTGTTCCTTTAGTCAATACTTTTTTAATATCTACTTGGTACCACTGACAGGACATACCTGGCAGTTAGTGATGACATTTCTGCCCTCAGAAAGCATGCAGTCTAACTAGGGAGGCAGGCAGCTGAACAAACAGGGATACAGCGTGGTGGGCATTGTGGTTTCAGTAGGATGCTGCGACATCTTACAGAGTTGTCAGGGAAGGTAGGAAGTCTCAATAGGTTATAGGTCTTGATTTGCCTGAGTTGGTTCCAGTCTCCTCTGTTACAGATCGGATGACATCTGCTAATTCTTATTGTTTTTACTCTCAAAAGCATCCACGGTTGTATGGTAAATTATTTATTGAAGGTAAATCATTGTAAATTATTTGATAAATTGTTTGTTGAAGGACAAGGAGCAGTAACTAGGTATGGAGAAGGGAGGAAGTAAGAAGCAGTGCAAAGGCCCAAAGGTGAGGAAATGGAGATTGCATTTTTAAAAACAAAGTACATTACTGCAGTTAGATTGGGGAAGAAGAGCTGGAGGGTGGTGAGGAATAAAGCTGGAAAGGCTGATTAGAAAACTTAACACCCTGCAACTTTTTCATCCAGGTGTTGCCACCAAGGCCAGTTGTCAAACCCGCATCCATGTATTTATTTTTGAAAGATGATGGTGGTTATGCGTGTTCTCTGAAGGTTTTTATTAGGACAGATTTCATTTAAAAGTTTGAAATCAAATGGGCCATTGCATTCTAAACTAATTAACTACTATCTTTCTGGGTACTTTCTGGTACACAAGAAGAAAAACATTTAATGAAAGGATTGGTGAATTGGTGACTCAATCAAGGACCAAAGAGGGACTATGTTACTGAAGTAGTGATTGGATTGAAAAGTGTTGAGGGAATTTTCCAGTGTTGTTGTTCTTACACTGGAGTAAAATAAAGGGATGGACCAGGTGTTTAAACAGGAGATGAGAAAAAGTCATTTATGACTTCATATTTATTTTTTTCTCATTTCATGACCTAATATACTCTCATTTATATTCAATGTTGTATAGTCTTTGAAGTTCGACACAGATATACACTGATAAACAGTAATTTATGTTGATATGCTAGGCTCTCCCAGAATTCTCTTCCCAGCCCTGATCTCTCTCCTGAACTTTAACCTTGGACTTCCACTGCCCACGTTAGATCTGAAATGTCTATTACACTTGCTGTGAAATAGACATCTCAGATCTAATGTGTGCAAAATTTTACTCCTGATCTACTGTTCAATATTATCATGTGTCCCTATATGCTATTATTTTAACTATATTATATAATTTAGCAAAAGTATTAAAAATGTCATGCAGTTATTTCTTTAAGTATTATGTTGACCCATATCTTGAAAGAAACAATAACTGTAAATGTTTCTCAAGCCAGAATGAAAAGTATGATTTGGTACTTGCAATCAGTATCTGGACCACATTCCTATATATTTCAATTTAAGAAGTCTAGCAGAGGCCTAAACTTCTGTATTTTGAAATTGTTGACCAGGTAATACTCTCTACTGATTTAAGAACTGTTGTTAAAAAGAAGATGCCATGTTTCAAAAAAGGACAAAGTGAGTAAAGAGAATGCTGCTGCTGCTAAGTTGCCTCAGTCGTGTCTGACTCTGTGTGACCCCATAGATGGCAGCCCACCGGGCTCCGCTGTCCCTGGGAGTCTCCAGGCAAGAACACTGGAGTGGGTTGCCATTTCCTTCTCCAGTACATGAAAGTGAAAAGTGAAAGTGAAGTCGCTCAGTCATGTCCAACTCTTCACTACCCCATGGACTGCAGCCCACCAGGCTCCTCCGTCTGTGGGATTTGCCAGGCAAGAGTAAAGGAGTGGGTTGCCATTGAGAATGCCAGCAGAGACTTTTTTACATGTAATTGTATATCCGCTAGTAAACATGTCCAAATTATTTTGGTTCAGAGAAAGTTTGGGGATTTTTCTTATAAAGCATAAAACCTAGACAAAAAACTTCCAGCTAAAAACAAAACCCCAGATTAATTGAATTCCTTTGTATATGCTTGTTGCTAACAAGCTAACAAGGTTTATTTTCACTACAGAGCACATCCCAGGTCAACTTGTTTGAAATGATGTTCATGGAGATACTCGAGCCCTCTGCTTAACTGCTCTACAAAGCATGTGGCTCAGAATTGCGTAACAGTTTTATCTATAGCTTATGACACAAATACTTAATTTTAAAAGAAGTTGGTCTTGTCACAGAACAGTAAATAGAGCGAAAGTTTGAAACAGTAAACTGGAAATGTTGAAGAACCAGAATTATCCCTATCCCTGACTTTTAGAAAAGCTGTTGATACTTGGAATTTAATCTAGAAAGCAGTTGTTCAGTGGGTCAGTGCATGGGCAGCCCAACAAGCCTAAGTCTTCCAAAGCTCTTCATGCCCCGCCCCCGCTTTCCTCACAGGGCCTCTCCTTAGGGGTGCTGGCTCCAGTTTCAGGCAGGCCAGACTGGAACTTTCTCAGAAGCAATGTACTCCTTTAGCCTTCAGTGGTTTTGCATCCGTGTTCAGCCCTACTCGTTCATCTTTAAGATTTAAACCAAGTATCAACTTTCCTGGCGAGTCTTCCCTAATACCCCTCCCAGTCAGAGATGGGTGTTTTTCCCATGTTTTCCACATGACAGGAAAATGTGCCTCTCATGGCAGTTCTGACCGACAGAGCTCGACACACTAGTATTTTTTTTGTTTTTATTGAAGTATAGTTGATTTATAGTGTTGTATTAGTTTCTGCTATAGAGCAAATTCAGATATATATAGAGAGCAAGATTCAGATATATACATTCTTTCCCATTATGGTTTATCTCAGGATATTGAGTGTAGTTCCCTGTGCTGTACAGTAGGACTTAATTGCTTATGCATCCTTTATGTAATAGTTGACATCTGCTGGTCTCTGGCTCCCAGTACCTTCTTCCCCAGCCCTCCTCCCCCTTGGCAACCACAAGTCTGTTCTCTGCCTGGGAGTCTATTTCTGTTTCATACATAAGTTGGTTTGCCTTATATTTTGGATTCCACATATAAGTAATACTATATGGCATTTGTCTTTCTCTTTCTGACTTAATTCACTTAGTATGATAATCTCTAGGTCCATTCATGTTGCAAATGGCTTTATTTCATTCTTTTCTATGGCTGAGTAGCATTCCATTGTATATACACATCTTTATCCATTCATCTGTGGATGGGCATTTAGATTGTTGCCACTGAAAGACACACTATTTCTTACTAATCTCCTAGCTCAAGAAGTGGTGGGTACAAAGCAGGAAAATATAATACAATTTGGAAATATTTGTTTTATCCCCATTGGAAAATGAAATGAATTTTCAGTTTGTTTGTAGTTAACTAGAAGATTGTGTTCTCAAAATGAACTTTAAAAAGGAAGGGTGTTTTCTAAGCATTTTAGCTAATGGAAAATTTATGGTTAACACTGAAAGTCTAGACAGATTGTGTCAGAAAAAAATGTTTACAATTAGTACATATTGGAAAAGAGTGAGGAAGCAAGAGACTAACTTCACCAACTCAACAAACTATAATTACTTAACATATGCTGTACTTTGGGAACACAAAAAATAATTTTGGAGGTTTCCCACACATATAGTTTCATTGATATTCCCACCTTAATGGTGGAAGGAGTTCCAAAAAAGGTTCATATAATTTAATAAATATCTTTCTATTAAAATTTAATCCACTGGGATGGCCCTCAGAGCTGGACAAGATGAATTTGCTTTTGCCATGTGATTCAAGAAGATTTTTTCCATTAGTACACCTGCCAATGTGTTCAATTTGCATTAAGAAAGCAGTTTACTTACTTGACATGATTTTGCTTATTTCATACAGGATCTGAGTTACTGGGAGCCTCCATAAATGTTTGATAAATATGTAAATGAATGAACAAGCAGTATAGTACTTCCACTTTGAAAGAATTTATCTAATTGATTAAATCTAAATGGTCACTGACTTTGTCATCTGTAGATTTGATGTCACAGGAGGACATTATGAAGTTGAAATTGAGTGGTTTAGTTTCTGATCTTGTGTAACAAGAAAATCTTTGAAGGAATACGTTGTCTGTAAATTAATTAATTTTTCTGCTTAAAATGTTTTTCTTTTTCTAGATTTTAGTGCCAATTATTTCTAATAAGAACAACCATAAATCCTGGTCATGCTTTATTTCACAAGACATGGAACATCATATAGAAGTCTTGAAAAGTAAAATGCATATTTTTAGGGGCAAAATGTTGAGAAGAACTCTTCTACCAATTCCCACTATTGCAGGAAAACATTGACCTGGATCAGAAATATTCAGAGACCAAGTATGTAATGATACAGTTTACACAAGATGTCAAAATGGAGAGGTGATATACCTACTTAATATCACACCCCTGTAACACCCCCGTGTTAGCAATATTTTTAAAATATTATTGTAATGACAGCATATTTTAAAAATAAAAAAAACATTAAAATACTAAGTCCTGTCCTTAGTCGGATGAAATGATTCATTTTTGTATTATATTATTAATCATTTCAGTGTTTGCAGACTGGAGCCAAATGAAAGGAGAGTACTCCATGCAATTGAATCAGTGGTTATTAAATGGTCACATCAAATCCAAGAAATCATAGAGAAAGATTCAGTGCAGCCTTTGCTAAATGGTCTTCACTCAAATCCTCAAACTGAACTGGATTTCTGGATGATGAGAAGAGAGAACCTATCATGCATTTATGATCAAGTAAGTAGAGAGCCCTAGAAATTGCTTGTCAATTGAATTAGCAAAGTCACTTGTTGAATTTGATGCCCCAAACCAGTGATTTCCAATAACTTTAAAGGTTTAACACACTGTCTTTGAATGACTTACTCAATTCTTACTGTAAAATTCTCTATAGTATGCATTCTTAAAATTAATGGGTATTAAAGGTGAACTTGCCTTTTTGAAAATATTTTGACAGCATGTGAGTAATTGGAAACACTTTGTGGCATAGGAAGTGTAGTTCCCAAGGGAAATGTTGAAGATTTTTATGATTTAATTAATCTAGTTGATATAATTGATTTGGGAAAGGAGTAGGCTTTGCTTAGTGGAGAGATGCAACTTTGGAAGAACTAACTGGTTCCTCTGCTAGTGTTTGCCTTAGAAGTTTATTCAATTTAATGTTCTAAAAACTAAGACATTCATTCACTTGTTCACCTATCTCTTAGAGATTTTTTTGAAACAGATTCTATATGAAAATTTATTATCTTACATATATAATAAAATGTAATTTAGGTTTTTTAAAAAGTCAAAGACCTATAAATGTAAAATAAAATACAAGCTTAAGGAAAAAATGTTAATTTTAAAAATTATTTTCAACGTGAAACCAGGTACATCTTTGAGTATTAAATACTGTGTGTATTGTGCATTAATGGAATATAATTTAAATATTTTTTGCAGAATGCATTTATTTAGTCATTAATCTAGGTATTATATATATTTCAATTTAGCTTCAGACTCCTATTGTCCTCAAAATGGTTAAGATCCTGAAAAATAAGCAAAGCAGCTATTTTCCAACATTGAAGGACATTTTCATGGCTGTGAAAAATGGTAAGACTTGTGTTCCTTGGCCTGGATCAGTGGTCCCTCCTGATCTGACTCCTGCCTGTTTGCTCAGCCTCCTACCCTTAGTATGCTCATGAAATGATTGCACTTGACTCTCCTAATGGTAAATCCATCTTAATCGTCTGCGGTTTATTCAGCTCTTAGTAAACCATTTAAGTACTTACTAAAGAGGATCTAGAGTGAACTTTCAGTGAGAGTGCCTGTGTGGAGGGGAAAGGCTTTTGGTATTTATCAGCAAGTCATTGAATGCCCAGCATGGAGATTTTCTAATCAACAGTTGGGCTGCAATTAGTCCAGTTATTCATCAGTAGAATCTCCGAATTTGCTTAAGTTCCACCATTTATTTAACTCCTAAGAATGCAAAATCATCATTGAAGATTTAACACACAGAGAGGAGGGTTTGTTTGTTGAGTTTCCAACAGATAATACAAGCACATTGTTTAAAGCCAGAAATTAAAAGATGGTATTTATAATTTAAAATATAAAAGTGCAAATTCTCCTTATCTTTTCAGTACCCAGTTTCAGTCTCAACCAGTAACCCTCTCCATAGTTTTTTTTATTTCTGTTCATGTTTCTTTAGGCATGTGTAAGCAAATATGGATATGACCCATGATTCTAAAGTTTTAAATGATAAAATTGTAAGATAGCATGGCCCAATAGCTGGGTTTTGTTTTGTTTTTTTTTTGGCTATGTGCACAGCTTGTGGGATGTTAGTTCCCAGACCAGAGACTGAATCCGGACCCCCGGCAGTGAAAGCACAGAGTCCTGACCTCCAGACCACCAGGGAACTCCTGATTTTGTTTCTGACATTAGAAAATTATTTTTAAATTTTTAATGTGTAATACATGGAAGGTTAGAAAATACTTAACATTTACTTTGAGAAAGTTATGCTAACTCTTTAGGCTTTTCTCCATAAACTGTTGTCTTAAGGCCTCTTTTCAAACAGGGAGTTAGATCTGAGTTTCTGCCCCAGATTCACTCAGTACAGCTTTTTGCTGAGTCTCTGGTTTCCATGGCCAAATTGGCATATTAAAACTTTGTTTGCAAATTGTTGCAAAGATTGAAACACTGTTTTGCAACCTTGTCACCACTGACACTTTGGGGAGGATAATTCTTTGTTGTGGGGAACCGCCCTAAGCATTGCAGCCTATTTAGCAGCATTGCTGGAGTCTACCCACTACCCCCATGCCCATTATGACAAAAAAACGTAAGACATTGCTAGATGACCCTCAGTGGGGAAGACCTCCTCTGGCTGAGAACCACTGGACTGAAGATTTAATACATAGTGTACAAAGTACCAGGCTTCCCTGGTGGCTCAGTGGTAAAGTGTCCGCCTGCCAATGCAGGAAATACAGGGGACATGGGTTCGATTCCTGGTTTGGAAAGATCTCCCGGGAAAGGATATGGCAATCCAGTATTCCTGCCTGGGAGATGCCATGGACAGAGGAGCCTGGGTGGGCTACAGTCCATGGGGCGGTTAAAGAGTCTGACATGACTTAGCAACTAAACAAGTACAAAGTACTAGGCACACAGTAAGTGTACCCTCCATTAATAGAAGCTGCTGCTGGTGTTTTCTGTTAGTAAGATTTAACATTTTCTTTGGATACAAGGTCTGCAGGAATAAATCCCAGGGATCCTTGGAGCCTTATGAGTATATAGCCTAGAGATTCAGGGGAAAAAACACTTTGAGTACAGCAAGTGGCCCAAAGCCATTGTTAGTTAGAGTTAGAAGATTTACTGGAGGCTCTGTAAAGTCACTAGATAGGCTTATCACATTTTAAGGGCACTTTACCTATTACATGCAGTTATTTGATTTTGAAATTAATATTGAAAACATTCATTTCAGAACATAAATGCAACTGGGACAAAAATGGTTCCTGGACCCTCTCTTTCTTCCCAGGTCTTTATTATTAGATGGACAGATATATGAGTTACTTGTCAAGTAGAGCACTATGGGTGGGTAGATATCTGATTCTGACAGCCAAAAAAAAAAAAAAAGTGTAGCAGGTTATTTTGTTTTTAATCTCTTACAGGAGTATTTTGTACTGTAAGAAAACAAGAATTTAGTTTCCTTCATATCCTACTTTCATAGGAGATGCCTTTCAGTTAAGCAAAAGTATTTGTAGCCTCAGGAGTAAAATGGAGTCTGATGGAAATCTATTTAGGGCCGTCAAAAGGGCCAGTTTTAAGAGAAAATTTGAATTAGATTAAGCAGTAATTAATAATAGTTAACTATTTAAATTTTTTCATGTAGCTTTAAAAAATATACCTTATTCCTACCATGCTTAACAATTTTTTAAAATTTATTTTTAATTGAAGGATAATTGCTTTACAGTGTTTTGTTGGTTTCTACCAAACATCAATATGATACGTTTAACAATTTTAAATTTGAGATAAAATTCACATAACATAAAATTTTAAAGAGTGCAGTTCAGTGGCATTTAGTGTATTCACAGTATCCTGTAACTATTACCTCTGTGTCTAGAATATTTTCATCACCCATGCTTAAAAATTTCAATAGGTACATTTTGAATAATGTGATAGAAAAATTTTCAGTCCTTGTATAAGTTACTCTCATAGGATAGAAGAATGAAACAATAAATGATTAAATTGTGCTGGTAGCAAGTACCTAGGAGGAATTAACATTCTGCTGATGAAGCTTGTGAGTCTTCAGTCACAATTTACTTGTGCTGTAAGGGTGAATATGCCCGGGCTCTTTTGAAGGGTTCTTACAGCCAGACAGTATGTGAAGCTTTTCCTAACCTGTCATGTGTCAATTGTAGGATAAATAATCTAAAAAGAGGCAACATTTAAGTATAACCATGTTGTTTTGCATTGTTGTCTTGAACTTGTGAAGTGAATTTAGATAGAAGAGACTGCCTCACATTAATGGTGGTTTCCTTTCAGCTCTGCTCGAAGCCCAAGATGTGGAACTTTACCTGAGACCCCTGAGGAGACACATTCAGTGTCTGCAGGAGACGGAATTCCCACAGACCGGTGTATTAATTGCCCCGTTATTTCATACCATCTGTCTGATCTGGAGTCATTCCAAGTTTTATAATACCCCTGCTCGGGTCATAGTTTTATTGCAAGAGTTTTGTAATCTCTTCATTGACCAGGTATGTAGCATGAAAAAATAGAGTCAATGAGAATTATTGCCATGTGGTAGGTTTTATTGGGGTTTCTCTGGTGGCTCTCTGCCTGCAATGCAGGAGACCCGGATTTGATCCCTGGGTTGGGAAGATCCCCTGGAGAAGGGAATGGCAACCCACTCCAGTGTTCTTGCCTGGAGAATCCCATGGACAGAGGAGCCTGGCAGGCTATAGTCCATGGGGTTGCAAAGAGTCAGACACAACTGAGCAAAACTATCGCTTTCACTTTTCAAGTTTTATTAGATCAATGAGGAATGAATAAATCCAGTTAGAGATAAATTTATTCCTCTTTTTTCAGAGAGGACTTTTATGGTAACAAAGGCCAGGTGATTTTCTATCCTAAATGGCAAAGGAGCTCTAGAAATAACTTAAATACGATCACAGGACAGGTTGTTAGTGGATTCTGTTTTGTTTAATACCCTCCTTTTCTTCAGAGATTTAAGATAGCTTCTAATACAAGGTGCACATGTGTAGTACTTTCTTTGTATCTTACCTTTTGGTTTCCATGGAAATGCAGGCTGAGGGAGGACTTTTGGAAAGTAGAGAACTGGGTAGAAGCAAGAATGATCCTCAAAAAATAGTAGTCAAATTAAAAAAATAGTAGTCGAATTAAAAAAAAAATTTGATTCATGGGTAATCTTTAAAAATCTCTTGCTTATAATTGTTTCTCTACTCTTTACATTATAAAATACTTTAAAAAATTAGACTGCTTCCTCATCCAGTGGAAAGTTTTAATTCCTCTTGTGTCCATAGTATCAGAGAGCATTTCATAATTTCAGAGCTAAAAGATACTAGAAGGGTATATCATCTAGTGATTCTCTGAGGGTGCGTGTGTGTGTCTGTGTGTGTGTGTAAGCCTGCTTTAATTGCTATAACAGAATTCCACAGGTTGGGTGGCTTTATTTTCAGAAATTGCTTTCTCACAGTTTTGGGGGCTGGGAGACCAGTCCAGGTTCCTGCATTTGTGTATTCTGGCCAGTGTTCTTTCTGGCTTGCAGTGTTCTTTCTGGCTGCCTTCTCTCTGTGCCCTCATGTGGTGGAGAGAAAGATCTTCCTCCTCCTCTTATAAAACCACAGTCCTATCAGATAGGGGTCCACCCTCCTGTCCTCATTTAACCTGAATTACCTGCTGAAGACTCCATCTCTGGGTAGTCACATTGGTGGTTAGGGCTCCAACACTGTTTCAGAGGGGACGGCACAGTTCAGTCCACAGCAGGGTCTGTATCAGGGTGTGGGTCTGAACCCCTAAGGGGTTTTTGTAAAATGGATGCCAGAGAATCAGAATCTGTGCATGTGGCTTAGCCTTTGTGTTGCTAAGACCGCCCCTTATGAGAGTCGCATCACTTCTACCTGTAACTGGCAAACTGGAACAGAAAGAAGGGCCTAAGTTCACATTAACTGGAAAGTCTAAGTGTGCAAAGACTTGGGGATTAGCATTCTCCAGGAGAATCAGGTGATAATTTCAAAACTCTACTTTGTTCATGTGTGTTAGATTGACTTGATCCTTAGTCTCTCATCCATGTAAATAAGGTGGCTTTTGGTAGCACTAGAGGGATATTCTGCTACTAGAAGAACTTCCCTGGAAAGAGACTGACTTTGTTTTTAGTTCTGGACTGATGGGTTTTATGATGGACAGGGAATCCTGGCATGCTGCAGTCCACTGGCTCACAAAGAGCTGGACACGACTGAGTGACTGAACTGAACTGAAAGCATTTTATTTTCTCTCCTGGAGCAATCCTGTGGCCAGGAAGATAGGATATTTTAGACAGATCTGGATCACTGGCTCAGGGAAGGGTGGACAACTATGATTGACCTAAATAAATCCCCAATCTAGTTTAATGCTTCTCACGTCATGACTCATATTGAAAATTAAAAAATTTTGTTGCACAGTGGGGTAAATTGGAGGAAATTGGGAACCCTGAGAATCTGCTCATGGTCAAGGCAAGCAGCTCAGAGCTTCTGCTGCCCCAGGCCCCAGCTCTTTGCTGTCCTAAGCATCCAAGAGAAGGATGTTGTAGGAAAAACTGGCTGGGGAACTGGGTTCCCTTCCAATCGCTGATACTTTTGCAGATGAATTAACTGAAACTTGAAAGATATCATTTGCTCAATTTCCTTGAGAGTTTAGGGGGACAAATTAAAGTACAGGTCTTCTGACCTGCAGTTTAGAGTTTTGGGAGTATAAGATTGAGTTAGGGGTGTGGGTTCTTCTCTCTGCTTCTGACGAGATAGAATATATGCAAAGTGCTTTGGACTCAGACCAACAAAGATTCAAATTTAATTGAACCATTTTAGAGGAGAAGGGAATGCTACCCATTCCAGTTTTCTTGCCTGGAGAATTCCAGGGACAGAGGAGCCTGGCAGGCTATATAGTCCATGGGGTCGCAGAAGAGTCAGACATGACTGAGCACACGGTGGAGTTAAATCACTTCTCTGAGCCTCAGTTTCTGCCCTTGTAAGTGCCTAGTTCATGGGCTGTTGTAAGGATCCAAGGAGAGAACCTAAATGAAATGCTCAGTGCAACATGTAATAGAAATCAGTAAAAATTCCACTAGTTGCAGCTCTTGATTGGAGATGACGGGTCACTTCCTTGCTATATTTTAGTGTCTCCTTTGGCTTCATTCTATTTCTGATTCTCTGTTGTGCAAACTCCGTTTTGCCCTTTTGTTAAGTGAGCGCACTGGGCCCTAATGGACATAGCTCATGTGAAAGGCTTTGATCCCTACTGCGGTTTTAACAACCATGACCACAGCTTCTCCCAAACCCCTTTTGAGGATCCTCATCTCATTTTGAGAATGATCCAAACTTTTACTGCAAAGCCCTGTTAGTGTAGAAACCTCAAAGATTGTCATTCATTTTTATAGATGGCTTGCAAAGAGCCCTGGTTACCTGTAAGCCTGTTAACCTATTATCCCTGGCCCCTGGTCAGTGTCCGTGGTCAAAGTTTGCCAAACTCCTGAGGAAATAACCTTGCTTCCCTTGTTCCTTAGTTACTATTCCTGGCTTATGTCCAAAGGTTTAGTTGACCCAATTTCCTAGATTCTCCAAGTAGACTTTGTAGTAAATCTGTCCCAACATGTAAGGAATCAAAAGTGGGCAGTGAGTAAACTTTCATGCCTGGGTTCTCTGAAGAGCTAACCTCTGCAGCGCCCATCACCACCTCCAGTTGTTTGTCGTCCAGCTGATTTTTAATGCCTTTTTAATGCACAGTGTGTATCTGCACGGCCGGTCAGCCGTGTGCGACTTTCTGCAACCCCACGGACTGTAGCCCATAGGCTCCTCTGTCCGCGACATTTCCCAGGCGAGAATACTGGAATGGGTTGCCATTTTCTCCACCAGGGGATCCTCCCAACCCAGGGGTCACACCTGTGTCTCCTGTGACTCTGGCATTGGCAGGTGGACTCTTTACTACTGTACCACCTGGAAGCCCCAGCAGGCACTGTATAGTTTCTTTTATTTGCCAGAATTCTTCTAAGCCCTTCACAAAAATCTATGAATTTAATCTTCTAGTGGCACTATGATATAGGTACTATTTGTTAGTAGATCCAGCTTATATTTAAAAAATAGTCCAGAAAGTCCAGAGTCCAAAGAAAGTCCAAAGTCCAGAAAGGAGAAATAGCATGCCCAAGGTCATCCAGCTTGTAAGAAAGAGCTCTTACCCATTATGTTATGCTCCATAGTTTAAAATAATTTTTATTTCTAATTAGCATGTAATATGTGTATACTAGTGATATCTGTAAAATATTGTATGACATTTATAATAATGGAAGTAGTCCTATAATTCCATCCCTCTCAAATTCAGCATTAAAAGAATTTTCCTTCCTCTAAAACTTATTAATACATTTTATCATATAATTTTTTTTACTATCTTCTTGAAAAGTTAATTTATTTTTATTGGATATGTAGATTGCTTCCAGCCACTTGTATTATAAGCAATATGTAGACAACAACTTTATACAAAAATCCTTTTTCCTTAACTTGGCTAATCAGCTTAATATAAATTCCTGATATTGATTAAGGGGTATAATCTTTTCATGACTCTTGAACAATATTTGATATATACAAATTATTTTAAAAGGTTTATGTTAATTGCATTGCTATTATTATGTGTAACAAGTTTTGCTATAATTCACCAGCTTTTAGCATTACCATTTTTTATAAATTTGCTGTTATGTGTGGGTATAGAATTATACCATGTTCTTTTAATTTTGTACTTTGCCCAGTTTGTGTGGTTACACATTTTATGTGTCTTTTATAATCTCCTTACCTAGTTTTTATGTACTTTGTTTCTGTGAATCTATAGACTTCAGTGTGTTTATGAAACATTGGAACCCTTGAACCCTTAGCTTATTATCAGAAGTCATAAGCTGGCATTCTGTTGACTGTGTTTGGCCAGTGGATCAATGCAGTGTTTTTATTTTGCATAGCATTTTGGAATTTTTATTTTAAAAAATGTTGCTAATGCTTAATTAGGTCTTGTTTAAATTCCAGCATTCTAGCCTCCACTGAAAAGTCAGGTTTCGCTACATTGGTTCTTCCATCCCCATTGACACAGTCAGCTGCTAGAGCTTCAGCTACCGCCTTTAGATGGGCCATGTGCTGTGCAGGTGACCTTGGTCTCCACCATCCACTGTTGTTCCTGATCTGCTTCACTCATTTTCCTTGTCTGTCTGATCTTTCTAGGCATTCCAGGCAGGGTCAGAAATCCTTTGTTACTTTAAAAGCAAATGTGTTTCTCTTTACTTGTTTTCTAACAGTGACTGTTAACCTAGTCATTTAGGCCAGACATATAAAAGGCATCATGTGACCACCTTGGATAATGGCACACTTTGGATAATGGCACAGTAATGGTGTCTTATTTTAGTGCCTTGCTTTTCTTCCATGGTTACCAAACTGTGCTTCCTGTTCGTTGTGAGTCATTACCACTCTAGGCCCCCCACTCTGTTCTACAGCTTACTTAGTGTCTCTCTTGGGGATATTCTCATTCACAAGATCCTAGATGACAAAGAGTTTAAGTCTCCAAGGTTGAGCTTGGAAAAGGGATGGTAGAATTAAGCAAGAGTCTATAAAGTCACATAAGATGGAAAAGCTGGGAGACAGGCATCAAACTAATAAAACATTGTAAATCAACAATACTCCAATGTAAAATAAAAATTAAATTTAAAAAATGCTATCATTGATAAATTCATTAATTGATTGGCTTATTGATAAAATAAACTGGTTAGTCATTTTTTATTTTATAAGGCTTTGGACGTGGGACCTGCTGCTGCGTCACTTCAGTCATGTCCGACTCTGTGCGACCCCGTAGATGGCAGCCCGCCAGGCTCCCCCGTCCCTGGGATTCTCCAGGCAAGAACACTGGAGTGGGTTGCCATTTCCTTCTCCAGTGCATGAAAGTGAAAAGTGAAAGTGAAGTCACTCAGTCATGTCCGACTCTTAGCCACCCCATGGACTGCAGCCCACCAGGCTCCTCCGTCCATGGGATTTGCCAGGCAAGAGAACTGGAGTGGGGTGCCATTGCCTTCTCTGATGGAATCCGTAACCCATACCAATGTGCAGACTCTTACAAAACTCAAATTACTGAGGGATTCCTGGGAGTTCTCATTCCTGTTCTGTGTGAAATTTAGCAACCTTTAGGGAGAGGTTAATTTTCCATCCAGCCTGAGTGAGAAATTAGTATAGACTGGGCATCTATAGCCAGAGTTGAAGGAACTTGTCAGTAGGCTTTTTAGACACCAAGTGAATGATATTCTTACTACTTTAAACATTTTTGTCTCAGAGTCTATATTTCTGGTAAAACTGTAGCCACTGCATGTAAAACTGTAGCCATTTATAGGAGGAGGAGGATAATACATCTGCATTTGGAAATCATTCCTTCAATTGACTGTGTTGAACCTAATGGCTTTTATTACATTCTCTTTTGAGATCTGTTACAGCTTTCTAAACAACTGTAGAATTAAAGGCATGCAATTTTACCTTTAATTTATATGAGGTGAAGATACATCAGGATTAGAATTTATAGGTTCTTGAGGTCCCTAAACAGGGATATTGTGAAGATTCATAACAAATAGGGGAAAGGGAAGAACTGAATGATGGTACTATGAGAGCTGCTACATGAATCTTCTGGTTTCTCTTTAATTGTTCTCATCTTTGCATTTCAACTATTCAAAATCAGTTCAAGTTGCTATATCTCGGCTAGATTTTATGTCCTGTAATGAGCTCCCAGAAGAGAAGTTAGTTAACCTAAAAGAATTGCCGGTGGTATAATCACCTATGTCAGCTCTTCCTCACCTTTGCAAGTGACCCTGTGCTGCCAGGTAACATGACCATATTTTTAAAATACATGATCTCATAGGTTTCCCCTCCTGGCTTCTACATTTCTTTATATGAAAAAAAAAAAAAATGTGCAGAGTATTTGCTGCCTCAAATAGCCATGCAAATTCTGATTACACAGTTGTTTTATCTTTGAAGCTTAGCAAAAACGCAGTCATGGTTGAATGTTTGATTCCAGTAATTACAGCATCTTCTGTAGATTTCTTTAATGTATACATGTATGTCATTAAAACCTAGTTACCTGAATTTCTAGAATTTGTGTCTTCTGTTTCACAGCATCGCTGGCCCAATTCTAGACATTGTTATTTGAAAATCCCTGGTGGCTCAGACGGTAAAGTGTCTGCCTGCAATGTGGTAGACCCAGGTTTGATCCTTGGGTCGGGAAGATCCCCTGGAGAAGGAAATGGCAACCCACTCTAGTATTCTTGCCTGGAAAATTACATAGACTGAGGAGACTGGTAGGCTACAGTCCATGGGATCGCAAAGAGTCGGACATGACTGAGCGATTTCACTTCGCTCACTGAAAAATAAAACATTTCATTGAAATGAATATTTTCAGGCAAACTATTAAACATAGTTTCTTATCATTCTTTCTTTGATTTCTAGGCAATAGCTTACCTTTCACCTGAAGATCTCTTGAAAGGGGAAATTGAAGACTGTCTGGAAAAGGTTCAAGTGACCATTAACATCTTAAAGACTTTCAAAAATTGTTTCTTCAACTATAGAAGAGGATTGGCAAGCTATTTTGTGGGAAATAAGGAACTGAAACCATGGGATTTCCAGTCTAATCTGGTGTTTCATAGATTTGACAAATTTCTTGATCGTTTCATGAAAATAGAGGTAATTACTTATTGGCTTCTAATTGATTTATATTATAGGTTAGTTAATTCAAAAGCCCTATATCTTTTAATCTGCTTCAGGGAACAGATTATTTATTCTATTTGAGTAGGAGGTGAGAAGTTTGCTTCCTTGGTGATTTTCATGAGGAGCTTACAAGGCCAGTACTGTCAAGATACAGTGAAAGTTTTAGTTACAGAGCTTTGTTTACATCCAAAGCTTTGGTTTCTTTTTTCAAAACTTCATTAATCTTTATGTATCAGTGACCTTTGTGATACTTGTGATCAAACCAGTCAATCCTAAAGGAAATAAGTCAATATTCATTGGAAGGACTGATGCTGAAGATGAAACTCCAATACTTTGGCCACCTGATGCAAAGAATTGACTCACTGGAAAAGCCCCTGATGCTGGGAAAGTTTCAAAGCAGGAAGAGAAGGGGATGACAGGGAATGAGATGGTTGGATGGCATAACTGACTCAATGGATATGAGTTTGAGCAAACTCTGGGAGTTGGTGATGGACAGGGAAGCCTGGCATGCTGCGGTCCATGCGGTCACAGAGTCGGACACAACTGAGCGACTGATCTGAATTGAATTGACCCTTGCCCTACAACATACTAAATTCCTAGAAGACAGTTGTAAATTGGGAAGCTATAAAATAATCCCTTTTTCCCTTTTACATGTTTGATGTTTTTATTGGGATTCCATACCTGAAAACCTATTTGATCATCTAAATATTATGGTAACTTTTAGTATATAAATATATATGCTGTACTATTAAAATATTAAAGCTATCCATGAAAATAGGTGAAAAGAATGTGAAAACATGTGCTCTGTATAAATGTTTTAAATGCCAAAAAGTCAAACATTGAATGAATTGCTGTGTGCCAAGTCACTTCAGTTGTGTCCTACTCTTTTTGACCCTATGGACTGTAGGGTCCATAGGCTGCTCTGTCCATGGATTCTCCAGGCAAGAATGTTGGAGTAGGTTGCCATGCCATTCTCCAGAGGATCTTCTGGACCCAGGGATCGAACCAGGGTGACTTAGTCTTCTGCATTGGCAGGAGGCTTCTTTAGCACCACCTGGAAGCCATGAATGAATGCATACATGTAAACACATTTAAACACCAGTTTCTATGGAGCCAGCTGGCTGCGATTTTTTTTTTTTTCTTTTCAGGTTTTGAACTGCCTTATTTTCTTTATGAAACTCTTTCTAGCAAGTTTGGGCTTTTTTGTTGTTAGATTTGTCAAATTTCATTCAAAATCAGAGTTTTATGTTTTGAAAATTCTCATCATTTAAGCAGCCCAAATGCCTTTTAATTTTTGGCTGTACCATGCAGTGTGTGTGATCTTAGTTCCCTGACCAGGGATTGAACCCATGCCCCCTGCACTGGGTGCAGAGTCTTAACCCCCGAACCACCAGAGAAGTCCTTCTGAATGACTCTTAAAGTCTGAGTGCCAAATGCATACCACTGGGCGACTTGCATCACGATTTCTGAACAGCCCATTCACCATAGCGTTGGTGGATCATGCCTGGGCATCTGACTTAGGATCAGAAGGATGTGGAATGAGAGAGTTAAATGTTTAGCTGTGGTTAAGTTAGATGTCACCTATACTGCTCAATAATTTTCAGTCCATGTGAAAATGGGAGTATAATTTTAAAAGTAGGCAGTTGATTTAAGTCATAATAACATTTTCCGTCATGTAAATGTCTATTGACTCACCAATTTTGAATGCTGGAAAATTTCTTTCTTTGAATCTTTAAAATGTTCTTTTCCTACTCAAGAGGGTGGAAAGATCTTTACTGTGTTTTTTCAAAGGATATATTTGTCACCATATTGGAATTTGAAAAGCTGGAAAGACTTGAATTTGGTGGTACCAAGGGAGCAATTTTAAATGGACAGATCTATGAGATGAGTGAAGAATTTATGAAACACTGGAAGATTTTTAAACAGCGCACGTATGACCCATCTGATTACAATAACATGGTAATGTTGTAGCTTTGTGTTTTCATTTCATAGATCTTACTTTAAAGCTGGGAAGGACAGTAGGTAACAGTGATAATAGGTTCTCTCCAGTCCAGCCTCTCTCGGATGAAAGAGGTGAAATGGCTTGCCTGGATTCTCTCATCTATTTCATGATAGAGCAGGGACTAGACTTAGGCCTTTGCATTTTCAGTTGGGAATATTTTAAACTATTTCTGATAAGGTAACAGTGGACCTCCATCTGGACTTGTTTCTTGTTGGTGTGTATTGAAAACTTACCATATTAACTCATCTTGATCTGATTATCTGGGGTCTGTGTAACTTGCATGTTTTATTTTCGTCTTTTCTTGAACCATTAAGTATATTTTTCATCTACTTGAATATTTAGTTTCACCTCATTTGTTGCATATATTATTAACATTATATAGTCTCCTTTTTGTTGTTCTTAGGAGATAATTGTTAATTTCATATTACTAATCTCAGGGAAAAGAGGGAAGCTTTTCAGGTTTACACTGCTTCTGTTTTCTGTTACTGCCCCAGGTTTGGGGCCGGGAGTTTACACTGTTTCATTATATAGTCTCCTTTTTGTTGTTCTTAGGATATAATTGTTAATTTCATATTACTAATCTCAGGGAAAAGAGGGAAGCTTTTCAGGTTTAAACTGCTTCTGTTTTCTGTTACTGCCCCAGGTTAGGGGCCGGGAGTTGCCTGTGAATGCCCCTGCAGCTCTGGGATAAAAATAGCTTCATTTTAGTGTTTTGCCATGATAGTGAAGCCCAGGTATCAAAAACAAAAAATAATAATTAGCTCTCATCCTCATTGTTTTTTGTGGAATGTGAATTTATTCACTATTATGTTTATATTTGGTCAAATAATTGACTCTTTGAAATATACAAGTACAGTGTGTTAGCTTTGTAAGGACATGGTCTGCAAGTGAATCCCTCTGAACTGTTGACAGCTTTTGGGAAGTGGAGTTAATAATAAGAATGATATAGCCATTGTGTGTCCTGCTAATTTGTGGAAAAGTAAGAGAAATCCAGATCTGTGGTGATGAATAGCCTGAGCTCTTCCCCAGAGCCTGGTAAGATGCCTGGCACGTGGCAGGCACTCAGGGAATATGGACAGAATGGGACTTTTGGGGGGACTTGGTTTAGCTCTTCTGAGCAACTGAACAGTGGAGTGTGAGACCCACGTTGTGCAGACCCTCAGGTGCCTTCGAGTTGCAGGAGGGTCTTGATTTATTCACGATTACAAATCCTGGTAGGTTTTCAGCATGCCATTAATATATATACAAATACATATTATATATATATATATTTCAGATATATATGTCTGGTATTTGTATTTAGTATTTTGAAGCCCCATTTATTTTGTAATTGAAAAGAACAAGGCTTACCTCTGATCTCCAAAGGTTGGAGACATCTATAGCCTTCCCTTGAAGTTCTCTTTCAACCTCCGGTCTGATTATCTTGACTTTGGTTATTCCATGAAATCAAAATGTGAATTAACTATAAATTCAGTTAATTGGTGTGCTTATATCAAAGATGACCTTTCTTTTTGTTTAATGTGTCTTGGTTATCAGTGTTGCCTCAGAATATTGCAGTGCTTATTTCTTTTTGGCTTGACTAAGCTGTTCATTTGTTGAACAGCTGAGTTCATTGTGTTCTGGTTTTGATGATGAAGTGAAGTCGCTCAGTCGTGTCCGACTCTTTGCCCGACCCCATGGACTGCAGCCCACCAGGCTCCTCTGTCCATGGAATTTTCCAGGCAAGAGTACTGGAATGGGTTGCTATTTCCTTCTCCAGGAGATCTTCCCGACCCAGGGTCAAACCTGGGTCTCCTGCATTGTATGCAGACGCTCTACTGTTTGAGCCACCAGGGAAGTCAGTGAAATTTGATGATGAAATCAGTTGGTAGTTTTTAGGAGACAATACTGTAGCCAACAAACTGCCTCCAAACTCACGTATTCATAGTGGTGTATTCCTTGACACGTGCCCAGCCCATGCCCTTCCTCTCCCGCTGCGCACACCGCTCTGTGTTCCCTGATGCCCATCGAGCAGTGCGGATGTAGCAGTCTTGTGCGTCATGTCAGCCTTCCTGCCCTTTGGTGTAGAAATGGCTTACATATGTTCCAGTAAATTAAAGAAACAGTGACTGCTAGTTTGTTTTTAGAAATGCTGTTACTGATTTCTCTCTCTTCATTAATCTCAAGCCTATCAGACAGGCTTTGAGCCTTTATTTATCAGAAGTTCTGCCACTGTGGTCTGTTGACAGAAGAGGGGGGCCTCAGGTGTGTCCATTAATGTGTCCTTCAGTTTCTGAATTGTTAATACTGAATTTAAAGGTCACTTTAGGTATTTGCTTTGATTTCTTCCTGTGGGACTATTTGAGATCTAGGCAATTATGGGGAGAGACTTGCTTTCTTAATTAATTAATTGAAACATGGAATATTGTAGATGTTTAAGGTATGCTGCCAAGTCGCTTCAGTCGTGTCCGACTCTGTGCGACCCCATGGACTGCAGCCTACCAGGCTTCTCCGTCCATGGGAGAACACTGGAGTGGTTGCCATTTCCTTCTCCAATGCATGAAAGTGGAAAGTGAAAGTGAAGTCGCTCAGTCGTGTCTGACTCTTAGCAACCCCATGGACTGCAGCCTACCAGGCTCCTCCATCCATGGGATTTTCCAGGCAACAGTACTGGAGTGGGGTGCCATTGCCTTCTCCCGTTTAAGGTATATAACATGCTAATTTGAAGCATTTATGTATTTTAAAAGCCATTGTAGTGATAATTAACACCCGTATCATGTTGCATAATTATCATTTCTTTTTAGTGGTGGAAATCATTAAGTTGTAGTCTCTTAGCAAGTTGGATGTTAGGGAGTATACACAGTGATACTGTATTAAATTGAACTTGACAAGAGGAATGCTTTCTGAACTGTTTGTGTTTAACTGATGGGCAGGTGACTTTAGGTTCAACGGTTAGGTTCAACCAACATTCTGAAGTGTGGCTTAATTAAATAAAATTCCCCAGATAGCTACGCAAGGATGGTGGATATTCTTGAAAGTAAGCCCTTGGCTCCACTAGAGTCAGTTATTCGGAGTTTGTTAATATTTACTGAACAAATGTTGGATGCCAGACATCGTGCCAAAGCTTTATACACATTCCTGCTTAATTCTTACTGTAACCCTGAGAGTAACCACAGGTAGTTTACAGAGGCAAGTAAACTACCGGAGATTACACAGTCCTCAGGGAGTGAAGCAGAAGTTCCAACTCGGAACTCTCAGCCTAGAGAGAGTTTTTGCTACGTTTTTGCTGTGCCATGTTCGCTCGTTAGTGTTTGTCTCCCTCCTTGCATCCTCATAGAAAAGAAGTCAGTAAGTTCATCTGGGGCAATGGGGGAACTCAGGCTGCAGACCTGTACCCTGAGGTGCAGGGACCCAAGATGCTGTGGCTATGTTCCTTTAGCTACTAGTTTGTAGTAGGAAGGTTGATCCAGATACCTAGCCCGTCATTACTCTAGGATCTAAAATTCACTTTGAAAGTAGTTATTAATCTATACTAGTTTGTGTTCCAGTTTCTACAATTAGTTCTCAGATCTGTTCTAGTCTTCTTAACTCTTTATTCTTTTGCTATTACAGTATATAGTATTTAAAAATTTTAGTTACATAAATTTGTCCTTAGTCATCTACGGGATTTTCATGTCTTGCCTGCTGGTACACTCAGCCATAATAGGAGCTCCTCACAATGACAAATTTCTTATTATACTAAGAACCAGGAAGATCTCAACTGAGCAAAAAGAGACAACTAATAGATGGCAGCATCAAGCTAAGACATGTTAGAATTATCTGACAGGGTTTTATAGAGCCATACTAAAAATGCTTCAGTAAGCAATTATCAACGTAATGAAACAAATAAAAAATAACCTCAGTGAAGAAATAGAAATTTTCACCAAAGAAATAGAAGATATAAAAAAAATTGGAATTTTAGAACCAAAAAAAAAAAAATAATTCAAAGAATACTGGACATTAATCCCTTATCCCGTGTATGATTTGAAAATGCTTTCTTCCATTCCATGGGTTATTGGATACTAATACCCATGAAACTGTCCTTTCATGCACAAAAGTTTTTAATTTTGATCAAGTCAAATATTTTCTTTTGTTGTCTGTGCTTTCGGTGTCATATCTAAGAAGTGATTACCAAATCCTATGTTCTAAAGATTTTGTCCAATATTTTCTCCTCAGAGGTTTATACTTTTAGCTCTTATATTTAGGTATTTGGTAAATACTGAGTTATTTTTTGTATATCTTGTAAGGTATATGAACAAAACTATATGACCAGCTTTGTTGTTCATAACTAATGTATAGAAGTACAACTGATTTTTGCATGCTGATTTTGCACCCTGCATCTTTGCTGCGTTTTTTATCTTTGGTGCAGAATCTTCAGAGTTTTCTGTATGTCAAATCATGTCATCTATTAACAGAGACAATTTTACCTATCTCTTTCCAGTTTGATTACTTCTTATTTCTTTTTCTCACCTAATTGCTCTAGCTAGTGCTTCCCATGCTTTGTTGAATAGAAGTGGTGGGAGTGAAACATCCTTGTCACGCTTGTCATCCTATCGGGACTGCTTTGCCTTTCACCATCGAGTGTGGTATGAACTGAGGGATCTTCATAGATGGCCTTTATCATGTTGATGACCTGTAGCATTTCTAGTTTGAGCGTTTTTATCATTAAAGGGTGCTGAATTTTGTCATTTTTTTCTGCATCAATTGAGATGATCACGGGGTCTTTTTCCTTCATTCCATTAATATGGTCTGTTATTGATTTCATTTGCCATCTTTGCATTCTGCAGATAAATCCACTGGGTCATGGTGTGTGGTTCTTTTGACATGTTGCTGGATACTATTTGCTAGCTTTTGTTGAGAGTGTTTATATCAGTATCTATAAGGGATCCCTGTCTGTAATATTCGTGTCATGTCTTTATTTGGCTTTGGTATCAGGGCAGTATATGCTTTATAAAATGAGTTAGGAAGTGTTCCCTCTTCACTTTTTCCGAAGAGGATTTTTGAGGAGGATTGGTGTCAATACTTCTTTAAGTGTTTGGTGGTGGTTACCAGAAAGCTATCTGGTCCTAGGCATTTTTTGTTATTTTTGGAAGTTTTTTGATGACTAGTCTCTGTACTAGTTATAGGCCTATTTAGTTTTTCTGTTACTTCATTATTCAGTCATGGTAGGTTGTATATTTCTTTATTTGTCCATTTCATCTGTTATATAATTTGTTATACTGCTGCTGCTGCTAAGTCGCTTCAGTCGTGTCCGACTCTGTGCGACCCCACAGACGGCGGCCCACCAGGCTCCCCCATCCCTGGGATTCTCCAGGCCAGAACACTGGAGTGGGTTGCCATTTCCTTCTCCAATGCATGAAAGTGAAAAATGAAAGTGAAGTCGCTCAGTCGTGTCTGACTCTTCGAGACCCCATGGACTACAGCCTACCAGGCTCCTCCGTCCATGGCATTTTCCAGGCAAGAGTACTGGAGTGGGGTGCCATTGCCTTCTCCAAATTTGTTATACAATTGTTCATAAAACATTTTTATGATTCTTTTTACTTCTGTAAAATTGGTAGTAATTACTCAGGTTTCATTTTAGTAATTTTGTTTCCCTCTTTTTTCTTTAGTCAGTCTGTCTAAATGTCAATTTCATTTTTTCCCAAAGAATGAAATTTTTGGTTTTGTTGCTTTTTCTGTTTTTCTGTTATTGACTTCATTTATCTCCACTTTGATCTTGATATTTTTCCCTTTCCTCTGCTAGCTTTGGTATTAGTAACGTGTAAAGTTAGGTTATTCAGTTAAGATCCCCCTTTTTTAATGTATATGTTTATAGTGATAATTTTTCCCTTAATACTATTTCTGATGTATTCCTTAAGTTTGACTTTGTTGGGCTTTTTTTTTTTTTCCCCCATTTATGTCAAGGTGTTCTTAATTTCCCAGGTCATTTCTTGTTTGACTCACTGCTTGTGGGAGGAATGAACTCATACAGAGTATGTTCTTAGATGACAATGGAATCAAACTAGAAATCAGTAATAGAAACATGACAGGGAAAGCTCTAAACACTTAAAAGCCAAAGATCACATTTCTAAGTATTCTGTGAATCGAAGTAGTAGTCTCAAGGGAAATAAAACAGAGGACTGAATGAAAATGAATGAAATGAAAATACAGTATTTCAGAATTTGTAGGAACAGCTTAAAGCAGTTATGAGGGAAATTTATAGCACTAACTGCATACATTAAAAAAGAGGAAAATATCAAATCAGTAATGTTTCTACCCTAAGAACCTAGAAAAAAATGAGAGCAAATAGACACAAATCAGAAAGAAGGGAAAAATCAGAAGGGAAGAGCAGAAATCAATGATGTTGAAAACGAATAATAAAGTCAGTGAAGCTAAGAGTTAGTTCTTTGAAAAGACAAAACTCTAGAAAGACTACAAAGAAAAAAAAATTACCAATGTCAGGAGTGAAAAAGAGCTACCATTACATGTTCTGCAGATATCAAAAGAATAATGGGTAATACCAAAAAACAAACAAAAGAATAACCTCTATACATAAATTTGATAACTTTGATTAAATAAAACAATTCCTCAAAAAATTCAAATTACCACAACTCACCCAATATGAAATATTGAAAATTGAGATATAATCGACATGTTACATTATATTAGTTTTAGGTGTACAACATAATTTGTTACGTGTATATGTTGTGAAATGATTATCACAGTAAGTTTACTTAACATCTGTCATCACAGATACTTAAAAAAATTTTTTTTCTTGTGAGGGTGAGAAAAATTGGATTTGTATTTAAAAACTTCCCCCAAAGAAAATATTGATGCCTGGGGTGTTTCACTGGAGAATTCTACCAAATATTGAAGAATTACAGGCACCCCTCATTTTTCCGTTTGTGCTTGCCAGATCCTGTGGGGTTTTTGTTTTTGTTTTTCTTTTTCTTTTTTTTTAGTTTTATTTTATTTTTAAACTTTACAATATTGTATTAGTTTTGCCAAATATTGAAATGAATCCGCCACAGGTGTACCCTCGTTCCCCATCGTGAACCCTCCTCCCACCTCCCTCCCCTACCCTCCCTCTGGGTCGTCCCAGTGCACCAGCCCCAAGCATCCAGTACCGTGCATCGAACCTGGACTGGCGACTCGTTTCATACATGATATTATACATGTTTCAATGCTATTCTCCCAAATCTCCCCACCCTCTCCCTCTCCCACAGAGTCCATAAGACTGATCTATACATCGGTGTCTCTTTTGCTGTCTCATACACAGGGTTATTGTTACCATCTTTCTAAATTCCATATATATGCGTTAGTATACTGTATTGGTGTTTTTCTTTCTGGCTTACTTCACTCTGTATAATAGGTTCCAGTTTCATCCATCTCATTAGAACTGATTCAAATGTATTCTTTTTAATGTCTGAGTAATACTCCATTGTGTATATGTACCACAGCTTTCTTATCCATTCATCTGTTTTTGTTTCTTTACAGATTGAAGGTTCGTTGCAACCCTGTACTGATCAGTATCATTTTTGCAGTAACACCTGCTTGCTTTGTGTTGGTCACATTTTAGAAAATTTCACAATATCTCAAACTTCTTTGTTATTACTATATTTGTTATGGTGATCTGTGATCTTTGACATTGTTACTATGACTCATTAAGGCTCAGATGATGGTCAGTATTTTTTAGTGATAAAGTGTATATAGTGTGTGTATATATATATGTATATATATTTCAGATTCTTTTCCCATTTAGATTATTACAGAATATTGAGTAGAGTTTCCTCTGCTATACAGTAGGTCCCTATTATCTATTTTGTATATAGTCATGTGTATATGTCAATCCTAGTCTCTTAATTTATCACTTCCTGTCATGTTTCCCCTTTGGTAACCACAAGTTTGATTTTGAGATCTCTGAGTCTGTTTTTGAGTTGTAAATAAGTTCATTTGTATCTCTTTTTTTTGGCTGTGCTGCACATGCGGGCTTTCCTGGTAGATCAGCTGGTAAAGAATCCACCTGCAATGCAGGAGACCCCGGTTCAATTCCTGGGTTGGGAAGATCCCCTGGAGGAGAGATAGGCCACCTACTCCAGTGTTCTTGGGCTTCCTTGGTGGCTCAGTCAGTAAAGAATCTGCCTGCAATGCGGGAGATTTGGGTTCGATCCCCCTGGGTGGGAAGATCCCTTGAAGGAAGGCATGGCAATCCACTCTGGTATTCTTGCTTGGAGAATCCCCAAGGACAGAGGAGCCTGGTGGGCTACAGTCCATGGGGTTGCAAAGAGTTGAACACCACTGAGCGACTAAGCACATACACAGTATGCCGGATCTTGGTTCCCTAAGATGCTAAGTTGCTAAGTCACTTCAGTCGTGTCCGACTCTGTGCGACCCCATAGACGGCAGCCCACCAGGCTCCCCCGTCCCTGGGATTCTCTAGGCAAGAACACTGGAGTGGGTTGCCATTTCCTTCTCCAATGCATGAAAGTGAAAAGTGAAAGTGAAGTCACTCAGTTGTGTCCGACTCTTCGAGACCCCATGGACTGCAGCCCACCAGGCTCCTCCGCCCATGGGATTTTCCAGGCAAGAGTACTGGAGTGGGGTGCCATTGCCTTCTCCGCTTAGTTCCCTGACCAGGGATCAAACTTGTGTCTCCTGCAGTGGAAACATGGAGTCCTAACCACTGGACTGCTAGGGAATTCCCCATTTGTATCATTTCTAAAATTAGATTCCACTTACAAGTGATAGAATATGACTAATGTGTTTCTCCGTCTGACTTCACTTAGTATGGTGATATCCAGGTCCATCCATGTTGCTGTAAATGGCGTTACTTCATTGTTTATGGCTGAGTGATATTCCATTGTATGTATATGTACCACATCTCTCTTATCCATTCCTCTGTCAATGGACATTTAGGAGAATCCCAGGGACGGGGGAGCCTGGTGGGCTGCCGTCTGTGAGGTCGCACAGAGTTGGACACGACTGAAGCAACTTAGCAGCAGCAGCAGCAGCATGTCTTGTCTATTATAGTGCTGCATGTATAGGTGTGCATGTATCTTTTCAAATTATGATTTTCTCCAAGTATACACCCAGGAGTGGGAGTGCTGGATCATACTGTGGTTTTAGTTTTAGTTTTTTAAGGATTCTCCATACAGTTCTCCATAATGGTTGTACAAATTTATATACCTACAGTATAAGAGGGTGCCCTTTTCTTCACACCCTTTCCAACATTTATTGTAGATTTTTTGATGATGGACATTCTGACAGGTGTGAGGTGATACCTCATTGCAGTTTTGATTTGCAGTTCTCTGATAATTAGTGATATTGAGCATCTTTTCATGTGCTTTTTGACCATCTGTCTGCCTTCTTTGAAGAAATGTCTGTTTAGATCTTCTGCCCATTTTTTATTGGATTGTTTGGGGGTGTTCTTGATATTGAGCTACATGAACTATTTGTATATTTGGGAGATTAATACCTTGTTGGTCACTTGCAAATATTTTCTCCTATTCTTTGGGTTGTCTTTTCATTTTGTTTATGGTTTCCTCTGCTGTGCAGAAGTTTTTAAGTTTAATTAGGTCCCATGTATTTATTTTTGTTTTTATTTTCATGATTCTCCGAGGTAGATCCAACAAGATAGAGATATAGATTTATGTCAGAGAATGTTCTCCCTATATTTTCCACTAGGAATTTTATAGTTTCTGGCTTTACATTTAGGTCTTTAATCCATTTTGAGTTTATTCTTCTGTGTGGTGTTAGGGAGTGTTCTGATTGCATTCTTTTACATGTAGCTGTCCAGTTTTCCCAGCACCACATGTTAAAAAGACTGTCTTTTCTCCATGGTATGTTCTTGCCCCCTTTGTAATAGTTTAGCAATTTAAAAACTTTGATGCATTAGGTTTTTGACCATATTCAACATCCATTCATGATGGGGAAAAAAATTCTCAGAAATAGGAATAGCGGGACCTTCCTCAAATTGATAAAGAATAACTACCAAAAGCCTCAAGGACATTATACATAATGGAAAGGACCTCCTTATATCCCAAACACAAAGCGTATATTTGGCTGCCTACTCAACATCTCCACTTGTATATTTAATAGACATCACCAGCATGCTTTACCTCTCCCCAAGCCTATTCTTCCTTGTATTCTTCAACTCAAAAATACTCCATATAGTATACTGCTTAGTGGAAAATATAGGAGCCATCCATGATCTTACTCTTTTCTCATGATAAGTAAGCATCAGGTTCTGTCATATAAACCCTGAGAATATATCACCCTGAAAATATATACAGATCTCATCTCTGAGCCAGGTTATTGCCTTTGCTCCTAAACTTCTCCTTCAGGCCCTGTATTGGCTCCATCACATCTGTTCTTCACACAGCAACTTGATTGCCTATTAAGAGCTAAATTAGACCATGATATTTCTCTACCTAAAACGTCAGAATTTCTCATGTTACTAATAAGGGCAATTTAGGAGTTTTTAGAATATAGAAAAAATGGTTTTGAGTAGCACCAGTATATTGTTTATTCTCTAATAAGATTGAGAAATAGCTATGCGCTGGGAATGTTAAATATTGGTACTGTCCCTGTGAGAAGAAACCTGGGTACATTACTCATAGATTAAAACCCAGTGGGAGAATCCAGGTAGTCAGTTACACAGAGTGCTCAGTGCCAGGGTATGAAAAGTGCTGTGTGCCATGGGAGTATTTGTGAAGGGCCCCTTTCCAGGGGAGGTGAAAGGGAAACTGAGACAATGCCTGAAAGAGAAGTAGAACTGGAAAAATAAATAGAAATGAAGCAGGTGAGGAGTAGGTGAAAAGAAAGTGATTAGAGAAAATTGTGTTATACACAGAGCACCAGTGTGACAAGGCAGGCCTGGCTAGATCCGAGAGTGTGAAGAGGGAGAGACGCTGGAATAGTCAGGAGGAGTAAGCAGGGTTCACATCACAAAGGACCTTGTAGATGAGGCCAGGACTGTGAGACTTCACCCTAAAAGTTAAGGATTCCGTACTGAGACATGGAGAATTACTAGTACGAGAGTGACATATGATTTCTATTTTAGAAAGCTTGTTTAGATTGCAGTTTAGAGAATGATGGGGGAGGTGAGATTAAAGGTAAAGAGAGCTGTTTAAATATGATAAACAGAAGTCTAGCCAAGTGGTAATGGTGATTGAGATGAGGGTGATGCCTGGACGATGGAGAATACATAGGAGAAAAGACAGATAACACTTTGAGCAAGAGAGGAAGAAGTCAAAGAGATTGCCAGAGTTTTTGTTAGGGTTTATAGAATGAGGAGTGTCTTTATAGAGAGGATGAGTTCCCATTTGGCAACCCCATGGACTATAGCCCACCAGGCTCCTCTAGTATTTTCTAGGCAAGAATGTTGGAGTGGGTTGCCATTTCCTACTCCAGGGGATCTGTCCAATCCAGGGGTCGAATCCTGGTCTCCTTCATTGCAGACAGATTCTTTGCCATCTGAGCCACCAGGGAAGCCTTTGTATATAATAAATTTGAGTTATCTGGGGGATTTCCTGAGGGAGATGTCCCCTCAGCAATTCTGAATTCAGGCTGAGCTGACAGGAGAGGTTAGGAGAGAGATCTGTTATGGGAAATAAGTATTTGTTCCTTCCCTAATGGCTGGATGGCGTCACTGACCTGATGGACGTGAGTTTGAGCAAGCTCTGGGAGTTGGTGATGGACAGGGAATCCTGGCCTGCTGCAGTCCCTGGGGTTGCAAAGAGTCAGACACAACTGAGCAACTGAACTGAACTGAGATGTTGATTATTTGTTAATTGTTCAAATAATGTTTGAGGATCTTAAGTTGTATGTTCCTTGTTGCCACACTGAGATGAGGGGCAAGGTAGGCTTGTTACAACTTGTTGGGCATTTGTGTCTACTTTTAAAGGTCAGTGATCCTTGAATGAAGAGACTGTTTGGCCTTCATTCAAAAGTAGAGACTTCCTCTTGATGCTAAATAAGACATTGCTGTGTATGATGCACAGTGCTCTAGAACTGTGCTGTTACACTATTTTCTAGTGTGTATTAAATTTAGCATAAGGTGCATTCCTTCATAGAAACATCCAAAATCATGGTTGGAGTGTGGGCTCTGGAGCCAGGTTCAGATCAGATCAGATCAGTCGCTCAGTCGTGTCCAGCTCTTTGCGACCCCATGAATCGCAGCACGCCAGGCCTCCCTGTCCATCACCAACTCCCGGAGTTCACTGAGACGTCCATCGAGTCAGTGATGCCATCCAGCCATCTCATCCTCTGTCGTCCCCTTCTCCTCTTGCTCCCAATCCCTCCCAGCATCAGAGTCTTTTCCAATGAAGCCAGGTTACCTGGTTTTAAATTCTGGCCCTGCTGTCAACTAGTGGTATGACTGTGGACATAAACTTCTCAGAGTTTATTTTGTTGCCCATAAAATGGGAAAAATATTACCTACATTATATATTGTTAGAATTGAGCTAATAATGTAAAACATTTAAAATAGAACTGAATAAATGTTAGCCGTCGTTATTGTTATTATTCCTGTTAGTATTATTAATAGAAAAGGCTCAGGCTATGGAGGTAACAAAGGGACCCATTAAGTGTGTGGTGCACACTCCTGGGGTGGCTTGACTGGGAAGCCCAAAGTGGTTGTGAATTTCTGGGGCCTCACTGAAGACTGAGTTGGAATGCTATGCAGATGATGGTTATTTTGTCTTTGTTTCACTCTTTGTAATTATGAGAGTGGGTGTTTATGTATTAAGAGGAAACTGGGGGTTGTTAACCGCATGTTAGTAAGAAACTGGGGAAATGGAAAGAGTGTTACGTTATGTCTGTATCTCCAGTGATGTTTTCTTACAGACAGACCTGTGGATTTTAGTTCTCACTTGAAGAAATACTGTTTTCTGGCAGGTTTTCTGCTCCGTAAAAAAACAAAATAAAAACTTAATTTTTAAACTCTAGATGTACTAAATTTATAATGAGGCAAGATTATTTTTTTTCCTTTTTCTTTTCTGTAAAGCTTTGCTTTTTAAATTTATAATCAAAATAGCGTGGAGAAGGGTGGATCAGTAGGCCAAAGTTCTGATGTTGGGGTCTGAGCCAGTGGAAGGCATTGTGGAAACGTGAGCTGATGGTGCTAGATGTTCACTGCTCTATAAATAAGGCTGTCACGGAGCACTTAGTCAGATACAGCTGTTTCTTTCCTAGAATCCTACTATGAAAAATCATTCAGAGAGAAAAAGAGAGAGGTGTCACGCTTTTGTGATTGATATTTTCATTGTTGGATTCTTTCCTGAGAACTAATATTTTATTTTGAATTTTATAGGAGTTTGAAAGTGATTATGTTGTATTTAAGTCCAAAACTCTGGATTTTGACAGAAGGCTTGGGACAGTTCTTTGTGAAGCTTTCTTCAACTGCAATGGTCTAGAAGCTGCGTTTAAGGTTAGTTCTAAAGAAGTTATTAAAAAAAAAGTTTTAGCAATGAATAATGTAAAACTATTAGATGAAAAGAGGGAATACATTCTTTTCTGATTCAGGTGAACTATTAACTAGTCACATTCTTTTCATATTCAGCTCACTGAATTATAAACTTTGAATATCACACTAATGAATAATGACATTGACCTTGGACAAGGTCAGTTTTAGGACATCTGACTGTTGATCTTTGCTTCAATTCATTGTTCTTTCATTACCTTTAGAGCAAGTTTGGGAAGACCTGTGAAGTACTGATTCAGAATTAAGCCACAGTGAAAAGTGAAAAATACCAGTTAATTCAAAACTTTCTTTTCTTTACCATTGTTTATATAGGTTGGGTTCACCTGCCCACTTTATTGATCTGACTGAAATAAATAACAGTTTCAATTCTGTTCAGTCTCTCAGTCGTGTCCAACTCTTTGCGACCCCATGAACCGCAGCACGCCAGGCCTCCCTGTCCATCACCAACTCCCGGAGTTCACTGAGACTCACGTCCATTGAGTCAGTGATGCCATCCAGCCATCTCATCCTCTGTCGTCCCTTTCTCCCCTGCCCCTAATCTCTCCCAGCATCAGACTCTTTTCCAATGAGTCAACTCTTCACATGAGGTGGCCAAAGTACTGGAGTTTCAGGTTCAGCATCATTCCTTCCAAAGAAATCCTTCAGAATGGACTGGTTGGATCTTCTTGCAGTCCAAGGGACTCTCAAGAGTCTTCTCCAACACCACAGTTCAAAAGCATCAATTCTTCAGCGCTGAGCCTTCTTCACAGTCCAACTCTCACAGCCATACATGACCACAGGAAAAACCATAGCCTTGACTAGACGGATCTTTGTTTGCAAAGTAATGTCTCTGCTTTTGAATATGCTGTCCAGGTTGGTCATGACTTTCCTTCCAAGGAGTAAGCATCTTTTAATTTCATGGCTGCAGTCACCATCTGCAGTGATTTTGGAGCCCCCCAAAATAAAGTCTGACACTGTTTCCACTGTTTCCCCATCTATTTGCCATGAAGTGATGGGACCAGATGCCATGATCTTCGTTTTCTGAATGTTGAGCTTTAAGCCAACTTTTTCACTCTCCTCTTTCACTTTCATCAAGAGGCTTTTTAGTTCCTCTTCACTTTCTGCCATAAGGGTGGTATCATCTGCATATCTGAGGTTATTGATATTTCTCCTGGCAATCTTGATTCCAGCTTGCGTTTCTTCCAGCCCAGCGTTTCTCATGATGTACTCTGCATATAAGTTAAATAAACAAGGTGACAATATACAGCCTTGATGTATTCCTTTTCCTATTTGGAACCAGTCTGTTGTTCCATGTCCAGTTCTAACTGTTGCTTCCTGACCTGCCATACAGATTTCTCAAGAGGCAGGTTTTTCTTTAAGCATAAGACACCAATTACCAGACATGCCATTGTTTATCAACAAAGGAAAATACTGCCAAAAGATTAGGATGCTGTTGATTATATAACATAATCTAGTTTCAAAGGTGTTAAAACATGAAAGAATGTTTATCATGCTGCTCCTGCTGCTAAGTCGCTTCAGTCGTGTCCGACTCTGTGCAACCCCATAGACGGCAGCCCACCAGGCTCCGCTGTCCCTGAGATTCTTCAGGCAAGAACACTGGAGTGGGTTGCCATTTCCTTCTCCAGTGCATGAAAGTGAAAAGTGAAAGTGAAGTCGCTCAGTCGTGTACCACTCCTAGCGACCCCGTGGACTGCAGCCTACCAGGCTCCTCGGTCCATGGGATTTTCCAGGCAAGAGTACTGGAGTGGGGTGCCATTGCCTTCTCCGAATGTTTATCATAGAACTGATGAAATACAGTATAGTGTATGAATAGTCGAACTTGCTTGTCAAAGAAGAGAATCTGTAAAGTGTAAACTTAGATGACATCCCCAAAGTGGAATGAGGACTCCGTGTCAGTGGAAACAGCTAGAGAATTGTGGACACAATTCATTGAAGATTGCAGTGCAAAACAAAATAACAGACCCAGACTTTGTCAGAGATAATTGCTTGATTTTGATCTTAAAATTCAAATAAATTGGTCAGATGGTGGTTAAGCTGCTAGTGTCTTCTAACGCCGTCAACCGTTTTAACACAGGGAAGTCACAGGGCCCAGGGTTCTCTGTTATGAGCCCTTGGATGAAACTGAGATGCCGCCAGCTGAAATATGTAGCCTGTTGTTATAAAATAATACCACCCGTCATGCCATCTCTCAGAAGTTACTGTGGTTTTTAATACTGCCAGACCTTTTCTTTGACTAGATATGCATACATATTTCTCTCTGCGAAAAATGACATATTCTGAACTCTGCAATCTTTTTGTAGCCTTTTCAAGAAGCAGTGAATCATAAATATTTTTACTTTAATAACAGATTTCAACAATGCCATTTTTAGTGGCTATGCACTAGTCTATCATATTCTCTGTTACTGGACTTCCTTTCAGACTTTCGGAAATCATGGCAAGAAAGAATGTGGAGGAAAATCTGAATTACAGAGGCTCCTACCTTTTCTCTTTTCTCACAGGCATTCATATGGATTCTGTTTTCACATGCCAATTATTTTTCTTAACAGTTTTATCTCTTCACTGTCATGTATTGTTTCTTTGATTCTCAGCATATTTGTACCTTGTCTACTGAAAAACACAGCATAAGCTGCTGCCCTTATAAGCTCTCCAGGGGTGGGGCATCATCTTAGAGCTTTTGTTATATTTAGCTCACCTTTTGCAATCCTTTATATAAAGCAGCCACTTAATAACTGTGACATTAGCAGGGCTGACTGGTTGTCACAGTCCTGCAATGACACGCAGATGGAGATAAACTGCAGCAAGAGTCGTGGCAGAAGGAAAAAAATGACAGGGTTGTGTATTTAAGGAGAAAATTATTTCTACTATAGGTCCAGGTTGATGAACTCTGCCCAGTTACTGTTGTGTCCTGGGGAGTAAATACCTGCAGACTCTAAAGACCAGGACCCAGCAAAGCCATGAGCAGGAAGGGCCCTGAAAGCCAACAGTATAAAACTGTGGCAGAGTTAGCATTCAATAAACATTAAAACAAAATGCTGATGGAAGGCTTTTTAAAATTTACAGTATCTCTACATGGAGACTGAAGTATGTAGGGTAAGTATTGAGAAAAGTCTTTAGGTGAAATAACAGAACACTAGAAAATTGTGAAGTGTATGTGGTTCATACGGCAATAGATTTAAAAAAATCTGAAAAAGAGACAAATTTAGGAAAAACATAAATATTGCATAATGAAACCGAGAAGTAGAAGAAAATCAAGGTAAACCTTACAGACCTCTAATGGAATATTTAGGAAGGAAGCATGTATTGAGTATCAGTCTTGACTCTTTCGAGATTGATATGAAGGACAGAATCTGTTGTCTTCATAAAAAAGCTCTTAGCGCTGATGTGACAAGGAAACCAGAAGTTCAAATGACCTTTATTCTCATCCTGGAAGATAATTTTTATTTATCTGCGATGTTGAAAAATTAAGGTAATATGTACTGCTTTAAAAGTTAAGACTTTAACTACTAATTTCTGGCTTTACTACCTCCCCCCAAAATATTTTCTCTCTCTTTCCTATTTTACACTTGGAGTTAAGTTCCACTAAGCACGTCAGCTGGGCAAAATGAGATGTGGCTGGGAAGCTTCTAGTATCGTTTCAGTTGTAGTTGACATAAAAAGGGTTTGAAAGAGGACGCTGTGAAATAGGTGTGTTTCCTTACTGTAGTTAGAGTCCAATTCTTTATGAAACCTTTAAGGCCATTTTTGCTTCAGAATGTTAACATAAAGTCCAAATGTAACAGAACAGTGGTTGTAAGAAGAAAAGTTAATACTTTGCATTTTGCTCAGTGGCAACTAACCAAGCGGAGTTTAAATATTTAGTAGTTTCTACAGTACTTTATATTGAAATATAGTTGATTTACAATGTGTTAGTTACAGGTGGTCAGCAAAGTGGTTTGGTTTTACACATATATACATATATATTCTTTTTAAAATTCTTTTATAGATTATTACAAGATACTGAGTATAGTTTCCTGTGCTAAACAACATGTCGTTGATTATTTTTTTTTATAATAGCAATGTCAGTATGTTAACCTCAAACTCCTAATTTATCCCTCCCCTCACCGTTTCCCGTTTGGTAACCCTAAGTTTTGTTTTCTATGTACATGAGTCTGTTTTTTTTTTGTAAGTAAGTTCATTGGTATCATTTGTTAGATTCCACATGTAAGTGATATCACATATTTGTCTTTCTCTAACTAACTTGATTTTGTATGATGATTACATGTTGCTGCAAATAGCATTATTTCATTATTTTTATGGCTGGGTAATATTCCATTATATGCATACAGTATCTTCTTTATCTGTCATCTGTCAATGGACGTTTAGGTTGCTTCCAAGTCTTGGCTATTGTGAATAGTGCTACAGTGAGTACTGGGGCGCATGCATTCTTTTGAGCCATGGTTTTCCCTGGATATATGCCTAGGAGTGGGATTGCTGGATCATATGGTAGCTGTATTTGTAGATTTTTTTTTCTTGGTTTTTTTTTTCATTTTATTTTATTTTAATTTTTTTAATTTTATTTTATTTTTAAACTTTACAATATTGTATTGGTTTTGCCAAACATCGAAATGAATCCGCCACAGGTATACATGTGTTCCCCATCCTGAACCTTCCTCCCTCCTCCCTCCCCATACCATCCCTCTGGGTTGTCCCAGTGCACCAGCCCCAAGCATCCAGTATCGTGCATCGAATCTGGACTGGCGACTCTTTCTATATATGATATTATACGTATTTCAATGCCATTCTCCCAAACCGTCCCACCCTCTCCCTCTTCCTAAGGAATCTCCACACTTTTCTTCATAGCGGCTGCACCAATTTCTTTCCCACCAACAGTTTTACAGTAGTTCTAATTGATATTACTAGAAAAAAGGCCAGCATGTGTTTATTTCAATTGCCTCAAAGATATGGTTAGATCTCCATTTCTGTTTGTATAATTTTTTTCTTTGTGTTGATTTTTTTTATAGTGAGTAGTTTTTAGGAAATCTTTACAAAATGTTTACAGTGATGCTGCTTTTTAACAACAGCAATTTTGGGGATACACCCATTAGTGTAGTTCTGAGAGGAATAACAAAGCTCTATCTTTAGCCATGTCACATCACTAACAGGGCAGGAATCTTGGTATATAGTTTTCTGCCACCTTGATGATACTTAGTTATTTTGAGGAAATACTTCTTTTTATTTCAAAGAAAGTATCTATGGAACAGGCCTAATAACTAACATTTTCTGAAGCCCACACAGAGTAAGTAACTAACAAAAGAACAGTTTTAAGTGGCACCTGGGCTGATGGGAGGCCGCACAAGGTAGCCGAGGCTGCCCCGGCGCCAGACCGCTCAGCGCCAGTGTCAAGTGATGACTCTGTCTTAGCTCTGCCAACTCGGGCAAGTCGTCCCCTGCCCGCAACTCAGTTTCTTTATCTGGAGCATGTGAGAACAGCATTTTTAACTCCCTTAAAATACAGTGCCTGGGCACCTAGTCAGCGTTCTGTAAACATTGCTTTTATAAAAATATGCATTTTTACTACATTATTTTTCTTGCAAAGAAAGCTGTCTCACACTGATGCACAGAAGAATCCCCACAGATTAGAAAAAAAGACAGGAGGACAATAGAAAACCAAAGTTAGCCTCACCAGACCCCTAAGCTTTGTGAAAACTCGTGGTTGGTCAAGATTAGTTTAAAATCTGAGGGCTCCATAACCAATCAACAGGAATTGTGGGCTTACACTCAGCAGCTTGCTGGGTGTGTGATGGTGTTTTGGTTCACATGTCTGCTTTTTCTGTCCCTGTACTCATTGGCTTCCCCTGCTTGCTAGGACAGTTGATCCTTGAACAATGCTGATCCCCTTCATAGTTGAAAATCAGTGTTTAACTTTTGGTTCCCCTCAGACTTAACTAAGAATAGGCTAGTTTTGACCAGAAGCTTTGCAATAATGAGTGGTCAAAGGATACACAGTTCGTGTGTTATATGTATTGTATAATGTATTCCTACAAGAAAGTAAGCTAGAAAGAAGAGTTATTAAGAAAAATCATAAGGAAGAAAAAACACGCTTACAGGACTGTGTTCTGTTGATTTTTTGAGTTTGTCGTCTCTACAAGATGAATCATCTGTCAATACCTGCATCGGTATTGTGTACCTATATCAATATCTTCTTACATGGTACACACATGTATTACCAACATTAGACATAAAAAAAAACTGAAAAGATAATATGAAAAAGAAATTCATATTTCTTTACATGTGTGATTCATACATTGATAAAATGAAGCAGCAAAAATGAATTCATGATTGCTGCATTTTATCAGTGATTGAATTATTGCTTCTTTTTTTCAGCATGATTGTTTTCTGGTATCCTAGAGCAATTGACAGGACTGTCCCACAATAACCTAGCCTATGTACTAATAACTGAATTATGATGAAATTTTTATGGCATAGAGTATTACAGTCATATTCATAATATGATATTGGTAACATTGTTATTTAAAACTGGTGATAGGCTGATAGGCAATTTCTTCAGTTATGAGAGAGGTATACTGTTTGGTAATGTAATTTTTTGAAAGCAAAGTTATAAAACAGAAGACTACACATTTTTATATTAAATAGATCCTTATATCTCTGTAAGGATAGACTAGTATCTACATATATTTAATGCATTCATGATGCATCTTAAATTTTTGATATTTTTTGGCAACATGGTTTATCTGAGAGTCTTTTCAAATTGTCTCAAATCTCCATAAAACTTTTCCAGTGTCTTTATTGATAAAATTTTGTGTAACAGTAGATCCATGCAGTTGAAGGTCATTTTGTTCAAGGCTCAACTGTGATTTGTCTTCACTGATAATTTTACTGGCATTGGTTCAACCTGCCATGCCCTAATTCTTTTTCTGAGAAAGAATCTGATTATCTCAAAGCGTAGGTTTCAACTACGACTCTGACACTGAAGGAACCGTCCGCCTGTGGAGTGGGTGTCATTGGAACAGGTCGCTACTGCTGCACCAGCTGCTGCTTTGGGGGGGCCTGGTTCCTGTGGTACAAAACACGCGTGGGCATAGACAGGACAGTCCCTGTGACTGATGCTTCCAGTATAACTATGTATTTAGAATTTATTTTACTGAAGGTATAGTTGATTTACAATGTTGTCAATTTCTGCTGTATAGCAGAGTGTTTCAGTTATACATACATATATATATATGCACATTCTTTTTTCACATTCTTTTCCTTCATCGTCTATCACAGGGTAACTGTAATGATTATTATTGTGTGACCTGGAGGTCCTCAGTATGGATATTCTTATTTCAAAGGGTATATGTGTAGGTTGTGGTTCAGTTGCTAACTCATGTCCAGCTCTTTGCAACCCAATAGACTGCAGTACACCAGCCTCCCCTGTCCTATATTATCTCCTGGAGTTTGCACAGATTCATGTCCATTGAGTTGGGGATGCCATCTAACCATTTCATCCTCTGTTGTCCCTTCTCCTACTGCCCGTAATCTTTCCCAGCATCAGAGTCCTTTCCAGTGAGTCAGTTCTTCACATCAGGTGGCCAAAGGATTGGAGCTTCAGCATCAGTCTTTTCAGTGAATATTCAGGGTTGATTTCCTTTAGGATTGACTGGTTTGATCTCTTTGCAGTCCAGTATGTAGGAGAGAAGAGCAAATAAAAAGTATACAGTCTTGCTTCTGTTCTTAAATCTGCAAAGCATCTTCTACATTTCCTGGTGCCCAACAGGAAGTAATAGTGTCAGCTGTGATCAGGGATTGCTAACAGAGGTTCGTTTCTGACTCTTCACTTTCTGGTGAGGAAGGGAAACTGCTTTACATTTAGAATTTGCTTTATTGGATGTGTAGAAATTTTAGTGAGATGCAAAGATGTGTTTTCGATTTGGAGACCTTGCAGGATACTTGCATAGATCTAAATGTTTGCTCTGTATCTAGTCATGGAGGAGGTTTAATGGGGGAAATAGTGAACTGAGTATTTGTATTAACAGCCTATGGTGGTTAACCTTTCTTTCACTTTGATTTTTTTTATAGCTTTTGACCGTATTTGGGAATTTTCTTGAGAAACCAGTTGTCATGGAAATTTTCAGCCCACATTACAGCACACTTGTGCACATGTTCAGTGCAGAGTTGGATATGTGTAAGCAATTGTATAATGAACACATCAGACAGGTGAGTGGGGGGATAAAGTCTGGCACATTCACAGCATCATATTGTGGGTCAGGGTGTCAAGTAGAACTACACTGAGTGATACCTAAAGGTGAGATACAGGCACTGAAGTTGTTATGCTTTTATTTAACTGGTTTCCTATGGATATGAATAATCTGCTTTAGGACCTTAACTCTTCTACCAACCAAGTTACTTAGCACATGTGCTTTATGTATTTATTCTGTAAAAGTGCCAAAATGAGCAATTGTTCACAAGGTTGGAGTGTACTCTCATTAAATGTTCCCTTTCTTCCTCTTCACCACAATATCAATTTGCAGATTGAACAAGGAAATGTAGTTCTTAACAAGAATATGCCATTTACTTCAGGAAATATCAAATGGGCTAAAGAGGTTCTTGACCGACTTCAGATGTTTTGGTCAAACTTTGCATCTCTCCGTTATCTGTAAGTAGTTGGGCTTTCCTGGTAACACTATCCCTGTGACACAGGCAATTTTGATATAGAGTGGTGAGCTCTTCATTTTAGTGCTTATTGCCTTATTTAACTCTTGTCATTGTCTGGCTTGTTGAGAGGGATTTATTCCCATGGTTTGGAGTATGCTTAATAGGACTTAGAACTTCCTATATTTCTATGTTTTGGGTCTTTTTTTTCCTTTTCACTTTTCCATTTCATCCAAAATATGCTGATAATTTTTGTTACTGTTTTTCCTTTCTCCAATAACTAGCATTCCTTTTTTTTTTTTTTTTTGCAGACTTTTATATCTTTCTCTTTTCTTTGTAGGGATAGGGATTGACAACCTGTTGCTATTTGATTTAAATGTTTGGCATTCCATTTATTTTATAACTATCTTTTTTAAACAAAGACTGGGAAGAAGCATTGTTTGACCTTTATTGGTTTTCTTCCTGGTTTATAGTGTTACATTTTCTAGTGTGTATTATTATAAAGTAATTAAGCTGAAGCCTCTCTAATATATGGAAAAACCATATTCCTACAGATTCTTGGAAAGTCCTGATGATACCTTGGTTTATCAGAAGTATGTTGAGATGACAACTTTGCTGAACCAATTTGAAGATCATATCTATAATGAATGGAAAAGCAATGTGAATGAAATCTGTGAATTTAATTTGAATCAGCCCTTAGTTAAATTCAGTGCCACAAGTGGTCTTCTCAGTGTCAACTTTGACCCAAAGGTAGGGTTTAATGTTTTTAAAATGTTTTACAAATGCCCTTTTTATTATAAGTGTATGCCTAATACCTCCAGTCATTTATAAATATTTTATTTTGGGAAAATGTCAGAGCTATGAGGACTGTAACTTAAAACAGCTTCTTTATGTCTCCTTTAAAGATTTGTTTACCAAATTTTATATCAATTATTTTCTTATTTTGTCTTGTAATTATTTATTTACTACTTCCACTTGACTGGATAATGAGTTACTTGAGAGTCAGGTCCATCGTATTTCATCTTTGTGTTTGTGTGTCTAACATAGTATTTGGCACTTGATAACATTCAATAGATGTCAGTTTAATTGAACAGAATCAATAGTCTTTGATCAGTTTTTTTCTGGCTTATGTTTTCTGGCCCTGTCTCATGGTAGTCCAACTTTATGCCTAGGAGGTGAGAAAATTAGTCTCACTGACTTTATTTTTTATTTATGTATTTTTTTACTTAAAATGGGTACATTTTATTATATATAAATTATACATAAATATAGTTAATTTAAAAACAAAACATCAGATCAGATCAGATCAGTTGCTCAGTCGTGTCCAACTCTTTGCGACCCTATGAATTGCAGCACGCCAGGCCTCCCTGTCCATCACCAACTCCCGGAGTTCACTCAGACTCACGTCTATCGAGTCAGTGATGCCATCCAGCCATCTCATCCTCTGTCGTCCCCTTCTCCTCCTGCCCCCAATCCCTCCCAGCATCAGAGTCTTTTCCAGTGAGTCAACTCTTCACATGAGGTGGCCAAAGTACTGAGTTTCAGCTTACCATCATTCCTTCCAAAGAAATCCCAGGGCTGATCTCCTTCAGAATGGACTGGTTGGATCTCCTTGCAGTCCAAGGGACTCTCAAGAGTCTTCTCCAACACCACAGTTCAAAAGCATCAATTCATCAGCGCTCAGCCTTCTTCACAGTCCAACTCTCACATCCATACATGACCACAGGAAAAACCATAGCCTTGGGAGCCAGCACCAGTGTAGGGAAACCTAACCTGTAATCGACAAATTGCTGGAGGCTCAGTGTGGACAAGTCTGAGAGCTGAAAACTTCAGGTGGGAGAGGTAATGCATCACATAGTGATTATGGTCAATAATACCGAGTCATAAACTTCAGAGTTGCCAAGAGACTAGATCATAATTGTTCCTGCCACAAAAAAAAAAAAAAAAAAAGGGAATGATAATTATGTGACATGATACAGCTGTTAGTGAGCACCACAGTGATAGTCACATTGCAACATATAAATGTATCAAATCAACATATAGTACACTTAATTATGACAACTGAAACTTGGTAAGAGAAAGCAAAAACACATCCTAAACTTCAGGGGTGCCCAGTCACTGGAGGTGGAGCTTACGTTTCTGGGAGTTTTTTACTTCCTGGAGCTCCACCAGGTCCTCACTCATCTGCAGTGAATAGTGAAAGTGAAAGTTGCTCAGTCATGTCTGATTCTGTGCGACCCTGTGGACTATACAGTCCTTGGAATTCTCCAGGCCAGAATACTGGAGTGGGTAGCCTTTCCCTTCTCCAGGGAATCTTCCCAGCCCAGGTGTCCCGCATTGCAGGTGGATTCTTTACCAGTTGAGCCACAGGGGAAGCCCAAGAATACTGGAGTGGGTAGCCTATCCCTTCTCCAGCAGATCTTTCCCACCCAGAAATCGAACTGGGGTCTCCTGCATTGCAGGTGGATTCTTTACCAACTGAGCTATCAGGGAAGCTCCTCCAGTGAATCCTGGAGGAAAATACTTCCGGCAGGAGGAAAGGAAAGGACCACTTTGAAACGTGCCAGAGACTTCTGTTCTTCTCAACAAGGTCTGCTCTGAGGAGAAGCTGTCTTCCCAGGGCCTGGCCTACCTGGGGGAAGGAAAGTGCCAACTCCAGGCCACTCTAGCTATGCTATCCCACCTATGGGTGGGGAGTGAGAACCGAGAAGCACTGGTGAAGGGCATGGTCCACCAGCTCACCAAAAAGTTGAGACCTGATAGCAGGATTATGCAACCCTTCCCTACCCCAAACCTTACTCTCACATCACTAAAGGTCTGTTGACTGCAATGTATCCTGTCTACCTCGTATATCTTGTCTACCTTTCAATAAAAGTTTACAAGGCATTCTGAAAGGCAAAAACACATTTTGAGGAGGCTAAGCATCAGAACCAGAATCAGATATGGTGGAAATGTTGGAATTATCAGATTATGAATTTAGAAACCTACAACTAATATGTTAAGAGCCTTAATTGGAAAAGTAGACAATATGCCAAACCAGATGATGTAAAGAGAAAGATGGAAATTCTAAGAGAGAATGAAAAAGAAATGCTGGAGATCAAACCCACTGTAACAGACATGAAGGATGCCTTTGATGGGCTCATTAGTAGACTGGACATGCCAAGGAAAGAGCTTTGAGCTTGAGGATATGATGCTAGAAACTTCCAAAACTGAAAAATAAAGAGAAAAAAGACTGAGGAAAAAATTCCCAGAACAGAACAGAACAGGACGGACTATCCAAGAACTGTGGGACAACTACAAAAGTATGATGGCTATAATGGAAATACCAGAGGAGAAGATAGAAAGGGACAGAAGAAATGTTTGAAGCAATAATGACTGAGAATTTTCCCCGATTAATGTTAGACATCAAAGTACAGATCCAGGAAGCTCAGAGAACACCGAGCAGGATAAATCCCCTCCCCACAATCATATTCAAACTTCAGAAAGTCAAAAATAGAAACATTCTGAAAGAAGATGGGAGGGGGGGACACTTCATTTATAAAGGAGCAGAGGTAAGAATTGCATCTGACATCTCAGAAACCATGCAAGAAATCAAGAAGAGAGTTCAGTGAAGTATCTGAAGTGTTAAAGGGAAAAAACAAAAGCAAAGCACCAACTTAGAATTCTGTACCCTGTGAAATTATCCTTCACGAGTGAAAGAGAAATACTTTCTCAAACAAAAATTGAAGGAATTTGTTGCCAGAAATGTTACCTTGCAAGAAATGTTATAAAGTTCTTCAGACAGAAGGAAAACTATATAGGAGTCTCACTGACTTTAATAGTCACAGGCTGTACCCAAGTTCTGATTCATTTTCTGAAATACTACAAAGAATAGCATCACCTAATTTTTCTTATTAACCTCAAGACATGTGTATAAATGTATAACCTGGAGAACTGAGGATTTTCTCTACCTTCTGATCGCATAAAACCAATTTATAAAAAATGAATTTCTGAGATGTTTTGGAGATAATCCCTACAATTCTGCCACAAGGGATTATAAACACACAAAATGTAGTGCACTAGTTAAACCATGGAGTGACAACCTGAGGAAGTCAGTTGGATTACCTTCTAAAGCGTGTTGCGTGGTCTCTTCCTCAGAACCTTGAATTAAGGCTACAGTCAGTTCTGCTCTGACATGACATATGCGTTCCTGAAAATCACTTCACAGTGAAAGACTGCACATAAAAAGTGCAGGACTGAGGGGAATGTGAGGGCCAGGGCACAGTGCTCAAAAGCTTTGTCAGTGATAATCAAAAATAAAGGTCAGACAGAACAACAAATAACTGTGTGTGGTATCACTTATATGGGGAATCTAAAAAATATAGCACGTGAGTGAATATAACAAAAGGAAACAGACTCACAGATACAGAAAACAAGCGAGTGGTTACTACTGGGGAGAGGGAAGGGGTGGGACAAGCCAGGGGTAAGGGGTTAAAAGATTCGAACTCTTAGGTATAACATAAGCTACAAGGATATATGTTGTATAAAGTGGGGAATACAGCAAATGCTTTACAATAACTACAAATGAAGCATAACCTTTAAAAAGTGTGAACATACTGTACACCGGTAACTTATATAACATTGCACAGCAACTATACTCTAATAAGAAAAAAGCAGAAACAAAACCAGGAGAAAGGGTAGCATACTTTTTTATACATTTTAAATGGCTAGGTAATAGATAAATTCTCCAATGAACTGACACTTTCTCCTGACAAAGACACGAAGTTTGTTCAGAAGTACGTTACGACTTGTGTGTTACTGTGAAGTGGGGGAAGGAGGGTCATTTGAAACCAGACAAAAGTCCTGCCACCAGCAGTGGATGGGTGTGTGTCATCACTCACGTGTAAATGGCAGTGGATGTTTATGAGGTGTGCGTGTGAAAATTTTGTCTTCCTAATAAAACCTTCAGTTTACTTGGGCGCAGTTTTTAGCATTTATGTAGCATTTCTTGTGGATAAATCTGCAGATAAGCAAAGACAAAACTTGTGGCATACTCAAATTCCTCTCTGGTATATAATGATGTCACGTTTTCAAAATAAGCATTATAACAGAACTAACAGTGCTGGGAAAAGGTCGAGGTCCATTTATGGCCTTCCATTTCAGACCTTCATGTAGATGTTGCTTGAATTTTTTCTCTGACAGTGAGCCACAACCAGTGATTTCTGCCTATATTATTACTTTTTTAAACTAATTTTGTATTGGTGTATAGCTAATAAACAATGTTGTGATAGTTTCAGATGAACAGCGAAGGGACTTAGCTCTACATATATATGTGTCCATCCTCCTCCAAAACCCCCTCTCATCCAGGATGGTACATAACTGAGTAGAGTTCTGTGTGCTATACAGTAGGCTTATCTATTGTAAATATAGCAGTGGGTACCTGAACTTCCCAAACTCCCTAACTATTCCTTCCCCCTGGCAACCATAAGTTCATTTTCTAAGTCTGTGAGTCTCTTTCTGTTTTGTAAGTAACTTATCTACCTTTATTAGTTATATACTTCTATGTCATATGGAATGTATCATTATTGCTTTGAAAAAGCATAAGAAACAAAAACCTCTCTGCCCTGACAGTTTGAAAATATGATAATCACTGATGAAATTACAAGCATTTTGATGTTAACTTGTGTTAAAATAGAATGGTATCCTTCAGTCAGTTCAGTTCAGTCACTCAGTCATGTCTGACTCTTTGTGACCCCATGGACTGCAGCACCCCAAGCCTCCCTGTCCATCACCAACTCCCAGAGCTTGCTCAAACTCATGTCCATTGAGTCTGATTCCATTCAACCATCTCATCCTCTGTCATCCGCTTCTCCTCCTGCCTTCAGTCTTTCCCAGCATCAGGATCTTTTCCAGTGAATCAGTTCTTCACATCAGGTGGCCAAAGTGTTGGAGTTTCAACTTTACCATCAGTCCTTCCAATGAGTATTCAGGACTGATTTCCTTTAGGATGGACTGGTTGAATCTCTTTGCAGTCCAAGGGACTCTCAAGAGTCTCCTCTAACACCACAGTTCAAAAGCATCAGTTCTTTGGCATTCAGCTTTCTTTAATTTTCAACTTTCAGATCCATACATGACTACTGGAAAAACCATAGCTTTAACTAGATGGATATCCTTAAAATATGTAATAATTCTTGCTTTTCTTTTAATAGCTAGTGGCCGTATTAAGAGAAGTGAAATACCTTTTGATGTTGAAGAAATCAGACATACCAGATTCAGCCTTCACCATCTTCAAAAAAAGAAACACTCTCTTAAAGGTCTGTGTTTTCAGATATTGGGGCAGATTTTGAAAAGAAATAGTTGGAATTTTAATTATTAACATGTAGACCTATGATACTTTCATGGCTCCAAGAGAAAGCAGCTGTAACATATGTGGTGCTTTTTGTTTCGGGGTTTTCTTTTGCTCAGTACATTGGAAATCTTGAACTTCTTGTGCACGGATATAATAAGCTGAAACAGACTCTTCTGGAAGTTGAATACCCCCTGATTGAGGACGAGCTGAGGACGGTGGATGAGGAACTGCAGGCAGCCGCCACATCGCTGACATGGCAGGATGACTGCTGGGAGGATATCAAGAGGGTAAGGATGGCCACCTCAGAGCTGGAGCGCAGAGTGGAGCGTGCGCAGAATAACGTCAGAGTGATCCAGCAGACCCTGCGGGCTTGGGCCGAGTGCCCGCTCCTTCCCAGGAGAGAACACAGGCGGGAGACCACCATGACTTGGGAGGACAAGAGTGAATTATTTACGAAAAAATACAAGCGAATCCGGGAAGACGGCTGCAAGATACACAACTTGGTTGAGGTACTTGCCTTTTTCTTTTTTAATTTCTATTTGTTTATTTGCTGCACCAGGTCTTACTTGCAACATGTAGGATCTTCCCTGTAGCATGTGGGCTTCTCTGGAGTTGTGTTGTGCAGGCACCAGAGTGTGCAGACTCAGTAGTTAGTGTTCAGGCTCGTAGTTGCTGTGCGATGCTGGGATCTTAGTTCTCTGACCACGGGTGGAGCCTGTGTCCCCTGCATTGGAAAGCGAATCCTTACCCACTGGACCAACAGGAAGTTACCAAGCCCCCCAGCCATACTTGCTTTTAAGGCTTCAAAGTTTATAGCAGCTCCTTTCATTAAGTTTGTTTCTTTTGTTCAGTCACTTAGTCCTTTCCGACTCTGCAACCCCATGGACTGTAGCACACCAGTCTTCCCTCTGTCCTTCACTGTCTCCCAGACTTTGCTCAAAATCATGTGCATTGAGTCAGTGATGCTGTCTAACCATCTCATTCTCTGTAGTCCCCTTCTCCTCCTGCCCTCAATCTTTCCCAGCTTCAGGGTCTTTTCCAGTGAGTCAGCTCTTTGCATCAGGTGGCCAAAGTATTGGAGCTTCAGCATCAGTGCTTCCATTGAATATTCAGGGTTGATTTCCTTTAGGATACACTGGTTGGATCTCCTAGCAGTCCAAGGGACTCTCAAGAGTCTTCTCCAGCACCACAGTTTGAAAGCATCACTTTTTTGGCTCTTAGCTTTCTTTATGGTCCAACTCTCACATCCATACATGACTACTGCAAAAACCATAGTTTTGACTGTACGGACTTTGTTGGCAAAGTGATGTCTCTGCTTTTTAATACACTGTCTGGGTATGTCTTAGCTTTCCTTCCAGGGAACAAGTGTCTGTGAGTTTCATGGCTATAGTCACTGTCTGAAGTTATTTTGGAGCCCAAGAAAATAAAAGCTATCACTTCTTCCATTTTTTTTCCCTTCCCTTTGCTGTGAAATGATGGGGCAGATGCCATGATCTTAGTTTTTTGAATGTTGAGTTTTAATCCAGCTTTTTCACGCTTTTCTTTCACCTTCATCAGGACGTTCTTTAGTTCCTTTTCACTTTCTGCCATGAGGGTGGTACCATCTGCATGTGTGAGGTTGTTAATATTTCTCCTGGCAATCCTGATTCCAGCTTGTGATTCACACAGCCTGACATTTCTCATGATGTACTCTGCATATAAGTTAAATAAACAGGGTGACAATATACAGCCTTGTCATTCTCCTTTTCCATTTTGAACCAGTCTGTTGTTCTATGTCTGGTTCTAACTGTTGCTTCTTGACCTGCTTACAGATTTTTCAGGAGATAGGGAAGGTGGTCTGGTATTCCCATCTTTTAAAGAATTTTCCACAGTTTGTTGTGATCCACACAGTCAAAGGCTGTAGCATAGTCAGTGAAGCAGAAGTAGTTGCTTTTCTGAAACTGCCTTGCTTTCTCCATGATCTAACAAATGTTGGCAATTTGATCTCTGGTTTGTCTACCTCTTCAAGCCCCAGCTTGTACATCTTATACATTTGCATACTACTGAAGCCTAGCTTGAAGGATTTTGAACGTAACCTGGCTAGCATGTGAAAATGAGCACAATTGTTTGAATATTATTTAGCACTGCCCTTCTTTGGTATTGGAATAAAAACTGACCTTTTCCAGTCCTCGGGCCACTGTTGAGGTTTCCAAATTTGCTGGCGTATTGAGTGCAGCACTTTAACAGCATCATCCTTTAGGATTTGAAATAGTTCAGAAGGGCTCTTTTATTGGACCCAAAAGAGCTTTATGTATGGTTTTACTAAGCATTGAAAATGGAGGAATTTGTATTACTTGCCTGTCATTTCTTAGACCTTACTGTGCTCATGTCTGAGGGAAGAGATAGGAATATGGGATCTTTTGGTAAAACAGAGAGGCTAGAAATGGGGTTGTTGTCTTGGTCATAGTTATCACCTGTTTTGAATGCTGTGAGTAGCTACCACTGTTGGGCAAATGCTCTGTGTGACATCCATCTTGTTGACATCATCTCATGTAACCCTCTCAACCACCCACTAAGGGTGACACCGGTAGTTACTCTCCTTACAACAAGTACTTGAGCTTTTGAAGCAGTGATAGGCACTATTCCAGAGTTATCAAGGTAGGAGAAGATACAAAATAAAGCAAGAGCAAAGAACAGAAGACAGAAAGCAAAGCAAACGAAAAAAGACTCTTGTTTCTTAAACCATACACCCTTGTCAGGGAATAGAGAAAGAGAAAATAAAAAATATATAATAGTACCTCAGTTGATCATAGGAGCAGGGGTGAAAAATAAACAGAGATGGCAAGAGAGAGACTCAGTGGCAGGCAGGGTGGACGTTGTATTTGAGGTGGTTAGAAGGACCTCTTTACTGAGGTAGCATTTCTGCTGAGAACTGAAAAGGAAAGCACTATGTGGAAAACAAAAGAAGGATGTTCTAGTATCAAAGTACAAAAGCTACAGGAGTATCGGTCGTGTGACAAAGCAATGATAAACCCGGTCAGTGTATTAAAAAGCAAAGACATCACTTTGCCAACAAAGGTCTCAGAGTCAAAGCTCTGGTTTTTCCAGTAGTTATATACCGATGTGAGAGTTGGACCATAAACAAAGCTGAGTGCTGAAGAACTGATGTTTTTGAATTGTTATGACCAACCTAGACAGCATATTAAGAAGCAGAGACATTCCTTTACCAACAAAGGTCTGTCTAGTCAAAGCTATGGTTTTTCCAGTAGTCATGTATGGATGAGAGAGTGAGACTATAAAGAAAGCTGAGAACTGAAGAATTGATGCTTTTGAACTGTGGTGTTTGAGAAGACTCTTGAGAGTCCCTTGGACTGCAAGGAGGTCAAACCAGTCAATCCTAAAGGAAATTAACCCCAAATATTTATTGGAAGGACCGATATTGAAGCTGAAGTTCCAATACTTTGGCTACTTGATGCAAAGAGTAGAAAAGGACACTGATGCTGGGATAGATTGGAAGGCAAAAAGAGAAGGGGGTGGCAGAGGATGAGATGGTTGGATACCATCACCGACTCAGTGGACATGAGTTTGAAAACTCTGGGAGATAATGGAGGATACAGGGAAGCCTGCCATGCTGCAGTCCATGGGGTCACAAAGAGTCACACACGACTTAGGGACTGAACAGTAATGGGTAGCATATCTAAGGATCAGTTAGAGAGCCAGCCTGCCTGAAGCGTAATTTCCAAGGGGAATAATTGCACATAATTACGTTTGAAAGGGACTAAGGACAAATCCCTGGTGACTCAGGAAAGAATCTGCCTTCAGTGCAAGAGACATGATATCCATCCTGGGTCAGGAAGATCCCCTGGAGAAGGGAATGACAACCCACTCCAGTATTCTTGCTGGGAAATTCCATGGACAGAGGAACTTGCGGACTATAGTCCTTGGGGTTGCAAAGAGTCAGACATAACTGAGTGCCTGCTTTTAAGGGGCAAATCACACAGGATCAGCAGGCCATTTTGAGAACTTTGGGTTTTGCTCTAAGGGGAAATAGCAGCCAGAGACTCTCTGCTCATAGGCCTTCCCTGTTGAGTGAAATGGGAGGCAGGAGATGGTAGAGAGAGAGACCATGAGGGATGAGTCTACAATCCAGGTGATGATGGCTTAGGTCAGGGTGACAGTGGTAAAGAGTAGTCATGTGCTGGATGTATTTTGAAGGCAGAGCCAAGAATATCTTCTGTGACAAGTCAGGGGACAGAGAAGTCGAAGATGAAATTGAGGTTTTTGGTCTGGGCCACTGGGAAAATAGTTTCCCTTTACTGACATGAGGAGGGCTATGGGAGAGCAAGATGTTGTAGAGAAAAGACAGGATTTGTCTTTGGGCATGTTAGTTAGAGATGTCCACCCAAGCGGAGATTTTTGCATAGACTGGCTTTGGAATTCTGTGAAGAAAAGCAGCAAATGCATTCACTAAAAAGTAACGTATGGGACATTTGATATGCTGTACTGAGTGTCACAAAATAGGGGGGAAAAAAGAGAAAAATGCATATGGGTTTCAAAGACTCTGTTCACTTGCAAGTTTGTCTGAAATATCTAAGGAAGTATTAGTTTTCCCTACTGGTAACACTTATAAGGCTTTGCTGACTGCCTGTGTTAGCACTCTCGGGCTGCTAGTAACAGAGTAACAAATTCTGTAACAAAGTACCACAGATGGATGTCTTAGAACAACTGAATTGTATTCTCACACTGACTGGAGGCTAAAAGTGTGAAATCAAGGTGTGGGTAGGGCCATGCTCCCGCTGAAGGCTCTCCCTAAGGCCTGGGTAGCTGGGGCTTCCCGGGTGGCTCAATGGTAAAGAATCTGCCTGCCTATGTAGGAGATGCAGGTTTGATCCCTGGGTCGGGAAGATCCCCAGGGGAAAGAAACGGCAACCCACCCCAATATTCTTGCCTGGGAAATCTCATGGACAGAGGAGTCTGGCGGGCTACAAGTCCATTGGATCTCAAAAGAGTCAGATATGACTTAGCGACTAAACAAGGCTTGAAGGGAATCAAAGGGATGTTATGATATGTAAAGAGAAAGTTTTTTCAGCAGTATCTTAACTTACTCATTCCGTTGACTATTCCTAGTTTGCCAAGGTACTGTGAATTATGCTGACTTTCAGGACACACTTACGAGTGTTCATGCCTTAGAATCTGTGTCATGGAGGACAGATGATGGGTTATGATTAGCTTCTTCTATTGTATTTTCTTGATAATAAAAAAGTAGACTCCCCAAACAGTGACTTGGGGGTTTAGACCAGTAAAATTTATGAATCCTGATCAAAATGCATTGAAATTGTTGCCAATATATGACTGGAAATAGTTATAAGCAAGGTTTTGTTGTGTTATTCTCACAGAGTAAGTTTGGAGTTTTTCTACTGGTAAGTAAACTCTGCTTTATGCCTTTAAGTAAAAAACTAAGAAGCTTTGAAGTCACCAGGAACTGTGGAGAGCTTCCAGTTTGAGGGAGTGCAACTTTAAAATAGAAATGAAGCAATTACTTGTTTCTGTAGTCTGTGTTTTAAATGATTGCCCCACCTCTTATTAGCTCATCATTTTGAGCTTGGTCCTCAGACTTCCAGTGAGGAGTGTGGTTTTGGGAAAGCCAGCAGCAGGTGGGTAAGCTCTGCCTTTTCATGCCATGCCCTTGTGGCTGTCGATTCTCAGTGCATGTCTGTAGTCAGCATCTAAGATGATGAGAAGGGCAGAACCGTGGACGATTGGGTCTGGAAGGGACCTGAGTGATCATTCAGTCACCCAAAGCTCTCCCTTCTATTTCTCTTCCTCCCTATACTGTAAATTGTTGAAACTACAACAACTTCTTGTAAGTGGCACTGTAGTGATATACACTGAGTCTCTTGATATGAGAAAGTAGGAACAGTGAGGAAATCACAGGTGTATTACTGTGACGTGTTGCAAAGAACCCTGCTTTGAGGAGTCAGGAGGCCTGGCTTCTAGTTCTCGTTCCTATTAATGGGATGCTGGATGCATTTTAGGTCTTTGTTTTATACCTTCAAGATGCAGAGCCTGAACTCTTTAAGATAGTCTTTGAGGATTTTTTTCACCCCTTTGACCTCTGTACTTCTTTCTGGTTTCCGCAGTGGAGACAGGACTGCTGTGCACAGCTGTCTGGGGTGTGTACTGCCCAGCTCCAGCGGTGTGGGTCATATACAACACACAGATGTGAATGCTTCCACCTGGGTGGTGGAAAAGACAGCATCCCTGAAAACAGCAGTTCTTAAATTTGTTAGAACGCAAAAAAAAAAAAAAAAAAAGAACAACCCTCAAAAACTTGCTAATTCCTGCCCTGCTTTATCAGGATTGAGAGTCACCTCTGTAATTCTGATTCTTGCCTGTAGCACACACCTTTGAATCCTGGATCATATCTCCACAGTGGTGAATAATCAAAGAAAGCATAATCTACCTTATAATCAGCTGTTTTGCTATCATCTTTTCTCTGTGTCCCCCTTGGTAGCTCAGATGGTAAAGAAATCTGCCTGCAATGCTGGAGACCTGGGTTTGATCCTTGGGTCAGGAAGATCCAAGGATGGCAACCCACTGCAGTATTCTTGCCAGGAAAATTCCATGGACAGGCTGTCGTCCAGAGGGTCACAAAGAATCGGACACGATTGAGTGGCTAACACACTTTCTCTGTGTCACAGTAGCTTCTGTCTTCTGCATCTATTCTCTGGCCTGTATAGACTTCAGCCTTTGCCACTCAGAAGGTACCCCTGGAACCAGCCTTGTTGCTCACCTGACCTTTTCAAATCTCTGTCCCTCGACCTGCTACACTGTGCCCAACCTCTAGTCTCCTTAACCGTGTCCAGGTCTGGGCTGTTGTGCCCCTTGACCCACCCATGGGGAGATGTAGAAGTTGAATTTGATGTTATTGAAGCACAAAAGGAGGTTGGACTTCCCTAGGTCGGTGTTTCCCAAGTTGAGTTAGTATTATTCCTCCAGCTGCTCATACGTGGGTGGCCCAAAATAATTTTGTGTTTGAAGACAATCAGTTAAACCAGGTTAATGGACTTTAACATAAGTACAGTGCAAGTCCCCAAAAATGGCCTAGAGCACATCACCCTATGCTGACTTAGTGATCTCTGGTTACCCCAGCACAGTGTTCTCCGGCCGACTGGCTGGATGGGGGAACCTCATTTACAGGAGAGGGCCTGGAAGGTCAAGTCTCAGACTCCATCCATCTAGGATGTTTTGGGAAATAGTGTAGTTTTTGTGTGTATTTGTAGGTAGCAGTCTTCGTAATGATTTCTCCTTTAAAGAATGACTTTTGAATGTATTTTATAGATAAACTAAGTGTTACAAAATCCTGCTTAGGTCATTGCCATCTGGCTTAAGATTCTACAACTAAGCATTTGAATGTTTCTATGTTGTACCCCCAAATGCAGCCCCTTTAATGTACTATTTAAATGAACAGCTTTCATTTTTATACTCACTGTTGTCTATACTGATCTATTAATACTTGTCTGTTGGTAGGAAAATAGGAAGCTATTCAGAGCCAATCCTGCTCTGGATGCCTGGAAGATTTATGTAGAATTCATTGATGACATCGTGGTGGAAGGCTTTTTTCAAGCAATAATGCATGACTTAGACTTCTTCCTGAAGAACACAGAGAAACAATTGAAACCTGCACCATTTTTTCAAGCACAGATGATCTTAATGCCCCCAGAGATTCTGTTTAAGCCTTCTTTAGAAAGAGAGGCTGGAGATGGCTTCTATGATCTGGTGGAAGAAATGCTGTGCAGTAGTTTCAGAATGTCTGCCCAGATGAAGCGAGTAGCAGCACATCTGGAAACAGAAAACTACCAGGTATGCTCTTTGTAAATAGGTATTATGCTTATTGTTAATTATATGTACATAATAGATTAAGAGCTTATACATGCATTTATTAATAGTGATACTGAATACTGAATGCAGAAAATAGAATACAGAGAGATCAAGGAAACTTAAAAGGAAACAAATTCTTTAAAAAGTTTACATATTTTTAAAAGTTCAACATATTTACATATATTTTATCCAATTTTGCACATATGTTTAGAGTTACAAACAAATGCAAAGCTAATTCCAAAGCTTTTATTCTGAATATACTTGAGTTTTGAGTTCTAGTGTTTTCTGTATTCTGATGTTCACACTTCTTTGCTGTATTTATACCAAGTATGGTTAATTTTATTTGTAACTAACCTAAAAGCAACATCCTGTGAGCTGATCCTGAGGCAGCCAGGAAAATCAGGAATTTTAGAACAGCCTTTTAAAACGGGATAAAGCCACATGAAAGAAAGCACTTCATTCTTGATATATAAATGCAAAAGAGAAAATATTAAGAAACAATATTTCAGATGAAAAGGCAGAAAAGAATATAGAGATTGCAACTTCCCTGAATTCAAAACAAATGTGCTTACGCAACTACCCAGATATTTGAATATGTAATGCCCATACAAATATATGTATATTAATGACAATTATTATTATAAAATTAGCTTTTATATTAATGATTCAAAATTAATTGGGATAATGAGCATAAAGAAAGAAGTTGGGAAAGGCAACACAGTTTTTTATCTTACTAACTATTCTCCTTTTGAAGACTGGCCTTGGAGAACGTTAGGCTGCACATAATTGAAAGAACACGGTTGAGTTTTGTAAATGCTTGGCTCTCCTGTTGTTTAGAGTGATGTGGACAACATGCTGGGCCTGGCAGAAGGTAGGCAGGAGATCATGAGGAGAGTAGCAGACGTTATCAGCAAAGTCTTGGACTTCAGAAACACCCTGGACACGTATGCTTACCTCTGGGTAGAAGACCGAGCCGAGTTCATGAAGCACTTCCTTCTATATGGCCCTACTGTGTCGGCTGAGGAGATGGAGCCTCATGTGAATGAAGAGGTCCCTGAACAATCACCAACACTTGAGCAGTTCAAAGAACAGGCAAGGAAAACCCTAAGCAGTCAATCTAGTTTCTGGGTTTTGACTGAGTTGTTGCACAGTGACTAATTTTTTTTCTAATTATAGATTGACATTTATGAGGCCCTGTATGTTCAGATGAGCAAGTTTGATGACTTCAGGGTGTTTGATAGTTGGTTCAAGGTGGACATGAAGCCTTTTAAAGTGAGCTTGCTGAACATCATCAGGAAATGGAGCTGGATGTTTCAGGAGCATCTTTTGAGATTTGTCATTGACAGGTAGCCCTTTGTGTTTTGGCATTTGGAATTATAACTTCTTATACCTGACTGCTTCTTAAAACTGATGTATTAATTTTAAGAGCATTAAAATTGCCAGTTTTATAATACAGTTAACAAGCATTTACTTAGGTAAATACTGAAAATAAGAATCAGTCAAAAGCCTTATTCTTCTAAGTTTTAATGAGTTTAATTTGTGTTTGTATATGTGTATGTACATACATGTCTTTATAGCCTGAATGAGCTACAAGAATTTATAAAGGAGACAGATGCTGGACTTCAGAGAGAATTAAGTGAAGGCGATCATGATGGTTTAGTTGACATTATGGAGCATCTTCTGGCTGTAAGAAGCCGACAGAGAGCTACTGATGAACTCTTTGAACCACTGAAAGAAACCATCACACTCTTGGAAATGTATGGCCAGAAGATGCCTGAGCACGTCTATACTCAGCTAAAGGTGAGTGTAGTGGTAAAATAGTCACGATTACCATAAACTGAGCACCTCCTGTACCCACATTCATTCTTCACGTGTACTCTCTTAGGACTCCTCGTAGCAACATATTCTGTAGATATTAATGTTTCCATTTTACAGCTTAGGAATCTGAAGCTGAAAGGGACTTAATAATTTTCTAAGGGCCACTCAAGTAATGAAGCCAGGACATACAAATCTAGGGGTATTTCATGCCCAAATCCTTGCTCTGCATGGCTGTGCTTCACCATCTTCACGTTCAGGTAATAAGAGAGTCTCTCAAGGACTTTTTTGGGGTTCTTCTTATATCTTCACTTTCCCATGTGAAATGAACTCCAGCTCTCTTTTTCATCTAAAATTGCCTATCAGTTGAGAACTGTCCTAGTCTTTGGAAACAAATCGTGGACATGTTAATAAAGAATAAATAAAGCCCAATTTGGATGGAGAAATCACTGTTTCCTAAGCAGGGTTTCTGTGTCACCCTGCTCTTTCTATGTTCTGGATTGACTTGGCTGCTGTGTGCCAAATGGTGTACAAAGTCTTTGTGCTTACAACTGAATTCATGAATAAAAATCTCACCATTGAGATGCTATTCCCATGTTCATGTTGAAGTTCTATAGATAGTTTATGTATTTGCATCATCTACCAGCTTCCAGGACGGCTTTATGTTTGACTGGGTTTCAGTCATGTGATCAGTTTCTGCATTAAGAAAAAAAAACAAAAACTTTTTATTGAATTCTGTCTAGTTCAGTGATTAGAGCATGGAGCTCAAACTAGGATTTCTTTTTTGGAAATCCATCTCATATGTTTGTCTCAGAGCATGCTTCCTCTTCAGTACAATATCCCTCAAGATCCCTCACTTGTAACATTTGTCTATACTGTCTCCGATTCCCCATGTTTTTTAAAAAAACTGAGGTGAAATTCACAGTTCATATAACGTAAAAGTGACCGCTTCAAAATGTGTGGCATTAGTACATTCACAAGGTTGTGTAACCACTGGCTCTATCTATTATAGTTTCAGAACATTTTCATCGCCTTCAAAGAAACTCCATGTCCATTAGTGGTCATTCCCCACTACCTGCCCTCAGTCCGAGGCTACTGTCAATCTTTTCCTGTCTTTATGGATTTATTTATTGTAGGAACTTCATATAAGTGGTTTTATACAATATGTGACCTTCTGTGTCTGGCTTTTCTCACTTGGCAGATGTTTTTGAGATTCATGAACATTGTAGCATATATCACTGCGTCATTCCTGTTTATGGCTGAATGATGTTCAGGTGTGTGTGTGTGTGTTTCATCTTTTGGCTGTTGTGAATAATGTTGCTGTGGACATTAGTGCAAAAGTATTTGAGTACCTGTTTTCATTCCTTTTTTGAAAAAAAATTAAGAGTAGAATTACTGGGTCATGTGGTTTCTAAGTTTAACTTTTTGAGGAACTGCCAAAATGTTTTTCACTTCTGCTGCTCCCTTTTATAGTCCACACTTTGTTTTGTGAAGACTCACTGCAACAATGTATTTACAAGTGATCTGTTGGCTACAAAGAATTACTGTATATGAATTATTAAATTTTAAGTAAAATCTGTCTCTAAAAGAAAATCTAGTTTGATTTGGAGTGAAAGGCAATGTGGATAGATAATATATAACAAGAGTGAGAGATTAAATAATTATGGCAGAACACACTGTGCGTGTTTGTTTTTAGGAAGATTGGGATATTCTTTGAGTCAGATCTTGAACCTTAAAATATGTCATATAGAGAAACCAGCATTTTAAGGAACTGATAGGCGATTTGGGTCATGGCCTCCAGAATTTGTATTATAAAAGTTTGGCTTACACTTTGCTAAAGCTAGGTCCCAGTCATTTCTGTTGTCATTTTTAAGTCTTTGACAAATTTTCCTGACACATATGACACCTTAAATACATTGTTCAACAATAAGTTAATGAGGAAAGTATAAGTGGTGATGGAGACATGTTTGATCAAGTCACTTAGTTCTGACTGTTAGTTTTTTTATGAAATGGGGGTTCATATATTTAATTTTAGTGCTGTGGTCTGGTGAAAGATTTAAAATTCTTTTATGCATTTTTTAGCTTACACGCTTTCTAATGGACTCTTACGTTTCCAAGATGAATAAAAGCAAATGTGGTATTCTGCTTTTTTTCCTATAAAAATAAGTTTGACTCACTACTTACAGTTTTGGCAATGTTGAAAATACTAAGCTTTTCAAGATTTCAAAAGTGAACCACACTTTTAGCTCTGTGTGCGTCTCGATGCTGGTAATTCATGCTGATAGGGGAAAATATAAGATTTATAGGCAGTTCAAGTTGCTTGTGGGGGATAACAATGTACCAGATTTGTTTTAATTGAAGCCATTTGTGAGAGTTACTTTTTCTCCTTCATAATCATTAGTGGTCATAACATTTCCCCAAACTTGCCTGTGCTTAGTTTGATGCTTAAAACCCCTGGGCATGGCTGTGTTTTCATACTCTATCTACAGTATGCTCTGAAGCTGGATTACACCTGTAATCTATAGATTTTTTTTAAGTCCCTTCCCTGTTAAGAAACCTTCATTGACTGCCCCTAGCCTCAGAATTGGAGAAGGCAATGGCACCCCACTCCAGAACTCTTGCCTGGAAAATCCCATGGATGGAGGAGCCTGGTGGGCTGCAGTCCATGGGGTTGCAAAGAGTCGGACACGACCGAGCAACTTCACTTTCACTTTCCACTTTCATGCATTGGAGAAGGAAATAGCAACCCACTCCAGTGTTGTTGTCTGGAGAATCCCACGGACAGGGGAGCCTGGTGGGTTGCCGTCTATGGGGTCACATAGAGTCGGACACGACTGAAGCTACTTAGCAGCAGCAGCAGCAGCAGCCTCAGAATCCTGTCCAGTTTCCATAGAGCCCACATTCTCACTCCATTCTGCACTGGAAATCTTACAAGATATTGAGGGATCTCCCCCTCATCTCTCCCTGTTGAAATCCACTCATTGCTGTGAGCCTGTGATGCAGTGTCTCCTCCTTGAGTGAACCAGTATCAGCTAGACTTTGGAGGTCATCTAATCTATTGGTTTTCAATGACAGTTTACTTTTTATCAAGCGGAAGCTTCTTTGGTATCCGCAAGTACAAAGCAGATAGCAGCAGGTCTAGTGTAGCTGAAGAAGGTTAAGAAACCTGAGCTCACCGCTGAGACTTCTTCAAGTCTTATCTCCCATGGCCCTGAAGGGACTCCATGAAACTTTTAGGTTCTGTGGGGTCAGTTGGAATTGCAGAGTGAGACCATGTACAGATGAGGATGCAGAGTTTTGTTGAGAAGGATGGAAAAACAAGACGAAAAACAGGTAGCTTTAGAGCCCACGTCTCTTAGCTCCTGGTCTGGTTGAGTATTTCTGTCATGACGACTTGTTGCATTTTAATTTCATAACACCTCCTGATGGAAGTTAACACCTTCTGTCATGAAAAAAGTTGTTTTGTGTGCCTCTCCTTCACACTGACAGATGATATAACAATATCTGTCTAAAGCATATGTTTTATCTTTGTAGCCCTCCTCCACCACTCAGATACAGTTTATACTTAGCACAGTGCACTTTTCATAATTGACAGTTACTGAATCATTTATCAAATATGTATCAAAGGTTACAGAATAGTCTTTAAAACCTTTGATTTTTGTACTTCAGATACGCAAGTAGAGTCCCATCACCGTGGGTGGTTTTGTGTGACAAAATAATTTCAGTGTCCTGGGAGGTGACCCAGACAAACAATGCTTTCTTAGTCTGGACACAAGGAATGCTTTTCAACAGCAGTTACACAGGAGGGCTCTTCAAAGAAAGTAAGTTGCTGTTGCTGTTTGCATTGTAGTCAGGACAGCAGAGTTGAGTTGCTACCTGAACAATTTATGACTGCTTTATCCTCCATCAACTAGGAATTAACCTTCCCTTCCCTTTGCCTCATCTTACTTTGAAAATCCTTGTCATTTACAATTAACCCAAATGTTCAAACTCTCCATCCAGAGCGAGTACAAACACAGCTTTGGGAGTCAGAGGAAAATGAAGGACAAGACTGATTCGTATTTTCATCTCTGCCCCACCAGATCCAAAACATCTTTTTTTCACTGGCTAAATGTGGCTCCATTTCTAGGTGTTAGATCAACCAAGTCATTTCCAGAGCACTTAATCTTGTTCCCTCAGTAGCAAAATAATTTGGTAATTTGTGTCTTATTTTGAAAACATTTTGATTTATGCCGAGGTCAGTTTCAGAGGACAGCCTGGTTTGTGCTTGGAAGATGTGACTCCAGAGGTGCTGTGTGTCAGCCTGGGATTCAGCCTGGTTCTGAGCCTTTTAGTCATTTTAATCTTTGGGGTGTAAACTCCATCTCTCATGCAAGAATGAAAGGATGCCATGGGTGAGCGGAGAACGATTAGGATAGTCTAATCCTGTGGAGCTGGTCTGTTTTAGGTGCTGCAGTGATTCCCATTTGCACCTTTGTTTTTGCAGGAATTACCTGAAAGATGGGAAACTACCAAAAAGATTGCAGCAGCTGTCAGACACGAGGTCTCACCTCTCCAAAACGCAGAAGTCTCCCTCATAAGGAAAGCGTGTGTTTTGTTTGATGTAAGCTAGCTAACAAAGATGTTTTGTTGTTGTTTGTTTAAGAAAGGTTTTATAAGACTGGTTGAAGCTGTTTGAGATTCACTTTGTTTTTTTCTGCCTTCATCAGGAGAAGCAGGCAGAGTTCAGAGAGAGATTCAGATTCTATGCGCCCCTTCGTTTTAATGCAGAAAATCCATATACAGTACTCGATAAGGTAATGTGATTGCAGTGATCTTGTGTGTTATAATAGCTGTTTTAAAAAAGAAATTGGGCACTGAGATATTGCTGTATTTTACCTTAGTTTTGCAATTAGTTATGGGTTGAGAATTAGCTCTATAAAACCCAGTTATAAATCATTTTCCCCAAGTAAATTATATTGTGATTTAAATCATGTCTCCCCAGAATGCTGTTATCATCAAAGTACTCATACTAATGAAACTAACAACTACTATTATTTTTTAAACACTTTATATGTCAAGAACTTTGTTAAGCATGTTACATACGTTATTTATTTCAGTTCTTGCAATATCCCTATGATATAGCTTCTATTCTTTTTTTCAGATAAAGATATAATCATGTATAACTGAGTAACTTGTTGGAGATAACACAGTTAATGACAGAATCAGTGTTAAAATTTTAGCTGTTTATTTTTTTAAAAGATGAGAAATATTGACCAGTGTGCTATTTCCTATGTGATACTTGGTTCATAATTCTTAATCTTAGTAAGAAAAGTCCTTACTCTTACTTACTCTTCCACCCGCCTCTGATTTATGTCTTTGCCTCATTCTATACTTTTCTTCTTTAGGCTTGATTACATGTCCTCAATCTCACTCCCAACTGCACACTATATATGTCTCCATGCTCACTCCCCAAATATATGTTATGTGGTTTTCTGGAGGTGGCTAGTGTTTTAGGGCCTTTCAAGTGAATGCCCATAACTTATTCTTAATTCTGGATACAAATATTATTGAGTCATGCAATCCTAGTTCATAATGAGCTACTTTATCATAGTTGACTATAAGAACGTATGTAACTGGCAGATAATCCAAAATGGTACATAATTCATGAGGCTTAAAAAAACATTTTAAAATTTTATTAGAAAAATTATATCTTTGTTTCTCTAAGAATTCTTAACCTAGCAGCCTAACTGATGACTTTGAAGCTTAGATTCAAGGACCGGGAGTTTTTCTGGGTTCATGTAGGCTGCCATCCTGACTTGATTTCATGCCGGAGATAGTCCTTAGTCCTTTTGTTGTTGTTGAGTCGCTCAGTCATGTCAAATTTTCTGTGACCCCATGGACTGCAGCACGCCAGGCTTCCCTGTCCTTCACTATCTCCTGGAGTTTGCTTAGACTTATGTCCATTGAGTCAGTGATGTCATCCATTTAGTTCCCTGTTGTCCCCTTCTCCTCCTGCCTTGTATATTTCCCAGCATCAGGGTCTTTTCCAGTGAGTCAGTTCTTTGCATCAGATGGCCAAAATAATACTCCTTAGACTCTTGTAAGGCTTGAAGCTGACATGGTTTTTTACTTCTCTTTCCAAATTTTGGTTTGAATTTAGTTTTAACTGCTTTCAACCATTCATTAAACACCATTCTATATAGCATGAGTTCTTTTCTTTCACTTGGCTGAGGGAAAGTGGTTAATACATTCACTGAAAAGGGAGTAGGTTAGAATATTCTAATACTGTTAGTTTTTTTTTAAGATTATACCTACATTGCGGGTGGTCTCAGCAGATTGGACGGGGAGATGTTTTTCCTTGACTGTGCGCTGTGTGTAAACATTTCCTGCAGTTATCATTTATTGAGTCTTACCATTTTCCTGCTATACTATAACACCATATAGTTACGTATTTAAAAGTCAGTTATCTAACTTTGCACCTATAGAATATGTTGAGGATTTATACAAAGTTTTAAATATAGTAGGACTCGGTTACTTTTATCTTGAAGTCATTTTTTTATGTGTTTGTTCAACAAGCGTGCCTAATGTTTATGTAACTAGCTTTAACCCAAGTCAGGTATATGCTTGTTCTGGACTGACATGGTAGGTCCCAGTACTCAAGGCACTTCACTCCAAAAGATGGAAACCATTGACCCACCAGGAACAAGGGGAGTAGTGTGGTACATCTCTCCTTTTATAACCAATTACTGGGAAATTTATATTATGTGCTATTCTTTCTTCATAGCCAAAGATACAGTGAACAATTGAATTAAAATAGTTAGGTTTATATTTCTAGGAATAATTAGTATAACTAATAGGGAAATAATTAAAAATAAATAAAACGGCTGTTGACTCTGGGGAGTGTGGTTGACTAGCCATTTCGAAAATCCCTCTTTTATAGAACAGATGCTGAAACATGTCCACAAATAAATAATTCTAAATCTATTGCTGAGTTCCCAAGAAAACAAGAGAAATCTTTAAAGGGCAGGAAAATAGAGTAGCTGAAACCAGGATGGAAAGCAGAGGGAAACATAAAAGCCTGTGCTGCTGTAGGGGCAGATCAAAGTACCAGAAGTCTAGAACTTTGTAATTAGCCCTTTCAAGGCAAAGGAGGAGATCCTTTTAAGAGGGCTTCCCTGGTGGTTCAGCTGGTAAAGAATCCACCTGCAATGTGGGAGACCTGGGTTTGATTCCTGGGTTGGGAAAATCCCCGAGAGAAGGGAAAGGCTACCCACTCCAGTATATTCTGGCCTGGAGAACTCCATGGACTGTATAGTCCATGGGGTTGCCAAGAGTCGGACACAGCTGAGCAACTTTCACTTTCACCCTTAATGAGAGGGTGGGCTGGGAAAATCTGCAGCCTGCAGGGAGCCTTTGAGATGACAGTCTTTGCTCAGAATAGGGTGAAAAAACAGAGAAAAGGATCCTCTGGGAATTGGTAAACATGGGCCTGTTCTCCCAAGAATTGTGGTTCAGTTTTGTTCTACTCTGATAGTTAAGGAATTTCCAGGTCAGGAAACTGAGATGGTTACAAATAGTTCTTAGCACACAATAGAAGCAAATCCAGATCTCCTCTGCATAGAAGAGAATAAAGTGATCTTATTCTAATCTCTTCAGGGGCCCAACAGATTAAATTTAGTTAAATTTGAGTTTACGGTAAAATAAACACACCATCATGCATAAGGGCCAGCAGAAAGAGCAAACGACAGATACAGACACATATAAAATGTCAGATACTAGAAAACGTTTATTGGGACTACTCTGGTGGTCTAGTGGTTAAGACTGGGCTTCCACTGCAGGGGGGCTGGTTTTGATCCCTGTCAGGGAACGAAGATGCCACATACACATAAAAAACAACTCAACATTTATTATGGAAATAAAAGGTAATATTGAAAAAAATAAGCAAGTTCTCAGTTTTGAGACTATCAAAAATGATCAGCTGAGTTTGAAAAAGGACCAGGGACTTATGGGAGTGAAAAATAAAATTATTTTAAAAGACACAGCTCAGTAGTGGTTAAAGAACTAGTTAAATTGAAAAGAGGATTAGTGAAATGCAAATGACATTGGAAGGAATCACTTAGAAGACAGCACATAGGTGAAAGGAGATAAAAAATACAGAAGAGAGAAGAGATACAGAGTAAGAAGTTAGAATGATGTCTAACTTTTCTACTCAGACTTCCTGGAAGAGAGAATAAGCAGACTATTAGACAAGCAGTGGAGATAGAGTAGCTGGGATTTTTTTTTTTTTTAGAACTGGTCAAAGCATGAGTCAACTGATTCACGATATTCACTGATAAAGGTTAAATACGAAGTCGACATTTGGACACATCACAATGAACTACAAAATACCCATGGCAAAGAGAAAACCTTTAAAGCATCCAGATAGAAAAGACAGATTATCTGTTAGAAGTGATACCTGAGGTAAGAGCATATTTGTCACCAGCAACAATGGAAGCTGGGAGATAGATGGTTTTTTCCCAATTCTCCAGTGTAAAATTATATTTCAGTAATGAGTATATTTAAGGTAAACAAAAGCAGAATGCATCAACCATCAACAAGTCATTGCTGAAATGACTTCCAGTATGTATATTTCAAGAAAAGAGAGGACAAACAAAGCCAAAATTGATTCTCAGAAAAGACTAATTATATTGACAAATCCCACGTGGAATTAACAAGGGAAAAAAGAAAAATCCACAATTCTAGGAATAAATAGGGAATGGCAGTACAGAAAGAGCAAAAATTCAAAAGACCATCAAATATAATCAATAAAATTTAAGCAAAGTGGGTACATTTTTGGAAAAACAACTTACTAAAACTATCTCAAGAAATAACATACCTGAATAGTCCTATAACTATGAAAAATTAACCAATAGGAAAACAAAAATATAAACCATTAGTTTAAAACAGAGTAACAGGCTCCAATGGGATTATAGGTTAATTCAAGGAGCTTTCTGAAATAAACCTCATTCATATGCTTCCAGAGCCCAGAAGAAGAACGAACACTCAAAAATTACTCTATGAAGCATGTCTTATTTTTGTGAAAGGACAATATGAGAAAGGAAAAATTATAAGCCGTTCTTTTTTCTGTACACATAGATACAAACAAACTAAACCAAACCTAATCAAATAATCCATATAGATTGGTTGGGTTCATTCCAGGAAAATGTTTAATTTAACATTAGAAAATTAATATAATTCATCATGTTAATAGATTAAAAGAAAAGTCATATAATCATCTTAAGAAATGCCAAAAGATCTTTAGGTATCATTCAACATTCACTTATGATAGACACTCTATCCTTTTGACCCATTAAAGGATAGCAAAACTCTATTTATAAAGACATTTTTACCAGAGCACATAAAAATCCTAGTAGCGTTAGTGTTAATGGTGAAATACAGAAAGGACTATCAGCAGTAGAATAAATTAATTGTAGTGTATTCACACTGGGTAGTGCTATAAAGTGGTTGAAATGAACTTAATACATACTTTTCATGAATATGTAGAAGTACCTCAAAAAAAAAATATCAAAATTCTTAATATATAGTGTTCATATAAATTTCCAGCCATAAATTCTAAGAGTTTAGCATTTGCAGTACAAACACATGTAGTGAAAATATTATAAAATCAGTGATGTTAAATAAAAATTTAGTGATTTTGTTTATAGTGGGAAAGAGAAGGATAAAATTAAGGTCATTAAAAGTTATTAGTAATAAGTATTTCCTAAGCTGGATGGTGTGTACGCCCATAGCCAGACCCCTTTTTATGTGTATGGACTTTTTCCTAACATTTGTAACACTAAGAGAATTGCAGTTAATGTTTATAACATGTTTATAAAGGTATAACACGTAAAAATGAAACAACTTACATCATGCAAGAGTGCTAATATTCTAATTTGCGTTGCAAGAAATTAAGAGAGTTGCAAGCTGATAAATGATTAACTGTGGGTATTTAAAGTTAAGAAAAGAAACTCAAAAGACCTAAAGTAATAGAATTGTTGGATATTGAGAGAAGGTTGAGAGAAAATATAAAGTAGAAAAGCAACGTTAAATCCTTTGTTTGCAAACCCAGTAAATCTGTAATGTCCAAACTTGATAAATCAATAAGCACAACCTGTGCAGAGAACTGAGAACTAGAGAAACAGCCTTCAGAAGAATGGGAGCGAGGGCCTTGGGTTTCCAGCTTTTCCTGCATGCACGCTCTTTTGTACTCTTTGCACTTGACCATATTAAGACACTGGTATGTTAATAAAAACTAAAAGTGAGAATTGGCTTATCAAAAAAAAAAGAATTGGCTTATTAAGAAAGAAAAGAGTCAGCTTATATTCGGTGTAAAACATAAACTGTTGTACATTGGAAATTTTTCATGGCTGTGCTCTGTCTCATCAGTCATGTCCAACTCTTTGTGACCCAATGGAATGCAGCCCGCCAGGCTCCTCTATCCGTGGAGTTCTCCAGGCAAGAATACTGGAGTGGGTCGTCATGCCCTCCTCCAGGGGATCTTCCCGACCCAGGGATGGAACCTGTGTCTCTAATATCTCCTGCATTGGCAGGCAGGTTCCTTACCACTAATGCCACCTGGGAATATTTTGTGTATTGATAATCTCTAGGACATTCTTTAAATTTGAAGGTTGTTTTTTATTTTTAAGTGATTTATTCTTCAGTGGAAGCTTCTAGCACCTCCTCTTTTGCTCCCCAGAAAAGTCCCCAGCTGTATGAGGAAAATAAAGAGGAAAATTCGTATTCATAGCAATTTGATACCAGAGCACATTTTGCTGAAATAGTGTATGGGGAAGGTATTGATATCATTATTGTATTTACTGTTAGTCTACTCTAGCTTTTTGAGTAGCTATGAGTTTGCTCATCTAAAGCCTTCTACATTTTACCAATAATTATACTTCAGATTTCTCTTTCTTTTAAAAATCGAAGTTGTAAATGTTAATAGAACCAGAACACTGTGGCTTCTCTTCTCTGGCAGCTTGTTGGATATTAAGTGTGTTTGTGTTTCTGCTTTCTCCTCAGGCAAATCAAGAGCTTGAGGCATTAGAAGAAGAGATGCTGCAAATGCAGGAATCTACTCATCTTTTTGAAGTGGCTCTTCCAGAGTACAAACAAATGAAGCAGTGTCGCAAAGAGATAAAATTGCTCAAGGGGCTCTGGGATGTCATTATTTATGTTAGAGTAAGACACTGCTTGTTGAAAACATGCATGTTTTTTTTTTTTTTCTTTTAGTATTTCTTTTGTATAAATATACAATTTTTAGTGTCTGCATAATTTTATAATATCTTAAAATATGTGATTGTTAAACTTTGTCCCAGAATTGGAGTTCCTATAACTTGTTAGTTGAAGATTCTTCTCTGAATTATTAGTGGTTTTTGTTTTCAGTTCTCAGTGAAACTTGGTATGAGTCTCAAGTCCTTCTAGAGGGTTCTATAGAATATAAATAATGAATATATGTTGCACTCATATGGTCATCTCTGCATACAAACTCACATATACACCCATGCTTGTACTTATATATGTGTGCATATATAAACAGGCCTGGCTAAAAATAATTTGTATATTGCTAGTTAAGTTACAGACTTAAGTAAAAATAAGTTCTAGGGAACCAGGCATATTGCAATATGTGTTATACAGGATTTTCTTTGAAGTTAGTTGAAAGCCATATAGAAATACATTTATAAGAAACTCACGAGAGTTTTGGCTATAATGGATGAAGGTTTTCTTCCAAAAGCTTATCTTATATGTAGAATTATAAAAATATGATATTTAATGGTAACATTATTTATCAATTCATTCAGACTACTCAGGATTAAATGATAATGATGGTATGTGTATGGAATTTGCCATTGCTTCTAGAAATTAGTGTATCACAATGTTTTAGCCTTAAGTTTGACATGTTCTGGTAACTTTTTTGTTTTGGTGTTAGGGAAGCTTTGACAGATGCAGTTAATACTTAAGTAATTGACTTTCCCCTGGGTGATGGAGCTGCAGTTTATATATTTTGCTGTGGAGACTTGCTTTCACCAAATGTTGTTGACACTTTTATCTGCTTGTGCGTTTTCAGAGAAGCATTGATAATTGGACTAAAACCCAGTGGAGACAGATTAATGTGGAGCAGATGGAAGTAGAACTCAGAAGGTTTGCCAAGGCAAGTTCCATAACTGTCTGTGATGACGATTTATCTTCCTCTGCACCACCTCCTTCCATCTTCCCTAACCTAGAATCTGCTGTGTTGGGCCGCATGTCCTTATTTACTTCAAACAGGATGATTTGAGACAGGAATTTTTTCCCCACTCTAGCCAGTTGCACTTCTAATCAGGCCTGCCTTTCTGTGAATGAGTGGATAAAAGCATATTAGGGCTAATGAATTGATGAGCAGCGGCTATACTCAGGCACTCTCTGTAGCTGTTTAGAGTAAAAAAGAGGTGAAGAGCAGGGCTGAGGGGTTAGGCGTATGAAACTGTTGAATTCTTTACTTAGCAACTGTAAGTGTATTGTATCTTCAAAGGTACCTTTTGATTGTGGGCTTTGGGGCAGCTCATTGGGGTAACCTGTGGAAATACATGAAATATTATGATCTTTACTCTTACTACCTACTTTGGTATCACAGCGGGGCTCAATACAACAGAACTCAGCTTCTTTGAATATTGTGTTTTGGTATCTAATCCCTGCTGTCCTATGCCCGCTAAAGAAAGTAAAGCCTCTTTGAATAAAGCCAAATGCATAGCAGTGAGAGTCTGGGTCTTTTGCTCTCTTCTTGCCCCAGAATGTCCTTGCCCAAATTCATTCCTGTGTTGCACTCCAACCAGCTCTTCCCATCTTTTTCTCCCATTTTCTCCTGGTCCAAGAACCCTAACTAAAATGTCCCATCATTCTTTTGGATAGCATGGGGTCACTGTGCTCCTCATTGCTCACTTTCCTGCCTGTGTCCTTTACCATTGCACGGTCTCACTGCAGACTTATAGTTTAAACCCCACTCCCAGCTGAAACTCTTTTGCTTTTTTCCTCTAAGTAGCACTGTCCTTTTGTACTGAAATTGTTACTTTATTTTGGGTTTTCTCATTCAAAATTGTTGATATTGTTCCATGAGCCAAGAAGACAGTCAAGTCAAGGACCCTATTTGAATGTCTTAAAGTTATTGAAACAAGTCAGGTCTTTGGAGGAAGGTCTTAGCAATCCAGTAACAATCTCAGTTTCCTGCATGTTTATGTTTCTAGAGGAAACTTTCTTCATTCACATGCCCTGTAGACTCTATTATTTCACTGCATTTAATGACCTGTGGGTTTCCACATGGGACATCCAATTGGAGCCTGTGAATAAGAAGCCAGTGAATCTAGGTGTCTTGTACGTAGTGGACTAGTACATGAGTGAGTGGATATTTTTCTTTTTTATCTGGTTTTAGTCCTTAATCTATGAGCTTAAACATGTTTACTCTCTTCCTAATCCAGGAAAAAGTACACGTAATTTTTTATAGGAGGCAGATTATAAGGTATATTACTATATGCAAGAGCTGGGTTGTTTTTTCACTTTCCTTTAGGAAATCTGGTCTCTGGAGAAGGAGGTTCGCGTGTGGGATGCCTACTCAGGCCTGGAAGGCACAGTGAAGGACACGATGACCTCTCTGAGAGCCGTTGCTGAGTTACAGAGCCCTGCCCTCAGGGACAGGCATTGGCACCAGCTGATGACGGCCATTGGGGTCAGTGTCCTGGGTTTCATTAACTGAATATTTTTGTGACATGTTATTCCTTGGTTCATATCATTCATCTGGGATGAAGTGGGATTTGGGAGAAGGTCTCTGATGAGATGTAAGAGGTCAGTCTCCTTGAGATGTGACAAAGGACTGGACGTGCAGAGTTCCTGGTTTCAGCCTCTGCTGCTATAGACTAACTGTGTCATTCCCCCACACCTGCCCAGCTCATGTGCTGAAGCCTGAATCCCCAGTGTGACGGCATTTGGAGATGGAGTACTTGGGAGATGATTAGGTCATGAGGGTAGAACTCTAGTGAATGAGGTCAGTACTTTTGTAAGGGGACAAAGGCCCCAGAACTTTCTACTCTCTACCATGTGAAAATAAAACAAGACAGATGTCTGTTAACTAAGAAGGAAGCCTTCACCAAGAACCCAATGAAGCTGGCACCCTGATCTTGGACCTGTAGCCTCTAGAACTGTGAGAAATAAATGTTTGTTGTTTAATCCCCCTAGTCTATGGTGTTTCGTTAAAAGCAGACAGAAGTAACTAAGACACCCCCCTCCCCCCCCACTTTTATCTCTTATTGGCTATATGACCTCACACAATACACTTAACCTTTCTGTATTGAGTTTTACTTTTTATTAATAAAATGAGATGGATGCTGTCTACCCTTATACATCATGTGTATCTTGTAAGAATCAAGTAAGATAATGTGAAGGCATTTTATAGAGCAGGACATGGCTGCAGAAAATCTTATATTTAGTGGACAGGGTGAAAGACCACAGAAGTGAATTCAGGAGGAGAGAGAATTTGGAAATAGTCATCCCCTCCCACAATTCATTTAATAATAGTGTCGTGTTTTGTTTTGATGGTCTTGATTTTATTGCAAAATATAGAATTATTTCTCATGTGTCCATGCCGCTTGAGATTATGTTTTCTTTCCCTTCTAAATCTTTTTAAGAGCAAATATACCAACCTTACATTTTATTTTCTGGGGAAGGTGACCTTCATGAATTTAAAATATATTACAGGCAGCCTGATGTGCTTGTTTTCTGCTAGGCACACGTTGTGGAAAAGGCTCTCATGATTTGAAGACAGAGTTTGCAGAGTGGGGAAATTGAGGAGAAGCTCAGCCTGGTGAAGTGGGGTCGGCCTAGGCTTTATTGGTCCAACCCTAGCACCTCTCTGGGATCCTGGGCCAGTTACTTGCTCTCTGTACCTCAGTTGCCCCTTCCATGAAATACAAGTAATGCTATAGCGCTCCTGTGCAGCCTTGGTGAACGCACAGGAGATGAGATTACGTATAGACCTAGCATGCAGCAAATCCTCAGTAAATGGTCCCTGAAGCTGTTATTATTATAGTACTTTCCAGAGAGTCTTTTAGACATTGCATATTTAGACTTCATAGTTGATGACTGTGTTCTTTGAGAAAATCTTTATTGAGTCTCCCAACATGGTATGTAGACTGCATGTCCCTACTCCCCACCCCCTCCTCACATTTCCTCTAGTGAGCTTTCTCCTCACCACAGGCTCTTACCTGTACTATGCCTATCTGCAAGCTGGAAAAAGATGTCTTCTTGGCAGACAATTTAGAAAAAGGCATCTTCCTCTAGGCTGCTCTGGGGCATCAGAGCAGCGAATAGATCCAACTTCCGGTTGTCACCTATTCACTTCCAGTTGTCCATATTCACTGTACAAACCATGCAACTAATCAGGGGGCCCTGTGACACATCCCTGCTCGTTCGTCCTGTAAGACAGACCAGACTCCCATCAGCTCTGGAGTGAGGTCCAACATGATGCAGAAGTAACGAACTCATCTGGTTTGCTCAGGACATTTTAGGTTTTAGCCAAGGAAGCACCCGGTCCTGGACACACAGGGCTGTTTAGTCATCTTGTGCAGAGAGGCAGATGGAGATCAGCAGTGTTACAGACTGGGGAGAGCCAGAGAAGACTTCAGCTTCCAAGAGGGAGGGACTGGATGTTAATAGGAGAAGCAGGAGTGGAAACCATGTAGTGGGGTCAGCTCTTCATTTGTGAAGGACATGGGCACAGTTCACAATTGTGAAGGACTTTGGGCACTTAGGAAGAGCTGAGAGCTTCTTAGCGAATACTGGGGTGGGGAACTCACGAGATGATGAGGAAACGGGAATGACTTTTTTCACGTGGTAAATATGAATAATGACAGTATGAGTAAGAATAATTATTTTTTGCCAAGGAACTAAGATTAAATCAATGATAAAACTAGGTTAAATCATGAAAGCAACTGGGAATTATGTTCAGTGAATAGAATACTTAGAAGACAAATGATCTACTACAGGATTCCTGGGATTTCAACTAAATTATAATAAATGAATAATGTGATTCTTTTTAAATTTGGGTTTTGTGGGCAAAGGAGATAACAAATGAGCTGACAAGGGAAGGTTATGAAACAAAAGGAAGTAGTATAGTGTGAACTTGGCCTAAACCGCAGCCCTCGCTTCCGGTGGATGAAGCCTCCGTAACTGTGAGCCAAAAGGCAGTGTCTGTGGTGGTTCACACGTTTCAGAACTTGACATGTACTCAGCTGCTGACTTGAGTATATTTAGCTCTGATTCAGTCCTCTGGCCATTAGGTAAAAGGAACCGTTAATATATATGGAATCAGTCCTACCTTTTTTTTTCTTCCTAATCAGGTCAAATTTTCCATAAACGAAGCCACAACTTTGGCAGATCTGTTAGCCTTGCAGTTACACCAAGTGGAAGAGGCTGTCCGAAGCATCGTGGACAAAGCAGTGAGAGAGCTGGGGACTGAGAAGGTCGTGTCCTTGGGCTGTTTCTTTTTACCCTGGGCTAATTCTGTGACTGGCATGCGAGCAGACTGGGGAGAAGGCCGTAGGCCCTGTTTGGGGACACGTCTCCCAGCAGGAAAAAGATTCCTTCTCAGCCATAGTAAATGTGTAAAACAAGAGTTGACCCAGTTGATGATGACAATTATAGCAAAAACCGCTTATGTGTCATTTACTTGGTAGCAAGTAAACCTCTCCATGCTTTATACTAATTCATTTAATTCTCTGAGGATTATGCCTGTTCTACAGATGTGGAAACTGAAATGTCGAGAAGTGATTAGCTTACCCAGTTTCATCAAGGGAACTGGGATTCACATTCTGGCGCTTAGAGCACTGCCTATCCTGTGCTGGCTAATTTGTACATAATACTTATCAGAACTTGAAGATAACTTTTTAAGCCCCTTCCTGCTCTGGCATTCCACTTCAATAAAGGATATAAAATTCAAATCCAATAAAAATGTGATATTGGTGTGATGCTGTTCTTTTATGTGATTAAATTCATTCTTGAAACCTCAACACTATGAATTATTTGAAGGAAAGAAAATTGAAGCCAAAGATATCCCTCTGTTAGTTTTTTAAAAATTGTAAAAACAGTTTTAAAAATTTCATATGATAGTCAAGGTATTGGTTCTAAATCAAACTTTCGTGCACATAACTAAATGCTGTTGATGTCTAGGTTATTACTGAAATCAGCCGGACCTGGGCAACCATGGAGTTCTCTTACGAAGTTCACTATCGGACAGGCATTCCATTACTGAAGTTTGATGAACTATTGTTTGAAACTCTAGAGCACAACCAAGTAAGATGGATGTTTTTCTTATAGACCTTTCTTTTAAATTATGATTTTAGGCTTTTCCAAAGTTCCAGTACTCCTTCTTCATTCATTAGACATCTGCTTGTACCAGATACTAGGCATAGTACCATTTGGGTTCAAAAGGTATGAACACTTGTTCTCAAGGAACTTGTCCTTGAGTCAGGAGACAGAGAAGGATTCCAAAAAGTCTTGCAAGGTGGTGGTACTTGTGCTAAACCTTGAAGGATGGGCTGGTATTCAAGAATGATGATCAGAGAAGAGTGATATATGCAAAGAGGACAGTGTCCCCTTTTAACGGCCTCTTGGAATGCCAAAAAGTACCTGACATTCAGAGGTAATTTAAAGAATTTGGTTTCCTTAGAATAAAGATTTTCTTGATAAGAATAATGAAAAATAAGGTTGGAGAGACAGACCAGAATGCAGCCTATGTGGTCTTGAGTTTTAAGAGGATGAGTTGGCATCTCTTTGGACATGAGAGATAAGAAAGGTGAAATAATAACAGTGGTGTTACTATTATTAGACATAAGGCACTTAGGAAAGAACCTGGTCTGAGAGATGATGCTCTGTTATTTCTGATGTATTTAAAGTGAGGGACATTGATGTGAAGGTGGAAAGTCAGACCCAGACCTCAGTGCAGAGGTTCAGTCTAGAACTGTATGTTGGGAGGTCATTGTTGGTATCATGAGAATTGATGAGCTAGATAATGAGAGGAAAAGAGGATACACTAGCCAAGAACAGTAGGGAAGGGCTGCATTTGGTCAGTGAGAGAAGGAGACATAAAGGAGGCAGAGAGTGAGAATGATCGGAGACATAGTGGAAAAAGGATACTGCAATATCATAACAATCATGGGATAATATTTTCCACCAAAAAAAGTCAATATTATGGAAACAACCTAAATGTCAATTGATGGATGAATGGATAAAAAAGTGTGTGTGTGTGTGTATGTGTGTATATATATATGTGTGTATATATATATATGTGTGTGTGTGTGTGTGTATAAAAAGGACTGTTCAACTGTTAAAGAGAAATCCTGCTGTTTGTGACCACAGGATGGATGTTGAGGGCATTATGTGAAGTGAGATAACTCAGAAACAACAAATACTGTATGTTCTGTCTTATATGTGGAATATAAAAAAGCCAAACTCATAGAAGCAAACAGTAGAATGGTGATTACCAGGTGCCGGGGCTTTGGGGAAGAGGGAGATGTTGGTTGAAGGGTACAGACCCCTAATAAGTTCTGGACATCTATTATACACTGTGGTTGACTATATTATATCGAAAGTTATTAAGATAGTAGATCTTAACATTAATGTGCTAATGTTAACACACATGCATGCTCACACACAAAAGGTAATTATATGGGGGGACGCGAGCATGCTTAGTCATGTCCGACTCTGTGACACCATGGATTGTAGCCTGACAGGCTCCTCTGTCCATGGGATTTCTCAGGCAAGAATACTGGAGTGGGTTGCCATTCCCTTCTCCAGGGCATCTTCCTGACCTAGGGCTCAAACTAGGGACCCCCGCAACTCCTGCCTTGGCAGGTGGATTCTTTTACTACTGAGCCATGGATAGAGGTATTAACATTATTGTGGTAACCACTTCATAATATATACACACATGTATCAAATCATCACATTGTATGCTTTAAACTTACAGAGCATCTGAGTCTCAACAAAGCCAGGGGTGGGGGTGTATAGAAAGAGTCAAATGTATTAAATACTTAAGAGGTGAAGGAGAATGAGAAGAGGTTGTTCGACTCAGTGACTTACTGAGATTTCAGTGTCAAAGAATAGGGGGAGTGTTTGAGGATCTGCATGGTATTAAAGCAAGGCTTAATGTTAGGACAGCTGCAAAGTTTGGTAGTAAATTCAAAGGGGAGGAAAACAGAGCCTGAAGGCTTAGCAAGCTAGAGGGAAGTTTGTTTTATATTTTTAATATTGAAGAAAAAAAAAAACCCATAACTTTGGAATGATTAGTAGGCAGAGACCATGGGGAGAGTGAAGGAGGATGAAAGAATGAAGTTTAATTCCTAAAACTGCACCGTGGTGCCCAATATATTTTCCTGCCTACAAAGAGATACGTGTTCGTCTTGTAGAAGACGTATTACATGTAGTTGCTTACGTTTATCTTCTTCCTTTTAAAAACAAAACCATATTAGTGTGAATATGCCATTACTTCACTAATTTAGCAAGTGCTTACTGAATGCTTGTTCCACATTTTGCTTGCTTGGTCTTAGGGATCCAGCAATAAAAAGAAGCGATATAGTCCCTCCCTCATGGTGCTCATAGATTACTAATTTAGATGTTATTGCACATTCTTTGCCTTCATTTAGGTTCAGTTACAGACTCTGCTTCAAAGCAAGTATGTGGAATATTTCATTGAGCAAGTCATAAGCTGGCAAAACAAATTAAACACAGCAGACTCGGTCATCTTTACTTGGATCGAAGTCCAGTGCACTTGGTCTCACCTAGAAAGCATCTTTGTTTGTTCAGAAGATATTCGAATCCAACTTGTAAAAGATGCTCAGAGATTCGACAGAGTAGATGCTGAATTTAAGGTTCGTGCAAGACAGGCTATTTTCTATCCTAACAACTTTTTCCAAATAATATAAAAGCCTTGTAAAGAGACATCTTTTTCTAAATAACGTGAAAGCCTTTATAAAAAGAAACATAATTTGGGTTGTTGAACTTATGAAATCTATATATGTAATCAATATTTGCATTTCAGGAGACAAAAGTTAGGAAACTTTTCTGTGTGGCGGGTCAGAATAAATATTTTAGGCTTTGTGGTTGTATATGATCTCAGTCACAACTACTCAGGGCCACCTCTGTCATGCGAAAGAAAACACAGACACAACATAGACACATGCGTGTGGCTGGCACCAGTAAAACGTTTATAGACACCAAAACTTGAATTCCATAGTATTTTTGTATGTTACAAAGTATTAGATTCCTTTGATTTTTTTGAACTAAAGATGTAAGCATGAATGGATGTTGTCTTAACTTTGTGCTATACAAAACCAGGCAGCAGACCTGATGTTTCCCACAGACCATGAACTGCCTACCCTGCAGTAAGGCCTAGGAGACAGGTTCACCTTCCTGACGTAGGAGACTAGGGAGGGGAAGCCAGTAACAGAGTTACACTATCAGTTATTGGTTTGTTTCATAAGAGCCACAGAGAATACATGCAAGTGTTAGTCACTCAGTCGTGTCTGACTCTTCGTGACCCCATGGACTGTAGCTGGCCAGGCTCCACTGTCCATGGGATTCTCCAGGCAAGAATACTGGAGTGTATTTTCCTTCTCCAGGGGAGCTTCTGAAATAGGGATCAAACCCGGGTCTCCTTCATTGCAGGCAGCTTCTTTATTGTCTGAGCTACCAGGGAACCCCCGGAGAATAGACGGTGGGGTAATATAATAATAAATGATTTGAGAGACTTTAAGCAGAGAATACACAGAAGAACTGTACAAGAAAGATCTTCATGTCCCAGATAATCACGATGGTGTGATCACTGACCTAGAGCCAGATATCCTGGAATGTGAAGTCAAGTGGGCCTTAGAAAGAATCACTACGAACAAAGCTAGTGGAGGTGATGGCATTCCAGTTGAGCTCCTTCAAATCCTAAAAGATGATGCTGTGAAAGTGTTGCACTCAGTATGCCAGCAAATTTGGAAAACTCAGCAGTGGCCATAGGACTGGAAAAGGTCAGTTTTCATTCCGATCCCAAAGAAAGGCAATGCCAAAGAATGCTCAAACTACTGCACAATTGCACTCATCTCACATGCTAGTAAAGTAATGCTCAAAATTCTCCAAGCCAGGCTTCAGCAATATGTGAACCATGAACTTCCAGATGTTCAAGCTGGCTTTAGAAAAGGCAGAGGAACCAGAGATCAAATTGCCAACATCCGCTAGATCATGGACAAAGCAAGAGAGTTCCAGAAAAACATCTATTTCTGCTTTATTGACTATGCCAAAGCCTTTGACTGTGTGGATCACAATAAACTGTGGAAAATTCTTCAAGAGATGGGAATACCAGACCACCTGACCTGCCTCTTGAGAAATGTGTATGCAGGTCAGGAAGCAACAGTTAGAACTGGACATGGAACAACAGACTGGTTCCAAATAGGAAAAGGAGTACGTCAAGGCTGTGTATTGTCATCCTGCTTATTTAGCTTCTATGCAGAGTACATCATGAGAAACGCTGGGCTGGAAGAAACACAAGCTGGAATCAAGATTGCTGGGAGAAATATCAATAACCTTAGATATGCAGATAACACCACCCTTATGGCAGAAAGTGAAGAGGAACTAAAACGCCTCTTGATGAAAGCGAAAGAGGAGAGTGAAAAAGTTGGCTTAAAGCTCAACATTCAGAAAACGAAGATCATGGCATCTGGTCCCATCACTTCATGGGAAATAGCTGGGGAAACAGTGGAAACAGTGTCAGACTTTATTTTTTGGGGCTCCAAGATCACTGCAGATGGTGACTGCAACCATGAAATTAAAAGACACTTATTCCTTGGAAGGAAAGTTATTTCCAACCTAGATATTCAAAAGCATATTCAAAAGCAGAGACATTACTTTGCCAACAAAGGTCCGTCTAATCAAGGCTATGGTTTTTCCTGTGGTCATGTGTGGATGTGAGAGTTGGACTGTGAAGAAGGCTCAGCGCCGAAGAATTGATGCTTTTGAAGTGTTGGAGAAGACTCTTGAAGAGTCCCTTGGGCTGCAAGGAGATCCAACCAGTTCATTCTAAAGGAGATCAGCCCTGGGATTTCTTGGGAAGGAATGATGCGAAGCTGAAACTCCAGTATTTTGGCCACCTCATGCGAAGAGTTGACTCATTGGAAAAGACTGATGCTGGGAGGGATTGGGGGCAGGAGGAGAAGGGGACGACAGAGGATGAGATGGCTGGATGGCATCACTGACTCTGTGGACATGAGTCTGAGTGAACTCCGGGAGTTGGTGATGGACAGGGAGGCCTGGTGTGCTGCGATTCATGGGGTCGCAAAGAGTCAGACACGACTGAGCGACTGAACTGAACTGAACTGAAGCAGAGAATAATGGCTTTACCTTTTTATATAGAAATGGGGATGAATTATTTTCTCCTTGCTAGCTAAAGCAGAATACCCGAGGGATTCTATTTTGTTTAACTTTTAAGCAGGAAAGAATAAATAGATTGTATAGTATTCATCTCATTTTTAAATATGAATATATTCTTTAAGATTCTGGTTCTCTGTCTCTCGGTTTTTTTGTTTGTTTGGTTTAGAAGAGAGAAATTCTTCATGGACCCAGAGTGGTGGTAATGCTTATCAAATTTATATTGATAAAAACTATGTGATTACACTTTGTTTTTGATGTTCATCTAAAAGTTTAATCGCAGAACAGACATGGTGTTAGTCTCATTAACATTGCTTTCTCATACTTTGTTCTTCACTTTTTAATTCCCCAAAGGGATGAAAAATCTAGAAAAGTAATTTCTAATATCAATGGTTGCATGTTGTACTTTCACACAGGAATTAATGTTCAGAACAGCTAAAATAAAAAATGTTTTAGAGGCAACATGTGAGCTGCATCTCTATGAAAAACTTAAAGATTTACAGTACAGGTAAGAATACAACTACAAAGTGATTAATTTGTTATACTTTTGACATTTCTTTTGAATATCTAATAGTATTTAATATCATGTTACTGTAGATACAACCTCTACTAATTTAAATTTTTGCTTATAGTTGTCTAGTTGCCTTTTACATATTAGGTGGTGTGTGTGTATAGTGATTTAATGCAACTACATCCAAATATATTTCTTTTCCAAGAGGGATATCATAATAGTAAAATAGAGTATATTAAGTAGAGAATCAACATGAAAAAAAGAATCGTGATTGATCGATTCTTTTATCAAAGTGTCCTATAAATATTTATTAAGTATCTACTGGATTCTAGGAACTGGGACTGTACTCATATAAGTCTTTTGTTTTGTATATAGTTAAATTATACTAGAAATTATCCTTTGACAGCATGTTAGTACTTTTGAAATCCTTGTCCTAAAGGGCATTTTATTCATATGAAATTATACAACAGCTAGTGGTCACAAGAAACTTCTGACTTTTGATTTAAAACGGGCAGATCAGCTACTAAAAAAGAGCTTTGTGTAGAATAGTGACCACTTTTTATTGCATGGTAGAGGAGCCTCTAGATAAAAATATATTGCATACAATTATTTCATAATCCGGAAGTTTTTTCAAGATAAAGTTGACCATCATTTTAGAAGTGTGGATTTCCACAGAAGTTAATTATTTCTTAGGGATTTTTCAGGGCTTGGTGGCTCTGCCTCTGGGTCTTCTCTGCTCTGCTAAGAACAGTAAAGTGGAAATGGTTCAGGGTGTTATGACTTCCCTGAAAACCAGAGAGAATTGAAGCCACTTACATTTTTTGTAGACATTCCTTAGGAAAAAGAAAACCTTAAACCAGTTACATGTTAACTAAGCACTTTGTGCTCAGGGTGAGTGATCCCAAACCCAGTCTTCTCTCCTGCTGTTGAGACATGTCATTAAGATAAGTGACAATATATTGCGCTTGAGAACATGTGGGTTGTTTTCAAATATCTTTTGATATTGATTTCTAACCTAATTCCACATTGACAAGAGAACAGTCTGTATGATTTCAGTACCTTTAGACCATGAAACTTTTGCACTTTGATTTATGTCCTTTGATATGTTTCAATGTCTCCTAGATTATAGCCTATAGAAACTTGAAACGAATTTGTATCCTACTGTTGTGTGAAATTGTATAAATCTTAATTATGTTGAATTGGTTCATGGTGCTTTTCAGTTCTACTATATCCTTCTCCTTTACTATATATTCATTCTATTAATTTTTAAGAGTTTGATATTGAAACTCCAACTAAAAATCTTAATTTGTCTAGTTAAAAAATAATTGTACATTATAGTGGAACTATAAAAAAAATAAGTGACAACAAGTAACACCAACTTAAATTTGATTTGTATTTAGTCTCAACTTTGTGTGTGTGTGTGTGTATGTATCTCCTCCTCCTTGGCACAACTTGTACATTAGTCACAAACGAGATGATGATGTTATAAGAGAAGGAGATAGGTACCATGTTAAACAGTGAGCTTATTGAGATGAATGGACAGATTGAGACACTCTGGGTTTTGTTGACATTTTAATAACTGAATGGGCAAAATATGCTTACAATGATGTTTCATTCATACAGGCTTTCTCTTTGTGAAAAAGCTCTTGCTCAGTACCTGGAAACCAAGCGTTTGGCTTTCCCACGCTTCTATTTCATCTCTTCCACAGACTTACTTGACATTCTCTCAAAGGGAACTCAACCTAAACAGGTAATATTGATTTTGAAAGCCTTATATTGTCCTTTGGTAGCTAAGGAATGTCAGTTTCTCTATCATTGTCTAAATGCTACCTACCATGTCACATGTTCCAAGAGCCGGAAAATATGCAATAAAAATTCTTAATGTAGCAACAGAGAGATGTTGGTGGCAGTGCTAAAGGAACTAGGAAGGAAGACTACCTTATCCTCAGTGAAGGGACACTGTACAAATGTCTAGAAAGGAGAACAAATGTACAAGGCTTGGAGCCCTGCAAGAAGTTAATGGAAGAAACACCAGTTCCAAATCCCCAGAACTGCGGGACAGTACTGGGGCTCCATTGCCTGGTCCGCAGTGTTCTTGGGAAAGACTGGGTCACTGGGAACGAGATCATGGCACGTACCTTCTTTCAGAAACCTTGCCTCTGGGGTAACCCTTATAATTACTAAGCTAGGCTAGGCTTCAGTGCTGTTCAGAAGTGTATTTATATAATTTCAGGCTCATCCTCCACCCTCTAATTTTCTCCTATCCATTCAAAAATAAGGTAGCACCCATGACAGTATGTAAAGCAAATAAAAGAGGCAGTTATCTTTTGTAATCTGAGAGCACAGATCAGAGACAAACTTTGTGCAAATCCCCAAGCTCTCCTTCCCCTAAACATTTAGAGGATATTGCTTTTCATCATATCTGTTCAGTTGTTCAGGATCTTAGAGTTGTTATAACTGACACAGGTAGTTACTCCTGGGCTTGACCGTATGTCACAGAATGTGCTTTACTTTTATAGGTTTGTCTCCATGTTCTTTCTCTAGAAATTTTTATGCCATTTTCTTTGGAATATGTGTCACCTCACTCTACAGTTTCCTGAATTCTGATGTCCTGTGGACACAGCATTTATCTTCATTATTTCTCTCTCATTCATTTGTCTTTTTTTAGTTGGAATATAATTGCTTTACGGTGTTTTAGTTTGTGCTGTACAACAGAGTGAGTCGGCTATAAATACACATATATCCCCTCCCTCTTGGACCTTCCTCCCGCCCCACCCCCAATCCACTCATCTAGGTCATCACAGAGCATTGAGCTGGGCTCCCTGTGCTCTGCAGCAGGTTCCCACTAGCATTTCACGTGTGGTGCTGCATATATGTCAAGCTTAATCTCCTGAGGTCGCACCCTCCCCTTCCCCACCTGTGTCCGCATGGCTGTGCTCTTCATCTGCATCTTTGTTCCTGCCCTGCAGTAGGTTCAATGTACCATTTTTAAAGATTCCACTTACATACATTAATATACAATATATGTCTTTCTCTTTCTTCACTCTGTCTGACAGTCTCTAGGCCCATCCACATATCTACAAATGACTCAGTTCTCTTTCTTTTTCTGAGTAGTATTCCATTGTATGTATGTATCACATCTTCTTTATCCATTCATCTGTTGATGGACATTTAGGTTGCTTCCATGTCTTGGCTACTGTCAACAGTGTTTCATTGTACATTGGGGGGGGTCCATGTATCTTTTTGAATTATGATTGTCTCAGGGTACATGCCCAGGAGTGGGATTGCAGGATTGTATTTTAGTTCTATTTTAGTTTTTAATGTACTAGGGTTTTTCGTAGTTGTTGTACCTGTTTACATCCCCACCAACAGTATAGGAGGGTTGCCTTTTTTCTACACCCTCTCTAGCGTTTATTGTTTGTAAACTTTTTGATGATGGCCATTCTGACCAGGTGAGGTGATACCTTGTTGTAGTTTTGATTTGCAGTTCTCTCAATGATTATGATGTCGAGCATCTTTTCGTGTGCCTCTTTGCCATCTGTATGTCCTTGCAGAAATGTTTATTTAGATCTTCTGCCCATTTTTTGATTGGGTTGTTTGTTTTATTATTGAGCTGCATGAGCTATTTGTATATATTGGAAAAAAAAATCCTTTGTTTGCTTTGTTTTCAAATATTTTCTCCTATTCTTGAGAGTTGTCTTTTTGGCTTGTTTATGGTTTCCTTTTTTCAGAAGCTTTTAAGTTTAACTAGGTTTAAATAAATAGTTTCATTTTTTGTTCATTTCATTTGTCTAGGAGGAGAACCAAGAAAATCTGTGATTTATGTCAAAGAATGTTCTTACTATGTTTTCCTCTAAGAGTTTTATAGTGTCTTGTCTTACACTTAGATCTTTAACCCGTATTGGGTTTATATTTGTGTATGGTGTTAGGTAGTGTTGTAATTTCATTCTCTTAGGCATAGCTGTCCAGGTTTCCCAGCACCACTTACTGGAGAGACTGTTTTTTCCATTGTATGTTCTTGCCACCTTTGTCATAGGTTAGGTGACCATAGGTGGATTTATTTTGGGGCTTTCTACCCTGTACCTCTGATGTCCTAGGGTGATGATATGAGATAAAGGGTGTCATATCCTATTCCAGGTATATGTTCCTGCTGCTGCTGCTGCTAAGTCGCTTCAGTCATGTCCGACTCTGTGCGACCCCATAGACGGCAGCCCACCAGGCTCCCCGTCCCTGGGATTCTCCAGGCAAGAACAGTGGAGTGGGTTGCCATTTCCTTCTCCAATGCATGAAAGTGAAAAGTGAAAGTAAAGTTGCTCAGTCGTGTCCGACTCTTAGTGACCCCATGGACTGCAGGCTCCTCCATCCATGGGATTTTCCAGGCAAGAGTACTGGAGTGGGTGCCATTGCCTTCTCCTAAACACCTGAAAACTTGAAATACTTAGAATTCTGAATTTTAACTCTGTAATTTAGGTGCATAAATCTGTAAGAATATGTTTTTCTTTTATATTCTTTAAGCATAATAAACACATATGTGATGTTTTATTGAACAGTATTACTTACCCAGAATATAGACATGAGACATTTTTATTTTTCTACAATTATTAATCTCAAATGTGCCCTGCTGAATCTCTTTACACTGAGTAGCAGATCCCTTTAACACCTTAGATAGGCACTGTAATGCTCCTATCCCTTTTTCTTGTTAATAATCAAAGAAACTGAAAGCAACTCGGCAAGATCTAGTTTAAAATTCCAAGCTCACCTCTGTGTCAGGACCAGTTTTTTGCATAAAGAACCTGGAGGTGAGATCTTTTATTTCTCCTCCCTGCTGATTTATTTTGGGCAGGAGCGGGGGAAGGGTGTCATCTGTCAGTCATCGCCCTTTCTCAATGCATATTCCTGCTTCTCTGGTCAGCAGTGGCTGTTGACCTTGCCCCTTGATGGCCAGTACCCACATCTGGGTCTCTTGTGGAACAGGAGCAAGTCCTCAGGACAGGGAACTTGCCATGGGTATACACGCAGAGCCAAGTCCATCTCAGTGCTTGTAGGTCTTGGCCTTGGCAGTGTAGTCAGTCATTTGTTACATCTCGTTCCTCCTTTCCACCTAAACAGATGTGTGAAGTAGGGACATGTCACAGATTGACCTGCTGCAGGCGCCCATGGATTCTGTGAGTGGTTCTCCAACCCCACTCACTGGACAAATTAAAGGGCAGAGGTTGGGGAAACAGTCTTCCACCTTGAAGCCCCACGAGGAGTGGGGAAAAGTCAGAGCATCCCCTCTGGGCTGATACTCACGGGTGTGAGGATGGTCGTCTCTCTCGCCCCACCTCCCTGCCGTGCTTTCCCAGAAGGGGTGTGTGGAGGCGGATGATGGTAAGTTGTTGAGATGCGTCTTGTCAAGGGACCAGTTGTCCTAATACCTGTCTGCTCTCTTCAGAACATGTGCGTGCCCAGTGCCTCTCTGTCCTTAACGGAAGTCCTAGGTAAGTGCTAGAGGAGCAGATGACTCAACATACACTTGTCACCCGTTCTGTGTCCTTTCAAATAATCAAAAAGTGCTTTGTGCGTTAGACATGCTTGTTGGCTCACAGATATATGCATCCCTGATGCCAGCTACTGTTTTTCCACATCCTTCCTCAATTATAGGATGAGGTTTTGCTTTTTTTAAAAAATAAACTTAAAAGATGTACCTTTAAAATAATTCTATCTTCACAGTATCACTTCAGTGCTTTAGAGAGTTACCTTTCATATCACTGTGATTAGACAAGTCTTCTTGTCTGCTTCACTCACAGCATTTGAATTGTAAGTTCTAAACCCCTGAACCTCAGGTGCATTTCTCAGTGCTAGTAACACTCTTTAATGTAGGACTAGTAATGCCAGGCATTAAAAAGATCTTAAATTTTAATGTAGCTGAATATTAAAGTCACAGCAGAGGGAGTCTCCAGAATGGCTCACAGCCATGCTAATAAGTACCAGCCGTGGAGCCGTCTATACCATATCAACAAGAGGAGGGCGGATATTTCTGCTTACTAGCTGAATGGGTCTGTCTGACTATGTAGCTCCAGGGTAAATGCAGTTTACAGTTCTCCTGACCTGCCAGCTTTGAAACGATTCGATTTTTGAAACATTTTGAAATTTGAGGTACACTTTTTCAAATTTGCTCAAAATTTGACTTCATTCAGATCTTTTTGTTCCAAGAATTAAACCTTGAACAATTCAATTTCACATCAAATGTCGTCACACTTTTAGGAAAGGATCCTTATTAGGGAAAGGTTTTAGCTGCCCCTGAGGTGCGCATACCATCAGGGAGTGACTTGTTGGGGCAGAGGATTGAAAAAGTGCTAAGGATGAGTTGAGTCATCTTGAGCCACAGTCAGCTTCTTTCCCTACAGTGTTTCTGCAAAGTCAAGGTGTGATCTTCAACTCTTGGTCACTTACCGTGGAAGAGTTAATGCTTATGGCTGTTATGCCAAAAGGCCTAGCCTTCCTGCACTCTCTTTCATTATCAGAATCAGTTTCAGGCCACCAGACACAGCTTGTCCGTCTCTGCCTTTTGTGCTAACATCCTGAATGTGCTCCCTGTAGTGTGACAGACATAACGTGGCAACGGCAGCTTACAGGATAACAATGCAATGGCCCTTTGTGGGCAGATGACTCATGTTGACATCTTATGAATGACTTGAATTCTTCAGATTCCCCTCCTCCACCCACTACACTCAATTTAAGAGTGTTGGTCCGAGTGAGGGTTTCTGCAGTTGATGTGGAATTTGATCAGCCTGAACACATCAGCTAGGGGAGGGCTGATATTACTACATCCTGCATTCTGTAAGCAGAAATGCCCAATTTAAGGTACTTCAGTTGGAATGTCAGAGTGACGACGTCAGTGCATCTAAAATGCCTTCAGTGGTTTTTTAGCTCTCAGTAAGTTTGGTTAAGGTCAGGTTTTAAAGATTTTCTCCTATAATTCATCCTGACTTCCCAGTCTCATAGATTACCTCAAGGACTGAGATTAGGGCTGTGCCATGTAACTTAAGTGGTCAGAAATTTCTGGCGGTTGCTTGTGAACACACAAGCTTAGAGGTGTCCTTGCAGGGTTAATGGACATGGAGTAGTAATTATGCAGTTGCACGTGATTCAGTATTAACATTCTGTGATTCTTCTCCTGCTTAGAAAAACATCCTTTTGTATTTTTCAAGTAAAGCAAGTAGGGTGGTTAAAGTCAGCCTGGGTAACATCAGTTGCCCTGGGGTGCCCTCCCAGGTTATAATACAGTGTCTAAAAATAGCAGACAACCAGTTTTTAGCCACTGGTTCCTTATGACCTGAAAGATCTTTCTGTCCTGGAAGAGTTGGCACGTTTTCTCTTCCTTCATCTTCTATGTGGTGATGAGTGAAAACTTCCCCGTGTTGGAGCTATACTATAGAAAGACACACTTTCTATGTGATCAGCCTCATTTGTGTTGCATGACGGAGGCAGCCATGGACCACATGTGGCTAATGGGCACTTGAAATGTGACAACTGAGAAACTGAATTTTTAACTACAATGTGTTAGAATTGATCTTTGATTCAGTTATTGGAAAACATAAATTTGAAACAACTTGAGTGTGAATCTACTTTCTCAACTGCGTATCTTATGAAACACAGAGACAGATCGAGTATGTCTGATGAAGAATCCAAACTGAGATAAGCTATAAATGCAAAATATGCACCTGGTTTCAAAGACTTGAAGAATGTAAAATATCTCATTGGTACCTCTTCTACTAATTATATATTGAAGGGACAATACTTTGGATATACTAGGTCAATACAGCACATTAGAATTAATTTTGCCTGTTTCTTTTTACCTGTTTTAATGTGACTACCAGAAAGCCACTGCTATGGCAGTTGAGGCCACAATTTTCTAAATGACAAGATCAGGAAATGTACATACTCAGAAATGTTGAATGTTTGCATCAAAAATATCCTTCATGGCATAAGACCAAATCTATGTAAGAAGAAATCTGCCAACTTGTCTTTTGAGAAGTCCCCAAATTGCAGTATGAGGCAGATGGCACTCAACTGATACCCTTAATAGTCTGTCAATATTGGCACTTGGACAGGTGCTTGTGAGAAATGGGCTTAGTATTAGGTAATAAAAAGGACTTCTGGATCTTCAAGGGGCAAATGTCTAAAACCCCGTATCCTCACAAGCACAGTATATTTCTGGATAATGCTTCCACTTGGTTATCTCTGTGATGGAGTGAAGGTGCCTCAGGATCTGAATCTCAGGAATCAGGGTGATGCAGCTCAACAGTCACTAATGGTGAGTCACAGTCTTCTTGACGAGGCTTAGTCCTCCTGAGACAGTCAAGAGAGGGACTTTGCTGGCAGTCCAGTGGTTAGGGCTCCACGCTTCCACTGCAGGGAGCACAGGTTTGATCTGTGGTTAGGGAACTAAGATCCTCCAAGCCACGTGGCACAGCCAAAAATAACATAAAATAAACTAGTATGTCTTAGACAATCAAGAGTAAAAAGGTTGAAGATGCAAGTAGTTAGCCACATGTAAGAGTGAATGAGTTTTAGCTGAGATAAAAAAGATTCCAACTTTTCTATAGGGAGTAGAAGGTTAGAGGGCTCGTAGGTACCTGCAGTGGAGGGAGGTGGTTGTCCTTGAGTTTAGGTTGGGGCTGAGGATGGAATAAAGGAAGAGGCGGGAAAAGAAAATGGGCACAGAAGATGGTCCTGGTTTTGATTGCCTTGCCATTACCTCTACTTACCTTCAGCTGAACAGCAAGGAATGGAAGCTGTTTGTCTAAGTGTAGTTTATTATAGAAATTGCCAGTGAGAATAGCTCCACTTGGTATGCATGCACGCATGCTTAGTCACTTCAGTCATGTCCAACTCTTTGTGATCCCATGGACTGTAGCCCACCAGGCTCCTCTGACCATGGGGTTTCCCAGGCAAGGATACTGAAGTGGATTGCCAGTGTAACTTAGGACTGTGTCACATTTCAAATGGATGCCTTTGTATAAAGGTGGCCTGGTACTCAGATGACTTAGGCATTTATGTGTGTGACAAGAAAATAGACAATCAGTTTTTAAATAAAATCATAAATTATATATCCAGTAGGGATTATCCTTGATTATACTTGCAAAAGGGTTAACATATGGTTAACTACAGGTTATATAACAACATATGTATTTTTTTTTTCATTTTATGTATGTTGCCACTGCTTAGCAGAATTCTGTTGGAGCTCTTTTATTGGAATTCCTTCCACAGCCAGTTTATAAATTACACAACAAAATCAGGGTTATTATAATGCAGGATTAAAATACCACTTAATGTAACAAGATAAAAGATTGTCTTATAAATTTGGGATCCCACTGCTAAAGTCTTAGGCTTTGCTGTGGAATTAAAACGTCTGATCCTGGCTTTTGTTTGCTGTCAGGTTGTTCAGCTCCAACCTAAATTCAGTGGGCAGGGTTTCTGGCTCTAAAACGTTAGCCTTTTTATAAAAATGGAGTGTAATTGCTTTACAATGTTGCATTAGTTTCTACTGTACAGTGAAGTGAATCAGCTGTACATGTACATATACTCCCTCCCTCTTAGACTCTTCTCCCACCCCTCCCCTGTCCCGCCCATCTCGGTCATCACAGAGTGCTGAGCTGGGCTCTCAGGTTGCCACTGTGTGAGTGTGGTGGTGTGTATGTGTCAGTTGTAATCTGCCAGTTTACCCCGCCCTCCCTTTCCCACCTGCATCCACATGTCCATTCTTCGTGTCTGTGTCTCTATTCCTGTCCTGCAAATAGGTTCATCTGCACCATTTCTCCAGATTCTACATACATGCCTTAATATATGATATTTGAGTTTCTTTCTGACTTCACTCTGTAGGCACTTAGGTCCATCCACATTGCTACAAATGACCCAGTTTCATTTCTTTTTATGGCTGCTTAATATTGTGTTGTATATATGTACCGCATCTTCTTTATCCCTTTATCTGTTGGTGGACATTTAGGTTGCTTCCATGTCTTGACTATTGTAAATAGTGTTGCAATGAACACTGGGGATCCATGTATCTATTTGAATTATGTTTTTCTCAGGGTATGTGCCCAGGAGTGGGGTTGCAGAGTTGTATTGTAATTCTCTGTTTAGTTTTTTTTTTTTTTTTTTTTGCCACTGTACCTCCATACTGTAGCTCTTCATAGTGGTCATACCAACTTACATTCCTACCAACAGTGTAGGAGGGTTCCTTTTTCTCTATACCCTCTCCAGCATTTATTGTTTGTAGAATTTTTGATGATGGCCATTTTGACTGGTATAAAATGATAACTCATTATAGTTTTGATTTGCATTTCTCTAATAATTAGCGATACTGAGCATCTTTTTTTCTTTTAATTTTTTTAAATTTTATTTTATTTTTAAACTTTACAATATTGTATTAGTTTTGCCAAATATCGAAATGAATCTGCCACAGGTATACCCACATTCCCCATCCTGAACCCTCCTCCCTCCTCCCTCCCCTCCCCTCCCTCTGGGTCGTCCCAGTGCACCAGCCCCAAGCATCCAGTACCGTGCATCGAACCTGGACTGGCGACTCGTTTCATACATGATATTATACATGTTTCAATGCTATTCTCCCAAATCTCCCCACCCTCTCCCTCTCCCACAGAGTCCATAAGACTGATCTATACATCAGTGTCTCTTTTGCTGTCTCGTACACAGGGTTATTGTTACCATCTTTCTAAATTCCATATATATGTGTTAGTATACTGTATTGGTGTTTTTCTTTCTGGCTTACTTCACTCTGTATAATAAGTTCCAGTTTTATCCATCTCATTAGAACTGATTCAAATGTATTCTTTTTAATGGCTGAGTAATACTCCATTGTGTATATGTACCATGCTTTTTGAACATGTGTCTTCATTGGAAAAATGTCTATTTAGATCTTCTGACCTTTTTTGATTATTTTTTGAACATAAAGCTGCATGAGCTGTTTGTATCTTTTGGAGATTAATCCCTTGTGGGTTACCTTGTTTGCCAACATTTTCTCCCATTCTGTGGGTTCTCTTTTTGTTTGGTTGATGGTTTCCTTTACTGTGCAAAAGTCTTTAAGTTTAATTAGGTCTCATTTGTTTATTTTTGTTTTTATTTTTATTACTCTAGCGGGGTGGATCCAAAAAGATATTGTTGCAATTTATGTCAGGGAGTGTTCTGCCTATGTTTTCCTCTAAGAGTTTTATAGTACTAGCCTTACATTTACATCTTTGATCCATTTTAAGTTTACTTTTGTGTATGGTGTTAGAGAATGTTCTAATTTCATTCTTCTACATGCAACTGTACAGTTTTCGCAGCAGCACTTACTGAAGAGACTGTCTTTTCTCCATTGTGTATTCTTGCCTCGTTTGTCATGGATTAGTTGACCATAGGTGCATGGATTTATCTCTGAACTTCCTATTCGGTTCCATTGCTCTTCATTTCTCTTTTTGTGCCAACACTGTACTGTTCTGATTACTGTAGCTTTGCAGTATAGTCTGAAGTCAAGGGCCTATTTCCCCCAGCTCCATTTTTCTTTCTCAGGATTGCTTTGGCTATTCTGTGTCTTACATGTTTCCATACAAATTAAAAACAAAAGGTTGTTCTGGTTCTGTGAAAAGTACCATTGGTAAATTGATAGGGATTGCATTGAATCTGTAGATTGCCATGGGTAGTACAGTCATTTTGACAACATTGATTCTTCCAATCCAAGAACATGGTATATCTTTCCATCTGTTTGTGTCATCTTTGATTTCTTTCTTCAGTGTCATATAGTTTTCATAGTAGCGGTCTTTTGCCTCTTTAGGTAGGTTTATTTATAGGTATTTTATTCTCTTTGATGTGGTGGTAAAAAAGGGATTGTTACCTTAATTTCTCTTTCTGATATTTTGTTATTAATATATAGGAATACAAGAGATTTCTGTGTATTAATTCCTTTTTTGGCTGCACCATTTGGCTTGCAGGATTTTAGTTCCCCTGCCAGGGTTTGAACCCACACCCTTGGTAGTAAAAGCTGGGAGTCCCCTCTACTGGACCACCACGGGATTCCCTTAATTTTGTATCCTGCACCTTTACTGAATTCGGTGATATATTCTAGTAGTTTTCTGATAGCATCTTTAGGATTTTCTATGTAGAATGTCATGTTTTCTGGCAGTTTTACTTCTTTTCCAGTTTGGATTCCTTTTATTTGTTTATTTTTTTCTTCTCTGACTGCCATAGCTAGGACTTGCAAAACTATGTGGAATAAAAGTGATGACAGTAGACACCTATTCTTATTCCTGATCTTAGAGGGGATGCTTTCAGCTTTTCACTGTTGAGAATGATGTTAGCTGTGAGTTTGTTGTATATGGCCTTTATTATGTAATGTCCATTTTTGAGAGGAGGGACTAGTGACTGACGTGGGCCGTGAGGAGTTTTTTGGGTATAGATGTATTCAGTTTCTTAATTGTCTCAGTGTTTACAAGAGTTTTTTTCACTTTGCTAAAATTTATTAAGCTGTACACACATGATTTTTTTTACTTTTCTCTGTATACACTTATATTTTAAAAGGTTATTTGAAAACTCAGTTTGTGTTGTCAGCACACTTATATACATTTATATACACATGCTAAAAATGTTTAGGAAGAAATACAGAATCAGCATTGATAATATAGTTATATCCAAGTTATATTGATAAATGCAAAATCAAATGGCAGAATAGTATGTATACTATGATTTTAGTTTTGGTAAAAGCAAACCAGGTAATATCTGATACCTAATATTAGCTATAATGGTTTACAAAATTTATAAAAAACTAATATAATCTTTGCTGGGAAAGATTGAGGGCAAGAGGAGAAGGGTGCAACAGAGAATGAGATGGTTGGATGGCATCACTGACTCAATGGACATGAAGTTGAGCAAACTCTGGGAGATAATGAAGGATGGGGAAGTCTGGAATGCTACAGTTCATGGAGTCACAAAGAGTTGAACATAACTTAGCAACTGAACAACAACAAATATAGTTTTTCTGAATTATATAATTGCATGTTCACTACTGAAAGTTTGAAAAATATAGAAGATCAGAATGTTATTAGCGTACTCCTTGATGCTATATTTGAGTGATTATGGTGGGTTTTTTTTAATGTGTTTGTGTAGGTCAGAACATTATATTTAATAAAAATTGAAATATTCTTCTACAACATGATGTTTAATGTCCGTAGAAGTTATCATTGTATGAAAGTGCTATAGCTGATTAAACCTATTCCTAAAAGTTTTTTTTGCATATTTAGACTTCAAACAACGATATGTGTCCATGTACTGTATACTGAGTATTATTAAAAATATAAAACACTCCAACAAACTATTCAACATTTTGGCAGGCTTAAATTTTTGTACATGTAAAAGTAATAGACTCATTTTTCTCTTGTTCCAGAGGATAATATTCACAATAGATAAGACTGCTTACATTTTGGACGTTATATACTTCTCACAAATACTATCATGAGTATTACCATCATTATGAATAAATGAGTTAAGTACTATGTATGTGTGAACTCTGAGGTGTTCACCATGCCAGGAATGACATTAGAACTTTGTGTCTATTTTATCTCTGTTAATCAACAGCAGCATCTTTCATAGATGGGCAAATATGCAATGAAATATAAGCAAAAAGCAATGGGGAAAGCTTTGAGAATGTATGATAGCCATACAGAGAAGTTAGTACATAGCAATACATGGAAACTATGCATAGACACATATGTAGAAGCTACATAATTTCATTTTCTTCCCTTTGTTCTCTAGGTGAACATAGAGTAGACTGTTGATCTGATCATTGTATTAGTTTTCATTTTAAATTAAAATTACTGAGATGAGTAGTTTTTTGTTTTTTTTTTTTTACTTTATTTACAGACAGATAAATGAAAGTTCTTGGCAGTTCTCCTTGTGCAGAAATCTTAAAAATATTAATTTCAGTTATCAAGGATTGATTATATAACTCCATTTCCCCCAATAACATGGTTCACATTTCACATACTATGGTGTGTTCACTATGACTGATCTTGAGAAGCACAAACTTAATTGCTGGTTCCTCAGTCCACAAAAATCACCACATGAATGACAGATGTGCATCTTGACACATGATCAGTAATGTCACACTTTTCAAAGTCTGTCTGTGGTTGGCCATCACACATTTGCTGTTCAGTTCTCACGTAGTCAGCAGAGAACATAGTGTGCTACAAATTTGTCCCCAGAGAAGAACCCACCTGATATTTTATAAAAATACACCAGAGGGATGGTATGGGGAGGGAGGTGGGAGCGGGGGTTCAGGATGGGGAACATGTGTACACCCAAGACAGATGCATGTTGATGTATGGCAAAACCAATACAATATTGTAAAGTAAAAAATAATAATAATTTAAAAAAATAAAAGAAAAAAAATACACCATCAAAAGAGAGAATTAGTGATGAAGTTGGAAGTGTAGCAAAGAAGTGAAAATTGATAATGCTTATTTGGTATCTTCAGTTATAAGATGAGAAGGAGGAGGCAAGTGCTGTTTGAACTACTCCTGATAAGTTTCCTATAAAGAACTAAAACAATTTTTACTTTTTTAGTATTTTCAGTTAGTGTACTAAATATTTATTTACAGTTTATTTCCCTGTACTTCTGTAACCAAGAGTGAGAGGGATTTTAATAATTTTTTTCTCTTTTTTAAATTTTATTTTATTTTTAAACTTTACAATATTGTATTAGTTTTGCCAAACATCAAAATGAATCCACCACAGGTATACCCGTGCTCCCCATCCTGAACCCTCCTCCCTCCTCCCTCCCCATACCATCCCTCTGGGTCGTCCCAGTGCACCAGCCCCAAGCATCCAGTATCGTGCATCGAACCTGGACTGGCGACTCATTTCATACATGATATTATACAGGTTTCAATGCCATTCTCCCAAATCTCCCCACCCTCTCCCTCTCCCACAGAGTCCATAAGACTGATCTATACATCAGTGTCTCTTTTGCTGTCTCGTACACAGGGTTATTGTTACCATCTTTCTAAATTCCATATATATGTGTTAGTATACTGTATTGGTGTTTTTCTTTCTGGCTTACTTCACTCTGTATAATAGGCTCCAGTTTCATCCACCTCATTAGAACTGATTCAAATGAATTCTTTTTAATGGCTGAGTAATACTCCATTGTGTATATGTACCACAGCTTTCTTATCCATTCATCTGCTGATGGGCATCTAGGTTGCTTCCACGTCCTGGCTATTATAAACAGTGCTGCGATGAACATTAGGGTACACGTGTCTCTTTCCCTTCTGGTTTCCTCAGTGTGTATGCCCAGCAGTGGGATTGCTGGATCATAAGGCAGTTCCATTTCCAGTTTTTTAAGGAATCTCCACACTGTTCTCCATAGTGGCTGTACTAGTTTGCATTCCCACCAACAGTGTAAGAGGGTTCCCTTTTCTCCACACCCTCTCCAGCATTTATTGCTTGTAGACTTTTGGATCGCAGCCATTCTGACTGGTGTGAAATGGTACCTCTTTGTGGTTTTGATTTGCATTTCTCTGATAATGAGTGATGTTGAGCATCTTTTCATGTGTTTGTTAGCCATCTGTATGTCTTCTTTGGAGAAATGTCTATTTAGTTCTTTGGCCCATTTTTTGATTGGGTCATTTATTTTTCTGGAGTTGAGCTGTAGGAGTTGCTTGTATATTTTTGAGATTAGTTGTTTGTCAGTTGCTTCATTTGCCATTATTTTCTCCCATTCTGAAGGCTGCCTTTTCACCTTGCTAATAGTTTCCTTTGTTGTGCAGAAGCTTTTAAGTTTAATTAGGTCCCATTTGTTTATTTTTGCTTTTATTTCCAATATTCTGGGAGGTGGGTCATAGAGGATCCTGCTGTGATGTATGTCGGAGAGTGTTTTGCCTATGTTCTCCTCTAGGAGTTTTATAGTTTCTGGTCTTACGTTGAGATCTTTAATCCATTTTGAGTTTATTTTTGTGTATGGTGTTAGAAAGTGTTCTAGTTTCATTCTTTTACAAGTGGGGGATTTTAATATTTTAACAACAAGTTTTCAAGGCCAGAGCACAATTGCATGTTTACCCATTGATTGTAGAGGTTGCACAGTTGTTCTTACAATCCTGCACTACTGTTCTAATCAGGACCTGCCTGAATACCTACACCCCAAAGGGTGGATGCACCTGATTTACTCTAAGTCAGTGAAACAACATTTCAGTTTTTGTCACTAACCTTTTAGAAATCTGTTCAAGATTTGATCAAATTATTGAATTTCATGACTTGAAATGTTCATATCCATTTTGTTTCTTCTTAGGTAAAAAGAGGGAGGCATCAGTTTGTTTTTTTTTTTAATTGTAAAATTAAAGATCTTTCCAAAGACCCAACTAGCCAAAAGGAATTTAAATTTTGTGTTAACAAGTACAAATAAATGGAACTAATTTGAGGGCAACAGCATGCATGTTAGTTAAGAAAATGGTTGTGTTCTCTCAGAAACTCGAAGTGGAGGGCAGAATAAGAAACTATCTAACTTCCAGCATGCCAGGTATAAGTCACAGGAGAACAGCAAGCTGTGGGGTTTGCATGTCCTGATCACCCACTGAATGACTTCAGGATTAGAGGTTCTTGTGAAACGCTTTCCTGGCCAAAGCAGTGATGTGTGAGGGTGTCTGATAGTTGAGGTCTCATTTATCCTGCAGCTTTGCACCTGAATATTATTTAGGCCCATTATGCAGTAGAAGCCATTAAACATCTGTGCACTTGCTGGCCGCTTCAGCTGTGACAGCGAACTGTGAGATGATTGGAGAGACTGTGTGTAAATGTCCTCTGGGTTATGTGCAGGGATGCGGTAACTGTGATAATCCAAGCAGTGATCATCGGCTACCACTCTGTCTACACGGAAAGTGAGAGTCGCAGAAAACTTATCTGTTTTCAACTGGGAAGATTCCTTGTGATATTCTTCGATACTAAAACAGCGAATTCAGCAAAAACATCAAGGCTAAAAGCTTCAGAGATTAAATCACCCTTGAGTTCCTTCCCAATATTGATAGTGGTCTTGTCATGTGGGAAATTTAGGCAGGTTGCCGTTGTTCCTAGGAGCTGCTGCTGGGATAGTTATCAAGTCTGGTTACACTGTATTTCATGAAAATGTCATTACAGAGATGGCTGTAATGCTATGTGCTAGGAAACGTTCTGTGGCTTGAAACCATCTTCTGGTTTTTATTTATTTTTTATTATTTTTATTGAGATGAAATTGAGACAACACAAAATTGGGCATTTTAAAGTGTATGATTCATTGGCATTTTGTACATTCACAGTGTTGTGCATCTGTTACCTCTGCCTATTCCAAATTATTTTATTACCCTGATATAAAGCCCCACACCCATCAAGGAGTCACTACACTCCCTTGCCTGCTCCTCCCGGCCGCCTCCTAATAGCATGACGTTTTCGACAAGCTTCATCCATGTTGTACATGCACCAGCACTTCATTCCTTCCGATGCCTGAGCGGTATTCCATTGCATGGATATGCCCAGTGTGTCTGTCGTCCGTCAGTGGACACCTGGGTCTGTTCCACCTTTTGTGAGTAATACTGCTATGAGTATTTTTGTACAGGTATTTTGAGTACTTGTTTTCTGTAGTTTGGGGTATATACCTAGTAATGAAATTTCTGAGTCTTATGGCAAGTCTGTGTTAACCTTTTCTTTATTCTTTTTCTAATTTTATGTATTCATTTTTGTGCTGGAACTTCATTGCTGAATGTGGGCTTTCTCTAGCAGAGGCAAGTGGGGCTTGCTCTCTAGTTGCCGTACATGGGCTGCTTCTTGCGGTGGCTTCTCTTGTGGAGCATGGGCTCAGTCATTGTGGCTCATGGATCCAGTTGCTCTGCAGCCTGTGGGATCTTCCTAGACCAGAAATGGAATCCGTGTCCTCTGCTTTGGCAGACAGCTGCTTAAACACTGGACCACCAGGGAAATCCTTATGTTAACTTTTTGAGGATTCACCAAACTGTTCTCCTTTGCAGCTTTTAGTTGTGCCACATATAAGGAGGGAATACTTGTTCCCACTCCTGATACTTCCCGTGGTTCACGCTGCCCTTTATTCGGTCTACCCCAGAGGAGGTAGAGTGGCTTGCCTGACTGAGAGCCTGCAGAACACGTGTCTTCCTCCCCTTTCCTCCTCGCCAGCCCTTGTAGGTGGAGAGGCCGGTCCCAGTCTGTTCTGATACGACCAGATGGAGAAGGCTTACTGGTTCTAATGTTCTATATGGAGGCCAATTGGGCTTTCATCTCTGAACTGACCTCTAGCAGAACAAATGCAGATCTTTGTTTTTTAACTTGGTTTGTTTTATATTTCAAGTAGTCTGGACCTATGCAGGGTTCAGTATGTTATATTATTGGGGATTCTTTTGGGAATCCCACAACTTAGGATCTAAAAGGTTATGAGGCCAGAAGAATTTGAACTTTGTAAATGTGGCCTGGATTTGCAGGTTTAAGATCTAACTGCCACTTGTATTTACCAATGTCAACTTGATGAAGTCACCTAATACTTGACTTTCAATTTCTTTGTCAGTGAAAATGGGAGAATCCCATTCACCCTTCTTATGTAACAAATAGGCTATGGGACTCATGTCAGTATCAAAGCAGATGCCTGGTAGCAAACGACCTGACCCAAGGAGAAGGTCTAATTTACATTTTTGTTTCAAATAGTTTAATACTTTTTTTTAATAAGGTTTTTATGGTGTAAGTAAAATACCATGTCTGAATTTTAATAACCTGACCACAAAATTTCCAGCAGAATGATTGCTATAGGAATATGGTACAGACAGAGAAGTTGGTAAGTCTCCAGCCTTTAAGGAGAAAACACATGACCTACCCAGGTAAGCATTCACCTCCCAACACCTGATAATGTGATTCAAGTGCCTGGCTACTTCTCCACCAAGGTCGTTTCAAACTCTGAAATTGAAGAAGTGATTTTTATTTGGAAGGAAAAAAAAGCATTTTAAGGCAACTCTGTGACGATATAAGGACAGTTTTGTGAATTCATTTAGCTACCTCTCTAGATTCCCAGAATTCACCTCCAGTAAGAAGTGCTCTTCTCTCTTCCCGTATCTTGTCTTAGGTTACACGCCACCTTTCCAAACTCTTCGACAGCATTGCAGATCTGCAGTTTGAAGATGATCAGGATGTCTCTGCACACAGGGCGGCTGGAATGTATAGCAAAGACAAGGAGTACGTCCCATTCCCAGCTGCGTGTGAATGCATAGGCCATGTAAGAGCTGATTGTGAGATTCTCTATGCTAGGGGAGGATAGGGCTGTCATTTTTAAAAGTTGAATGGAACCAGAAATTGTTAATTCATGTCAATTGTCAGGCTCTGGTTGGTCTTGTGCTTTGAGATTCCTGTTTACATGTGTCTGGTGTGTCCGAGGAGTCCTCTGCCAGGCTTCCTACTCTGTGCATCAGGCTTCAGCAGCCTGCAGGGGCTCGAAGATGCTAGCAGTTGAGCTGGACAGGAAGGACTGCCACAGGCTGAATGAGCAGACCCCAGAAGTCTCCTACAGAGAGAATTACTTTCAGCCCTGCTTACCATTCAGGGAAGGATTAGGATGAAGCAGAGCCTTGCAGTGGAGCACATTAGAAAGTAGCTCCGGTTCAGGATTCCAAGGCGGATGTTGTAAACAGCTGCTTGTAAATAACTTTGGTTGAGTCCGCAAAGCTGATGTCACGTATACCAATTACTGCATGCACAGACAGTTAACATGTTCTCTTCTCTCACAAACACCTCAAATATATTCTTAACAGTTATCTGTAAGAACAGCTCGTTATGATTTATGAAGGAGCTATTGGTGTTTTCAGATGATTTAGAGGAATTGCATCTTTTTATGGTGATGCTTGTATAGCTTAAAAATTAATCCACAGAGTAACAGAGAGAGTAGCCTCTATTACAGAACAGTTTAGATTGAGGCAGGGGGTTCTTTAAAGGGCCCTTTGCAGAAATCTGATGGCAACTCCTTTTTCTACAGGGGTTTTCTCTGTTGCTTTTTAATATTGTACTAGAAAAATCCTGCCAAATGCAGGGAAAGCAGATGGTAGAATACTTTGATTAAAGTGTATATTTGATCTCTTGGGCTCTTTAGGATATTATTACAATGATTAGAAAAAATCACCATAAACTATCTTGACAAAAGTATGTTGCTGTCTGCCTCTTCCCCAGCAGACTGCTAGCTGACTGGCATAGTGCCTGGAAGGAGGACAGTCCAATTGATAGATGTGGTTATCACTAGCAGAAACCCTTGATATTGGAAGTTTTCACAGTACTCTAATTTATCCTGTATGAGCAACTTATGCTAGAGACTTTTGGGCATGCACTGCATGTACCCTCTAATTGCCTTTCTTTTATTAAAAGATACTTTGCCTTTAGGCCTTCCCCCTTACCCCACACTTTTATGATTGGTTCCTCCCAATTTTGGCTGTTTGCCTTTTATTTGACAAGTGTTTATTGAATACCTACTATGTACCAGCCACTGGGTTTGGCCTTTGAAGATCCAGAAATGAGTAAGACATAGCACCTGTCCTTTGGGACCTCTTGGGCTCATTGAAAATATAGATGTTCACATAATTAGTGATAACGGGAAGTGATGGTTCTTGTTACAAAGGGTTGGACAGAAGCTGATGAAAGACTAAGATGTGAGAAGGTATCAAGCGAGCACCTCATCAGGGCTTAGTTCTCAGCTTATATTGAGCTGAGTTGCTGTTGGTGGCATAGTCTCGAAACATGGGCTGATGTGTCACCGTGCTTGTAAGTTTGGTCTTCCCAGATGGACTGCAGAGTTCTGAAGGACAGGTGGCCATATTGAGGGCGTGGATCCCAGAGCATCTGGGAGCTGCTAAAATGATATATGATGTACTTACTAAAGGAGCCTGTTGCTTGGTGACATTGAGTTGCACTGAGTGACGATAGTAGTGCTTAGATCTCCTGCGCTCGGGCATGGGAACAAAGCCCGGCTAGGAGGCCGGGAGAGAACGCTCCTAGGATATTGGGCCGTAGCGAAGGCCGTGCTTCCTTCTTCCAATGGGAAGGCTGTCAACTCATTGACTGCATATCACTCCTTCCCAGTTCTCCAGAGAAAGAGGTTGTAGGGGTGAACGCTGCTGCCATCTTCACAGAGGCAGGGAAAGAAAACAATTATATAGTTTCAGGATCTCATACAGTCCTTGGAATTTATTTAGTATAGTCATTTTTATCACTGTGGTCAATTATTTTCAAATGGTATAGGTATCCTTTTGTTATATAACATCATCTCAGGGAGACATATATACAGAAAAATGTAACAAAGCATATTTGAATAGAATGGAAAACTGGCTCAAGTATATTTGTGGGAACAAAATACACTTTGAATGAATTTTTTTCAAGATTGATTTTCACAAGTCAGCAGTTGTCGTCTTTCTCGTCTCTCCTGCTGTCTAACTTCTGACAAGTGTGAAGATGAGAGCCAGTAGGGAATATAATTAAGACACTTGCTGAAAACACTGTAAGACTAGGTACTATGGAGATTTTAGGGTAGAATCTTCAGTATATTTAAAAATCATCAAAAATAAATTTAAAAATCAATTTACTAGACTCACAGACACAGAAAGCAAATTTATGGTTACTGAAGGAGAAAAGGGGCAGAGGGATAAATTAGGAGGTTGGGATTAACAGATACACATTACTATGTTTAAAATAGATAAACAGCAAGGACCTATTATAGCACAGGGAACTATGTTCAATATCGTGTAATAACCTATAATGGCAAAAAATCTGAAAAATAATTCATATATATGTATAATTGAATCACTTTGCTGTACACCTGAAACTTAACACAGCACTGTATATCAAGTACACTTAAATCCATATCCTGTGATTTTCAAATCTCTAGAATTTTACTTTAACATACTGGCTGTGATGTTTGGTTTCTCAAAACACTGTGTGTTGCCAGACAGGAGCTTGATCTAGAGCCCTCTGGTCTTCAAATCTGAAAAATGAAGAATGGAGAACACCTTGTCTAGTTAGGGTGTGGAAATTTATGAGACAGCTGGTCGGTGAAATAAGATGAGCAGTATCCTGGCAGAAGACAGTTTTATGTAGGGAAGACTTCATCTGTCAGTAGTTCACCAGCCCCTTTGAGTTACCTTCTAGTACAGGAGTTTAAAACATTGGGTTGGCCAAAAAGTTCATTTGAGTTTTTCCATAAGGTCTTACAGAAACCCTGACCAAACTTTTGGCCAACCCAATAAATCCACCTGAGGCCTTCCTCTCTTTGTAGCCTTCAAGCCTGAGAGAGGATAGCATTATCCTTCTTCCATAGTTAAGCCTGTGTTACTACATTTGTTTGCTTTAAAAGGTGGAAACCTGGCTCCTGCAGCTGGAGCGGACCATGCAAGAGACAGTGCGTCATTCCATCACAGAAGCCATCGCGGTCTATGAAGACAAACCCAGGGAACTGTGGATTTTTGATTTCCCAGCTCAAGTTGCACTAACTAGCTCACAAATCTGGTGGACTACAGATGTAGGAATAGCCTTCAGTAGGCTAGAGGAAGGCTACGAAACGGCCCTAAAGGATTTCCATAAAAAACAGGTATTTTGTAAAGTTCATGATTTTGAGATTTTAAGGGACTTGAAGAGGTAAGCTTGCTTCCTTCCTTCATTCTTGTTTATGAAGTGTTTTATGTGTTAAGGGCATGATGCTGGGAAGATTTTAGCAGTCACTTGTTTACCCATTTTTTTGCTTGGTGGTGGTCTTATTTTTTTTACATTGGTTTAAAAAAATCCATCTTTAAACAACAAAGTCCTAATAGCACATGGAACTATATTCAATATCCTGAAATAAGCCATAATGGAAAGAATATAAAAAAGTATTTTATATATATATATATACACACACATACACACATATATATAACTGAGTCAGGTGGCTGTACAGCAGAAATTAATGCAGCATTGTAAATCAACTATAATAAAAAATAAAAATCATCCATTCGTATCTATTATCTCTGAAGAATCTAATCTATTACCCACGCCTAGATATGGTACCAATTTCTTTCTTCCTAGGTAAGACTCTCCATCTAGACTGACCACATACTTGGTGCATAGTTTGCTTGACTCAGTAAGATAGAGAATTGTTCAAACAAGACAAATGTTTTCATGTATTTTGTTTTTCTGTTCATTATAAATCACAGGTGAGCAACTTGGAAAAGAGTCTATTTTGAACTCTATTTTATTCACCCTGGTCATCCTATGACTTCTCCTTAAACTTCCCCTCTTAAGATGTGCTCTTGGCTGTGAAACAATTCAGAGATAGAACCTTTCTCTTGGCTTATAGATTAAGAGAATATGAGGGTTATCTTCTAGGGCCAAGCTGCTCTGTATTTTCCATGTGTCAGCAACATTGGTATCACCAGAGAGCATGACAAAAATACAAAATCTCAAGGCCTACCCAACACCTACTGTACCAAAGTATGCTTTTTAACAAGATCCCAGAAGATTTGTATGTCACTGAGTTTGAGAAGCATTGTTGTGTATTTTGGAAAAAGCCGTGCTGGTGTGATTGTGCATAAACATTATATATTAGAATAAATATTATTAGTTAATAAAAAGGGAATATTAGACTTTGAAAGGTTTGTTTGTTTGTTAATTTTCTGTTTTATATTGCAGTATAGTTGATTAACAGTGTTGTGTTAGTTTCAGGTGTGATTCAGTTACACATATACATGTATCTATTCTTTTTCAAATTCTTTCCCCATTTAAGTTGTTACATAATACTGAGCAGAGTTCCCTGTGCTGTGTAGTAGGTTTTTATTGGTTATCTATTTTAAATATAGCAGTGTGTACCTGTCCATCCCAAACTCCCTATCTGTTTAAGTATTAGTTTGTCTACCCTTCTTGTGTTCAGTGGATAAAGTCTGAATCCAGATTTGTTAAATGACTTTCTGAATGTTATAAAATTTGTAAGTATCACAGGTACAGTCCACCAGCTTGAGAATGCTTTCCACTCCTCTGCATTGCTTCTCTTCTTAGCAGTATTTTAACTAGAGTGCCTTAGAAATCACATAGATTCAGATGATGAATACTTGTGTTGATTCAGTTCAGTTCAGTTGCTCAGTTGTGTCCGACTCTTTGTGACCCCATGGACTGCAGCACGCCAGGCATCCCTGTTCTTCACTAACGTGTGGAGCTTGCTCAAACTCATGTCGATTGAGTTGGTGATGCCATCCAACCATCTCATCCTCTCTCATCCCCTTCTCCTCCTGCCCTCAATCTTTCCCAGCATCAGTGTCGTTTCAAATGAGTCAGTTCTTCGCATCAGGTGGCCAAAGTATTGGAGTTTCAACTCCAACATCAGTCCTTCCAATGAATATTCAGGACTGATTTCCTTTAGGATGGACTGGTTGGATCTCCTTGCAGTCCAAGGGACTCTCAAGAATCTTCTCTAACACCATGGTTCAAAAGCATCAATTCTTCGGTGCTCAGCTCTCTTTATGGTCCAACTCTCACATCCATACGTGACTACTGGAAAAATTATTCCTTTTAATTTGACTCTTAAAATCTTGGGGGTGTGTGTGTGCTCAGTCACGTCTAACTCTACAATGCCATGGACTGTAGCCTGCCAGGCTCCTCTGTCCATGAGATTATCCAGGCAAGAATCCTGGGTTGCTATTTCCTTCTCCATTCATCTTGTGTAGAAACCACCTAACTTATTTATGTTTCTAAAGAAGTTTTTGTATCCTTTACTTTTGGAGAACAGTGTATTCTTGATTTTACATCCTTAGGAAAATGGGGTGTGAATTTCTACTTAGTAGGCTCGAAGTTACAGGCTTAGATGGATAGATGTGGCTATTTATTCCCTAGGACAGTATCTCTGCCATTGTAGTCAATGCCACGTGGATGAGAAAGCTAAGTTTTTTCCCATGGATAAAAATAACTGAGATAATTAAATTGAAATGAATTCTATTATCTCATAAAATTAACTTTCTGGTTAGTTGATTTATTGTTATCTATGCTATTATTATAACTGCAGTATTTTTATTATATATTTTAAAATATATATAAGGATACTATAAAATACTTAAATTAATATCCTGTCTTAAATTTCAGGTACTGTTGATCACTCCTCAGTCTTTCAAGAAGTGTATTTCTACTTACTCTATGCTAATATTTTCTCCTCTCTTCATTAAATTCACACTAGACACTGTCGAGTAGCATTCCTTTATGTGGCTATACCAGAATTGATCCTCCTTTCTGTTCTCCTTGCCCCCATTGTTTTTTGTGATAATTAGAATAATGCTTAAAACAGTCAATGATATTTTATGGATATTTCTTTTTTATATCAACATTATCATTTTCAGTTTCATGATTTCATTATTATGTATTTATTGTTAAAGATGAAAATTCAGATACAGAAAGGAAAAAAGGCAAATACTTTTTTTCTTTTTTAAAAAATTAAATTATTTCAATTTGAGGATAATTACAATATTGTGATGGTTTTGCCGTACATCAACATGAATCAACCATGGGTACACATGTGTCCCCCATCCTGAGCCCCCGCCACCTCCCTCCCCACTCTGTGCCTCTGGGTTGTCCCAGAGCACTGGCTTTGGGTGCTCTGCTTCATGCATTGAACTTGCACTGGTCATCCATTTTACACATGGTAATGTACTTGTTTCAGTGCTATTCTCTCAAATCATCACCTTCTCCCACATAGTCCAAAAGTCTGTTCTTTACATATGTGTCTCTTTTGCTGCCCTGCATGTAGGATTGTCATGACCGTCTTTCTACATTCCATATATATGTGTTAATATACAGCATTTGTGTTTCTCTTTCTTACTTCACTCTGTATAACAGGGTCCGGTTTCACCCACCTCATTAAAACTGACTCTCAAAAATACTCATAGATTCACTTCCCACAGAGAAGCATTGACAACTTTTTGGCATATAGATGTCAGAAGTTTTTCCTTATATCTACTGTTTCTTTGGAGAAGGCAATGGCACCCCACTCCAGCACTCTTGCCTGGGAAATCCCATGGATGGAGGAGCCTGGTGGGCTGCAGTCCATGGGGTCGCTAGGAGTCGGACATGACTGAGCGACTTCACTTTGACTTTTCACTTTCATGCATTGGAGAAGGAAATGGCAACCCACTCCAGTGTTCTTGCCTGGAGAATCCCAGGGACGGGGAAGCCTGGTGGGCTGCTGTCTATGGGGTCACATAGAGTCAGACATGACTGAGCGACTTCACTTTCATTTTTTCACTTTCATGCATTGGAGAAGGAAATGGCAACCCACTCCAGTGTTCTTGCCTGGAGAACCCCAGGGGCAGGAAAGCCTGGTGGGCTGACATCTATGGGGTCACACAGAGTCGGACACGACTGAAGTGACTTAGCAGCAGCAACTGTTTCTTTCTTTCTGTATAAATGTGTATGTGTTGGTATGTAGCTGTTCCCATGTTGCCATTTCCTTCTCCAGATGATCTTCCCAACCCAGGGATGTGACCTTGGTCACCCACATTACAGGCAGATTCTTTACCATTTGAGCCAGAGGGGAAGCCTGTAACCATAGTTACTCATGTTGATTGTATGTGTATAAATAAGAGAAATGTCTTTTTGTTTTTAACTTCCATGCATTTTGTTACATTTTCCCTTGACACACATAATATCAAATTCACACTAGAAATGGTCAAATAATATTCCTTTATGTGGCTATACCAGGATTGATGCCCTCCCTTCTGCCAAACTCAGGTTGATGCGACAGTCTGACCACTCTTCAGACACTATTCTAGGCTGTGTGGGTCTGGCTCTGTAGTTCCTGTGCTCATGATGCTTACATTCTGCCTTTAATAGTTCCTGCCTCTTCCTCCTAAAGACCTTAGAGTGCTTTTCTCCATCTCTCCTTCCCCATTTACTTCTTGTTGTCTAATCTTATTTTGTATTAACCCCTGGTTAATTGTGTTGTTATTATTTTAAATCTTACATAGATTTAGCAATATATTTAACAATGACTTTGCTCATTTTTTTAAACGCTGCTGCTTATTTCTAAGTCCAGTTCTTCTTTTAAAGTATATCTTGTAGCTCTTTGCCCAGTGATACATAGGGAGTTTTCTGATCCCTTGTCTTTTTAAACTTCTTTCTTGATAGTTTTAAGTAGAGAATTCAAAATTGAGAATTATTGTCATTTAGAATTTTTAAAATATGATTCCATTATTTGGGGGCTTTTATGGTTGTAAAGTTTTAGATCAGATTGTTTTTCCTTCATAAATAATCTGACTTAGCAGATTATACAATTTTATTTTTCTTTTTGTGTTTCTGATGTTTTATTTTACTCTTGTGTATTTTGCGTGTGTGTGTGCGTGTGTGTGTGCTTTTTAAACTTGGTTTGCTGAGGACTGAGTGAGCTTTGGGAATCTTTAGTTACACGTCTGTCTTCAACTTGGGCAAATCCCCTTCCATTTTTCCTTTGATGCCTTGTTTCTGTGGTCTCTGTTTTCTTTCTCTGTAATTTTATCAGCTGTATGTTGAAACGTCTTATGTGATCTTCCTTGCCTTGTAACCTTTATTTCATATTTTCAAACTCTCCACCTTTTTGTGTGCAATTTCAATGACTTTTGGAATCTGTCTTCCAGTTCACTAACTTTTTTCCTCTAGTTTATAATGAAGGAAAAGAAGTCCAAGGCCAGATTACATAGATTCAAATCTCAGCTTTGCCTTTTATTAGTTGTATGACTCTGAGCAGGTTATTTAACCACTCTATGTGCCGCCATTTCATGATCTGTAAAACAGATAATAATGGCATCACAGTATTGTTAGAGGATTAAATTAGTTAATATCAGTAAAAACCTATTTAAAAATGCTTGACGAAATTTAAGTGCTATGTGTTAGCTTTGGTGGATACAATGAAAACAATGATAGCAATAGCAATGTTGTCTAATGTGATGCGTAATTTAAGGAGTTCTTCCCCAACGATTATCATAAAACTTTTCAAATGTATGAAAGAGTTGAAACAATAGTACAGTGATGTATAGGCCTGCCACCTAGGTTCTACAATCAACATTTTGTTGTGGTTTCTTACTTTCATACCATATTATGTATGCTTTATCCAACCCTTTCTTATTCCATCAACATACCTTATATTTATGATTCATTTCAAAGGAAGTTGCAGATGTCAGTCATCTTTACCCCTAAGTCCCTTGGACTGCAAGGAGATCAAACCAGTCAATTCTTAAGGAAATCAGTCCTGAATGTTCATTGGAAGGACTGATGCTGACGATGAAACTGCAGTACTTTGTCCACTTGATGCAAAGAACTGACTCCTTGGAAAAGACCCTGATGCAGGGCAAGATTGAAGGCAGGAGGAGAAGGGGACGACAGATGATGAGACGGTTGGATGGCATCACCGACTCGATGGACACGAGTTTGAGCAGGCTCCAGGAGGTGGAGATGGACAGGGAAACCTGGCGTGCTGCAGTCCACGAGGTTGCAGAGTCAGACAAGACTGAGTAACTGAACTGAACCCATTTCATCAGTTTGATTTCAGTTACCCTATCTCAATTTCTCCAAGTTTTTTTTTTTTACTTCTGTAAAAATCAGTTTTTTGATGAGTTACCTCTTCATTATGGTTTTTATTTTTCTATCTCATTACTAGTCTTATTTAGATTATTCTACTGATTGTTTTGAGGCTGGTTTTTAAAATTTGAATTTATTTTTTGGTACATTCATTTTCTATTAAATTATCTTTAAATGAAACAATGATAAATATTTTTAATGAGAAAAGGTACAATTCACAAAGAAGATAGACATCATAAACCATTCAACACTTAATGACAAAGAAACAAACATCAGTTCAGTTCAGTTCAGTCGCTCAGTCATGTCCGACTCTTTGCAACCCCATGGACTGCAGCACGCCAGGCCTCCCTGTCCATCACCAACTCCTGCAGCTTGTTCAAACTCATGTGCATCGAGTCGGTGATCCCATCCAGCCATCTCATCCTGTCATCCCCTTTTCCTCCTGCCTTCAATCTTTCCCAGTATCAGGGTCGTTTCAAATGAGTCAGCTCTTTGTATCAGGTGGCCAAAGTATTGGAGTTTCAGCTTCAGCATCAGTCCTTCCAATGAATATTCAGGACTGATCTCCTTTAGGATGGGCTGGTTGGATCTCCTTGCAGTCCAAGGGACTCTCAAGAGTCTTCTCAAACACCACAGTTCAAAAGCATCAATTCTTCGGCGCTCAGCTTTCTTTATAGTCCAACTCTCACAGTCGTATGTGACTACTGGAAAAACCATAGCCTTGACTAGATGGACCTTTGTTGGCAAAGTAATGTCTCTGCTTTTGAATATGCTGTCTAGTTTGGTCATAACTTTTCTTCCAAGGAGTAAGTGATTCTTTATTTCATGGCTGCAGTCACCATCTGCAGTGATTTGGGAGCCCAAGAAGATAAAGTCTGCCACTGTTTCCACCGTTTCTCCATCTGTCTGCCATGAAATGATGGGACCAGATGCCATGATCTTCATTTTCTGAATGTTGAGCTTTAAGCCAACTTTTTCACTCTCCTCTTCCACCTTCATCAAGAGGCTCTTTAGTTCTTCTTCACTTTCTGCCATAAGGGTGCTGTCATCTGCATATCTGAGGTTATTGATATTTCTCCCAGCAATCTTGATGCCAGCTGTGCTTCATCCAGCCCAGCATTTCTCATGATGTACTCTGCATATAAGTTAAATAAGCAGGTTGACAATATATAGGCTTGCTGTACTCCTTTCCCAAAATTTGGAACCAGTCTGATGTTCCATGTCCAGTTCTAACTGTTGCTTCTTGACCTGCATACAGATTTCTCAGGAGGCAGGTCAGGTTGTCTGGTATTCCTATCTCTTTAAGAAACAAACATCCATAAAGCAAAAATCAGAAGAAATGTAAGGGAACAAAAATATATATATATAATCATAGTGAGACATAGTAACATTTCTTTAAGAATATTTTATCAAGTGCAAAAAAATAAGAATAGGAGTGTCTGGAATTATGTCATTAATTTAAATATAATTTCTATTTGTATTAATTTATATTAATCTTATATCCTGCACAAATATATTAAAATTTTGTATCTCATACATTGTTTTTAGATGTCCATAGGACATTTAGAAAAACTGGCAAAAAGATAAACATTACTGAATTTCAAAAAGTAGAATTCTTTTTTGTGTGTGATTCAGTTATACATGTACACATATATTATTTTTGAACTTGTTTTCCATGATAGGTTATTACAATATATTGACTATAGTTCACTGTGCTATACAGTAAATCTTTTGTACGTTTATTTTTAAAGATTATCTAGGTTTTTTGTTTTGTTTTTTTTCTGAAGGAATTCTGTGTGTCCTACACTGAGCAGATGTCCCTACATGTTTTTTGCCTCCTTTCTTCCGGGTTTCTACAGGTTTTGAGAGTTCTGGATTTATTTTGTGTTTAATTACTCAGTCTGGGATTCCCAGTCATAGAGGCAGGGTCAGCTTGGATGCCGTAGCTTCACATGGTAGAGGTGTGAGATTGTGATGTCTTTCGGAGAACTTTTTCCTATCCAAAGCCTATCAAGATGTTTCAAGCTTTCTTCTTGGTTCTCTGAGCTAGTAGGTAGAGTTTTTCTAGAACCTTTTACTGAATTATGTAATACTATGGGGATCTCAGCTTGATGTCCAACTCCCTGCCTTGCTCAGGGAGTGTAAGAGGCAGAGACACAGAAATGTTCTGTGGCCACGTGGGCAATTTAAACTTCAGTGTCCAGTGTTTGAGTCTCTACTCAAACCCTCCTTCAGGCTGCATGACATTAGCCTTATAACCTCGTTCTGCTGCTCTGGCATAGATGTACATCTTTGGCATTGGGGACTGTCACCTACTCTTCCCCAGCCCTTTCCCCTTCTTCCTTTCCCATCTGTCTTCCCCCTCTCTTATACTTGGCTGTGTACTGTGAATGTGGATGTGTGGATTTTATTTAAAAGCCCTCTGTGTTAATAAAGGAATTATTCATTCAGTGTAACCCAATATGTTGCAAGATTGCCTATTGTTATTATTACTGCTATTTAATACTGGCTGTCTAGTTGTTTTTATTTTTGGTGCTCATTAATAATAGTGTAATAACCAGCCTTGTGTCTACATACCTGTTGCACATATTTTTCTTCATTTATTCAGGATAAATTTCCAGATGTAAAACTGCTAGCTCAAAGAGCAGAACTTTTTAAGCATTTGAAACATCATGCCAAGTTTACCTTCCCAATAACAGTGTGTGAGAATTGTCCATTCCCTCCCCTGCCTTTAGCATTGGGTTGATTCTTTTTATTCTCAGAGCTAAAATTATTCATAGTCTAATAGCTTTATGTTATTCAGCTAGTAAAATTTCGTCTTTTTTTTCTTCTTTAAAGTAATTTAAAACTTTTATGTTAGATGAGAAGTAGACAAATAGGATGCTTTATTAAGACAGCACTTACATGCTAATTATGAAACGCTTCTAGCATGAATTGAAATGTTTGACACACCAGCCAACAGATGCCTTCAGTATAGCATTTCAGCATTGCCACTAACTTACACACAAGTGAAGCTAACATTTGAATACTGTTAAATGAATCAAGGCAAATTGGAAGTGGTCAAACAAGAGATGGCAAGAGTGAATGTTGACATTCTAGGAATCAGCGAACTAAAATGGACTGGAATGGGTGAATTTAACTCAGATGACCATTATATCTACTACTGTGGGCAGGAATCCCTCAGAAGAAATGGAGTAGCCATTACGGTCAACAAGAGAGTCCGTAATGCAGTACTTGGATGCAATCTCAAAAACAACAGAGTGATCTCTGTTCGTTTCCAAGGCAAACCATTCAATATCACAGTAATCCAAGTCTATGCCCCAACCAGTAACGCTGAAGAAGCTGAAGTTGAACGGTTCTATGAAGACCTACAAGACCTTTTAGAACTAACACCCAAAAAAGATGTCCATTATAGGGGACTGGAATGCAAAAGTAGGAAGTAAAGAAATACCTGGAGTAACAGGCAAATTTGGCCTTGGAATATGGAATGAAGCAGGGCAAAGACTAATAGAGTTTTGCCAAGAAAATGCACTGGTCATAGCAAACACCCTCTTCCAGCAACACAAGAAAAGACTCTACACATGGACATCAGCAGATAGTCAACACCCAAATCAGATTAATTATGTTCTTTGTAGCCAAAGATGGAGAAGCTCTATACAGTCAACAAAAACAAGACCGGGAGCTGACTGTGGCTCAGATCATGAACTCCTTATTGCCAAATGCAGACTTAAATTGAAGAAAGTAGGAAAAACCACTAGACCATTCAGGTATGACCTAAATCAAATCCCTTATGATTATACAGTGGAAGTGAGAAATAGATTTAAGGGACTAGATCTGATAGACAGAGTGCTTGATGAACTATGGAATGAGGTTCATGACATTGTACAGGAGACAGGGATCAAGACCATCCCCATGGAAAAGAAATGCAAAAAAGCAAAATGGCTGTCTGGGGAGACCTTACAAATAGCTGTGAAAAGAAGAGAAGTGCAAAGCAAAGGAGAAAAGGAGAGATATAAGCATCTGAATGCAGAGATCCAAAGAATAGCAAGGAGAGATAAGAAAGCCTTCCTCAGCGATAAATGCAAAGAAATAAGGGAAAACACAGAATGGGAAAGACTAGAGATCTCTTCAAGAAAATTAGAGATACCAAGGAAACATTTCATGCAAAGATGGGCTCGATAAAGGACAGAAATGTTATGGACTTAACAGAAGCAGAAGATATTAAGAAGAGGTGGCAAGAATACACAGAAGAACTGTACAAAAAAGATCTTCATGACCCAGATAATTACGATGATGTGATCACTGACCCAGAGCCAGACATCCTGGAATGTGAAGTCAAGTGAGCCTTAGAAAGCATCACTATGAACAAAGCTAGTGGAGGTGATGGAATTCCAGTTGAGCTGTTTCAAATCCTGAAAGATGATGCTGTGAAAGTGCTGCACTCAATATGCCAGCAAATTTGGAAAACTCAGCACTGGCCATAGGACTGGAAAAGGTCCGTTTTCATTCCAATCCCAAAGAAAGGCAATGCCAAAGAATGCTCAAACTACCGCACAATTGCACTCATCTCACATGCTGGTAAATTAATACTCAAAATTCTCCAAGCCAGGCTTCAGCAATATGTGAACCATGAACTTCCAGATGTTCAAGCTGGTTTTCGAAAAGGCAGAGGAACCAGAGATCAAATTGCCAACATCCGCTGGATCATGGAAAAAGCAAGAGAGTTCCAGAAAAACATCTATTTCTGCTGTATTGACTATGCCAAAGCCTTTGACTGTGTGGATCACAATAAACTGTGGAAAATTCTGAAAGAGATGGGAATACCAGACCACCTGACCTGCCTCTTGAGAAATGTGTATGCAGGTCAGGAAGCAACGGTTAGAACTGGACATGGAATAACAGACTGGTTCCAAATAGGAAGAGGAGTATGTCAAGGCTGTATATTGTCACCCTGCTTATTTAACTTATATGCAGAGTACATCATGAGAAACGCTGGGCTGAAAGAAGCATAAGCTGGAATCAAGATTGCCGGGAGAAATATCAATAACCTCAGGTATGCAGATGACACCACCCTTATGGCAGAAAGTGAAGAGGAACTAAAAAGCTTCTTGATTAAAGTGAAAGATGAGAGTGAAAAAGTTGGCTTAAAGCTCAGCATTCAGAAAAAGAAGATCATGGCATCCGGTCCCATCACTTCATGGGAAATAGATGGGGAAACAGTGGAAACAGCGTCAGACTTTTTTTTTGGGGGGGGGCTCCAAAATCACTGCAGATGGTGACCGCAGCCATGAAATTAAAAGACGCTTACTCCTTGGAAGGAAAGTTATGACAAACCTAGATAGCATATTCAAAAGCAGAGACATCCGTCTAGTCAAGGCTATGGTTTTTCCTGTGGTCATGTATGGATGTGAGAGTTGGACCATAAAGAAGGCTGAGCACTGAAGAATTGATGCTTTTGATTTGCGGTGTTGGAGAAGACTGTTGAGAGTCCCTTGGACTGCAAGGAGGTCCAACCAGTCCATTCTGAAGGAGATCAGCCCTGGGTGTTCTTTGGAAGGAATGATACTGAAGCTGAAACTCCAGTACTTTGGCCACCTAATGCGAAGAGTTGACTCATTGGAAAAGACTCTGATGCTGGGAGGGATTGGGGGCAGGAGGAGAAGGGGATGACAGAGGATGAGATGGCTGGATGGCATAACCGACTCGATGGACGTGAGTCTGAGTGAACTCCGGCAGTTGGTGATGGACAGGGAGGCCTGGCGTGCTGCGATTCATGGGGTTGCAAAGAGTCGGACATGACTGAGCAACTGAACTGAACTGAAAGCTGTAGTTTGGTTCATGAGAAGTGTGTGCATCTGAATTGAGACCCCTTAAAAATGGATGTATTATTTGCTAGAATTTGTTTCGTGTTAATATGTGAGCAGCTTGGAAGATGAACTTCAGTCCTTTAAAAATAGTTTAATTTCAAAACTGAAATCAGAGTTGAGTGTAGTAACTGATGATCTTCCTGAACAAGTAATTTCTTTCCTTAGTTCTCAATTCCAAGTTGTAGTAAAATTAACTAAGGTAATTATTTTAAACTCACCCCCACCAATATATGGTAATTGATATTAGCTGATATTGGGATTAAAGGCAAAATAGTGCATTTTGAATATATAGCCCTGCCTTGTGCCAAAATTTGAAGGTAAAACAGATAAAGTTTCTGATTTAAGAGTTCCTTGACAAAAGTATTTTGTTATGTTAGACTTGGAATCTGATAAGAAAGTATTTCCACTCTTCCTTTATTATTACACTATATGAAAATCATCCAAAAAAGCGAAATATTTTGGACTTGAAAATATTAATTACTAGTGTACTGGTACATTGCCTAGGATACTTTTAATAAGACTCATAGTAAGGAATATCAAGCTTTTCTTATTAACCATTCACCCTTCCTGACCTTAAATATTCTGAAATATTATGTGTATAGAAAGAGACTCTCATTTTTCTACTTAAGGTCAGTTTTTAGTCTCATTTTTAATCACTTAGAAATTCTTTTAAAAACAACTGGATGCTGTGTTGATAGTGTTCTTATCTTGTCCCAACCCTTTGACTCAAAGAAGAAGGCTGCAGCTACCCACTGTGTATTGGACGTGTTAATTTTGTTTGTTTTTGTCTTTATAGAAAAGTGTGATCTGATAGGCTCATGCTTCCCAATATAGCAGGAACCTACCAGATGATGAGTAGAGCACATATTTTCTACCGCCCCTCTCATCTGTTAAAAGAAAATTTTTCCACAGACAATTTACTGACCTAGTAGGCTTTTATTCAGTGATTCATCAATCAGGCAGCATTCAATCTGCAGATGGAAAGAAGCTATAGAAAGAGCTATAGAAAATGAGAGACTTTTGTAAACCAAAGTGAGCAGGAGCAAGGGAGGAAATTATGCTGGGCATTTACTGATTGTTTAAAGCAGGGTGACTTTGAGAGTAAGGAGCAAAGGGAGGCCTAAGACCCTGGTCAGGTAATGTGTGCTGAGCAGGCAGGTACTGATTGGTTGACCTAATCCTTCCTTTTCTGGGAAAGTCCAGTGTAGAAACAGTTAAGTTTTAGGTTGCTGACATGGGGCTTTAGTATGAGCAACTCCATCTTGGGCCCAGCCTGGTTACTTTTAACACATGAAAACTTACATTGAAAGACAAAGTATACAAAATAAAATCATATTGCAACTGGAAAAACTAGACCAGATAATTTGAGGAATGCCTAGAAGTTGACAACAGATGGAATCAAACTGATAGATAACTAAGAGGGACATATGTATACCTGTGGCTGATTCATGTTAATATATCACAAAGGCCAATGCAGTATTGTACAGCAATTATCCTCCAATTAAAAAAAATAATTTTTTTAAATAATTTTTTAAAAAGCTATTGCCATGATAAGCCTATTTTATTCCAATGAAATTCCAGAGGAATTACAAACTGAAATTCAATAAAGGGAAAAAGCATGGGGCTTGTGGTCAGGGAAAAGTACTGAATGTCTAAGAGATAGACATTTGGAACCAGTCTTCCTCTTGTACGTCCTGAGAGATTATCAGTGAAAGTGTTTGTCCTGAGGATAAAGCCCTGAGAAATACTTCATAAACGAAGTGAGACGTTTATTGAGGACTTCTGCCATGACTGTGTCTTGACTGTAGATTTTGGGTTGGGCAACTTTTTCTGTGCAGGATGGAATAGTAAATATTTTAGTCTTTATGGGCTTTTTAATCTCTTTCACACCCACTTCTCTCTGCTGTTATAGTGGGAATGAAGACATAGACAATTTTTAAGTGAATGGACAAGACTCAGTTCCAATCGAACGTTATTTATAAAAATAGGTGGTGGGCCATATTTGGCTCATTACCTGTAGTTCACCAACTGTGATTCTAGAGAAAGAAGCAGAACAGATCCTGAAGTAACTCAAGATCCCCACAGTGACAGATGGAGGTAACAGAAAAATGTTACCCATGGAACCCTTGAGTCCAGTCTGACTGATTAACTTAAGAGTTGCTTCTTTGAACAGATCAAACACTGACAAAGATCTGCAGTTCAGAGGAAAAAGCAAACACAACAAAGAGGTGGAAAGAAGCATTCCCCTGTAAGAAGGATTCTTAGAAGACAGGACAGCACTCCATGTGATTTTATAATAATATATAAGTTGAAAATTAAATGGATGATTTTCTATGAACACTGTTTCTTAGATTGATTCAAAGTGAGATATAAAGCTTGAGTAGACCAGTAACCACAGAAATAATTGAAATGGTAATCAAGTTAAAATTTATATCTATCTATCTATCTATCTATCTATCTATCTTGTAAACAGAGTACTGTTCCAATGGTTCTGTCAGACATTTTAAAAACAAATTAATACCATGTTATATCAACTGTTCTGGAATATAGAAAAAGATGCAAAGAGTTTTTTTACTTATTTTATAAACTTGTAATAAACTTGGCAGTGATGAAGTACAAGAGAAAGTTCTGTTGGCCAGTCTCTCGAATCAGCACCCCTCCCTTTTTGGTCTGTGTTTTCCATTTAGCACTGTAGGGAGACAGTCCTGTGGGTCTCACATTTTATCCATCTTGTGAGCAGAGGGATTGACTGCCTTCATTCTAGACTGTCTTGACAAACATACTTGTATAGCAGACGTTGCTGTAGAGAATGGTTACAGGATTTGTTTTGAGCAGAAGTCCTTGGGCAGGACATGGATGGACTAACTACTCATTTTATTAACGGTATATTTTGTGAGTAGAATGTTTTAATTCTGATATAGTTTAGTATATCAAGTTTTTACTTTATGATCAATTTTCTTTATGTCACATACAGAAAGTTCTTGCCTTTCTGAAAGTCATAAAAATATTTTCCTGTTTTCCTTCTAGGTGCTGTATAGTTCTGGTTTTTCATTTAGATCTGTGATCCATACATCTCTTCTTTTTCTGTTGAGTTAACTTTGTGCCTTGGTAAAAAGTCAAATGATTATTTATAAGGGGGCTTATTTCCAGATTCTTCTGTTCCATGGATCTATTTGTCTGTCTATACCACATCCACAGTGTTAATTACTGTGGCTTTATATCACCTGGAAATCATGTTATATGTACTCTCCAATTGTATTACTTTTTGTCAAAATTATTTAGGCTCTTGTAAGTTCTTTTCATTTCTTCCTCTCTTTTTGATGCCTCTGTGTGGCTTGTGGGATTTTAGTTCCCTGTGTGAGTGCTCAGTTACTCAGTCGTGTCCAACTCTTTGCGACCCCTTGGCCTGGGATTAAATCCACACCCTTGGCAGTGAAAGTGCAGGGTCCTAACCAATGAACCACCAGGCACACTGGGTTACCAGGGAGTCGCCCGTTTTTTTTTTTTTTTTTTTTATTTCCAAATACATTTTTCCATCATATTGTTTGTTTTAAAAAGCTTCATTAATCATTTAGTCTAATTAAATTTTAACTGGGATGACACTGAATATAAAAATACTGGAAGGATGAATATCTCAGCAATGATGATTTTTAAAATCCAAGAACATGTTATGTCTCTTGATGTGGATCTTCTTTACTATTTCTGAGCAATGTTTTCTGAACAATGCTGTGCTGAGTTGCTTCAGTTGTGCCTGACTCTAAACATGTGAATTAATTTTTAAATTTTATTTTCTAATGTTTGTAGCTGGTGTATAGAAATATATTGACATTTTAACATTCACCTTGTGTCTTGAGACTTTTCCAAATTTGTTTACTAGTTTTAGCATGATTTTCTTTTTAATATAGTTTCATAGGCTTTCTATGTGTATGAATATACCGTCTATAAATAATGGAAGTTTTACTTCTCGTCTTCCATTCTTTTTGTCCTTTATTCCCTTTTCTCAAGTTACTGAATTAAGCTAGGACTTCGAGTCCAGTGTTGAATAGAAGTAATGAGGACAGACGATCCTGGCCTCTTCCCAGTCTTAGGGAAGAACAGTGTCTTAAGTGTAATAGTAGTACTAGATTTTTGTAGACAATCTTTCTCAATTAGAGTAAGATACCTTCCATTACATACCAAGACTTTTATCTTGAAGAGATACTGAAGTTTGTCAAATCTTCTAAGATACTCTCTTGAGGTTTGTCTCTTTTATTCTGTTACTATGGTGAGTTTTTGAACACAAAGGCAGCTCCAGTGGTTTATGATGTATTACCATTTATTGATGTGTATGTATTTTTTGCTGGATTCTATTTGCTAATATTTTGTCCAGGAATTCTGCATTTATGTTCATAAGGGACATTTATCTGTAATTTTCTATTAAAACATCTTTGCCAGTTTGGGGATCAGGATTATGTTCCTTAAAAGGAAGTGAAAAAGTATTGTATTCTCATGTATCATTTTGTGACAGGCAGTGTATGATAGAAATCTCTGGTGATGCTCTCTGGGCCTGGCATTTTGCTTTGTGAAACATCTTTCACTTATACATTGATTTCTTTCATATACATGCTGTTGTGTAGCTTTTTTGTTTGTTTTTTTCTTGTGTCGGCTTTGGGAATTTGTGTTTTTTCAAGGTATTAACCCATTTTTAATCTCTGTCCAGATCTGGCAGATTACAGCCGTCTGACCACATCTGGCCTGCTGTGTATATGTTTGGGTGCTTTCACCCGGCACTGGTCTTGTAAGTGGTGGTGTTCAGTAGAGACCATGTAGCCCTCAAAGCCTGAAACGTTTTCTGTCTGGCCCTTTGCTGAAGAAGGTTCATCCACCCAGAGCTAAGTTTTCAGACTTAACTGATGTGAGTAGGTCGTCCTTTACCACCGTTATCCTTAGCATATCTGGAGGGTCTGGCTTTGTGCCTCTCTTTCACTCCTGGCTGGTAATTTGTGTTTTCTCTCCTTTGTTTGTAATCAGACTTTCTATATGTTTATCAATCTTATTTAAGTTTTCAAAAAACCTGATCTTAGTTGATTTTCTCTATTGTTTGTTTTGTATTTCACTGATTTCTGCTTTATCTTGATGACTTCCTTTCATCTACTTTGAGTGTAATTTGCTCCTCTTTTTCAAGTATCTTAAGGTGGGAGTTTATTTTAGTGATTTTTACATCTTTTTCTTTTCCTATAAAGCATCTGAAAGGAACTTGAAAACTTGATGAAGATGATGAGAAACTTACAGAGAAAATCATGATTAATGGTGAAATATTAGCATCATTTTCATTAATGTCAGGAATGGGGTGATTATGCTCACTGTCTCTGACATTCGCTGCTCAGTATTGTGCTGGTTTTCGTGATATGGTTGAAGGAGAAGTAAGAAATGAATAGTGCAAAGGAAGGTGATAAACTGGGATTCCACAGACTTGATAGTGTCAGAAAGTGTGGGACCTACTTTCTCTGGCAGTTTTCTTTGTTCTCAGTAAATGAAAATCCATTTTTTTCTGATACTGCTAAACTTAAAACATTGGTGGGTTTCAAGATTAGAGATCCTTATGGCTATTGTTAAGAGACGCACAGAGTATCACTTCTGTGTTTGTCCGGCTGGAGGGAGGTTGGAGGGTTCTGGTAGCTGACTCCCAAAGTGCTGTAGTTGTTACCTTATAATGTTCACTTCAACTTGCTGAGCTGAGGACTTACAAGCTCCAGATTTTACCGTTTCTACAGAAGGGCTCTTCCAGCTTTTTTGCCACTATGACTTGGGTGTGCCTAAATTGAGAAGTCTTCTATTCCCTTGATGCTGGTAAAATTGCAGTGTTTCTTCTGCTGCTACAAGGAAAATGTTCCTCCTGTGTTGCCTTATGTATTTGTCGGTTGTTAAGTCTCTCAGTCGTTCCAACTTTTTGTGACCCCATGGACTGCAGCATGCCGGGTTTTCCTGTCCTTCGTCATCTCCTGGAGTTTGCTCAAACTCATGTCCATTGAGTCAGTGATGCCACCAGGGAAGTCTCGCATAATGTTGACAAGCTGTGTTTTTAATCATCTGTCACTTGGCTGAACTTTTGTTAAAAAAAAAGGAGAGATCAGTAATGGAGAGATCACAGGAAGGCTCAGACAAGACAGTGCTTCTGAAAGGACTTGAAATTATAAATGTTCTTAAGAGACATAAACTGTTATTTCTGTTGTTATAATCAACACTTTTTAACCAAATTCTGGTACTGGTGTTAGACTTGGGACTCTACAGACTGGGTACCTTTGCCAAGATGGGAAAATATCCAATTCACAAGTACCACTTTTCTAACCAACGTGTGAGAAATTTTGCTGAGAAACTTACCTGTGTGTACACTCTTACTCTTCCTTGTCTCATCTACTCAAAGCACCTACTTTCACCACCTAGTTCCCCAGCGGCCCTGGGGACAAAGCTCTTAAGTAGGCAGACACAGACCTTGCCCTTGTGGAGCCTATAAGCAGGGTATGATGAACACTGAATGTGGCAGTCATGACATAACAATCACCTCTGCTTTTCTTACCATGTACCCTGCTTATTTAACTTCTATGCCGAGTACATCATGAGAAACGCTGGGCTGGAAGAAACACAAGCTGGAATCAAGATTGCTGGGAGAAATATTAGTAACCTCAGATATGCAGATGTCACCACCCTTATGGCAGAAAGTGAAGACGAACTAAAAAGCCTCTTGATGAAAGTGAAAGAGGAGAGTGAAAAAGTTGGCTTCAAGCTCAACATTCAGAAAATGAAGATCATGGCATCTGGTCCCATCACTTCATGGGAAATAGATGGGGAAACAGTGGAAACAGTGTCAGACTTTATTTTTGGGGGCTCCAAAAATTTTTGGGGGCTGCAGATGGTGATTGCAGCCATGAAATTAAAAGACGCTTACTCCTTGGAAGGAAAGTTATAACCAACCTAGATAAAATATTCAAAAGCAGAGACATTACTTTGCCAACAAAGGTCCGTCTAGTCAAGGCTATAGTTTTTCCAGTGGTCATGTATGGATGTGAGAGTTGGACTGTGAAGAAAGCTGAGCACTGAAGAATTGATGCTTTTAAACTGTGGTGTTGGAGAAGACTCTTGAGAGTCCCTTGGACTGCAAGGAGACCCAACCAGTCCATTCTGAAGGAGATCAGCCCTGGGATTTCTTTGGAAGGACTGATGCTGAAGCTGAAACTCCAGTACTTTGGCCACCTCATGCGAAGAGTTGACTCATTGGAAAAGACTGTGATGCTGGGAGGGATTGGGGGCAGGAGGAGAAGGGGACGACAGAGGATAAGATGGCTGGATGGCATCACTGACTCAATGGACGTGGGTTTGGGTGAACTCTGGGAGTTGGTGATGGATAAGGAGGCCTGGTGTGCTGTGATTCATGGGGTCGCAAAGAGTCAGACACAACTGAGCGACTGAACTGAACTACATTTTTTGGATGTAGAATATGAAAAGTAGATTAATGCTATAAGGCTGGATGTCTCCAGTACATGTTTTTATTCCAGCTATTCATTGTGTTTGATTTTAAGTCTGTCTTGAATGCTTTTTGCATAACCACTGCTTTTCCAACTTGAAAGTGGTGGGTGGATTGGTCTTCTGGAGGCTGGTACAAGGAGTCTATGTGATGTGATCAATAAGAACTGAGACTCTGAAGTCAGACAGTCTGGATTTGAATTCCCCCCCTGCCCTGTTTGGCAGTTGTGGTCAATATGCCCATGAGTCAGTTGTCTTTTACCTGCAAAATGAGAATAATAGAGTGTTGTAAAGATTAAATGAGGTAATATAGACAATAACCCTACTTAGTGCCTGGTGCGTGTGCACTCTGATTTAATGTGAATTGTGCGCACTGTGGGTATTCTTTCCCTGCCTGCCTTCTCTATGCGTGCTCTACCTATAGAACCTTCTGCCGTTTAGCTGCACAGCAGTCTCAGGGCAATCTGCACTATTTCATGCTTTCTGGAATGTGGTAATAGTACTAAAGGGAATCTGTTTTTGACAGTAAAGGTTTGACAGCCTTTGGTGATATGATATATTCACTTACAACCAATTCCTTCAGGATAAAACAGTTTGTCATTGACTGTCCTTTGCAAAGCTATAAAGGAAAGAGGTCTGGTATTCCCATCTCTTTCAGAATTTTCCACAGTGTATTGTGATCCACACAGTCAAAGGCTTTGGCATAGTCAATAAAGCAGAAATAGATGTTTTTCTGGAACTCTCTTGCTTTGTCCATGATCCACTGGATGTTGGCAATTTGATCTCTGGTTCCTCTGCCTTTCCTAAAACCAGCTTGAACATCTGGAAGTTCACAGTTCACATATTGCTGAAGCCTGGCTTGGAGAATTTTGAGCATTACTTTACTAGCATGTGAGATGAGTGCAATTGTGCAGTAGTTTGAGCATTCTCTGGCATTGCCTTTCTTTGGGATTAGTCCTGAGGCCACTGCTGAGTTTTCCAAATTTGGGGCATATTGAGTTCAGCACTTTCACAGCATCATTTTTCAGGATTTGAAATAGCTCAACTGGAATTCCATCACCTCCACCAGCTTTGTTCGTAGTGATGCTTTCTAAGGCCTACTTGACTTCACATTCCAGGATGTCTGGCTCTAGGTCAGTGATTACACCATCATGCTTATCTTGGTCGTGAAGATCTTTTTTATACAGTTCTGTGTATTCTTGCCACCTCTTCTTGATATCTTCTACTTCTGTTAGGTCCATACCTTTTCTGTCCTTTATCGAGCCTATCTTTGCATGAAATGTTCCCTTGGTATCTCTAATTTTCTTGAAGAGATCTCTAGTCTTTCCCAGTTTGTTGTTTTCCTCTATTTCTTTGCATTGATCGCTGAAGAAGGCTTTCTTATCTCTTCTTGCTATTCTTTGGAACTCTGCATTCAGGTGCTTATTATCTTTCCTTTTCTCCTTTGCTTTTCACTTCTCTTCTTTTCACAGCTATTTGTAAGGCCTCCCGAGACAGCCATTTTGCTTTTTTGCATTTCTTTTCCATGGGGATGGTCTTGATCCCTGTCTCCTGTACAATGTGACAAACCTCTGTCCATAGTTCATCAGGCACTCTATCTATCAGATCCAGTCCCTTAAATCTATTTCTCACCTCCACTGTATAATCATAAGGGATTTGATTTAGGTCATACCTGAATGGTCTAGTGGTTTTTCCTACTTCCTTCAATTTAAGTCTGAATTTAGCAATAAGGAGTTCATGATCTGAGCCACAGTCAGCTCTCGGTCTTCTTTTTGCTGACCGTATAGAGCTTCTCCATCTTGGGCTGCAAAGAATATAATCAGTCTGATTTCGGTGTTGACCATCTGGTGATGTCCATGTATAGTGTTTTCTCTTGTGTTGTTGGAAGAGGGTGTTTTCTATGACCAGTGCATTCTCTTGGCAAAACTCGATTAGCCTTTGCCCTGCTTCATTCCGTATTCCAAGGTCAAATTTGCCTGTTAAATTCTGAAAGAGATGGAACACCTGACCTGCCTTTTGAGAAACCTATATGCAGGTCAGGAAGCAACAGTTAGAGCTGGACATGGAACAACAGACTGGTTCCAAATAGGGAAAGGAGTACATCAAGGCTATATACTGTCACCCTGCTTATTTAATTTTTATGCATAGTACATCATGAGAAATGCTAGGCTGGAAGAAGCATAAGCTGGAATCAAGATTGCTGGGAGAAATATCAATAATCTCAGATATGCAGATGACACCCTCCTTATGACAGAAAGTGAAGAGGAACTAAAAAGCCTCTTGATGAAAGTCAAAGAGGAGAGTAAAAAAGTTGGCCTCAAGCTCAACATTCAGAAAATGAAGATCATGGCATCTGGTCCCATCACTTCTTGGGAAATAGATGGGGAAACAGTGTCAGACTTTATTTTTGGGGGCTCCAAAATCATTGCAGATGGTGATTGCAGCCATGAAATTAAAAGATGCTTACTCCTTGGAAGGAAAATTATGACCAACCTAGACAGCATATTCAAAAGCAGAGACATTACTTTGCCAACAAAGGTCCATCTAGTCAAGGCTATGGTTTTTCCAGTGGTCATGTATGGATCTGAGAGTTGGACTGTGAAGAAAGCTGAGTGCTGAAGAATTGATGCTTTTAAACTGTGATGTGGAGAAGACTCTTGAGAGTCCCTTGGACTGCAAGGAGACCCAACCAGTCCTTTCTGAAGGAGATCAGCCCTGGGATTTCTTTGGAAGGAATGATGCTGAAGCTGAAACTCCAGTACTTTGGCCACCTCATGCGAAGAGTTGACTCATTGGAAAAGACTCTGATGCCGGGAGGGATTGGGGGCAGGAGGAGAAGGGGACGACAGAGAATTAGATGGCTGGATGGCATCACCGATTCGATGGACATGGGTTTGGGTGAACTCTGGGAGTTGGTGATGGACAGGGAGGCCTGGCATGCTGCGATTCATGGCGTCACAAATTGTCGGACATGACTGAGCAACTGAACTGAACTGAAAGTAAAGGGGACAGTATTGTGTTGTAATGTGCTACCCTGGAATAAGGCAGATTTTTGTTGCTGCTGTTGTTAATAAACCTTGAGTAAGACCAGACTGTTGTATGCAAATAAGCATGCTAGCCAAATGACCACCTAAGATAGTATCCATCAAACCTTTCCGACCATGATTAACATTAAGAAAGTTTATATCAGATCTAATTTACACACATCTGTATACACTCCAGTGTGAAACTGAAATAACACTCATAAAGCAGTTCATGTTCTTACTACTATAATGCAGCATCCTTATTTCTTTATATTCCATGTGATTCCATTCCAGTTCTTTCCATTCTAGGAAGAGAGACCATTAGTTTGAAATATATTGATCTCAGAAATTGCTGGACCAGACAACTCTTATTTAGGCAAACATAGGGATATGAATGTGGCTTCCATGATGACTCAGATGGTAAAAAGTCTGCCTGCAATGCAGGAGACCTGGGTTCAATCCCTGGGTGGGGAAGATCCCCTGGGCAAGAAAATGGTAACCCACTGCAATACTCTTGCCTGGGAAATCCCATGGACAGAGGAGCCCCGGTGGGCTACAGTCCATGGGGTCACAAAGAATCAGACATGACTGAGTGACTAAACCACCGCCATCAGGGATATGAAAGTGAAAAGTGAAAGTCGCTCAGCCATGTCCAACTGTTTGTGACCCTGTGGATTATACAGTCCATGGAATTCTCCAGGCCAAAATACTGGACTGGTAGCTGTTCCCTTCTCCAGGGGATCTTCCCAACCCAGGGATGCAACCCAGGTCTCCTGCATCGAAGGCAGATTCTTTACTAGCTGAGCCACCAGGGAAGCCAAGAATTCTGGAGTGGATAGCCTATCCCTTCTCCAGTGGATCTTCCCGACCCAGGAATCGAACCAGAGTCTTCTACATTGCAGGTGGATTCTTTACTAGCTGAGCTACCAAGGAAGCACCAGGGGTATGAATAAGATTTAAGTGCAGCAGTCTTCAGCCATACATTTGAAAGCTTTTCTCAGTAATCACCCTATATTCCATGCAAAAACACAAAAAACAGAAAACCAACCGATCAAAAAAGCACTCTGTTTTTAATTCTTACTATACTTTGACAGAAGCTAGCTCAATTTGACCTTTTAAAATTTTATGGTCATTACTATTCCACTGAAGTCATAGACTAGATATGGTTACGTGGATAGTCAGGTCACTGCAACCAGGAAACCCTGCTTCTTTGTCTGGCTTTGTCATTTCCTACAGGTTGAGTTGTCTTCTCAGAGTCTTAGCTCAGGAGGTAGGGGGATGGGGGCAGTAGTAATATTTATTCTGTATTAATTAATTAATTAAATCCCTTCCTCCCACTCCACTCCTACCCCTACAGTTGTTGGAGGGCCAGCTGGGACAATGTATTTGAAATAATTTTGTAAACTAAAGGGCTTTTTACAATTATAAAGACTGTTGGGCTATAAAATTCTATATTTGTAACTCTTACCTCCTTTAAAAAAATTCCTTCTAGATTTCTCAGTTGAATACACTGATTGCACTTCTGCTGGGAGAACTTCTACCTGGAGACAGGCAGAAGATCATGACAATTTGTACCATCGATGTCCATGCCAGAGACGTGGTGGCAAAACTTATTTCTCAGAAGGCAAGTTGTAGAGATTTCATGTATTTTTTGCTCTTTACTAAAAGTGGTGTTTTTGTCAAAAATATTTCTGAGAAAGCAGTTTTTTTAAGTTGGTATTTTTGATTAGTCCTAAGAAATTGGTTGTACTTACTTTGGATACATTTTATATGGGTTAACAAATATATTATCCTTAAAAGAGTTACCCCAAGTGATATCCCCAGGGATTTGGCCTCGTAAGGCTCCTCTATTTCAGATCATCCAAAAATTAAGCCAGGATGTGGGACCTCCAAGAAGTCATGTGTTCATTTCCCTGCTTTGTGTCTTCTCTACACCTAAGCATCTTGCCCATTGGCCTGTGGTGACCACCTCTGTGGCTTATCCCGTCAATAGCAGTAAGATTGTGGGCCACCTCAATCATCTCTGTGTGCCTTTGATTAGTTTCTTTTTGAAGAAAGAGAAATGTTGGCCACCCCTTGTCTTTTCCATTCCAGGCTAAATTACTTGAAAAAAAAAAAAAAAAATAGTAGTTACTTTCTATTCCTTTCAATGCATTGTTTACCTTCTTTCCTTATCTCTTTAAAAAGTTCATGTATCTCTTTGATACCTCCAGTGTTTAATGTGGAAGGAGAATTACTCATCCTTTTTTCAAAATATACTCCTACTTAAAATGTCAGAAGTACGATCGTCTAGTGAACAAAACTGACATACCATGCCCATAAAACTACTTTTTCCGAATCTCTCTTTTCTTTTTTTTTTTGAGGGTGGTAATTACCTTCATGGTTTGAGGGTATGCTTATATTGTGACATATTTTCTGTTGTTTTTCTAGTTCATTCTCAATTTATTAAAATCAAAGCGAATTTTAATTCTCTCCACAAAGTGCAAGCAAATGCTTCCTCGTGTGAACATAAAAAGAAACAGTTCTTGATCCAGGCTCAGGAGACTTACTGAATAATGTTGTTTAAATCCTAATCTAAAATTTGTCCTTGCAAAATACTCTTACCATGTGTTCTCATTTTGATGATGAGCCATTGATATGACCTTGCATATTTTATTATTTTTTTAATCAGTGATGGTTTGCTTGCAGCAGCAGTTTTAATTTAAAATATGTTCTTTATTTTGTACTTAAAGAGATAAAGACTTTGTCTAATTCCTGCTCATTTGGTGTGCCTAAATATGCAATGTGGAGACTCAGGTAGACATAGACAATGAGCAGATAATAATTTTGGTAACTTCAAGTGATTCCTAGGAAATCCTTGGGTCACATTGGATCTGGAAAGAGACTGGAATTATTTTTCAAACTAGGAAATAATGGATAGAATTGAGTAAAATAAGAAATAATGGCAATGAAAAAATACTGTTGTTTGACCTAATGAAAAATGGAGTGGAAATCTGTAATAAAAGCAAAACAATTTTAGAATGGACTTGGTTGAAAGTGTAGTTTGTTTATACGTCTGACATGCTGAAATAATGGATTATGTGCTTTTTCCATCTGATTCCACTGATATGAATATAAAGTCACAAAACTGATCCAATCCTCTAGGGTGATTCACAAAAGAGGAAAAAGCATTGCATCAAGAAATTGATGTTGTTGTACAGTAATAGCCTTCTTAAAACGAAGACTTTTACTACACACATATTTCTGATTAAGTATTCAACCATTTACACGCAATTACAGTTTGCAGGAGCATGCAAGAGATTTCCCTTTTGTGAGATTTTTTAGGAGTAAAATGGGACTCAACAGAGTTAATTAATGGATTACATTTGTGGCCTTAAAACTTTCAGTGTTCATGTGTAGTGATCAGATGACGTTTTCAGGTCGTCACTCCCGAGGCTTTTGCTTGGCTCTCTCAGCTTCGTCACCGGTGGGAGGATACCCAGAAACATTGTCTCGTAAATATCTGCGATGCCCAGTTCCAGTACTTCTATGAATATTTAGGAAACAGCCCTCGACTTGTGATCACTCCTCTGACTGACAGGTAACAATGATAAGTTGAAGTCAGATGGGAAAAGCCGAGTCAAAAGAAGTCCCCTAGCATGGGTAAGATGTCTCAAAATAATTATTTTCGATGGCTGAAAATAAAGGGTTGCAGGAAAATGTGGAACAAATAGGGAAACTCTATGAAAGCAGTATGGAAATGTACTAACTGAGTGGCACAGTGTATGTTGGTGTTAGAGACAAGAGAACCAAATTAGAAAAGCATAATGACAGGTACTGTGTGGTAGAAACATGAAACCACGGGCCATTAATATGGCTCAAGGCAGCGTCTTTGATCTCAGAGTCCATTCTCTCTGGTTATTTATGGCTGACACCCTGATATCAGGATTTCTAACCATTTCTCCCGCCGCATCCTTTTGTTGAAAGTGTAAAAAGAAGAATTGCCTATGGTAAGTTCATTTCTGAAGGTTACATATAGTGAAGGAAGAAAAGAGGGAGAACAGGAATGGTTCAGCAGATACAGTACTTCTGAAGCACTGTGCTGAGGACCGTCCCAGGATCAAGCAGGCAGGATTCCTGCTCTTACAAAGCACACTGTCTAGGGGAGTGTGGCTCGTGAGTGGCTAGGAACAGAGAGGAATGGTAAACAGATTAACAGAGCTGTGTTAGGGGGTAATACTTGCTGTTTACTCGCTAAGTCGTGTCTAAATCCTCGCGACGCCATGGACTGCAGCATGCCAGGACTCCCTGTCCCTCACCATTTCCCAGAGTTCACCCAAGTTCATGTCCATTGAACCAGTGATGCCATCCAACCATCCCATCCTCTGCTGCCCTTTTCTCCTTTTGCCCTCAATCTTTCCCAGCATCAGGATCTTTTCAAATGAGTCGGTTGTCCATATGCTATGACAAAAATAGTACAGGGTGATATGTTAGAAAGTCTCTTGAAGGGAGAGCCTGCTATAGATTGTGAGAGGACAGTGGAGCCTAGACTCAAATGATAACAGGGAACCAGCGAGGCAGACATCCGGGGCCAGATAGTTACAGGTAAAGACAAGTACAAAGTTTCTAAGATGGAAAGGCGCTTGGCTGCTTCATGGGATAGATACAGAGCCCAGTGTGGCTCAAGTGTATCAAAGGAGGAAGTGGTTCTTAAAAGTTCATTGCCTCCTGACTCCAGGGTAATAGATACACACAGTCAGAATGTTGTAGAGATAAGGATATGTCACCTTGACCTGAAATTCTTTGTTAGTATTCCAACCTGTGCTAAATTATTTGATGGGAGAAAGCATATTTAGTCTTTGTCATTAATGAAAGAGAAATCAGACCTCAAGATCATACTCTTGTTCCCAAGTACCCAGTTATCACCATGCCGCATACGTTACTGGGAATGAAAGTGCAAGCAGCTTCAAGTCTGTCTGTCGACCTGGGGTCATAATGGTGCCCTGGGAGATTGGTGAAATTCCCTCATTAGCTTTGGGATTGTTCTTAAACGTATTAATCTACTTGTGACTATGTCATTGATAAATCATAAGGCTTCTGTAATTGTTTCTCTAATTCAGTGCTCTTTAACTTGCCTCTCACTAAAGTCAGTGTTCACTATCTAGTTAATTTACGTACTGCTTTCAGCGTGAGAAATTAAAATTTGTAGCCTGACAAAATCACTTGTATCGTCAAAACTGCAAATGCCTAGAATCTGCTGTATCCGTGCCATTGTTAATAGAGAAGGATACAGGGTACAGGACAAAAGGGAAGAGGCGTTTTAAAGTCTATCAATAGTGAGGACCAATAGCATATTAACTTTCCAATTTGAAAATCACTGTAAGGTTTATTTGGAAGTAAAAAGGAAGATTAATATTCCTTTTATAGAGTGAATAGGGCTGTATAAGATGTTCACAGTATGTTCATTTCTCTCCCATTTCATTCTCAGGATTATTTACTAATAGTTTACATTAACACAAAGATACCTTGCAAATACTGCCATTATGTCGTGTTTGGTGTTGACCTTCCCTTGGTGCGGTAGGCTGGAAAAATATCATCTCCTCCCCTATGTGGGTGGGTTCAGAGACCCAGGTCACCCAGTTTGTAACTGAGAGACTTGGGCTGGAACACAGGTGTTTCCTGGGGTGCAGGCTAAGCTGCTGTTACAGAAAGACCCGGAATATAAGGGCTTCAATAGCATGGAAGCTGGGGTCTCAGTTGGGTGACATTCCCGAGGAGTGTGGTTCAGCAGTATTGGCTTCTGGGTGGCCAACATGCTACACATGGCTTGAACACTTACTTCATTTTGTGGAAAAGGGGAAAAACATCTCAAAGGAGGCATCCTAGGGCGTGTGTGCTCATTTCGGTGCATTTCACACTGGTTGGAGCTTGGTCACTTGGCTGCTCCTGGCTGGAAGGCAGGGAGAAAATGTAGTCTGTAGCATATAGGTGGTCGTAGATCCAGTGGAACTAGGAACCACAGGGAAAGATTGCTAGGGCATAGTCTGCACTAGAAAAAGTGCTGTAATTCCTAGGCCAGGGATCTTTGAATTCCATATTCATTGTAAGATGCTCTGAAATGTGATGGCTGTAAAAAATAGAAACTCTTGCAATTTCCATAGGTAATTACTTCAATTTGCATAGTACTTTGAATTTTTAAGGCATTCACCTTTGGCTTTCTTAGCCGTCCATTGCTTTCACCACTTGGCCACCTCATTGAGTTGGCTTTCTTAATATAACGCTATAATAAACCTCATTTTATGGAGGAAAAAACTGAGGCAGGTTGATGTCAGAAATGCAGTTTAAGGTTAACATTTGATGGATGGCAGAGTAGACACTGGTCCTGGGTACCCCCACTAGATCCCCTGTCTGTACTAAAACTAAGATAATTCATGAATCTGCAGAAACCCCACGTTAGGTCCTGGCCAGGTATTCGTTTTCCTTCTTTTACAAGTGTTAAATTCTGTCTTAGCATATTTTTCCTTAGGCTAAGAATCTGAATCTTTCCTGCAAAAATAAGTATTATCATAGTCTAAACACACATAACAACACATTTGAAATGAATTCCTGAATACATTTTTAATGTAATAAATTACCTGTGTCATATTTGCTTTGTGTAGTGAAATAGGTATATATTATCTGCATACTTTATATTTACATATATTTGTACATCTCATCTCTTAATGTATTTATTAAAATATGAAGTGTTTAATTCATCATCCAAGATTCCTATTTTTCTTATATAAACAATATTTTGAAATGTTGTCTGCCATATTAATAGTATGTTTACCTAGAAATATCAGAAATTCAAGAGCATTACAAATTAAGTGTCATTTGTATTCAAATACACAGCTCTTTGGAAATGAGATAAAGCAATGCCTTCTTCTCTACTATTTTTAAACAGCCAAACTGAAATTAAATTTGATACAATATTATTCTGACTTTTACCATGAACAAATCAGAGGTATGTCAACATGTTGTATTACAGCTACATTCTGGACCATAGCTTCTTAAACTTACAAAAATATTGGATTGTCCTTCACTTTTTCTAGGAATCTCATATAAAATTGTAATACTTGTGTTTTCTTTTGCTTAAAGGTGTTACATTACTTTGACTCAGTCCCTTCATCTCACCATGAGTGGGGCTCCAGCTGGCCCGGCTGGAACAGGAAAAACAGAAACCACCAAAGACCTTGGCCGTGCCCTTGGCATGATGGTTTATGTATTCAACTGTTCAGAGCAAATGGACTACAAGGTAAGTTATAAAATGATACAGCCTAATAGTATTATTCCTCATCTGGAGTAATTCAAACTAATACCTTAAAACTCTTTTCTGTTTACAAATTCTTAATGCCTCACTCCATTGTTTAGTCCATAGGAAGTATCTATAAGGGACTGGTGCAGACAGGAGCCTGGGGCTGCTTTGACGAGTTCAATCGAATCTCTGTGGAAGTTCTGTCAGTGGTGTCGGTGCAAGTGAAAATGATACACGATGCCATCAGAAACAGGAAGGAGAGGTGAGTGGCATGTGGCTTCTTCCTGTTGTTCCAAGTAGAAAGAGCACCATGGAGCAATAGAGGAGACCTTATCTCCACAGTCTCTGACGGCCTCTCCCTGTCCCATGAGATGGATAGAATGAGAGTGGCTGGTTAATTGTGAAGATTTATTTTGAATAACCCCCCATGTCTTTGCAGTGGTGTTTGAGTGTTGAATACAAGAAAGGTGTATCACATTACTTTAATTACTTAAAGAATAAACACCCTCTGCAACACTGAATCCTGTGATCAATTCTCACTCCTGATCTTACTTGACCTTCTGGCAGCGTCTGACACCATCTCTCCCTTCTACATGATACACTTTCTTCACATAGGTTCCAAGATCCCACATCCTCCGAGTTTTCCCTCATCCTCAGGGCTGCTCGTTTGCTGATTTCTTCTTGACTATAAAATGAGGGGAAGCATAGTGTCCATCTCACAGATTATCGTGAGAATTAGATGCAGAGCACTTGGGCAAGTGCCTGACGCATAGCACCATGTCAGTGTTGTTGCTCAGTTGCTCAGTCACGTCCAGCTCTTTGTGACCCCATGGACTGCAGCACGCCAGGCTTCCCTGTCCTTCACTATCTCCCAGAGTTTGCTCAAACTCATGTCCATTGCGGAGAAGGCAATGGCACCCCACTCCAGTACTCTTTCCTGGAACCTCCCATGGACGGAGGAGCCTGGTAGGCTGTGGTCCATGGGGTCGCTAAAAGTCAGACACGACTGAGCGACTTCACTTTCACTTTTCACTTTCATGCACTGGAGAAGGAAATGGCAACCCACTCCAGTGTTCTTGCCTGGAGAATCCCAGGGATGGTGGAGCCTGGTGGGCTGCTGTCTATGGGGTTGCACAGAGGCAGACATTACTGAAGCGACTTAGCAGCAGCAGCAGCAGCATGTCCATTGAGTTGGTGATGCCATCCAGTCGTCTCATTCTCTATCGCCCCTTTCTCTGCCTACCTTCAATCTTTCTTTGCATCAGGTGGCCAAAGTATTGGAGTTTCAGTATCAGTCCTTCAATAATTACTCAGGGTTGATTTTCCTTTAGGATTGACATTCCTTTAGGATGTCACAGTCTTTGGGCCTCTTCTTTTCCCTGTCTCTATTCATTCCTTGATCACCTCATTTAATCTCATGGCTTTCAATGCCATATCGATGGTGCTGGCTACTGGCTGCCCAGATCTCCTTTCTCTGGTATCTAGACTTACATAGACAATGTCAGCAATTGTCTTGGGGCATCTTAGGACTCAATTTGAAGTCTCACTGGCCTGTCGTATTTAATAGATCCAAAGTCAAAATCTTGGTCCTTGAACTAACACCTATATTATTATCTGTCTTGTCCCAGTAGAATACACCCTCACATCTTCCAGTTATTTGGGTCAAATAGATCTAGAACCTAATCACTTCATAACTTGATGCCACACTCTGAGAGACAGAACATGAGTGGGACTTAGGGTTTGATGGATTTGTTTGGGAAATCAGTATTGCAGTACCCAATTATGGTTTTCTTCCTACCATTTTTTTGTATATATTGCCATCTCATGTATCTGGCCTACACATTGATCCCCATTTTTAGGGTTTTTTGCTCAGCTAGCTGTTTTATCCATAAAAATGTCAGTCTGCCATCAGGGAAGGATCATCCAGTCCCTTGAAACTGTGAACCAATTACAGAAGTTTCTAGTTATTTTATATACATCTGAATATTTCTACCTTCTAGGAAAATTCTCAGTCCTGCCACATGGCTCTGGGAAAACAGCTTCCTGTGTTTACCATGTGTCTGCTGCCTTACCTGCCCCTGACCTAATGGTATGCTACAGAAGTGAGGTTATTCCCCTGTGATTTCCAGACATTTGATTTAGCGTTTAGTCAAAATCTCCTTATTTGATGTAACCCAGATGCCTTTGAGGCCATCCTTTCTTACAGGGAGTGAGATAACTGATCAGTGTAAGGACTTGTGAAAATTCCCAACCAGGGTCTCTGTGTGTGCATATATGTGAACTGATCATCCTCATGCTGGCCCATGTACAGACTGCTAGGTTCCTTCATGATTTCCTGAGTTCTATTACATTCTCTTTTCGTTTGAGGATTTAAGAGATGAGACCACGCCTCAGCCACAAAGCCTTCCAGCATCTTGCTGTGTCCCTCCAGCCCCCCACCCCGAGATCCCTGCCCTTGACACGTGGCTGTCCCTGCTCTGAGTGATGGCAGAGTGCTCAGCCACCTGCCTGTCCTGCTGCCATAGCTGCCTGCCAGGCCCGTCTGCCTTCCCCAGCCTGACCCTCTGGGAATGAAGATTTCTCCATTCGTACCTTGACTATACACAGTCCACCTCTTCGTCCTTGTCTAGCATCTAAGAAACAATCCTAAAATTGGCATTCTCTTACCCTCTTGAATTTGATGATGGAGGCCCAGGTCCTTGGCCACTTCAGCCCCTCAGTTTCTCAACAGGAGAAAGCCTTATATGTGTTTAATTTGCTGCTGTTGGTTCTCAGTCGCCCAGTCATGTCTGACTGATTGCTACCCCATGGACTGCAGAATGCCAGACCTCCCTGTCCCTCACCATCTTCCGAAGTTTGCCCAAGTTCATGTCCACTGCACTGGTGATGCCATCCAGCCATCTCATCCTCTGTTGCCCTCTTCCCCTTCTGCTCTCAATCTTTCCCAGCATCAGGAACTTTTCCAGTGAGTCAGCTGTTCGTATCAGGTGACCAAAATACTGGAGCTTCAGCATCAGTCCTTCCAACAAGTATTCAGGGTTGATTTCCCTTAAGATTGACTGGTTGGATCTCCTTGCTGTCCAAGGGACTTGCAGAAGTCTTCTCCAGCACCACAGTTCAAGGGCATCAATTTTTGGTGTTCTGCCTTGTTTATGGTCCAGCTTTCACAGCCGTACGTGACCACTGGGAAGACCATAGCCTTGACTAACAGACTTTTGTCAGTCCATTTCAGTAATGTCTCTGCTTTCCAACATGCTGTCTAGGTTCATCATAGCTTTTCTGCCAAGAGGCAATCGTCTTCTGGTTTCATGGCTGCAGTCACCATCCTCAGTGATTTTAGAGCCCAGAAAGGGGAAATCTGTCACTAATTCACCTTTTCCCTTGTATTTGCCATGAAGTAATGGGGCCAGATGCCATTATCTTCTTTTTTTTTAATATTTAGTTTTAAGCCAGCTCTTTCACACTCCTCCTTCAACCTCATGAAGAGGCTCTTTAGTTCCTCTTTGCTTCCTGCCATTAGAGTGGCATCATCCACATATCTGAGGTTGTTGATGTTTCTGTTCATGATGCTCTCACAGCAAGTATACTGGAGTGGGTTGCCATTCCCTCCCCCAGTGGAACTCTCTGCGTCTATGACCCATGCGTCTTGGGTGGCTCTGCATGGCATGGCTCATAGCTTCACTGAGTCACACAAGCCCCTTTGCCACAAGACAGTGCTCCATGAAGGGGGTGTTTCGTTTACCCCCGTGTGAAAGTTCGCTTCTGCTTGTCCTTCCATTTAGTTCCTACAGGCCTTTATGTTCCATCTCCCTGGCCTTCAACAGCCTAATGGTCCTGTTAAAGCTTTCTGAACATAGCCATAGTTACAACTAACATCTGTTGAGTATTTACCATGCTCCAGGCAATGGCACCCCACTCCAGTACTCTTGCCTGGAAAATCCCATGGATGGAGGAGCCTGGAAGGCTGCAGTCCGTGGTGTCGCTGAGGGTTGGACACGACTGAGTGACTTCACTTTCACTTTTCACTTTCATGCATTGGAGAAGGAAATGGCAACCCACTCCAGTGTTCTTGCCTGGAGAATCCCAGGGACGGGGCATCCTGGTGGGCTGTCATCTATGGGGTCGCACAGAGTCGGACACAACTGAAGTGACTGAGTAGCAGCAGGCACTGTACAGTCTCCCCTAGTGGCTCAGTGGTCAGGAATCTGCTTGCCAATGCAGGACACATGGGTTCGATCCCTGGGTCGGGAGGATCCCCTGGAGGAGGAAATGGCAACCTACTCTAGCATTGTTGCCTGGGAAATCCCATGAACAGAGGAGCCTGGCAGGCTACAGTCTATGAAGTCACCAGGAGTTGGACATGACTGAGCAGCTAAGCAGGCACGCACACACATGCAGACACTGTACTCTTAGCCATTTATATACATAATCTCTTTAAATCATCATATAATCCAATAAACTGGATAATATTACTATTATCTTCCCCCCCTTTTGTATTAGATGAGGGAATGGAATATGCCTAAAGTGATATATCTGATCTCTGAATGTTCCCAATCTGGCCCCAGAGCTAGGTGTCATAAGCACCACGGTATTCAGTCATGTCTGACTCTGTGTGACCCCATGGACTGTAGCCCTCCACACCTCACTGTCCATGGGATTCTCCAGGCAAGAATAGTTGAGTGAGTTGCCATGCCCTCCTCCAGGGGATCTTCCCAACCCAGGTTTCAAACCCACAATCTTTTATGTCTCCTGCTTTGGCAGGTGGGTTCTTTACCACTAGCACCACCTGGGAATCCCACCTCTCAATGGTGGTCAGTAGATATTTGTTGAATAAGTGGGAGGGAAGGAGAGATGGAGGGTGAGCACACGGACAAGGGAACGACTGAAAAAAGTCCCTCTCTTTTCTGAGCTGGACATTCTCTATCTGTACCACATCACATTCAAGAAATTGCAGCCCATGTTGAAGTCCAAGATGGCATCACCTTTCATTAACTGTTGAAGTAGTCAAGTCCTCATTTTTATATTCTAGCACACTGGCCATGCTAAAATACAAAGGGATATTTGCCATACTTGTAATTTCTTTGGGGGAAGGGAGTGTATTTTTAATAAACATGCTTCAAGATATTCAAAATATGTATGCTTATGAATTTTAAAGAAAATTACACAGCATAAACAGCTTCCTAATAATAATTTGCATTTTGCAGTGGTTTGCATTTGTCAATGTGCATTGATATTCAATGAACACATTTAATTCCATCAGCATTCTTCTTCTGGTAGATTTGTATTTCTTGGCGAAGCTATCATACTGAAGCCATCAGTCGGAATATTTATCACTATGAACCCAGGATATGCTGGTCGAACTGAATTACCAGAAAATCTCAAAGCTCTTTTCAGGCAAGTGTTATGCTTTGTGGTTTAGCATCTGGAGCGCTCATGCCACCTAACGTTGCTGGTTTGCACTGTTAAATGATTTGTTTTTACTCAAGAATTTCTATGGAAAACCCCTTATTGTTTCTTTGGGATCCCTTTATAGAGAGAACTTTCACCATGATAAATTAACTCTTGTGAAATATGAAACCAGACCTCAAAATTGTTACATAAAACTTACATGGTACATTGAACATTTAATACTAGCTCTTATTATATTTATAATAAAATGATTTTTATTATAAATATAATTTTGACAAAGTACAGACTATTTGGAAAATATGAAACTGAATAAAGAAAAAAATTACAATTTTATCACCTAGAAATATGATTGTTATATTTTTTCTAGTCTTATAATTCCTGTTTTATGAGTTTAAGTTATTAGATTAGGCATGATTTTCATTTAATTCTCATTTAATGTGTTGACATAAGTAGTTTGTCATATTACTGAAAATTCTTTAGAAATACCATTTCTTTGTAGCTCCAAAATGGTCACTCCCTTGGCTCATCCATAATCTTCTTAACCATTCCCTATTGTCTGACATGGAGGGCTTGTGTTTTTCTTTTCGGTTCTTTATGATCACAAAATAGCAGGCTGTAAACATCCCTTCACATGAAGCATTATCCTTATTTCAGCTTATTACCCAGAATAGATTTCTACATGTAGAATTACTTGGTGAATGGTTCAGGTCTTTACTGACAACCTGCTTTCCACACATACTCTGCCAGTTTATACACTTACGGCAATCTGTCAGAGAACTTGCGCTGTTGCGTCTGAACCCATTCCTTTTAACTCATGTTTTAAATCAGCTTTGTTTCCTGCGATAAAATGCACCCACCTGAGTATCACAAGCTGGAATCAAGATTGCTGGGAGAAATATCAATAACCTCAGATATGCAGATGACATCACCCTTATGGCAGAAAGTGAAGAGGAACTCAAAAGCCTCTTGATGAAAGTGAAAGTGGAAAGTGAAAAAGTTGGCTTAAAGCTTAACATTCAGAAAACGAAGATCGTGGCATCCAGTCCCATCACTTCATGGGAAATAGATGGGGAAACAGTGGAAACAGTGTCAGAATTTATTTTGGGGGCTTCAAAATCACTGCAGATGGTGACTGCAGCCATGAAATTAAAAGATGCTTACTCCTTGGAAGGAAAGTTATGACCAACCTAGATAGCATATTCAAAAGCAGAGACATTACTTTGCCAACAAAGGTCTGTCTAGTCAAGGCTATGGTTTTTCCTGTGGTCATGTATGGATGTGAGAGTTGGACTGTGAAGAAGGCTGAGCGCTGAAGAATTGATGCTTTTGAACTGTGGTGTTGGAGAAGACTCTTGAGAGTCCCTGGGACTGCAAGGAGATCCAACCAGTCCATTCTGAAGGAGATCAGCCCTGGGATTTCTTTGGAAGGAATGATGCTAAAGCTGAAACTCCAGTACTTTGGCCACCTTATGCAAAGAGTTGATTCATTGGAAAAGACTCTGATGCTGGGAGGGATTGGGGGCAGGAGGAGAAGGGGACGACAGAGGATAAGATGGCTGGATGGAATCACTGGCTCGATGGACATGAGTCTGGGTGAACTCTGGGAGTTGGTGATGGACAGGGAGGCCTGGCGTGCTGCGATTCACGGGGTGGCAAAGAGTCGGACACGACTGAGCGACTGATCTGATCTGAAGTAGCCACTTGGTGGAAACATTACCACTGTAGTCAAAATGTGGAATGTTTCCTACACCCCTGGAAGTTCTCTTGTGCCTCTTTGAAGTTAATCCCCCATATCACGATGTCCTTTCTGTGACTAAAGGTTAAATTTGTCTTTCCTAGAGTTGATGGGGTCGCTAAGAGTCGGACACGACTGAGCGACTTCACTTTCACTTTTCACTTTCATGCATTGGAGAAGGAAATGGCAACCCACTCCAGTGTTCTTGCCTGGAGAATCCCAGGCACAGGGAGCCTGGTGGGCTGCCATCTATGGGGTCGCACAAAGTCGGACACGACTGAAGTGACTTAGCAGCAGCAGCAGCAGAGTTGATGTAAATGAAACCATGCTGTATGTACTCATTTGTGTTGCCTTCTTTCCTCGAACCTTATGATTTGGAGATTTATCAGAGTTATCCAGTGCATCAGTAGTTTGTTCTTTTTTGTTCCTAATGAGTATTCTATTGGAGAGGCATACTTCAGTTTGTTTATCTAGTCTCTTGTTGATGTATGTCTCCACTTTGGAACGATTATGAATAAAGCTGCTGTGAACATTCATGTACAGTCTTTGTATGAATACGTGTTTCTTTGGGGTAGATATCTATGAATGGAATTGGAAGTCAAATGGCAAATGTATGTTTGAGTTTATTAAAAGCTGCAAATCTGTTTTCTAAGATGGCTGTACCATTTTATACCCTCACCATCGATATAGAACAATTGTTCTACATTCTTGTTAAAACTTGATATTATCAGTCTTTTTAGTTTTAACCAACCTAATAAATAGGTGGTATATCCTTGTGGGTTTAACTTGCATTTCCATGATGGCTAATGATGCTGAGCATCTCTCCATGGACCTTACTGGCCATTCCCTACCCTCTTTGTGAAGTGCTGTATTCTGCACGCAATTTCTTTGTTGAATACACACATTGCAAGTATTTTCCCCTCCATTTATGACTTGCTTTTTCATTTCTTAATGGTGTCCATCAAAAATAGAAGTTTTAATTTCAATGAAATATAATTTTTAATTTGTTTCATGGTTTTTAGAAATATCCTAGTTAAAACCATTTGACTCACCACAGGTTGCAAACTTTTTCCACTATGTTTCTTTTAGATATTTTTTTTTTAGGTTTTCATATGACTCCCTTCTTTTTTGTTGATGTGTCAAACTGTATTCATTGTTCAGATACTACACAATTCTTCAGTGTGGCATCCCTGAGATAAACTCCACCCGGTCAGGAGATATTATTTTATCTGTGTTATTGGATTCAATTTATCACTATTTTGTTGAGGATTTTAAAATCAATGCCATGAGGGATGTTGGTCTGTAGCATCCTTTCTTGTCATATCTTCATCTGGTTTTGGCACTCAGGTAATGCTGACCCCATGAATGACTTAACATATATTCCCTTCTCTATTTTCTTTAGAGTTTTGTTGGGTTGGTATTATTTATCCCCTATTTGATAGAATAAATCAGTGAGGTCTTACAAATACTTGGGCAAATACTAAGTACAAATACTTAGATTTTTCTTTGTTGGAATTGTTTTAGTGATCAGTTCAGTTTCTTTAATAGATACAGATTTTTTTTTTCTTGAATTGTGATTTGCCTCATTTAAGGGATTTCTCCATGTTATCTAAACTGTTGAATTTATTGGCATTAATTTGTTCCTAATAGTCTCTTATTATCTCTGGTGATGTCCTGAAATCCATGTCCGATAAGGGTAATTTGTATCTTATTTCCATTTGTTTCCTTGATGAGCTGGAGGCTTATCAGTTTTAGTTTTTAAAAGTTCTTCCATGGTTGTCAGATGTGTCTTTGTTCACGGTCTGCCTTCAAAATAATATACTACTTCACACAGAACGGAAGAACCTCTAGTTTTTAGTGTGATTTCTTTCGACTCTATCAAGCTTAAAATTTGCTTGTCCATCCATCTAGATGTTTAAGCATATTTCATTTGTATTTTCTTTTAATTTTTGGAGTATGACTTTTTAAATGTACTTCATCTATTAAGGTCTTATTTTGTAGGTAACATGAAATGAGTATTTAAACAGAATTCTTTTCCCTATTATTCAATTTTTCTAATACCCTTTAGTGAATGTCTTTGTTTTCTCATATAGTAGCTTTCTCTCCAGCAATTTTATAATGCAATTTAATGCAATAGCAATTTTATAATGTCTCTTTTTCCTTGAAAAAAAATTCTAGAGCATAACTGTCCCGGAAATAAATGTAATAATTGCAGAGTATTTCCATTTGAAAATTGTAGATCTCTCCAGTTTTTTTACATTTGTATTCCAGTTCATCTTGTACAGGTTTTCATTTGGGTCTTAAAATTTGGAAATTATTTTGTGAATTCTTCATAAATTTGGCTTAAATAAGTGCAGCATCATTTGTGTATGGGACAAGTATTGATCTCAGCAAAGTGTGAAGGATGATTGGGTGATGCCAGTAGTATTCATGAGTGGAGGCAGCATGCCTGAGCCTTAAGTATCGTGGCTCCACTGCTTACCCAGCCTGTGACCTAAGTCGTGTGCTTTTACTGCTCAGAACCCTAGTTTGCACCTCAGTAAAGTACAGATAAGAACAGTTGAGAAGATTAAGTGAGAAAGTACAGAAAAGCTATAGCATCCCTTATGGTACACAAAATACTCACTGAGTATTAGTTGGAAATATTTATGGAAGTACCAGTTAAGCTAATTTGCTAGCCTTTTCTGTCTTATATTTACTTAGAAACGGTGGGGAAAATTGTGGGGCTACTTTAGGTAGAAGTAGTTGATAACATAGATCCAGAGAGACTCGGGAATTTTTAGGATGAAAAATTAGACATGTACACAGTAGACCATAATAATGCTTATAAAAACAGATGATGGCGGGAATGCAAACTAGTACAGCCACTATGGAGAACAGTATGGAGATTCCTTAAAAAACTGGAAATAGAACTGCCTTATGATCCAGCAATCCCACTCCACTGCTGGGCATACACACTGAGGAAACCAGAAGGGAAAGAGACACATGTACCCCAATGTTCATCGCAGCACTGTTTATAATAGCCAGGACATGGAAGCAACCTAGATGCCCATCAGCAGATGAATGGATAAGAAAGCTGTGGTACATATACCCAATGGAGTATTACTCAGCCATTAAAAAGAATTCATTTGAATCAGTTCTAATGAGATGGATGAAACTGGAGCCTATTATACAGAGTGAAGTAAGCCAGAAAGAAAAACACCAATACAGTATACTAACACATATATATGGAATTTAGAAAGATGGTAACAATAACCCTGTGTACGAGACAGCAAAAGAGACACTGATGTATAGATCAGTCTTATGGACTCTGTGGGAGAGGGAGAGGGTGGGGAGATTTGGGAGAATGGCATTGAAACCTGTATAATATCATGTATGAAACGAGTCGCCAGTCCAGGTTCGATGCACGATACTGGATGCTTGGGGCTGGTGCACTGGGACGACCCAGAGGGATGGTATGGGGAGGGGGGAGGGAGGAGGGTTCAGGATGGGGAACACAGGTATACCTGTGGTGGATTCATTTCGATATTTGGCAAAACTAATACAATATTGTAAAGTTTAAAAATAAAATTTAAAAAAAAACAGATGAGTAAGTATGACTGGGATATATGCTATAAAATACATGCTTTAAAAAGTCTAAGGTTCAGGCTTACTTACCTATTTACTCTGGCTCCTTCTTGGCATTGAACTTCAGTTGAGTGGAATTTTTTCAAATGTTGCTTTTAATGGCAGTTGTCTTGTGAGGACTTTCTGAAAGTCCCCCCACCCTCAAAAAGAATTTGAAAGTTATTTTTCGGTAAGTTTTCATCTTAAAAATCTAGTCAAGCTGGCCACAAGCAGTGTTGGAAATGACTGGTGTAAGCTTGAGAGAGCTGATGATTAACTTGTCATGAATTTTGTGAGGTGGTTGTTCAGTACAGATACTAATAAAAAGCTAAATTATGTAAACTTTTGACTAACGTCTTTGAAAGACAAAGGTGATAAGCATGCAAATTCATGATTTCCTAATTAGTTTCCTCTGTTTTAGTAACACTTACGCTTTTAGGTCACTTCGTGTCTGTTGTGTGTGTATGGTGGCATGCAAGCTTGTTTCGTGCTAGCTCCACGTTCAGCGATGCTATGCTGGTAGATGACATCAGCCACGGTGGAAGTACTGATTCCTTGAAAGTCAGCAAGTGCTATTTTTGGAGAGTCAGTTGTTAACTGTTTACCAGCACAGCACTGGCCACAGATGAAGGCTGACCTCTAGCACAAAACATCACTTACCTTTCTGCAGTGACAACTTACAATGGAAGTGTACTGATGTACCCACAGATTTCCCTTCAACTCCTACACGTGTGCTTCTGACATTTTCAGATTTTCCACCTTTGTCTATGTATCCAGTAGCTCCTGGGCATTTTTTAGTTGAAATGAAGGGTCTTGTTAGCCGTGATTGACAGAGGTAATTGTGACCTGCTTGGGAATGGCTAGAATGTGGGTATGCATTAATCACTTGGTTTCAGCAATTTGTACTTATTTCCTTATCACATTTTAAAACAAAATTTCATATTTACTTTGTAGACCCTGTGCCATGGTGGCCCCAGACATCGAGCTAATCTGTGAAATCCTGTTAGTTGCTGAGGGTTTTGTGGATGCACGCTCATTAGCCTGCAAATTTATCACATTGTACACACTCTGCCAGGAGCTCCTGTCCAAGCAGGTGAGGGTCTTTTGTTGCTTTTTCCCGGTTGTTACACCCCATTAAAACAACTTCTGAAGTATGGATGCTGGGTAATTTATCACTGATATTACAGTTAGACATTTAAGAATAATTTTATATTTTCCCTTAAATTTTGAAAATCTATGCTTTACAGTTCTTCATTTAAAAAAAATTAAACACATGAGACAAATTTGAGTTTTATCAATGGGCTTTTATCAATGGGCTTTTTGTGTTATCAAAGTTTTATCAACACAAAAAACAAATGTGATTGTTTTTAAATGTAATCAGTGCTATAATTAGATATGAGTTTTATGATGCCTCTCTTTCTTGGTGGGAATGATATTGTCCAGGCAAAGATGGTGGGAGTGTTCATAAGACCCAGGGAAAGCTGATTTTCTGAAGAACCCTCAAGAAATGTTAGAGTTTCTCATTTTGTTGGTTGTTCTTTCTTTGAAGGTAGAGTTGTTTTTTTGTGTTTATTTTTGCTCTGCAATTCCCTAGTCTCTGAAATGGGCCAAATTAATGTATACTTTATTCTCCAGTCAGTAGCTTCTTGCTGTTTCATTGAATCTGCTGATGGGTTTAAAAAAATGGCATCTATATGAGCATCACCATTTTTAAATTTAGCTTTGTGGTCACCTTTAACTTCAGTCTTTTGGTGACCTTTTGTTAATTCCTAGTGACGTTATTTTGCAGGTTTTTCAGGGTATAAGTATTAAGTATTAAAATATTTAATATATTAAAATATTAATATATTAAAAAGTATTAAAATATCACAGTTACAGCCATACACTTACTTATACTGTCAGATACACTCATGTAAAATTACCCATTGTTGGGATGAAATTTAAAATCTGAGAGGCAAATGCGTGTGGAAAATGTTGATGACAGTGTTATATGAAGTGAAGTAGTATACCAAACTGTAGATGTGATCTATAACTCGAGTGTGTTTTATAAGTTATATTGTGTGTTTTATGTATAAAGTGACTGGAAAATACATTGTGACTTTTAACATTTCTTTCTGGGTAATAAGATTGTATTTTAGAATTTTTCCTTATTGTTTGTAATGATATATGTATTTTTTTCAATGAAACCATTTTAGTTTTATAATGGAAAAGCATCAGAAGAAAGCAGTGTTACTGGATCCAGGATACATGTAGTCACAATCATACTGCATTCCCAGTACCATACTTAAACATTTAGTGAGCATTTACTGTACTCAGGTAATGAATTTATTGCTGCTGCTGATGGAGGTAAACACAGAACAAATGAAACACTCAGATTTCTGTCTTAAAAAGATCTATTTAGGAGATTTAGTACACATGACATGAAATTTAGAAAGAAATGGAGGATGAAAAAAACGTATCATAGTTTCAAAAAAAAGGAATCAGTATTTACAGAACAGGGACCATGTGTTATCTTTATTATCTTGATGAAAACACTATGAGCTTCAGATGAGGAAACTGAGTCAATTCCCTATCTGAAGCTCATGAGTAGTAAGTGGTGGGAACATGATTTGAATTCAGTCCTTTCTATTCCTTTCTAGGACACCAGCAGCCAGTTACAGGAGGAAGATGCTGGGAGTAAAGGCAGAACAGGCAAGGAAAGAGTTTTCCAACTCAGAGAAGCCTCAGGGAGGAAATGAGGGGGAAGAGAAGCCTCAGGGAGGAAATGAGGGGGAAGAAATTCATCCAGGACAGAAAAGCTGAGTTAGGGACACAGTCCTGATAGTTTTCTAAGCTGTAGGAATGAATTTTAGAAACATCAGTGGACATTTTTGACCAAAGGAATAACATAATGAAAATGGTGAAAATTATTTTAACACTTGTTTGCACTGTTTAAATGTTTAGGCGTTTCATCAAGTCGCCTTTAAAAAAAAAATTGAAATATAGTTGATTTACAGTGTTGAGTTACTGCTGTACAGAAGTGATTCAGTTATACAGACAAGCACACACACGTGTATATGTAATCTTTTTCATATTTTTTCCATTATAGGTTATTAAAGGATGTTGATTATAGTTGTCTGTACTACAGTAGGACTTTGTTGCTTATCTGTTTGATATGTAGTAATTTGTGTCTGCTAATCTCAACTCCTAATTTACACTTCCCCCTCCACCCCTTTCCCTTTGGTAACTGTAGGTTTGTTTTCTATGTCTGTGAGTCTGTTTCTGCTTTATAAATAAGTTTGTTTGTGTCATATTTTAGATTCAACAGGTAAATGACATCCTGTGAGATTTGTTTTTCTTTGAGTTACTTCACTTAGTATGATAATCTCTAAGACCATACATGTTGCTGCAAATGGCATTATTTCATTATTTTTTATGGCTGAAGTATTCCATTATATAAATGTATGTACACATCTTCTTTATCCACTCTTCTGTCAGTGGATAGTCAGTCTGCTTCCTGTATTTGTTATTGTAAATAGTACTGCTGTCAAGTACTAGTATCTTTCTATCTTTCATACATTCTCTTCTTTAATAGTTTTACTGCAGTGAGTTACCCCCTCCCCAATCTCTTGTGGCCTCCAAATGTTGGCTCTTCCCCCTTCCTTCCCTCCCCAAGCCCTAGTTCTTTCTATATCAGTGGCTTTGAAATGATTTTTGCTGTGACCCACAGTAAGACATACTTTTTTCTGTGGAGACTCAGTATACACATATGCGCATACACACACGCACCCAGATAACAACCGAAAGAGAAATCTTCACCAAGCACTTCGTACCGTTACTGTTTGCAGTGCACTGTGGTATTTTCCATTGCATTATTTTCTATTTTAATACCAACAAAAATGATGGTTAAGACCCACTACAACGATTTTATTATCTACTAATGGATTGAAGGGCATGTTTATACTTACATGTGTTGCTCCACTGCTCACAAGGCAATGACTGGTTTACTTCCAACAACCTTGTAACGTGGGTGAATACTTCCATCTGCCTTTTCATAGATGATGATAGTAAGACTTGGAAAGTTAAATGACTTTACCTCAGGCATAGCCAGGAGACATTAGAGAGAAGGGCTGTTTCTGTGTGGTTGTAGATAGAAGGCCGTTTATACACAACCTCTCAGTTGATGCAGAATGTCTTCCCTGAGGCCCCTGCTCTGTGCAGTGCACCACGCTAGGGCCTAGAAGGCAAAAAATCAACACGGGGTCTGTGCTCCAGGAGCTCGGAGCCTGTGAAGAAATCTTGGGCAGAGACAATGTAAAAGTTTCAAAGAGGTATCAGTTTAATCATTGAACGTATTTTAAAAATATTTTATTGGGGTAAAGTTGGTTTACAATGTTGTGTTGATTTCAGGTGTACAGCAAAATGAATCTGTTATATCCACTCCTTTTTAGATTCTTTTCCCATATATTGTGTAGAGTATTGTGTAGAGTTCTCTGGGCTGTACAGTAGGTCCTTATTAGTTATCTGTTTTATATACAGTAGTGTATATGTCTATCTCAGTCTCCCAATTTATCCCTCCTCCCCTCTTTACCTGCAGGTAACATTATATAACTTATATGTGGAATCTAAAAAAGGGTTCAAATGAACTTATCTACAAAATAGAAATAAAGTTACAGATATAGAAAACAAACTTAGAGCTACCAGGGGGTAAGGTGGCCGGATGGATAAATTGGAAGACTGGGATTGACATATATATGCTGCTACTGCTAAGTCACTTCAGTCGTGTCCAACTCTGTGCAACCCCATAGATGGCAGCCCACCAGGTTCTGCCGTCCCTGGGATTCTCCAGGCAAGAACACTGGAGTGGGTTGCCATTTCCTTCTCCAGTGCATGAAAGTGAAAAGTAAAAGTGAAGTCGCTCAGTCATGTCTGACTCTTCGAGACCCCATGGACTGAAGCCTACCAGGCTCCTCTGTCCATGGGATTTTCCAGGCAAGAGTCCTGGAGTGGGTTGCCATTGCCTTCTCCATATATATGCTGCTGCTGCTGCTGCTGCTGAGTCACTTCAGTCGTGTCCGACTCTGTGCGACCCCATAGACAGCAGCCCACCAGGCTCCCCCGTCCCTGGGATTCTCCAGGCAAAAACACTGGAGTGGGTTGCCATTTCCTTCTCCAATATATATATGCTACTACATATAAAATAGGTACTGCATATAAAATAGGTAACTAATAAGGACCTGCTGTGTGTTGTTGTTGTTTAATTGCTGAGTCATGTCCAACTCTTTGTGATCCCATGGAGAGTAGCTCGCCAGGCTCCTCTGTCCATGGGATTTTCCACTGGAGTGAGTCACCATTTCCTTCTCCAGAGGATCTTCCCCACACAGGGATCAAACCTGAGTCTTCTGCACTGCAGGCAGATTCTTTACCACTGAGCCACCGAATAAGTACACACAGGAAACTCTACTCAATACTCTGTAATGATCTATATGGGAAAATAATCTTAAAAAGAGTAGATACATGTATATGTGTAATTAAGTCATTCTGTTGTATGCTTGAAACTAACACAACATTGTAAATCAACTGTACTCCAATAAAATTTTTTTGTAGAGAGAGAGTAATGAGGGAGATTAGAGATCCAGGGCCAGGAGGAGATAGAATAGCAGGGCTCCAGGTGGACAAGAGGAGTGTGCTTGTGGTTGGAGGTAAAACATGGGAGTAATTGTACCCCTGAGTTGGCAAGTTTATTGAGAGAACAGAGGGAGGCAGGTAGGTGGAGCCTTGGGCGAATACTGCAGCTAAACACCATGGAAAGAAGAGATTTGCTGACAGAGGCAGAGAATCGGGCAAAAGAAGCCGGACAGTGAAGGGACATGATTTTTTAAATTTCAAGGAGGGGATAAAAATATTACTTTACATTGTCAAGACACGTGTTTAAGTGAATTCTTTTAGGCTTAAGCTCTTCTGGAATGGAAATCTGAGTCCCTCATAAAATTTTTGAAAGAATGTATCTGTGTTTTGATTTTAGGATCATTATGATTGGGGACTCCGTGCTATTAAATCTGTCTTGGTTGTAGCTGGCTCCCTGAAACGAGGAGATAAAAATAGACCTGAAGATCAGGTACTGCAGTGCTAATATGATTTTGTTGAGTGAATAACTAAATGGCTTCATACAAAGAAAAGTGTATGTATGGATGGTGGGTTATACATATCACAACTTTAAAAAAGGATCACATCTATTTTTAATACAGGCTATTTTAAGGACTGACATTTCTTGCGTTATACAAGACCACAAGAATTTTGGAGTAAAAGGATATGAATCTATGAAAGAAAATGTGATTTTATAAGTGCTTTTGAAATACCAGCCACAAAAAGTATTTGAACAGTCATAAATAATTCAGTAATCGCTGTTTGATTTTCTCTGAGGAGCATTTAGAAAATCTTATTGAGTTGGGATATTAATCCTAAAAATGTCAATGAAGACATAATCTAATGGAAGAAAGTATGTTCATTTCATGGGATGGACAGGAAGAAAGCAACAGGAAGGATGCTTGCCCGACACCAGTGAAATACTTAACTGGTTATTTAGAGAAACAAGGGGATGTTCCAGTCTCCTTCATGGGGAAAAACAATAACATCCACATTGTGCATTTTTCTCTATTAAACAAGTGGTGAGAGTAATTGATATACAGCCTTTGTGTAGATGCAGTATGTCTTGCAATTTTGAAAAAAGGTCTATTCCTTTGAGTTTCTTTTCACGTTAAGGGATATTTATCCTGTGAATTTCTACTTTTTTTTTTTTCCAATCTTTCTCTTCCCCTCAGTCACAATTCATGATTGGGTCAAGATTGTCATTTGTTTGTTTTCTTGCTATATTTTTATTTTTGTTGGGACACTTACCTCTTTGTGTGAAAGTCATCCTGATGTTCAAATTACTGCTTTTAATATCTAAAGCTGTCTTTGGTTTTCAACCAATACAGAACGAAAACCCAAGCTAAAAATGGGTGGAATTGATCATTCTGAGATTTTCAGAGTATTTTGAATAAAATGATCTGATGGGACTGGTGAATTTATATCCTGGAGTTTGAGGATTTCAGAGAGAAGCATCTCAGACCTTGTCTTAAGATCCAGACATTATAAAGGAAGGGACAGGGCCCCTTGGCTGGCTTTAGTCTGAGGTTACCCATGGTATGAGCAGAGTTCTCTCCTGTTCTGATACGTGACCTTGTAAGCAGTTACCCTCCCTGTAGATAGAATGCCATTCTAATAGAGAACAGGATCTATCTCATGAAATAGATATGAAAATTAAAAATAACACCTTTAGCTGTTGATGTGCTTATTAGATCTCGTATCAGCTTTTTTATGAAAACTTTTCTGTCTTCCTTTCTAGGTACTCATGAGAGCATTAAGGGACTTCAATATGCCTAAAATAGTGACTGATGACACCTCTGCGTTTTTGGGCCTCATTGGTGACCTGTTTCCATCCTTGGATGTGCCCCGGAGGAGAGCACCCCACTTTGAACAGATGGTCAGGCAGTCCACTGTGGAGCTCCGCCTGCAGCCTGAGGAAAGCTTCATCCTCAAAGTAAAAGGAGAGTTCCCTTGTCACGCAGCCCTTGGGATATTCAATGCCCATAACTGCAGTGATGTGATACTCAGCCAAAACATCACCTTACATATTCCACTGACCTTAAGATGCTCTTGATACATACTTTACAGCATTCTAATATGGAAGTCTTTAGTAAAGTAAATATAAATATTGTCCCATTTTTGAGAAGGTGAACATATACAGATATGATTAAGTCATGGTTTTCAATATGAACAGACTTTTCATTAGTTTATCTTGATGTGCAGCAAAAATTAATTTTGCTATCTTTTCTCTCCATCTTAAGAAAGGGTAGAAGTAATAAAATCATTAGCACATGTTTATAAGCGGGGAGAAACGTCCATATGTATGACATCATTTGACTTCTCAAAGGCTTGTGCATGTGCTTGCTCATTTGGCATATAGTGAATATACATGAGTGTTAAAATACATAAAGGGCATCTGTTTTCGATGCTTCAGAGGATATGTGATTAGGTATAGATGATATTAGCCGTATACTGTTTCTGGTCACAGTTCATGAATGTTACTGATTTTCAGACTCAGTCCTGCCATGTACCAAGTACTTCCATACGTCACTTCTGCCTGTGCCCGTGACTCATTAACTAATGGTTGTTCTTCATTCTCATCCTCATATTCTACATTGGGAGATCTGGGAGAAACTATACTTTGCACTTGTTATCTCTGAATTTTCCCGGAATATAATGCTGCTGGTGGGGTCTGGCTTGAGTTGTAAGAAAAGAACTTGGCAAAAATGGGTAGATTTTTTTTTTAAAGGAAACTAGTGTCTGGTTGTTCGGTCTGTAGGTTGTTCAGCTTGAGGAGCTGTTGGCTGTGCGACACTCTGTCTTCGTCGTTGGAAATGCAGGCACAGGGAAGAGTAAGGTATGGTAAACACCTGTGAGCCTTGAACAAAACTGGCATAAGCGTGGGGCCGACATTCAGTCCTACTTGAGAGTTCCCTTCAGTGAATTTGCTCATAATTTGATGTTAGAATCTGAGACTCTGTATTGCTCTCTGATCAGTTGATATTCTTTTTCTTTATAATGAGGACAAGGAAAGAGGAATTAGTAGAACACTGCACTCAAGGAAAGTAAATGAAGGAAGACTGGGCTTTCCACGTGAGATAGCATCCTATTCACACATTTAGATGTATGCCCGCCTGTCTTACGCATCTTTCAGTAATATACCTGAATTCTTTTATCCAAAGTAGATATATTGAGAGACTCTAGAATAAGATACCCAGATTACAAGATTGGTTTTTCCCTACCCACATTTGTCAAAACTATTTTCTGATCTTTTCCAAGTTATCCTAGTTTCTCCTTCCCATATCACTGAGAAAAACCCAAATAGTTTTCTTCAGTGTCACTCTCTAGAGGCCAAAGCAGAACTTGAAAAGCAACGGAGGAAGCAGAAGCCACGTCTGTGAGGCACCTGTTATGTGCCGTGCCAGGTGCACGATGTGTGGTTTACTCCGTACAATGATGAGAGTCCACGGCTGCTGTTATCCCCATTTTTAGTTCACTGCTTGATTTTGTTTGGTCTTAGAGTCCTGGAAACATACTTTTTTGCTTGGCAGATGGTATAGGCAGAACTGCATGTGTTTTCATTGAGGGTGCTTGGGTAGAAACGTATTTAGTAACGGGAGACTAAAAATAAGTGTCGTGCGCACATGAGGCTTCAGGGCGTGGATGTCTACAGAACTTGCCAATGTTTAGATCAGAACTCAAAGTGGTACGCTTGGAAAGGGAGGCCCGGGATAGGGCTTTTTTCTAGTGAAAAATGTAATATTTGAAATATTAAAGTAGATAACTGATAGACCTGTAATTATTTTGTTAGAGTAAGTTTCAGATATGGGCTATGGTGAAAGGAAGGATAAAATTAAATTCTATCATTTTCAGTAGATTAATGGTTTCTAAAAATAGAAGCTTAATATTCCTAAGACATTCAATTTCTTTCATCCAGTCTTCACTGATTCTGTTTCTGTTCTATTCAACCTTTACTTAAGCTGATAGAACTAGAGCACCAAAACTTGGGGCCATACTATTTAGCAACATAGTATTCTAAGTATTTGGCAATTGTTTGTCAGCCCTTTAAACCCCTGTGAGCAAAAAGGATAGTTGGCTAGATACTTGGCTTAAGGCATCAGTTCGTTAAACAGATAAGTATTAAGTGCAGATTTTATTTTCTCGGTCTCCAAAATCACTGTGGACAGTGACTGCAGCCATGAAATTTAAAGACGCTTGCTCCTTGGAAGGAAAACTATGACAAACCTAGGCATATTAAAAAGCAGAGACATCAGTTTGCCAACAAAGGTCCATATAGTCAAAGCTATGGTTTTTCCAGTAGTCATGTATGGATGTGAGAGTTGGACCATGAAGAAGGCTGAGCACCGAAGAATTGATGCTTTTGAACTGTGGTGTTGGAGAAGACACTTGAGAGTCCCTTGGACTTCAAGGAGATCCAACCGTCCATCCTGAAGGAAATCAACCCTGAATATTCATTGGAAAGACTGAAATGCTGAAGCTAAAGCTTCACTACTTTGACCACCTGATACAGAGAGCCGACTCACTGGAAAAGACGCTGATGCTGGGAATGACTGAAGGCTGGAGGAGAAGGGACAACAGAGGATGGGGAAGTTGGATGGCATGACTGAGTCAATGGACATGAGTTTGAGCAAACTCCAGGAGATAGTGAAGGACAGGAAAGCCTGGCATACTGCAGACCATGGGGTTGAAAAGAGTCGGACACTGAGCGACTGAACAGCAAAACGACGTTAAGCATCTATTCTGTGAATTCCTAGCCTCAACGCTTCTTGTCCTCAATTACCTAGATCAGAGTTGCCCAGCTTCAGCACCATTGACATTTGGATCTGCTAAGTCTTTGTCTTGGGGGCCGGCCTGTCATTGCAGAATATTGAGCAGCATCCCTGGCCTCTGCCCACAAGAAGCCCAGCAGCACGTCCTCCTCCCTCAGGTCAAGATAGTCTCCTGTTGAGAACTTACTGCTCTAGGTCACCAGTTCTCACAGTACAGCTAGACAAGCCTCATAGGCATCACCTCAGACCTTGTTAGAACTCAGATCAGGCCTATCTGAGACCTACTAAATTAGAAACTCTGAGACTGGGTCTTTTAGTCTGTTTTAATACCTTTTATGCACTTTGGATGCAGGCTAAATTTTAAGAACCATCTAAATAATATAGGCAGAGCGGATGTTAACATCATGCACAGGAATAACATGTACAGGCCTTTACTTTGCACAGATGGTTAAAAATCTCAGTTGATGATGACTTTCTCTAGTCTACATTGTTGAAAGAATCAGGTGAACTGATCCTCAGGGATTGTAGGATTAAAGTTTCCAAGATGGGAATGAAAACACACACATGAAAATGTTTTCCCATTCTCAGTGCACTCAGGATATATAGGAAGATATAATGCGTAAGGAAAACCCTGCAGAAATCTTTTGCTTTTCATTTGGCTTACATTAGTATTAGTTTTCTTAGCTTTTTTCCTTTTCTCCCCTAGATTTTGAGAACATTAAACCGAACATATGTTAACATGAAACAGAAACCCATTTGGAATGACTTAAACCCCAAAGCTGTGACAACAGATGAACTCTTCGGTTTCATACACCATGCTACCCGAGAATGGAAAGACGGCAAGTAGTATTTCCCCTTTGGAAGTGCTAAAAAATTCTTTTTTTTTTAAATCCAGAAAATCATTTCTTAGTTCAAGCCAATTTTAATCATGGCTGTAGATTTAATGTTTATGGGTTGGCGTTATTGGAAATAGAGCAGCTCACAACAGCATTTATAACCTATAAATTAAACCCAGATTTAATAAGTGGTTGATTAGCATTCAGCAGGTTCATGCACAAAGCTGTGTATTTTATCCCCCATTATTTATGTCTGCGCTCCCTGTAAACCGGAAAAGTCAACACAAATACTTCAAGAAATATTTATGCAGTACCTGATGCGGGACACTAAGTTCCAAAGTCCTTGGAACATGTTTCTTGTCCTGAAACCATTTTTGCAGACGAGCAGATTCCTTTTTTTGTTAAGATAAGTTCTTACGTTCTCATTTCCGTAAGTGCACTAACCTTGTCATCATCCTTGAGTTCTTTCCCACCATACATTCAACCTCACAGCAAATTCTCTAGGCTTCACCTTTAACGTTATGTGTTGTATTCCAGTACTTCTCACCTCCTCTGCAGCTTCCACGTAAGTCCAGACCACCAACAGTGGGTCACACCTCATGGGTCTCCGAAAAGCTCATTTTCCATGCAGTAGACAGAGGCTCTTCAAAATGTTACTTCTCTGCTTGAAGTTTCCAGTGTGCTTCATCAGCATTAGGATCCAGCCCTTATCCAAAGCCTACAGGGTTCTATGTGATGGAGTCCCCCTTCCCCATCTGACCTCATTTCTTGTTCTTTGCCTTTTACTTGCACATATGCTCAGGCCTCCTTGCTCTTGCCCCAGATTGCCGAGCATCTTCCCACCATGGGCCTTTGCACTTGCTGTCCCCACTGTCTGCAGCAGTGCGGATGCTGCCATGGCTTGCTCCCTTACATTACTGGAATGTCGGGTCACATATCTCATCAAAGAAGACCTTCCTGATGACCCTATCAAAGAAGCCGACTTCATCATTATCCTTCCTAATATGTACACACTGCTTCCTTAATTGTGGGACAATCAAAATGTACTCTCTTAAGCTTTCTAGCTTTTTTTAAAGACTGTAGCAGGAAGGGAATAATAATTTGTTTATTCTGAAAATATCGGGAAGCCTTTCAAATCATTGTCCATTAGAAGCGTTGCTGACATTTTTGTGAATTACAACGGCAGGTTCTGTTTTGACTGTCACTCTTCTTTGCACGAGATACTTCACAGGAAACAAAACCTTCTACATACATGCCTCAGTACAGTTTTTTTTTTTCACTGTAGTATTACATACTTGAGTTTTGAACACTCAGCAGCAACATAGCAAGAAAGACTGTGAATTTAAAATGTTTTATCTTTACATCTTGTGAGATAATAGTCTTTCAATGCCAGTAAATGAATTTCTCAAAGAAATGTATCACACTTCTGAATAGTTTATAATGATCTCTCTTGAATAATGTTATAGAAAAACTGATAAAGGTGGAATAAGCTAATATTTGGCCCAAAATAGATACTGAATATATGTGCATGAAAAAAAAAAGGATACTGTTTTCACTTGTATAACATCTGAGTTGCATGTACATCACCTGCTGTCAGTCAGCCAGTTCAGTCACTCAGTCGTGTCCGACTCTTTGCGACCCCGTGAACTGCAGCACGCCAGGCCTCCCTGTCCATCACCAACTCCCGGAGTCTACCCAAACCCATGTCCATCCAGTCGGTGATGCCATCCAACCATCTCATCCTCTGTCGTCCCCTTCTCCTCCTGCCCTCGATCTTTCCCAGCATCAGGGTATTTTCAAATGAGTCAACTCTTTGCATCAGGTGGCCAAAGTATTGAAGTTTCAGCTTCAGCATCAGTCCTTCCAATGAACACTCAGGACTGATCTCCATTAGGATAGACTGGTTGGATCTCCTTGCAGTCCAAGGGACTCTCAAGAGTCTTCTCCAACACCACAGTTCAAAAGCATCAGTTCTTTGGTGCTTAGCTTTCTTTATAGTCCAACTCTCACATCCATACGTGACCACTGGAAAAACCATAGCCTTGACTAGACGGACCTTTGTTGGCAAAGTAATGTCTCTGCTTTTGAATATGCTATCTAGGTTGGTCATAACTTTCCTTCCAAGGAGTAAGCATCTTTTAATATCATGGCTGCAGTCACCATCTGCCGTGATTTTGGAGCCCAAAAAATAAAGTCAGCCACTGTTTCCACGGTTTCCCCATCTATTTGCCATCTCCACAGATGTTCTTCAAAGAAGGCACTTTATTTGATCTTTGGGGCTGCTTAGTGTGAGATGTTAAGCAGCCTTCTCATGGAAGTGAAACTTGCCTAGTGATCTCGAGAGCCCAGGTATGGCTCAAAAAACATTGCTGTTTGCCCACCTGAATAAGGTGCAAACTTACTGAATAAAAGAACTTGCAGTATAGTTAACACAAATTTATTTTAGAAAGGAACAGCAATCAACCCCATTGTACATTAGGATTATTTACTCTCAACTTGCAGGTCTGTTTTCATCCATTCTGCGAGAACAAGCAAATCTTAGGCATGATGGACCTAAATGGATAGTCCTGGATGGTGATATCGATCCCATGTGGATTGAATCACTAAACACTGTCATGGATGATAACAAGGTGAACAGAAATACTGTTTATCGTAAAATGCAGGTCTGAGATCTTTATACTTGCATGAGTTTCAGTAGGACAATTTAAAATTGTGATATTTCAGATTCTAAATACAGTTTATTTTTTATGGTATTCAGGCCTTTTCATGTTAAAACCGTTAAAACGAAAGTCTTAAATTTAGATAATTACCATAGTTGTTTAAAAGTTGGCATGAGTAAGTGCACGTTGATGAGTTTGTTCCTCAGGGGTCAGTGAGCTCCCCTGGGGATGAACTGATATCTTTATTGAGACTGCATTTCTCACTCGGGCAGGGATCATTTCTAACTTGGGCACTGAGCTCATATGTAGCCTTTGGCACTTCTCCTGGGGGCAGGGCGGGGGGCGGTACTTCTTGCTGTTGTGAAAAGTTAGCAGCCTTGCCTTTGCTCCCTAATGAAGTGGCCGCTTTTGTGCTGTGCTGCTCTGTCCAGGTGCTGACACTGGCCAGCAATGAGCGCATAGCTCTGACTCCCTCTATGAAGCTGCTCTTTGAGATTCATCACTTGAGGACTGCAACCCCAGCTACTGTTTCCAGAGCTGGTATTCTGTATGTGAACCCACAAGATTTAGGCTGGAATCCGTGAGTATGGCTTTTTTTTTTTTTAATTGTGGTAAAATATACATGATGTCAAATTTACCATTTTAACCATTTTAAGTATAGAGTTCAGTGGCATTGAGTACATTCACATTGTAGTACAACCATCATCACCATCAGTCTCCAGAACCTTTTTCATCTTCCCAAAATGAAACCCCATAGTCACTAAACAGTACCCCTCCCAGCATCCCCAGCTCCTTTCTACTATCTGTCTCTATGAATTTGAATATTCTAGGTACTTCTTACAAATGGAATCATATAGTAATTTTTGTGATGGGCTTATTTCACTTAGTGAAATGTCTTCAAAGTTTGTTCATGGTACAGCAGGTGCCAGAATTTCCTTTCTTTTTAAGGCTGAATGGAATATATACCCAATGGAATCTGTGTGTATATGTATATGTGTGTGTATATATATATATATATATATATATATATCATACTGTTTATCCATTCATCCTTCTGTAGACACTAGGGCTGCTTCAGCCTTTTGACTGTTGCAAATAATGCTTCTATGAACATGGGCATAATCTCTTTGAGTCCCAGCTTTCAATTGTTTTTGATATGTACCCACACAAGCAGAATGGCTAGAGATCATACAGCAAGTCTATTTCAGATTTTTTGAGGTACCACTATGCTGTCTTCCACTATGGCTGCACCATTTGACATTCCCATCAGTAGTGCACTAGACTTTCACTTTCTGCATGACCCCACCACCACCTGTGGTTTTCTCTATATTTTATAATAGAAACATCCTAATAGGTGTGAAGTGGAATTGCATTCCAATTTTGACTTACGTTTCTCTTATGATTAATCATGTTGAACATCTTTTCATGCGTTCATTGGCCATTTGTATATTTTCTGTGGAGATGTGACTATTCCAGCCCTTTGCCTGTTTTTTAATCTAACTATTGGGGTTTTTTGTTGTTTTGTGAACTTTTTATTAATCTTCATAGAATCATTCAACTTCAGCTTCTTTGGCATTAGTGTTTGGGGCATAGAGTTGAATTACTGTGATATGGCTCATAGTTTCATTGAGTTAGACAAGGCTGTGGTCCATGTGATCAGTTTGGTTGGTTTTCTGTGATTGTGGTTTTCTGTTTGCCCTCTGATGAATAAGGATAAAAGGCTTATGGAAGCTTCCTGATGGAAGAAACTGACTGTGGGGGAAACTGGGTCTTGTTCTGATGGCCAGGGCCATGCTCAGTTCAGTTCACTTCAGTCGCTCAGTCGTGTCCGACTGTCTGCAACCCCATGGACTGCAGCACACCAGGCCTCCCTGTCCATCACCAACTCCTGAAGTTTACTCAAACTCATGTCCATTGAGTCGGTGATACCATTCAACCACCTCATCCTCTGTCGTCCCCTTCTCCTCCCACCTTCAATATTTCCCAGCATCAGGGTCTTCAAATGAGTCAGTTCTTCGCATCAGTTGGCCAAAATATTGGCGTTTCAGCTTCAACATCAGTTCTTCCAGTGAACACCCAGACTGATCTCCTTTAGGGTGGACTGGTTGGATCTCCTTGCAGTCCAAGGGACTCTTAAGAGTCTTCTCCAACATCACAGTTCAAAAGCATCAATTCTTCGGCACTCAGCTTTCTTTATAGTCCAACTCTCACATCCATACATGACTACTGCAAAAACCATAGCCTTGACTAGATAGACCTTTGTTGGCAAAGTAACGTCTCTGCTTTTTAATATGCTGTCTAGGTTGGTCATAACTTTCCTTCCAAGGAGTAAGTGTCTTTTAATTTCATGGCAGTAGACACCATCTGCAGTGATTTTGGAGCCCCCCCCCAAAAATAAAGTCAGCCACTGTTTCTACTGTTTTCCCATCTATTTGCCATGAAGTGATGGGACCGAATGCCATGATCTTACTTTTCTGAATGTTGAGCTTTAAGCCAGCTTTTTCACTCTCCTCTTTCACTTTCATCAAGAGGCTCTTTAGTTCTTCTTTACTTTCTGCCATAAGGATGGTGTCATCTGCATATCTCAGGTTATTCGTATTTCTCCCAGCAGTCTTGATTCCAGCTTGTGCTTCATCCAGCCCAGCACTTCTCATGATGTACTCTGCATATAAGTTAAATAAACAGGGTGACGATATACAGCCTTGACGTACTCCTTTTCCTATGGGAACGAGTCTGTTGTTCCATGTCCAGTTCTAACTGTTGCTTCCTGACCTGCATACAGATTTTTGAGGAGGCAGGTCAGGTCGTCTGATATTTCCATCTTTTGAAGACTTTTCCATAGTTTGTGGTGATCCACACAGTCAAAGGCTTTGGCATAGTCAATAAAGCAGAAATAGATGTTTTTCTGGAACTCTCTTGCTTTTTTGATGATCCAGCGGATGTTGGCAATTTGAACTCTGGTTCCTCTGCCTTTTCTAAATCCAGCTTGAACATCTGGAAGTCCACAGTTCACATATTGTTGAAGCCTGGCTTGGAGAATTTTGAGCATTTCTTTACTAGTGTGTGTGATGAGTGCAATTGTGCAGTAGTTGGAGCATTCTTTGGCATTGTCTTTCTTTGGAATGGGAATGAATACTGACCTTTTCCAGTCCTGTGGCCACTGCTACATTTTCCAAATTTGCTGGCATATCGAGTGCAGCACTTTCACACAGCATCAGCTTTTAGGATTTGAAATAGCTCAGCTGGAATTCCATCACCTCCACTAGCTTTGTTCCTAGTGATGCTTCCTAACGCCCACTTGACTTCACATTCCAGGATGTCTGGCTCTAGGTCAGTGATCACACCATCGTGATTATCTGGCTCATGAAGATCTTTTTTGTACAGTTTTTCTGTGTATTCTTCCTGCCTCTTCTTAATATCTTCTGCTTCTGTTAGGGCCATACCATTTCTGTCCTTTATTGAGCCCATCTTTGCATGAAATAATCCCTTGGTATCTCTAATTTTCTTGAAGAGATCTCTAGTCTTTCTCATTCTATTGTTTTCCTCTATTTCTTTGCATTGATCACTGAGGAAGACTTTCTTATCTCTCCTTGCTATTCTTGGGAACTCTGCATTCAAATGAGTATAGCTTTCCTTTTCTGCTTTGCTTTTCACTTCTCTTCTTTTCTCAGCTATTTGTAAGGCCTCCTCAGACAGCCATTTTGCTTTTTTGCATTTCTTTTTCTTGGGGATGGTCTTGACCCTGTCTCCTGTACAGTGTCATGAACCTCCATCCATAGTTCATCAGGCACTCTATCAGATCTAGTTCCTTAAATCTTTTTCTCACTTCCACTGTATAATTGTAAGGAATTTGATTTAGGTCATACTTGAATGATCTAGTGGTTTGCCCTACTTTCTTCAGTTTAAGTCTGAATTTGGCAATAAGGAGTTCATGATCTGAGCCACAGTCAGTTCCTATTCTTGTTTTTGTGACTGTATTGAGCTTCTCCATCTTTGGCTACAAAGAATATAATCAGTCTGGTTTCAGTGTTGACCATCTGGTGATGTCCATGTGTAGAGTCTTCTCTTGTGTTGTTGGAAGAGGGTGTTTGGGCCATGCTCAGTAAATCTTTAATCCAATTTTCTGTTGATGGGCGGGGTTGTGTTCCCTCTGTGTTGTTTGGCCTGAGGCCAAACTGTTAACCCACACCTCCACCAGAGACTCCTGAAGGCTCACAGGCAAGTCTGACTCAGTCTGTTGTGGGGACACTGGTCCTTTCTCCTGGCTCCTGGTGCATACAAGGTTTTATTTCTACCCTCCAAGAGTTGTTTCCCTAGTCGTGTGGAAGTTCTGTAATCCAGTCCCACTGGCCTCCAAAGTCAAATTCCCTGGGGATTCTCTGTCCCGTTTGCTGGATCCCCAGGTTGGGAAATCTGTTGTTGGTCCAAGAACTTTCCTAACAGTGCGAGAATTTCTTTGGTATAATTGTTCTGCAGTTTGTGGGTCGTCTACTCAGCAGCTCTATGGAAAAGACCCTGATACTGGGAAAGATTGAAGGTAGGAGGAGAAGGGGACGACTGAGGATGAGATGGTTGGATGACATCACTGACTCAATGGACATGAGTTTGAGCAAGCTTCGGGAGTTGGTGATGGGCAGGGAAGCTCAGCATGCTGCAGTCCATGGGGTCACAAAGCGTCAGACATGACTGAGCAACTGAACTGAACTATTAATCTTAGATGTTAAAAAAGCTAAAATTGTATTTGACTATTTGAAGAAAATATTAGTGATTAAATTTAGTGCTAATTAATTAGGCTAATCTAAAATAAATTAGCACCTTTATGCAGTTGTCATTTTTAGTTGGACATCGCGTTCATGGCTTGCACATGTAAATACATACATTTGTTGACTAAGTGAATAAATAATAAAAGCTCACGTGGAGCACTTAGGTGTCAGTATATCTTTAGTGAGCATATATGTGTGTGTATATATATTTATATAATATGCATATGTGAACAAAGCAGTGATACTTTGATTTAGAACAAGTTTATTGTGCCCACTTGCTTACTTTTCAGATGCTTACACTTTTCATCATTTATTCTGGTGGTCCCTTGTCACCTTCTCTCGTATTCCCACTCTGTGCTGTGGAAACATCTGCGCTCTGCGCGTGAACAGTGCTGTGACGGTATGCTTCTTGCGTCGGTGATCTCTTTACCCCTCCACCCTGCTCTGTGCACCCAGTGGCTGTCCTGTGTGGACCACATCAGTACGTTCCTTGCCCTCTGGCTTCTGGTTGGTTTGACCAATGGGGAGCACTGACAGGAAATGAGAGGGAGAAAGGAGAGTGAGATCTCTTCATTCCTCCCGCTCCCTCCCCATAGGACTACAACAGGATGACTGTCCTTCATCAGCGTGCGTATGTGTTCAGTCGTGTCCAACTCTTTGCGACCCTATAGACTATAGCCCACCAGGCCCCTCTGTCCATGGGATCCTCCAGGCAAGAATATTAGAGTGGGTTGCCATGCCTTCCTGCAGGGGATCTTCCCAACCCAGGGATGGAACCAGTGTCTCCTGCATCTCCTGCATTGCAGGCAGATTCTTTACCCACTGAGCAACCTGAGAAACTCCTCTTAAATCTCTCCATGAGATTCTTTACTTCCAGGTTCTGGTAGCCCTTTCCTTTCCCAATAGTCCTTTTATTGATCCTTCTCTATTATCCTGATTCAAGGATGACTTCTGTTCCCTGCCAGACTCCTGACTCATGCACTTCTCCAGGCTACTTTTCTGTGTCCTGATTTGTTTACTCAAAGTCTCATCCTCTAACTCAACAGTCAAGTAGAGCCATACTCAGGTTTCTTTGAAGCTAGGGGAAGAACTGATTTTTAAAGTCTAAGATGGAGAGTTCTTCTTGGACTAACAGCTGCTTTCTCCAGCTAGGATTTTGACTGGCTCCTAGGCCATTTCTGTTGATTGGGGACTAGATGAAGGAGAATCTCCAGTGTCCCTTGACCTTCCCATGCAGAGAGCAGAGGTGGTCCTGGTACCCCATTTCATTCATGAGACCCCTCACCCCCACTGGTGTGGTCTGATTTCAGTAGTAAATCTCACGGTTCCCAAGGTCTCTGTAATTGTCTCAGTAACATATGGAGTTTGTGCTAACAGAGGCTGTCTAAATCCCCAAAGAAGGACTTTCATCTAGTATGTCAGAGATCATAGGATGGCAGAAGATTCACCTGATTTGCATTCTTGAGAAAGTTAAACCCCTCTTTACCATTAGATTCTGTTTTTATGGAGGTTTGGTTCTAATTAAGATCAATGGGTAGATTTTCATTTTCCTTTGTGTGACTAAAGGGTCTATCCAGGTCATTATCCGTAATAGTGGGCATCCTCTGTACAGGATATTTTTACATTTTTACCTCCTACTGCCAGAAAGTTTCAGTGTACTATTAAAAAGTGACTATTTCAGTTGGGAGGGGTATTTTTTTACACCATATTATCAGATACTTTATTACCTTACTTTAATGTCATAATATTAAAAAATATGATAGCTTTACATGTATTGACTCATTTAATCCATAATTATCTCTGAGATCAATATAATCATTAATGTAATTTCCAAAGCCAATATCTAAGGTCTCAGTTTCCCCCAACTCTTTAATTTGAAAGTGTTGAAAAATATTTAAAAAGTTAAAAAGGTGGTAGGTAGTACATTGTATAACCATGCAGTCTTTTCCTGCAGTTATCAATTTTTACAATTTTACCCAATTTACTTTCTCTTTGGCTGTACATACACTCCCTCTCAAAGGCAGAGACAGACATAAATTGTCTACTTTTATTTTTGCTGAATTATCTGAAAATGAGTTGGAGACATTGACAGTTCCTCCCTAAGAACTAGAGTGGGTCCTACATGAACATAAGTCCAATAAACATACCTAAGAAATTTATCTTTGTTATAATATTATCGAAACAGTGATTTTTCAAAATTTCCCAGTGCCTCTGGGAATTTCCTCTGTAGCTTTTTTTTTTTTTTAATCCAACATCAAAACAAGGACCATGCATTGCACTTACTTATCTCTGTCTTCTCCTTTAATCTAGAATATCTATCCACCTTTTTATTTCATGATGTTTAGAGCTTTGAAGAGAAGAAGCCAGATATTTCAAAGACTGATAGTTGCAGAGTGGTTGCAAAGTGGGTCCACCTTTCTGTCTCTGTGTATTAAGTGACATTTTTTTAGTAAAAAAGAAACTATTTCTATTCTTCCTTTCTACTCTTTTTCCTCACTTCCTCTCTCCTTTTTCTCTTCCCCCTTCCTTTTTCTTTTTGGGGAGTGTCATTTTCTATTCATGGGTTCTTGTTTATCTTAGTCTAGTAGATTATGAATCATTGCCAACAGTATTCTTTTGCATGCTCAATTTGTCCTAAATTTTGCCAGCAGGAACGCCTTCCATGTTCTTTTATATTTGCTTTCTAGCTGAACCAGATGCTTCTGGCTCATCTGAGACTTTCCTTCCCCTACACTCCATTCGGCCATTTCTCTAAGGAGCCAGGAGTTGTCTAAGGAGTAGTATTTAGAATCCAAGATACCATGCTAGAGTGCTCATTGCCATTGGTATGTCATTGCTTCTAGAACCTTTAGTGTCCAGAGTTACGAAATATATTTTCTTAATTCATATGTGGAAACTGATATTTTGGATAGAGGAGATTATGAAATACTATGTTCCAACTGAGGAGTAAATAGATTGCTCTTATTACTTAACCTGCTAAGAACATTTTTTGTTAAAATTCACTGAGCTATTTAAATGCATAATTTTATGTCCACATTTTAAAGACAAGTCAAACAACATCCTTAAAATCATATCAGTAAGTGACTAGCTGAATCAAATACTATTTTAATTCTGAGTTCTAAGTAAGTTTACTGAAAGACTCCTACATCTGTTGAGATCTTGAGAGAAATTAGAAGTAAATTTCTAAAAATTATCATCAGTGAGAATTTTTCCTAGTAGAAAGGAATAAAATGCAGAGAAAACCAGAGAACAATTAAATTCATTTATAATTATTTAAAGTGAGCATAACTGAAAATGGGATCTACCAAAATGTGTATTGCATAGCTTGTGCACAATGATAGGAAAAGGCAGGACTATTTCTGAAATTTTGTCTGATTCCTGGAAGATAACTTTTGGGAGCCACAGCTTCAGATCATACTTTTCCCTCTATTACTTTAGTTGAAAATGTTTCTTTTAAAAACTTGATTTTTTTGAAGTACAGTTGATTTATAGTGTTGTGCTAGTTTCAGGTGTACAGCAAAGTCACTCAGTCACACACACACACACATATAATGGTTTGCATCTGCCAACCCCAAACATGCCTCCCACCCTCCTTCCCCCTTGGCAGCCAGCCCATTCTCTGTGTCTGTGAGTCTGTTTCTGTTTCATAGGTAAGTTCACTTGTGTCCTATTTTAGATTCCACATGTCAGTGATATCATATATTTGTCTTTATCTTTCTGATTTACTTCACTTAGTATAATAACCTCTAAGGTCCATCCATGTTGCCTCAAACGGCCTCCTTTCTTTTTTTTTTTTTTTAACAGTTAAGTACTGTTCATTGTGTGTGTGTGTGTGTGTGTGTGTGTGTGTGTATTCACACACTGCATCTTCTTTATCCATTCATCTGTGGATGATCTTTTAGCTTGTTTCCATTTCTTATCTATTGTGAATCATGCTGTTATGAACATAGGGGTGCGTGTATTTTTTTTCAAAATTTTGTTTTTTCCTGACATATGCCCAGGAGTGGGATTGATGGATCATATGGCAATTCTATTTTTAGTTTTTTTTGAGGAACCTCCATATTATTTTCCATAGTGGTTGAACCCATTTGCATTCCCACCAATAATGTAGAAAGATTCCCTTTTCTCCATATCCTTGCCAGCATTTGCTATTTGTAGACTTTTTAATGATGGCCATTCTGAGTGGTGTGAGGTGGTACCTCATTGTACTTCTGATTTGCATTTCTCTAATAATTTAGTTGAAAATATTCTACCTTTGTCTCACTCATTCAGTCACCCATATTGGATGATCTTAGTCTTCTATCCCTACAATCCCATCCTTTCATCTTTGGATTCTGTTTGTACGTGTAAACACACAGATTCAGAAGTCATCGATGTACACTGCTGATCTGTAGGTCCTTTTCAGCTTCTGCTGTTTTCTAGGCCCCCATGAATGATAGAAAACCAAAATCTTGCCACGAGGGGCAAACTATAGAGAGCTCTGAATTCCTCTTGTGCTGTAGGATGGGATCCCAATGCCAGACTTAGAGTAATAAATAATATCTTCAGAAGCCTGAAAACTTTGGCTGCCTTTATAGTTTCTCAACTGCAGGGCTGTAGACTTCCTGTGATGTTCCTATAGGAGTGATGTACCTATGAGACTTCTGGAGAAGGAGGAGGCGCAACACAAGTGCTTATATGGAACAGATTTGCAGGCACCACGAGCCAAAGATTCTGTTAGTGACCTAGACATTAGCGTTAAGGTGATGCATTAAGGCATCTGTTGCATTAAGGCAGCTATTTACTGAGGCAGGGGCAGTGACGTGGGTGAACTCATATGTAGGTAAGGAATAAATATATGATGTTTTTACTTGTATGGTAGCAGTGTGTTTCATTTGGCCATATTCAAATCTACAGCATCTTTTAAAAAATAGGGTGGAAGGAATTGCCAATAGCATAGATCTATAGCTTCAGTTTTTCCATTGCTGAAGATAATTTGCTGCCTTTTAATGTTTACTAAATTTAGCAGTAATTTATACATAGTATTTTCAAATGTCCACATTTAACAATATAGACCCTTTTTTTCCTTAACTTCCAGTGCTATATGCTGTGGTTGACTGCTAGCAGAGGTCATTTTGTTTCTTTTTTTGTTTGTTTGCCTCCAATCAGTTTCAACTCTTACCACATCTCCTGGTTTGATTGAATTCACTTTCATTTTTGTGGACATAATTTGTACAACAGCATCATTTACTCTTGGGCCTGGTAGGCTTTCCCTTTGAGACTTTGGCTACTGCCAGTGAGGGTTAATGAAGTAGCTATTACCTAAGTGCAAAGCCCATTTCCCCCTCTGTGGCTTTGTTGAGGCTGCAGCTCCTAGTTAGCCCTGCACAGCCTTCTGCCGCCACAGAGACCAAAGACAGAGGTGGGGAGCTGGGGTAGAATATCTTAAACCCAACAGAGCACTGCCTGCCCTGAGGGACACTGCTGCCTTTAGGAGATGCGCAGAGGGGCAAAACCAGGATCTGAACCCAGTTCTCCCAATTACACCAACTCTGTGCTAATGAGTAGCATTGATTGGAAATTTGTTATATGTCAGTTATTAATCTAAGCACTTAATACATGAGAACTCATTTGCTCCTCAGAGCAACCCTAGGAAAAGCATGTCATCATCATCTCCATTGCCAGTTAAGAAACAGAGACATTAACTAACCTGCCCAGGGAAACAGAGTTAAAGGAAGGATAAAGATCCGGGCAGTCTGACTCAGAGCCGCATCTCCCTAAATAATTCCCCCTGCACCCCACCAAAAAAAGCTCTGGATACTGAGACTTCAGTTCTGCCAGCGTGTGTAGAATAAAAAGAGTAGCTAAGGGGTAGGTGTGGCTTTCATTCTGAGTACCTAGCAACCGTATTCCATTATTCCACTCTTCTGTGGCACCCACTGGATGTAACTCAGAGAGCACCAGAAGTGACCTTTCAGTTACCATCATGCAACTGAACTTCAGCTGAAAATCATTCCTCTTTGACCTGAAAAAGTTGTAATAGTTGATAGTTCATAAATCTAGCAATAGTGTATAGATAGTTGTATATTTAATAAAACCCCATCATGAAGCCCTACGATTATCAGAGGGAGCCTTTGTGAGATAATCATTTTGCCTTAATTTCTTTTGATATTAAAAATATGCAATCTGATTTGCTTAAAATAAGGTATAGCTGTCATTGATCTGGTTGCACTGTCTCTGGTGGCAGCCACATGGATTTGTGACCACTGTTTCTTGTTTGATGAGAACTCTTTGAGCAATTATTTCTCATGTCATATCATACAGTTTCTTTCCAGAGACTACTGTGGGTGCAACTAAGTCATGTTTCATTTTATTGACAAACATTATTTTATTAATGTTAGAAATATGAAGGTAAGTAGTGACATTTTACAAGCTTCAGATTTATGCGCCTGCACCCAAGGGTGAGATGCCATTGTAGAGCCACTCATTGGCTTCCCAGTTGATGCTCGTGATAAAGAATCTGTCTGCCAAGCAGAAGATGAGGGTTTGATCCCTGGGTCAGGAAGATCCCCTAGAGTAGGAAATGGCACCCCACTGCATTATTCTTGGTTGGAAAATTCCTTGGGCAGAGGAGCCTGGTGGGCTACAGTCCATGGGGCCGTAGACAGTTGGACGCAACTGAGCACACACACAGGAGCCACATTGTCAGCTCTCAGGTTAGAGTTACGTTCAGTCCAGTGAGCTGGAGGGACTTGGAAATGGTCCCTATGAAATTTTCGCCTCTTTATTTGTAACTGATTTTTCATTACTAAAAAATCGACGCCAATTTTAATCAAGAAAAACCCCAAGCTGTTTTCATAAATAAAGCCTACCCTCTGAAAATAGTTTCAGTGCTCTAGGAAATGACAAACTATACTTCCTTATAAATGCTCAGTAATGGCCTACTTATCCTCTATTATGTTGGGTTTCTAAGTGCCGTTAGTAGTTTCTTTTACATTCTTTTCATTTGGGTAAAAGTGGCCATTAAAACAAGTGTATAAAGGGTCATTTTAAAATATTTGCCATTTGAGAAATAGAGTGAACCCACTCTACATGTCCCTGAAGTATTGGACCAAGCTGTGTTGAAGGGGGAAGCTTTTGAGTACGTGAATTTCTGCTTTTCAAGCCTGATGCTCAATAAAAGCCTTTCTGTGCTCTTTTTCAGGTATGTGGCCAGTTGGATAGACAGAAGGCGGCATCAGTCAGAAAAGGCCAATTTAACAATTCTTTTTGATAAATACGTTCCTGCCTGCTTGGAAAAGCTGAGAACAAGCTTTAAAACCATCACTTCAATTCCAGAGAGCAGCCTGGTGCAGGTTTGTCTTGGGTACCTCTGTTTCACACAGTAGTCCTGATTTGGTTTGATCAAAAAAGAAGTTCTTGTTCAAAATCATGAAGTGGTTTCTGGAAGGATTAGGTTGCCCCACACCCCGCCAGCCCCCACGTCCCCCTGTGCTTTTGGCAGCCCTCTATCACATGCCTGTCATGTGCCTTGACCATTTGGGTTTGTGGTCTGTTTCTCTGAGTAGACTGTGAACTAGAGCCCTGGAGCCACCTTTTATCATTTGTATATCTCCAGAGATTTCCATAATGCAAAGCACTCAGTAGGCGCCAAATGTATCATTGCATCATTGTGTTTTTCCCAAATATATTTGCATGAAGTAAGAACAGGGTTGTAACAGCTTCATTTATTTTTCTGTTTCCTAAGCAGCTGGCCCAGAGAAGGTGCTCAGTGTGTTTTTTGAAAACCATAAATTCATGCAATTAAAGATTTTGACCAGTGAGTAAGAGAAAGCTACTGAATATCACCTGAAAAACCAACCCCTACCCAACCTGGCCTGACAGACCTCCCATTCTTTCCTCCCTTCCTTTACTCCCCCCTCCCCAGAATAGTCCTCAAGTCCGGGCCAGTCTAGATGAAGAGTTCATAGTATTTCAGGGACAGGTTTTTTTTTTTTCGGATCCTTATTGTCAGACAGCTGCTAAGAGTGAAGAGTATGTATGATACGTTGTCATGACAGCAAATGAAGATAATGCAGGGCACACAGAAATGAAGGTTGTGATCTTAATCTCAGTGTGAGGAAAAACGATCTCCCAGCCTTTACAAGTATAAAACTTCACAGAAGGTTTACAATTAGAAACCTTTATTTGTTTCTCTTTAGGAGCAAAATTGGTTTTGAAGTACTTTGTTACTGTGAAGTTACTATTACAGAATTTGTTTGACGCTAAATTAGAAAGTCACAAGCATAATAAGAGAAAGTTCAGGTTTTTGGATAATTCGCACACCAATTAAGTAAACGATAGTCTTCACCAGTAATTATCTGAGGTATAATTTATTTCTGAAAGCAGGTCTGAATTTATTCATAATGAATTAATTATGTGGTTAGCCTAATTAGACTTCCTTTGGTGTAATACTTGCAAAAAGCAAGTATCGTGTTCTTTCTCAAGTTGACTTATATATTTGTGTTTCTCTGTGGTGTGAACTTTTTCATTTAAGAGTAGTGTGAAAATAGGTCAGTAGGAATTAATATGATTTTTGCTCTCACTTCCTTTTTTTGTAGTATTCAGAAATGGCGTTTTATCCTTAACTCCTTTCTGGCTGCTATTGCATAAAGTCATCTCTTTGCTATGACTGCTTATAAGGGAAAAAAATAAAGACAAAAATGAGTGTACAAGAAACTTGCTTAGATTATTTTTTACTGTAATTGAGTTGAGGAGGGCATGGCAACCCACTCCAGTGTTCTTGCCTGGAGAATCCCCATGGACAGAGGAGCCTGGCGGGGTTTCCCTGGTGGCTCAGGTGGTAAAGAATCTGTGTGCAATGCAGAGGACCCAGGTTTGATCCCCAGGTTAGGAAGATCCCCTGGAGAAGGAAATGGCAACCCACCCCAGTATTCTTGCCTGGAGAATTCCATGGACAGAGGAGTCTGGCAGGCTACAGTCCATGGGGTCTCAAAGAGTCAAACATGACTGAGCAATTAACACATACACACACCGTGTGCTATACATTAGGACCTTGTTGTTCATCCATTCTACATATACCAGCTTGCATCTGCTGATCCTGAACTCCAGTCTATCCCTCCCACTGCGCCCCCGCTTTGGCCACCACAAGTCTGTCCCCTAAGCCCATGAATCTGTCTCCACTTCATAGATAAGTTCATGTGTGTTGTACTTTAGATTCCATGTGTAAGTGATGCCGTATATGTGCCTTTCTTTGTCTAACTTCACTTAGTACAATAATCTCTAGGTCCATCCATGTAGCTGTAAATGGTATCATTTCATTCTTTTAAAAGGCCGCTTTAAGAAATTAATGTACTATGTTTTCCAGTATATGAAACTTTCTTGCTTTGCATTTGTTAAGGTGGTTTAACTCTTTCAGAATATACACCAAGGTGTGATTATATTAATTGCTGGTGCAGAGCTTAAAATGTTTTCCAAGTACTGTGTTTGGGAGAAAATAGAAAACTCGTACGAGTTCTTAGCACGTTCAGGTCAGTGGATGGCATAATTTTGACACCTTTTAGTCTTTTTCATTTTGATTTTAACAGTTGCTTAGACCAACATGGCTTCTACTCAGGAATAGCAAAGTCTCAGGGTTTTACATGATTTTTCTTGACAACAAATTGGTGAATTTTATTTGATTAGAAGATTATTTTAAAGTAGCAAGCACAGCACAATATAAAATAATGGAAATCAAGAGAGAGATTGAGAAAATGACAGGTTGTAAAGCAACTATCCTCCAATAAAGTTTTTTTTTTTTTCCTAATGAAAATGTGACAGGTGCTCAACTAATTAAATTTTCAAAAACACTTCCAACTTATGCCAGGACCAATTTTCCATATTACCATTTTCCCTGCCTCTCAGGATTGGGAGGGCGACACACACACGTCACTCGCCTTGTTACAGCTTTCCGTGCTGTGTGCATGATATTGATAAACATCTACCACTGCCTCCGAAAGCTGGGGGAAGGGTCTCCTGAGTTTCGAGGGTCTGTGACAGCGCTAGTTCATGACAACCATTTTTGTGCGAGCTAAAAAGCGTGTTCGTTATGGGTATTATTTCACATGAGACAGGCCTTAGCCGCAGCCGTGTTCCCTTTGTTACTGACCTCATTGCCCTGGACATGGAGGGAATTTCAGACCAATGGAGCCCTTTCACACGGAGGATCTGAAGAGCAAGTTCCTGAATAGCATTTCTTCCAGAGTTAGATGTAGTCTCATGTCCAAAAAATGCCACAAGCTAAGGGCAGCCAGTCTGACTTTCTAAATTTATGACAACAGGTGGGGGAAACAGCTGCCAGAGAATGAAGGGAAAGTGAGTTATCGAAATGTCTACTGGAGGGCAGTAGTCACACATCCCTTCCACCTCGTGCCTTCGTTCCCAGTGATGTTGTAGGGCAACACGTGCTGGAGAGAAAAACGCCTTTACTTTGTTTTTAAGTGAGAAAGTGGGTTATAGAGTCCTGTGTATAGAAGGAATCACTACTTATTTAAAAAAGACAGCACAGCTGTATCCCCCTTGTTTTTTTTAATGTGTATTTCTCTTTATTATAGTGATTATTAATTGGAGAATTTATGATAATAGGGGGGTTTTTTTTTGATCGTTTGTTGTTACATAGAAGATACGTCTGGTTGAAAGTGGCCAAGGGGTTCCACTGCCAACTCAGAAACCCAAGGCAGTCATTTATGCGTCTCCCAGGATAGCACATTACAGAGCTGGGGAAAATCATAACATCTCTTAAGGGTACAGAGGATTTATTCCTAAGTCCTATGAATTTTCTTCACTGGTTATTAAAAAAAAAAATTGTTGCCCTGAAAGAATGGCTTTTTCTTTTTCTTTAGACTATTTGTACTCTTCTGGAGTGTTTATTGACTCCTGAAAATGTACCTTCTGACAGCCCAAAGGAAGTTTATGAGGCCTACTTTGTCTTTGCTTGTATCTGGGCGTTCGGAGGCACTCTGCTACAAGATCAGGTATGTGTAGAAATAGTTTACAGGAGTAGTTTTATTTGGAGAAAAATATTATTATATGTGATCCCTGTGGGTTTGGGGGTTTTGGGGTATGTAAGTATCATAAAGCTACCTACTAGCCCTATTCACTCCTAAGCTTGTGCATTGTCAGGCAAGCTCATTGAGGCTGGCGGTGCTTTCCTCGGCTGACAAGGCAGGTCCATAGTCTTCCACCAGATCTCTCTTCGGAGCCCCAAGGTTCCAGGTCAACACCAGCAGTGTCCCAGTGTGCCCGAGACAGGGTGCTGCATCTGCCCCTCACCTCTCTGTGCTCTTCCTCTTGCCCCTTTTCCTCAGTGATACATTTCTCCCAGTTGCTCTGATTAAAAACCTGGGAGACATCATTCTTCCATCTACATCCTGTGGGCATCAGCTCCTTTCAGATAGAAAGTAGCTGTCACGTATGTCCCCTTGTCTGTATCCCTACAGCCTTAATTCAGGAGTGTATCAGCTTTAGCTTGCTCTGAGCTATCACATTGTTTTGGCTCAGGCTGCTGTAACAAAATATCATGCTCTGGGTGTCTTAAACAGCAGAAATTTACTTTCCCTCAGTTCTGGAGGCTACAAGTCCAAGGTCAAGGTGCCAGCATGGTCAAGTTCTGGTGAGGACCTTCTTCGTGCCTTGCAGACAGATGCCTTTTTCTGTGTCTTCACAAGGCAGAAAGAAAGATAAAATGCTTTCTTGAGTCTCTTTGTGTAAAGGCACTAATCCCAACATGAGGGACCCACCCTCAGGCCCTCATCTCAATATAAATACCTCCCAAAGGGCCCATCTCCAAATACTACCACATTGGGGATTAACGCTGCAGCATGTGATTTTGGTGAGGAGACAGTTCAATCCATAGCACATAATAGCCTGCTCATTGGTTTCCAGATCTCTACTCCTCTTACTTCTGCCTAGTCTCACACATTCCTAGGGTGGTCCTCATGAGCTATAATCAACCCCAGGCTGCTTCCTTTCCGCTGTCCTTTCCTTTGGCCTAAAACGAGGCTATCACGCCTATACAACATTCCTAGCATGGTCTGTGACTTCTGATTTCTTTTCGGTAAACACTTAAGAACTTGCATAGGCACATGTGCGCATGCCAACACACACACACACACACACAAATTGCTTAGACTTGTCAAAGTACAAAGTAGGAGTTTTTCGCCTTTAGAAATTTACATATCTAATCCCTTCTTTGCACGTCTGTGAATAGATTTTCTCCTGTTATCTTTACAGTAATTCAAGGTATCATCACTATGCAGGTAAAGTAAAACTCAGGCAAAGTAACTTGACTGACAGCCGATGACAATATCTGGATTCCCACTCATGTATGTCTGTCTCCAAGGGCTATCTGTAGTGCCTCAGGATCTCTCAGGGCCATAAGTGCTTCTATGGGCACCCCTGAATCTTTGAATTAAAAATAGACGGCATAAGTCTTCCAGGCTTCCCTAAAATATTTCCACATATAAATATTGTTGTTGTTCAGTTAGTCATTTGACTCTTTGCTACCCCATGGACTGCAGCATGCCAGGCCTCCCTCTCCTTTACCACCTCCCAGAGTCTGCTTAAACTCAGGTCCATTGAGTCGGAGATGCCATACAACCATCTCATCAGCTGTTACCGCCTGCTTCTCCTGCCTTCAGTCTTTCCCAGCATCAGGGTCTTTTCCAATGAGTTAACATATCCCATCAGGTGGCCAAAGTATTGGAGTTTCAGCTTCAGCATCAGTCCCTCCAATGAATATTCAGAGTTGATTTCCTTTGGGATTGACTGGTTGGATCTCCTTGTAGTCCAAGGAACTCTCAAGAGTCTTCTCTAGCACCAGAGTTCAAAGGAATCCATTCTTTGGCTCCTGGTCTTCTTTATGGTCCAACTGTCACATCCATACGTGACCACTGGAAAAACTATAGCTTTGACTAAAGATGACCTTTGTAGGCAAAGTAATGTCTCTGCTTTTTAATATGCTGTCTAGGTTGTTCATAGCTTTTATTGCAAGGAGCAAATGTCTGTTATGGCTGCAGTCACCATTCACAGTGATTGTGGAGGACAAGAAAATAAAGTTTGTCACGGTTTCATTTTTTCCCCATCTGTTTGCCATGAAGTGATGGGACTGGAGGCCATGATCTTAGCTTTTTGAATGTTGAGTTTTAGCCAGCTTTTTCACTCTCCTCTTTCACCTTCATCAATAGACTCTTTAGTTCTTCTTTGCTTTCTGAAAAGAAACAGATGGATGACATCATAAGGATGTCATAAACAGACATCATAAGGATGATGTCATCCGCATATCTGAGATTATTGATATTTCTCCCAGAAATCTTGATTCCAGCTTGTGCTTCATCCAGCCCAGCATTTTGCATGATGTGCTCTGCATGTAAGTTAAATAATCAGGGTGATGATATACAGCCTTGACGTACTCTTTTCCCAATTTTGAACCAGTCTATTGTTCCATGCTTCTTGAACTGCGTACAGGTTTCTAAGGAGGTAGATATGGTGGTCAGGTATTCCCATAAGAGTGTTCCACAGTTGTTGTGATCCACACAGTCAAAGGCTTTAGCATAGTCAATGAAGCAGAAGTAGATGTTTTGCTGAAATTCCCTTGCTTTTTCTAATGATCCAACAGATGTTGGCAATTTAATTTCTGGTTCCTCTGCCTTTTTTAAATCCAGCTTGTACATCTGGGAGTTCTGGGTTCGCATACTGTTGAAGCCTAGCTGTTGTAGGGTTTTGAGCATTACTTTGCTAGCATGTGAAGTGAGTGCAATTGTATGATCGTTTGAACATTCTTTGTCATTGTCCTTCTTTGTGATTGGAATGCAGACTGACCTTTTCCAATCCTGTGGCCACTGCTGGCTTTTCCAAACGTGCTGATATATTGAGGGCAGCACTATAACAGCATCATCTTTTAGAATTTAAAATAGCTCACCTGGAATTCTATCACCTCCACTAACTTTGTTCATAGTGAAGCTTCCTAAGGCCCACTTGACTTCATGCTCCAGGATATCTGGCTCTAGGTGAGTAACCACACCACTGTGGTTATCCAGGTCTGTAAGACCTTTTTTGTACAGTTCTTCTGTGTATTCTTGCCACCTCTTCCTAATGTCTTCTGCTTCTGTTACGTCCATACTGTTTCTGTCCTTTATTGTGCCCATCTTCACATGAAATTTTGCCTTGGTGTCTCTAATTTTCTTAAAGACATCTCTGGTCTTTTCCATTCTGTTGTTTTCCTCTATTTCTTTGCACTGATCCGTGAGGAAGGCTTTCTTATCTGTCCTTGCTGTTCTTTGGAACTCTGCATTCACATGGGTACATCTTGCCTTTTTTCCGTTGCCTTTTGCTTCTCTTCTTTTCTCAGCTATTTGTCAGGTCTCCTCGGACAACCATCTTGCCTTTTTGCATTTCTTTTTCTTGGGGATGGTTTTGATCATCGCCTCCTGTTCAGTGTTATGAACCTCCATGCATAGTTCTTCAGGCACTCTTTGTAAGATCGAATCCCTTGAAAATATTTGTCACTTCCACTGTATAATCATAAGGGATTTGGTTTAGGTCATACCTGAATGGCCTAGTGGTCTGAATTTGGCAATAAGGAGTTCATGATCTGAGCCACAGTCAGCTCCCGGTCTTGTTTTTGCTGACTGTGTAGAGCGTCTCCATGTTCGGCTACAAAGAATATAATCAATCTGATTTCAGTATTGACCATCTGGTGATGTCCATGGTAGAGGCATCCCTTGTGTTGTTGGAAGAGAGTGTTTGCTGTGACCAGTGCGTTCTCTTGGCAAAACTCTGTTAGCCTTTGCCCTGCTTCATTTTGTACTCCAAGGCTAAACTTGCCTGTTTTTTTTTTTTTACAGTTAGTTCTAGAAGGTCTTGTAGATCTTCAGAGAACCGTTCAACTTCATCTTCTTCAGCATTACTGGCCGGGGCATAGACTTGGATTACTGTGATGTTGAATGGTTTGCCTTGGAAACAAACCGAGATTATTCTGTCATTTTTGAGATCACATTTTGGACCATTTTGTTGACTATGAGGGCTACTCCATTTCTTTTAAGGGATTCTTGTCCACAGTAGTAGATCCAGTGGTCATCTGAATTAAATTCACCCATTCCTGTCCATTTTATTTCACTGATTCCTAAAATGTCAATGTTCACTCTTGCCATCTGCTGTTTGGCTACTTCCAATTTACCTTGGTTCCTGGACCTAACATTCCAGGTTCCTATGCAGTATTGTTCTTTACAATATTTTACTTTCACCTCCAGTCACATCCACAACTGGGCAATGTTTCCCTTTTGCCTCTGCCTCTTCATTTCTTCTGGAGCTGTTTTTCCGCTCTTCTCCAGTAGAATGTTGAACACCTACCAGCCTGGGGAATTCATCTTTCAGTGTCCTATCTTTTTGCATTTTCTTGCTGTTCATGGGGCTCTCAAGGTAAGAATGCTGAAGTAGTTTGCCATTCTCTTCTCCAGTGGACTATGTTTGGGAATTAAAATTGGAAGGTATTACAACCAAGAGTAACCCAAATTTGTTGGTTTAGTCACAGTAGGTTCTAAAATCCATGGTTGCTATGACCTGTGGGCCAGTTCTGCGACTTGTCACTAAGTTACTGTACTTTATATCTGTAAATGAATTTGGCATTTACTTGGCCTCCTAAGTCTCATTTTGACCCTTCTCAGAACCCACATTTCTTCAGTTATCTCCAAGTGCTTTTTCTAAAGAATAATAGCCTTTCTTGCCCGAGTTAAGAGTGTTGTGTGGCTTCACATGGTTTATCTCAAAGGCAGAATTTACACATATGGATTCCTCTCCATGGAGGCCACATGCAGAGTATTCCTGTCTACCCCAAAACCTCATGACTTTGTCTTTTTTCCAGTGTTCTCCACAGAGTGTTTCCTTTTCCAGGGCTACAACCAAGTAAAATGGCATGAGAAGGATGTTGACAGCTGAGATTTTTCTGTTCCTCATCATGACGGCTCACCTTCCTCCCAACTTGACCCTCTTTTCATCTTTGCAGTTTCCAGACTTGGCAGCCTTCCAAGCCAGCTAGTCAGACCAGGAGCTGAGCATCACGTGGTCCCCTTCCTGTCCCAGACACTCTCCCCAATTAGTATTCGACATCATCATCTTTAAATTTTCAAAACTGCTTTAACTACACAGCATTCAAAAGAGAGATTATGAAGCTGGAAACATGAATGAAGCAGATCCAAGAAACAGTCTTAGGAATAGCCATTTAGTCATCAGATTTGGGTGCCTTCTATGAATATATGTCAGGAAAAGAGTTTAGGGTTTCTAATAGGCTAGCTTATTGAATCTTAAAAAAAAAAAAAAATTATCCTGTCTGTATAGTTATAGCTATTCTTCTTTTACAAAAAAGGAACTCAAACTTAGATAAGTTGGCCTCCTTGGAGACACATGGCTAGCTTATGTCTGAGGCAAGTTCAGACTGCAGCTGACTGACTCAGACCTGTGTTCTTAACCCCGGCTGTTGCAGACACCTTCCAAAATTGGTCCCCGTCATCCCTCCCTGAGCCTCCTGTAAACAGCTGCTATCATTCCCCACTTGACTTCTGAAGTAATCTCCTCACTGGTCTTTCTGCTTCTGTACTTGCCCCATCATCCATTATGCACTCAGCAGCCAGAGTGGTTTCTTTAATGTAAATTGGATTATATGATACACTCCAGAATTTACAACACTTTAATGGATTCCTATTGCTTTTAAGATACAATTTTAGAATTTCATTTACAAGGCCTTTGGCTTTGGCCCAGCCTGTCTCTCCCTACTTTTTCCTCAGCCGCGCCCTCCCCTCCAGCTGCACTGGCCAGTTTCTGGAATGCAGGTTCTTTCCTGTGATAAGATCTTTGTACTTGTTGACTTCTTCCTGGAATGTTCTGCTCCCTAATTGGTGCCTGTTCTCAGAGTTGATTCCCTGTACATCCAGTTAAAATAGATGCCCTCATTTCTCTCACTTCCAGCAAAGTTGGCTTTCAAGATACCAATGTATTTATTTCTGTGTTCATAGACTTCACCTCTGCTTCCACCATACTTCCCCTTCATTTCCCCCATAAGTTCTGTGAGGGCAGAAACCCTGTTTGTTTTCTTCCCCAGTACGGGAACAAATGCATTTTAGTGAGTGAATGAATGATCGAAGACTTGTCATCAAAATGACTCTGCTGACATAGTGGTTAGGTGAAGCAAATTTTATTGTAAGGTAGAAATCTCATGTGCATCCTTCCTACAAAGAATGGTAGCAAATAAGGAATATTTTTTTGAATGAACTTGGTTTCTGAACAACTTCGGTAGGATGATTAAAAAGAAAAAATCCTGTGATGCCAATCTGAAGATAACTAAATATGTAAGTAGTGGTCTGTAGGAATGTGAGCACCGCTTGTTGGGAAGGTTGGTGGGATCAGCTCTCCCTGCTAAGGCTGACCATGCCTCTCAGCCCTAACCGCACCCTCCTACCCTCCAGCCATCCTATCCATCTCTACTCGTGTGTCTGATCAGCCTCACACAGAAAGTGGGCCGTAGTCCATGGACATAAGGACACCAAAGTAAAAGTAACTTGAATTTCCCTGGGGCAAAATGGGAGTTGAAGTTTTAGATACATGTAAGGTTGGTGAATGTGGTGAACACACACAGTGTATTTAGAGAGCTCCAAAGCTTTGTCTGGTCATCCCGTAGGTGCAGCAGGGGCTGTTAGTTGCTAGCACACAATTGGAATTTCCCCGTCTCCATTTTCTAACCGCTAATCTAGCAGCAAAGGGCTTGTACCTGCCATCATAAAAACAAGCGCCTTCTAGCAAGGAGAACCTGTTTCCTACTCCATTGTCTTTTCTGGAAGATTCTCTCACGGGACAGGAATCTGTGGAGTTTCAGCTCAACTACTGAGTTGAAAACCAAGTCCGTTCTTTCCCTTCCCTCATGGCAGAGCTTCTCAGATTTCAAATTTCAAAGACCAACAAAATTTCATTAATGATTTGAAGGAATGAAATAGGGTTACCAACTGTTTGTTTTTCTAAATAAGGGCATTTATTTTTAAATGACCATTTATTATCACCACAGCTTTATAAAGGAAAGGATATTTTTAACACCGAAAGTTCTATGAAGGCTATAAGCTCAAATAAAGAACAGTGTCTGAGTCAATAATGTTACTAATTTTGTGAAGTATTCATTTGTTCCTACTTTCCCCATTTTGCTATCAACTGAGGGAGACATTGGTAGAAATAAACGCTAGTGTTTGCTAACCACTGTCTTAGCAGGGTGACCTGCATGATAGCTTGTTATTAAACTGAATAACGTCAGAGTCATCTAAGGTTCACCTAAACTTACCTTGCTTTTTAAGTTAATAATTACTGCCGAAAATTTGTACCTGATGGACGTACGGCAGTTATAGCTTTCAGCCTCAGTGGTATTGTCACCCATTATAACTTCCTTCTAGTTATTTATTTTTCTTTTGTCAGTTACTCAGTCCTGTTTGTAATTCTGAAGTGTTCGCTGAAAACACTGTGTGATCAGCTGCACTTGCCGTGGCTTTGTATGTGTTCAGAATTACCTGTAAGTGTGCAATAAGAATTTCTCTTGTTCTCCTTAGCTTTCTGGTTGTCAAGCTGAATTCAGTCAGTGGTGGCATAAAGAGATGAAAGCAGTGAAGTTTCCATCCCAGGGAACAATTTTTGATTATTATCTGGACCACAAAAGTAAGAAGTTTTTGCCTTGGGCTGATAAAATCCCCCAATTTACTATGGATCCAGAAATACCTTTGCAGGTAGGTGTGGGGAACACCGTGATCTTCAACCACATGATGCTGGCTTGAGCCTCGTTTGTTTTTACGCAGTCTTCCTTTTCCTGCCTGATGGATGGTTTCCTGTTGGTATGGTCAGCATATAGCATATTTCCTTGGAAAGAAGAATCTGTTATAGGAACGGCTAGGAAGATGGTTATATTTCTACAGTTTCTTTTTTTATTTCAACTTAATTCTGTGGTAACAGCTTTCTTTAGATTTTCCTAGAAATTGTGTGATTTTATAAAAATTGAAGGCATGTTTGTATTAGTTCAGTGAGGTTCAGTGAGTCTTACTTCTGACCTTACTTTACATTTCTTAAGCAGTACTTTTCACATAGAACTTCTTTGCCTTACCCCTGAAGCCATAAAATGAATGTTTCATCTTCCTGTTCAAAGATGTATATCTCAATTTCATAAGGCAACTCACAAATCTAAATGAATCTTTATTGTTTTTTTAACTGTTTCTTTTTATAAATTGTCCTACATTTTTATATATCAAGTTATCTTTTAACCATTTTCTACTTCTTCTTCAATCTGTTTTGCTTTTCATTATATTTCTTTCTCAAAATTACCTCATATTGATTGGCTTTGGAACTTATTATTTCAAGCCGTGCCCTATAAAATGCATGTAAGTGATTGCCACACTAATTAGGAGGCAGTTATTGTGAAATAAAAGAAAATTCAATGTATGAGTTTCCGGGAACTGAAGTAACAAAGTAACCACAGACGCGGTGGCTTCAACAACAGAAATGTGTTGTCTCACAGTTTTGGAGGCTAGAAGCTGAAAATAGAGGTGTTAACAGGGTTGGTTCCTTCTGAGGAATCTCCTAGATTCTGGAGGTTCACTGGCGGTCTTGGTGTCCTTGCTTTGAGGCGGCATTAGTCAGTCACATATATGATGGCATTTTCCCAAGTATATTCTGTGTATTCACACTTTCCTTTCTACCAGTCACTTTGAATTTGGGGCCCACTCTTCTTGTATCAGTGTGCTTAAGACACCCTAACAAACTGCCATAGAATGAGTGGCTTAAACGTCAGAGATGCATTTTTCTCAGGCTAAGATTTGGTTTTCCCTGCGGCCTCTGTCCTTGGCTTGCAGATGGTCTCCTCTTGCTGTGGCCCCCTATGATCCTTTCTGTGTGTACACACATTCCCTGGACACCATCCTGAAGTGTGTTCAAGTTTGCTCCTTGGACAAGAACACCAGTTGGATTGGATTAGGTAGGCCTCACTTAATCATCTCTTTAAAGACCTTATCTCCAAATACTGTCACGTTTCTGAGATACTGGGGTTAGAGCTTCAATAGTTGAATTTTGAGAGGACACAATTCATCCTATAGCCATGAGAAAACTCATTATTTTGCAAACAAGAAACTCAGAGGTAGGAAGGCCCTGAGACTGATGAGTTCTGTGACTTGGTGATAACACTACGGATTCGGATCTTCCTGCCTTAGCACTGGCCTTGTTTAAAGACTGGTATCTCCTCAATCCAAGATGACTCTAGAGGTCCCAGGAGTTAGAAGGAAGCAAGACATGGAGAAAGAAGGCTTCTGTATTTTTTACTAAGCGGGCAGAAACTTTTTCCAGAAGCCCCAGAGCAGACTGCCTTCTGCATCCATTTCTCTAGGGGCCGTGTGCTGCCCCTACCCTAGTCTCAGGCCCAGGTGATGAGGTTACCTTAATTATGAAGGTCTGCTCTGTCCGCTTTATGGATTTTAACATCTCTGTTTTAGCTCAGCCTGTCTAGACCTCAGCCACCTAACGATATTATCTAGCTGGCTGAGAGCCGGGGACTTGTAGTTAACCAAAAGAAACACACAAAAAGTGATATCACAAGGTTGATGCATCTTATCAGGGATGTATTTTATTCAACAGAGAACCTGTCAGGACCTCCTAGTCTTACTTTATACACAATTGCACCAAATATGATTTTGATTAAAAGCCTCTTAACATGTTAGAGGAAAACCATATTGAGTCAATAATAATAGCAAATACTAACATGACATTATAATATGGCAGGCCCTTTTCTAAATGCTTTATTTCCATAGATTAATCCTTTATGACACTCTTCTAATTCTCTGTTAGAAAGGACTGTTACTAGCCTTTTTATATATGGAGAAATGGAGTACTTAGACATCAGCTAATGTGTGTATGGTCCATGCTCTGAAGAGCATTCTGTGCAGTAGGTAAGATAGGACTCAGGCTCTACACAGATTTGGGTTTAAATCCAAGTACCACCACGTATGCCTCTGGCCAATTTATTAATGTTCTCTAAGCTTTAGCTCCATCATCTCTGAAATGTAAATGATAACAAAACTCTCCTCCTAGGTTTGTTATGAGTATCATATGATGTAACACATGTAAACGGCTCAGCACAGTACCTCTCACATACTCAGCTCTCAGTAGGTATTAATTATCCATATTAATGTGTGGAGAAAAGAGCCAATATTAATAGCCAATTAAATAGCAAATGTGACAACTAGCAACAAGAAAGGAAAAGAAACATGTTACAGAATTCAACGGTGATTTTAAAGTCATCTGGGACTGTTCAGTGTAGCACAAAAGAGTCTGTGTCTTTCAACAGGTCCCGAGAGGAGCACTGAATTCAGGCGAAGTTCTAGAATGAATGCTCTTTATCATGAATTTGATCTTGAATGGTCTATAAAATACTGATCTGTGGTCAGTGTACGTGAACCATGCAGGGAAGAACTTTATTCATTACAGAGTTTGTGTGTTTTTCTTACGAGCTATATAAATCCTGCAGAGTTTTTTGTAATCCCCTTTTTAATTTGCCCCCCCGCCCCCACCAACTGTAAGACCTTTTCAACTCTCTTTAATCACCGTGCAGGCTTCTCTCTCCAGTGTGTCTACATCTGCTTCCCCTTTCCCTGATTTTACACAGTGTATTAGTTTCTATTCCCTCAGTCAGCTTTTTATTTATTTGTATTCTTTTTATTGTATTTCTGTAAGCCACCTCAATTTTTTCATGAAACAATGTAGTATATGTGAGACAGCAAAAGAGACACAGATGTATAGAACAGTCTTTTGGACTCTGTGGGAGAGGGAGAGGGTGGGATGATTTGGGAGAATGACATTGAAACTTGTATAATATCATATATGAAACGAATCGCCAGTCCAGGTTCGATGCAGGATACAGGATGCTTGGGGCTGGTGCACTGGGATGACCCAGAAGGATGGTACGGGGAGGGAGGTGGGAGGGGGTTCAGGATGGGGAACACGTGTATACCCGTGGTGGATTCATGTTGAAGTATGGCAAAACCAATACAATATTGTAAAGTAATTAACCTCCAATTAAAATAAATTTATATTTTAAAAAAATCTAAATAACTAATCTTTACAACAGAAGCATTGCTATAAAAAATGTTAACAGAACAGTGTACACTAAGGATCACCGTGCTTTGGACTTGTGACTATTTCGCTTAACGTTTGTTTCTTCCCGGCTGGTCTCTCCTTGCACTAAACTCCTTTAGAGTGAATTGTGTCTAATCATGTTGCACATAAATCATTAATCTTACTGGGTGAAAGAATTGCTACCAGTTTTTGTTAATACATATCTTGGCCTTTCGCATGTTTCACCATGTCCTAAAGAGTGGTGGGCAGTTTCTTAAGCGTTCACTGTATTCCTTTATAATACCTAACCAAAGGTTAGGCAGAGTATAGATATTTCCATGATAGGAAGCCTTGGGTGCTAGGTCTTAACTGGAAAAAATAAGTCAGTTCTTTCTGCTATGGCATTTTGACAACACTACACAGTTTCTTTTCTCAAGCTATGATGTCTGAACTGACCATTCAAAATGAAACATTAAGTGGGATCTCTCCTACTGGCTGTCAACTAGAACTAAGAATGCATTTAGTCTCAATTCTAAAATTCTAAAATGACTATGTGTTGGTGCAGGTACAAAATTTTGTCTGTTTTTCCCCACCAGAGAGCTCTGGTTCACACAACAGAGACAACCCGTCTTCGATATTTTGTGGAGTTGCTGCTTGAGAAAGGACAGCCATTGATGCTGGTAGGAAACGCTGGAGTAGGAAAAACAGTCTTTGTAGGTGACATGCTGGCAGGTCTGTCTGAGGCTTATATAGTATCCCGTGTGCCTTTCAACTACTGCACAACATCGGCAGCCCTGCAGCGTAAGTGTTCCTCCTTTTATACTCCAGAAGCAAGGTCAGATACTATCAGAGCCAGGACATGCAGCCCAGAGATGATTCCTTTGTCTTAGACATTTTGCTTAGAATGAATTTTTATTTTTCACCATTCTGGCTGAATATACTTTGTTTAAATATTGTTATTTTGGCTTTTTATATCCCTCCTGGCTTTACTTGGGTTATTACTCTATAGAACAGAAAGAATTGACATCAACAGTTCCGTTGCTTTGCCTCTAAACCATTTGGTTAGCTTTAATCAATTTCGTGGAGCCCTAGCAACGAAAGAATATGCTCAAGGAAGAATGTATACTGGTTACCTCTGCAAGCAAGGGATTGATTTAGTGGGGAATTCACGCAGACTGTATTGATGAAATGACAGGCCACCAGTTGGTTGTTAAATCTTAGAACTGTGAGAATGATTTTTAGCTGTTGAATACATGCATCAGTGTAATCAAAAGAACCACATAGATTTGGGGCATTTTGAGTTTGGAAGGGCAGAGGGCAAACAGAGTAGACGTGAGAAGTAGAGAAGAACTACTATAAAGAGCTGAGAGCAGTGTCTCACTGTCCAGCAGAGCAGTGGGGTTGTGTCGTGTGAGGGCAGCAAAAGTTCCTGTTGTCCACTGCTTTATGAAACCTGTTGCCCTGAGCATGGTTTCTTTGCTGTGTGCATTGTTGCTATTTCCTTAGCCCTATCAGTAGAGATTAACAACCTGTTTTCTTATCACTTAAATCATTAACTCACCCAGGAATGATTGTGCTGTAATCTCTTTCTTAATCAAGTTTGTCTTCCTCATCTTTGTGAGTGAAACAGTTAAAAGATGACCTGGAAGGTTTTCATTCATTTCTTCAGCGAATATGTATCATTTATCTACTTTATCCCCAGACACTGTGTATAATACATGCTTTTCATTGTGGACACAGAAGAAGGGATCACTTTATCACTTGTAAATGGAAGATTAGGGCTGCAATTCAATAGTTGAACGAAGTTTAGCTTGCTGATTCTTGGAAGGGTTACAAGCATGAATAGATTTAGACATTGCCTATTAGCATGAGGAATAGAAAGAGCTAGTGTACTCTGAAGAAAGGATTTCAGACCTTTGAGATGGGATGGTGTATAGGCAAAAAGGGAACTTAGGCTAGAAGAATCAGATTAAGCAAAGACATGAAAGAGAAATTTGTGGGACACATTCATTTAATTGAATCTCTAAGTTGATCAAAGCATAGTGATCAGGTAGAAGATAGGGCAAAGGCTGGAGTTATAGGTGGAATGCCCAATTGTCTAGTTTGCTGAAGACTGGAAGGTTTCTGAGATAAGGGACTTTTAGTGCTGTCACTGGGATCATCCCAGGCAACCAGGGATGGTTGGTCACTGAGACTGTAGCTAACGTGCAAGTGGAAAAGAACATATTTCATATGGTACGGAGCTGTGAGCCATTGATGGGGAGCAAGGAGTTGACAAGATGCAGGCTCTACTTTGGGCTTTCCTGGTGGCTCAGTGGTAAAGAATCTGCCTGCAATGCAGGAGACCCAGGTTTGATCCCTGGGTTGGGAAGATCCGCTGGAGAAGGAAATGGCAACCCACTCCAATATTCTTGCCTGGAAAACTCCATGGACAGAGGAGTCTGGCAGGCTACAGTCCATGGGTTTGCAAAAGAACTGGACATGACTTAGTGACTAAACCACAACGACAACAGGCTCTATTTTAAGAAAAGTCTATGGTGGAGAGACCAGTCTCCTTGAGCAATGTATTAGCTGAATGAAATGATACCCTGGACTAGAGCTTTAGAAGGAAAGACAAAAGGAGGAGACGTGAGGTACCATTTACAGGCTGTGCTTGAACAAATCAGGGACCAGAAAGGAAAGATTGAATTCAGGCCTTGCATCTGGCTGATTGGGAGAGTGTTAATCCTGTTGGTAGGAGCACAGAAGGCTAAAAAGAAGTGATGGGTCATGAGTGGGGAAGAGGTATGTAAAATTGAGTTTGGGAACAGGCACATTTGATGTTGGCCAAACATACAGTTGTCAGTGGCTAACAGGAACTGAAGTTTAGCAACCATTTGGAAATGTAGATATGCTGCTTGGAAAAAGGGCTTGTGAATTAACTTTTTATATATTTTTTACTTCATTCATTCCTGTTTTCATTTAACAAGTTACTTACTTGCTGTAGGTGTTATGAGGCATACAGAAATGAACACGACAGAGTTCTTGTCCTCAAGCTATTTATAGTTCATTTAGAGAGTAGGCAAGTGACTAGATACTGCATCTCAGGTCCATACTGTCAAGATTTTCTGTATTTGTGATTTCCTCTCAAACATATCAACACAAAGTCAGATAGGCAAGTGAAGAGATATAACTTGAGGTATACACAGGATAATGCCTGCATATAGTATCCTCTTATACTTCTGTACCCCATGGCCCAAGAAGAGAGATGTGAGAAATTCCTGACTGTCCCTAGACTCTAGTACGAGGAAGATAAAGAAGGACTTATTGACGGGTTCTGGGTGGACTGGCAGTGGTTCCTGAATGACGGTAGGTACGGGGGGGAAGGTGTGAAGGTCCACAGCGAAGGTGTTGTCTCAGATGTGACGGCCAGTGTGCCCAGTGCTGCAGCTGCGGACTCTGGGAGCGGAGCCAGGGTGAGCTCCAGGAGAGTATTACATGGCAGGAGATGAACAGAGACATGTTTCTGGGATTAACCTGCAGAGAGGTGATACTTGAAGCCACAGAGTGGATGAAATGGGCAGGATGAGGAAAAAGAAGAAAAAAAGGACTAATGTTCTGTTTTGTATTTATGTATAAATATATTAATATATAAACAGAAGTTTACATTTTTATTTGATTGGTGGACAGAATTATACATTGGTTTCAGGAATTCTTGAGAAACCTCTAGAGAAGAAAGCTGGTCGTAACTATGGTCCAGGAGGAAATAAAAAGTTGGTCTATTTTATTGACGACATGAATATGCCTGCAGTGGACTCGTACGGCACTGTCCAGCCCCACACTCTGATTCGACAGCATATTGATTATGGACACTGGTAAGCGATTCTGTGTTTCATTTTCTACTGAAATCTAATTATTATTACTATGGATAAAATTTTTTAAATAGAATCACCCCAGTTTCTTCCTCTTCTGAGGAGCATCTTCTGTGATACTTTTTTGGGTTTCAGTTTGCTTCCCCTTTTGCTCATCTTAAATGGAGTAGATTTTCTTTGCATCATTGGAAGAATTGGATTGAAAAGTATCTTAGAAACATAAACTCTCCAGTTAAAGCTTAAGCTCCTTAATATATTAACTCACAGTTACTTAGGAGAAGCTTGACATTTTCTGTAAGATGTAAACATCTGGTAATGTCTGGGCATCACAGTTGACAGTCCCTGATGTTAAGCAGGGGAGAGCCCCTAGTCTTGCTATGGGTATTTTTAACCAGACTAAAGTGAATCAATAAACAGCAATAATACCTATTGATTTAGCTCCACGTGTTGATACTAGCATCAAAGGAGCCACATAGTCTTCAGCTTTCCAAGCTTTAGTTTTTATCTCTCAGATAGGCTAACAAGTTCAACATCACACAGTGATTATAAAGATTAAAGAAAACAATTTATGCTGAAGTCCTTTATGAACTGCTGGGATTTGTTGTTATTTTGAACTTTGGGATTTAAGGTTCTGTTTTCTATCTTGCAGGTATGACAGACAGAAAGTGATGCTTAAAGAAATCCACAGCTGTCAATATGTTGCCTGCATGAATCCGATGGTGGGCAGTTTCACCATCAATCCTAGACTACAGGTAGGGTGTCAATACTCACATTGTTGATCTTGATTCTTAGTGCTTTTGGGGTAAAGATTAGGCTGTATGGTTCTACTGTACATTTGGTGAAGCATGGAAGCTTATTTTAATTAACAGAATTTTTAAGGCAGCTTTTGGTTTACAGAAAAATGAGCTGAAAGTACAGAGAGTTCCCATGTATTCCCTCGCACCCTGTGACTCATCTACAAACACCTTGCTTTGGTGTGCTGCCTCGATTACAATTGATGAGCCAATATTTATAAATTATTATTAAGTGAAGTGTAAAGTTGATGTCAGGGTTTGTTTTTTGTGTTACATATCCTGTGACTTTTAGCAAACGTACAATTACAGGTATCAGTTATTAAAGTATCACACAGAGTAGTTCATGTCCTAAAAATCCCCTGTGCTCCCCCTAATCAGCCCTCCCTATCCCCGAATCCCTGGCCACCATTCATCCTTTTCCTGTCTCTATAGTGTTGCCTTTTCCAGCGTGTCCTATAGTTAGAATCATATAGTATGTAGCCTCTTCAGACTGGCTTCTTTCTCTTAGCTTAAATATGCATTTAAAGTTCCTCCATGGCTTTTCATGTCTTGGTAGCTCATTTATTTTTATCACTGAATAATACTCATTGTCTGGGTGTTCCTAGTTTGTTTATCCATTTACTTATTTAAGGATGCTTTAAGCAGAAGGTATTAAGAAGAGGTGGCAAGAACACATAGAAGAACTGTACCAAAAAAGATCATAATAACCTGGAAACCACAATGGTGTGATCACTCACCTAGAGCCAGACATCCTGGAATGCAAAGTCAGCTGGGCCTTAGGAAGCATAGCTACGAACAAAGCTAGTGGAGATGATGGAATTCCAGCTGAGCTATTTCAAATTCTAAAGTGCTGCATTCAATATGCCAGCAAATTTGGAAAGCTCAGCAGTGGACACAGGAGTGGAGTAGGTCAGTTTTCATTCCAATCTCAAAGAAGGGCAATGCCAAAGAATGTTCAAACTACCGCACAATTGCACTCATTTCACATGCTAGCAAAGTAGTTCTCAAAATTCTCCAAGCTGGGTTTCAACAGTATGTGAACCGAGCGATGTACAGGATGGATTTAGAAAAGGTAGAGGAACCAGAGATCAAATTGCCAACTATTGGATCACATAAAAAGCAAGAGAGTTCCAGAAAAACATCTACTACTGCTTCATTGACTACTCTAAAACCTTTGACTCTGTGGATTACAACAAATTGTGGAAAAGAGCTAGGAAAAGCAGACCACCTTACCTGCCTCTTGAGAAACCTGTATGCAGCTCAAGAAGCAACAGTTAGAACTGGATATGGAAATACAGACTGATTCCAAATTGGGAAAGGAGTATATCAAGGCTGTATATCGTCACCCTGCTTATTTAACTTATATGCAGAGGACATCATGTGAAATACTGGACTGGATGAAGGACAAGCTGGAATCAAGATTGCTGGGAGAAATATCAATAACCTCAGATATGCAGATGACACGACCCTTATGGCAGAAAGTGAAGAGGAACTAAAGAACCTCTTGATAAAAGTGAAAGAGGAGAGTGAAAAAGCTGGCTTAAAACTCAACATTCAAAAAACTAAGATCATGGCATCTGGTCCCATCACTTCATGACAAATATATGCGGAAACAGTGGAAACAGTGACAGACTTTATTTTCTTCAAAATAAAGAGCTCCAAAATTATGGCTGCAGTGACTGCAGCCATGAAATTAAAAGATGCTTGCCTCTTGGAAGAAAAGCTATAATAAACCTAGGCAGAATATTAAAAATCAGAGACTTTACTTTTACTTTACTTTTTCGACAAATGTCCGTCTAGTCAAAGATGTAGTTTTTCCAGTAGTCATGTCTGGATGTCAGAGTTGGACCATATAAAAGGCTGAGCACTGAAGAATTGATGCTTTTAAACTGTGGTGTTGGAGAAGAATCTTGAGAGTCCCCTGGGCTACAAAGAGATCAAACCAGTCAATCCTAAAGGAGATCAGTCCTGAATACTCATTGGAAGGTCTGATGCTGAAGTTGAAGTTGGCCACCTGATGTGAAGAGTTGACTCATTGGGAAAGACCCTGATGCTGGGAAAGATTGAGGGCAAGAGGAGAAGGGGATGACAGAGGATGAGATGGTTGGATGGCATCACCAACTGGACATGAGTTTGAGCAAGCCCTGGGATATGGTGAAGGACAGGGAAGCTTAGTGTGCTCCGGGTCTTGGGGTCACAAAGAGTCAGACACGACTGAGTGAATGAACAATAGCAATGGTTGTGTCCAGATTTTGGCAATTAGGAATAAAGCTACAGTAAATACTTATGTGCAGGTTTTCTGAGTGCATGTAAGTCTTTAATAATCGCCACCACTGCCACTGTACATACAACAGTCTGTGGTTTGCTTGCTTTTGTGTAGTCAGTGGAGACTCAGCTGGGTGACTCTGCTGACCTAACCTGAGCTTGTTCACATGTTGGGCAGTTAATTGTCAGCTACTCAGGGTGGCTTTGGCTGGAGTGATTGTAATTGGGACAACACGGCTCTGTGTCATATGTCTCTCATCCTTGGGTAGGCATGTAGAATTCATTGCAAAGATAGAGCCCTAAGAGAGCTAGTGGAAACACACAAGCCTTTGACAGTGACCAGCACCCTGTTACTTCTATCTCCTTCTGTTGCCCTTATCAAGTCATATGGGCACTCTGAGAGTCAGAGTGGAAGGTACTGCCAAGTTCCATCACAGTGGGTATGGATACAGGAAGAGATGAAAAATAAAGTGCCCCTCCCTGTTTTGGTAATCTACTGGAAAGTAAAGGTGAAAGTGTTAGTTGCTCAGTCATGTCTGACTCTTTGTGACTCCATGGACAGTGACCCGCCAGGGTCCTCTGTCCATTGGATTTCCCAGGCAAGAATACTGGAATGGGTTGCCATGCCCCTCTCTAGGGGATCTTCCCAGCCCAGGGATTGAACCTGGGTCTCCTGCATTGGCAGGTGGATTCTTTACCATCTGAGCCACCAGAGAAGCCCCAATCTACTAGTACCATTACATTTTCTATTTTATGCAGCTCTCATGTTTGTTTTTGTTTTCAGAGACATTTCACAGTGTTTGCATTCAACTTCCCATCGCTGGATGCACTGAACACCATCTACAGCCAGATCCTGAGTTTCCATTTCCAGCAGCAAGCATTTGGTCCCTCAGTTCTCAGGAGTGGCCCCACTTTGATACAGGCAACAATCGCATTCCATCAGATGATGGCACATACATTTTTACCCACGGCCATTAAATTCCACTACCTCTTTAATTTGAGAGACTTGTCAAACGTCTTCCAGGTACCTCGATGACTCTGTGTTATGTGTCTTGAGTGGGGCACTGATTAAAGTAATACCAATGGGGTTCATTCATAGAACTTAGTCTAAAACTATGCTGCATCCTTGAGCATGTATTCTTTCATTTTCTGTAATCAGCTTTATGAAGTATGCAGGTTTATTAATCCCATTTTGTCAATGAAAGTAGCAATTCCCCTTAGGTTGGTAGAGACTTAGCAATAGAAGCTAAGGTAGAAATCTTGGCTCCCTATTTCATTGATTCTGAATATGATTCTGTATAAATATTTGAGTGTCTCATTTTGTGCAAGTAAAAGGGATAATTTTTTTTTAATATTTAGGTGATAACGATTTTTAAACATACATCAAGAGAAAATATAATTTCTTAAATTCCTATTTTGGTTTGGCATTGACACTTAACTCACTTATCCAGTAAAAGGACAGTGTGAATGTATATGATTTGAAAAGAAAGTTCCAAAGAGAGAATTCAAAACCTTGAAATTTTGAAAATATCCAACTTACATGGCCTATCAGTAGGGTAAAAGTAATTGAAGAATTATTTATGGCTCAAAGTTCATTTGTGACAGAAGTAGTAAACTGGTGGAATATGAAAACTTCATGAGACTTCTCAGTATTTGGTGATTTTTATTTCTTATACTTTTATAGTCCTGCTTTCTAAATCACTCCACAGCTGCCTCACAACTGTAACCACATTAGGCAAAAGCTTTTTCCAAATGCGGACCATTCCTTTTCATGTCGATCTTTCTTGCACCTGCCTGAAAGACTGTGCTCAATTAAACGGTCTTTAAAAGCAGGTTTTTGATCATAGGAGGGAAGGGAGGCCAAGAAGTGAGAGACCTCTCTGCTCACCATTCATATCCAGTCTGTTGACTAAACCCAACACCACCCAACAGTTGTTTAACCTTTTACAGCTAATTGTCTATGACTCCCTTGGTGCTGTCCCTAGAGCCCAGCACACAGTGACTCTCCCCATGAGAACTGGGTCTATATGAATCCAAAATATTGAAGAATAGTGTTGCAGGAAAGTGAGAATCAAAATGTTTTGACTACCCACAAAATGTGCATTCAGACAGTCAGCTCTGGGTCTTATATATTTCATCTGTAAAATGAATGAATTCGATTAAATGACATCACAGGATTTTAGAATAAAATATATTACTGTCCTATGACTTCCATGTTAGCTAGTTTTAGAAACTGATTTTCCTGAAGACAGTAGGTACAAGTTCTAAGATCAGATATTTAGTTCCTGGGCTGACTCTTGAAATACAGCCTTAGCTCATTCCTGGAAATGGGCATAATGGTAGTTAATTCTTTAATAGACTTCCCTGGTGGCTCAGTCGGTAAAGTGTCTGCCTGCAATGCAGGAGACCCAGGTTCGATCCCTGCGTTGGGAAGATCCCCTGGAGAAGGAAATGGCAACCCATTCTTTAATCCTTTTTATTGTGTAGTTAATTGTTTAAATGTTGCTTATCGGAGACTGCAACTACTGATATGTAATACTATTTATAACCCTTCTTGTAACTCAGTAAATTGCTAAATTCAGCATGCAGTTAAAGAATACGTTAAAGTATTATCTTGGAATGTCATCACGTTCCGAATTTTTAATTTTTTCCCTTCTTGCCTTTTAGGGGATTTTATTCACCTCTCCTGAGTGTTTAAAGTGTCCAAATGATTTAATACGCCTGTGGCTTCATGAATCTTCTCGTGTTTATGGAGACAAACTGATAGACACAAAGGACTGTGATTTGTTTCATAAAAAACTGCTGGAAACTGCTAATAAATACTTTGAAGTAAGCAGATGAATTCCAAAGGTCACTATGTGCTCTGGCATATTGGCTTTTGGGCAGAAATGGGATAAGGATGTGAATGAATTGTATATATGATTCCCTTGCTGAAACAGCTGTGATTCCAGATCTCTACAGGGGAAGATGACATCCACCCATGGGTTGATTTACAGGCTTTTCCCTGGACCGGTCACTCTGCCTCCAGATGAATCATTTCTGGAGATTGACATGACCGTATTTTTCACTTCCTCCTCCTGCAGGGTGTAGCTAGCCATGTGCTGCTTCAGCAGCCCCTCATCTATTGCCATTTTGCTAAGGGCAGCCAAGACCCGTGCTACATGCCGGTGAAGGACTGGGAGGTACTGAAGACGTTTCTGACGGAAGCACTGGATGACTACAATGAACTCAATGCCGCCATGCACCTCGTTTTATTTGAAGACGCCATGCAACATGTGTGAGTTGATGGGCTGTGATGCTTTTGCACAAAGTAAAAATGGCTGAGTGTCCACAGTTGCTGTTATTCAGTAGATCTTACTGAACACTCTGAACTATCGGTTGTTTTTTTTTGTTTGTTTGTCTGTCTTCTGGGATTTTTTTGAACTATCAGTTCCTGTTTGCCATACAGTATAAAACTAAGTTTCTCCATGAAATTTATATAATATTGAAACCCAACGTTACCTCAAAAAATGAAAAGAAAAACTTGATTGAGAACACAAGATAAAAAAGCCAAGACACAGCCCTCTTCTAGGATATAAATATGTCACATACCTGTAAGTGCAGCCACTTACCATGTCATAAGCAAAAGGCAACTTGTAGAAGACCTCAAGAATGTACATGAGTAGGAAGGAAATTGAATTCTGTGCTAGAGGAAATTGATAATCTGAGTTAGGTAAGAAAATTATCTTTTGCAAAAAGTCATTCCAATCCCCTTAGCTTCTGTAACTATAAGTGTATGGGCCTGATTCAGAGAAGGTCACTAAGCTTGCATTCAACAAATTACAAGAATGTCAAACACAGTTCTTTGTATAATAGATAATTTTTATATAAATGGATATATAAATGATAATAGGTTTAGGTGTCATGGATCCGTTAAAAGACTATTAAGTGTCTATATGAATTATGTCACAATAATGTCTTACATAGGTATACTATTTTTTGAAGTGCCATGAGAACCATAATTTCATGTTCTTTCACTTGTACCTCTGTTAGGGAAGAGTATGAAGAAAGAGGAAGGTAAGTGACTTGTTCAAAGTTAAAGTTCATAAGTGGCAGAGACAGGACAGACTCACGCTGATTTGCCTTGGTTAAGAATATTTACTGGGTGCCAAATGAGTGCCAAACAGGAGCACTGCCAGCCTATCAGTGTGTGTGTATCTGTCACTCAGTTGTGTCTGACTCTGTGACCCCATGGACTGTAGCTCGCCAGGCTCCTCTGTCCATGGGATTCTCCAGGCAAGAATGCTGGAGTAGGTTGCCATAGCCTTAGGGAAGAATATGAAGAAAGAGGAAGGTAAGTGACTTGTTCAAAATCTTAAAAATTTGTAAGTGGCAGAGACAGGATGGACTCGAGCTAATTTTCCTTGGTTAAGAATGTTCATTGAGTGCCTACTGAGTATCAAACAGTAACATTGCCAGCCTATTCAGTACTTACGTGCAAGTTAAGGAAGAAAAAAGGGAAGGGCATGTTTTCTGGGCAGAAAACTAGAAGAAGGCCCCTTCCCTGATGTAGTATGACTGAACAGGCTCTCACCTCCTAGCTTGGGTGCCTTTGCCGTGCACAGGTTGTGCGACCGTCCGTGACATCTGCTGTCAGACATTGCCCAAGTACTGGGGAGACAGCAGCAAGCAAGATAATCCAGTTATTTCTCTAATTGAGCTCATGTTTTAGTGATCCCATGGGAAGTTTATAAGGATATGAACAAATAAGCAAGTGAGGAACATGGCAGAAAGTGATACGTCCTGCTGAGGAATAAAATCTATTGATCCTGAGCAATAAACATGTGAATTCCCAAAGAGGGACTGGCTGTCTCTGTGAGGAGGTGGCATTTAAGGTGAGACTGAAATGATATGCAGGAGCTCAGCATGGAAAGATCTGGAGGAAGAACGCTTTAGGTGTGGGCAGATTTCATGTGGCCCCATGAATGTCCAAAAGCAAAAAGAGGGTCATGTGGCTGCAGCATGGAGAAGCAGGGAGAGGGGCGTGTGGCAAGGTGGGGAGGTGGACACAGGCCTCATGAGTACAGGTGTTTTCTTGTAACCAGAGGAAAGGGGGGTTCTTTCTTTCTAAGTGCAGTGAGAAGTTCCGGGTCAGAGCTTAGCATGGGAATGACAGGGTCGGTTGAGTAGTCTAAACAGCTGGCCATTGCTGCTGCTGTGTGGGAAGCCGATGGCATCTTCCTTTCCTGTCCTGCTTCCCCATAACTGTAATTTCTCACTGGCTCTACTGATGTGCTGGAGCTGCTCTGAGAAAATGCTGCAAACTGGGAAGTTTAGAGAAACAGATATTTATTGTCTCACAGTTCGGAAGGCAAGAAGTCTGAAATTGAGATGTCAGAAGGCCATGCCCCCTCAGAGGTGCTGGGGAGAGTCTGCTCCAGAATTCTTTCCTTGCTTCTGGAAGTTCCTTGTCTTGTGACAGCCAGAGTTCAGTCATCATGTGACTTTTTCCCTTTGTGTGTGTCTGTATCCAAATTTCTCCTTTTTATAAGGATACTGGTCATATTGGATATACCGTACTCCCCTATGACCTTATTGTAACCAATGTATTCAATCACTCTATTTCCTAAGTCTATATTTTCAGGTACTGATGGTTAGGGCTTCAGTATAACCCACTCCAGTGTTCTTGCCTGGAGAATCCCAGGGACAGAGGAGCCTAATGGGCTGCCGTCTGTGGGGTCGCACAGAGTCGGACACGACTGAAGCGACTTAGCAGTAGCAGCAGCAGCAGCAGCAGCATATGCATTTGGGGGAATGCCACTCAGTTAATAATGCTGGCTTTTCTAACAAGTGATATTTGGGCAAAGATTAAAGTAATGAAATAAGTCAAAAGAGAAGGAAGTATGTGAGAAAAGCAATTCAAACAGACCCAAGAAATGTGGAGAATTCGATTTTTAGAAGAGTTACTCCTTAAAATGTTGAGCCCAAGTGCCTAAGAAAAACTTGGGAGGCTTCCCTATCATCATTTATTACAAGCTTCCTACATATTGATTGTTTTATGGATCCCTTTGCAGTGACAGTCCTCTGATTAGCAGACAGAGGACGCTTCCGTTAGAATCTCTGAGCATGGTGATAAGTGAGTTATTAGTAATGCTGTTTCTGGTTGGATTCATGTACGCTGGCCGTCTGTCATGGCTCGTGTGGAAGAGATGTCTTGTTGGCACTGAGGAGTTGTCCCCTGTAATCCTTCAACACAGAGTTCTCAGTGACCTGAAAGGAAAAGCTGCTGCTTTGATTAGGGATTATGAGCTAGAAACTGACTTACTGCACATCAGAGATGATTTCAGTGTGCCCTTGAACATTGTAGAAAGAGACTTTGCCACTTACAGACTGTCGATGCAGACCTCAAAGCACACATTATTGAAATGAAAACCCTGCCTTGTAAGTTGGGGTTTCACTCGTGTTAGAGTAATCTCACAGCTTTGCCAAGGTGGTTTTGTCGTGTGGTCATGTGAAGTAAAATTTAATGAGGTGGCTGAGCTTGGAAAAATAACCTGTCTTTTCAGTTATTGAAGGTTTTCAGGAAATGATCGTGCGTGCTGGTCCTACTATAAGTGATCCCAACTTAATTCTTTTAAAAAGTACTCTTTAAAAAAAATGTGTTAAAGGTTGTTTGGATTGTTCAGAGCTTAAATTCATGTCAGGAAAGCAACTGAGAGAAAATACAGCAGTCTTTTCAAAACTTTTTTTGCATTTGGGTTTCCATATGCTTATATTGGGGGCTTCCCTGGTGGCTCAGCAGTAAGGAGCCCACCTGCAATGCAGGAGATTAGGTCCCATCCCTGAGTTTGGAAGATCCCCTTGAGGAGGGCATGGCAACCCACTCTAGTATTCTTGCCTAGAGAATCCTGTGGACAGAGAAGCCTGATAGGCTACAGTCCATGGGGTTGCAAAGAGCTGGACACAACTGAAGCAACTGGACACATGCTTACGTTGATCACATTAAAGCCAACTTATTCCTAACGGTAAGATGTAGCAATAATATCAATAGGATAAGCATTCAGAACCTCTTTGATAATACAGGAAAAGGGATTAGTTGACTTTGCTGGAGATTTACCTCTTGGAGTCTAACACTTTCCGAGAATGTTTTAGACTGTTCAAGGTATGAGGAAAGCTTTCATGCAAGGGACATAAGGATCATGTAAAAAAGGCAAGTGTTTAAAATGCATGAAGTAAATCGCATGTGAGGTGTTTGTTGGTCTAAACAAATCTGTGCTTCCCAAACTAATTCTATAGCAAAGTTTCTGGCCCAAAGACATTTTCCCTTTGATATCCTTATACGTGGATACTGATGTGCCATTAGGATCTTTCTTGCTAATCAGGAAAACGTGGTGCTTTGATGTAAGTCCTTGTATTCATTTTCTGCCTTCTTTTGGGGGAGAGTAACACAGCAGTGGGAGTCCAGATGTCATTGGCCAGGATGGTTTGTTGGGCAAGTGATAAGGGGGCAGATGCAGGCAGCATCTTTTTGTTTGGGAAACAGAAGAACAAGGACTGAAAGTCTGAAATACAAATCGGAGTTTAGTATCTAAATATCTGAAAAATGAAACCGCATAGCCCTGAGGCTCATTGGATGTCATCTGTTGGGGGTGTTTTCTCTCCGCAGGTGTCGCATCAGCCGCATCCTGCAGTCCCCTCAGGGTTATGCGCTCTTGATCGGAGTGGGCGGCAGTGGCAAGCAGAGCCTGTCCCGCCTGGCAGCTTACGTTTGCAGCCTCGAGGTCTTCCAGATCACTCTGACCCAAGGCTTTGGGATCCAGGAACTTCGGGTAAGTCTAGTGATGGGCGGCCCCGTGCTCCTTCTGCCCCAGGATAAAGGTGCTCCAGTCAGGCATGGAGGCGGGTAAGCTCTTCAGAGGATTTTGTTGGCTGTTTCTCCTTCAGGGACTTCCCTGGTAGCTCAGACAAAGAAACTGCCTGCAGTGCAGGAGACCTTGGTTTGATCCCTGGGTCCGGAAGATCCTCTGGAGGAGGAAATGGCAGCCCACTCCAGTATTCTTGCCTGGAGAATCCCCATGGACAAAGAAGCCTGATGGCTACAGTCCATAGGGTCGCAAAGAGTCAAACATGAATGAGGAACTAACACTTAAACTTTCTCCTTCATTGTCGAATTAATAATAGTAAACTGCTACCAACATTTGTATGTGTATAAGCCTATAAGCCTGTCAGATTTGCTCAGAAAACATTTTATTAAATACAAACATGTTTTTCTTTTGTGCTGACCATACCTGAAAATCAGCAGTATTCATACACCAATACAATGCAGGGAGGGGGAGATCCTTTTTTTTTCTTTAACAAGTGCATAGAGATTTTTTCCGCTTTGTATCAGATTGTGAAAATATGATGAGAGTACAGTCGAGAAACACTGACATGTTTTTTAAAATTTTGCTTTTGAATCACAATAGTAGTTACAAAATAGTACTTAGAGTTTGTGGCAAGTGCTATTTTAAAGCAAACAACAAACCACTTGCTTTCAATATTACTAAATAAAACTAGTAAACTCTAAGTCACCAAACAATGAAGTAGATAGTTGTTAAAAGGAGCCAAAAACTTCTTTTCGCTGCATTGCTTAACAAAATCATTACTGAATTCACTTTTGCTTGAATAGAAGGGAGTTGTTTGTCAGGAGCCTGTTTGCATCTTGGGCTCCGTGAAGCCATAAACATGACAGTCATCATTATGTGCCAGAAATGGAGCCGATGTCAGAATGTTTGCCCCCATAAGAAGAGAGTCACCGAGAGGAAAGAACGTATAAACGGGGAAAGGACGGCGCCGGCCCTCCCGCTGTAGCGCCTCGGTTCTGCCCACCCCTCGCCGACAGCACACGAGCATGTTAGCACAGTGTGAGTGATGGCCTCTGCTTCTTACAGGTAGACCTTGCCAATCTGTACATCAGAGCCGGAGCCAAGAACATGCCCACCGCGTTCCTGCTGACAGATGCCCAGGTTCTAGATGAGAGCTTTCTCGTGCTGATTAATGACTTGCTGGCATCAGGTGATTAAACCAACACATTCCATGAAAGATCTTCCCCAAAGACAAATGATCTGTGGTTTCAGTGAACTTTAAATAGAGATAATTTGTCTTTGAGATGTTTGTCGGGGCATTCTTTGGGGAGAAACGTATAAACCTGACTAATTTGAAGTGTATCGCTTTCTTAGTCTGCTTACGATGTAAAAGGCCTTGCAGAGGCCTTCAGTGAAGTAAATGTTATTCCTGCCTGTGCAAGTTTAGTGGGTGGGTTTGTCATAGCTTGTTGTCACTGTGTTGTGTCTTATAAAAAAAAAAAAATTGCATTTCTGGTTTCAAACTCTATCATTAAAGCTGAACTTTGTATTAGAAAGCATTTTAAGTCATATCTAAAATATGAATTATAGCAGTCTTTTAATAACTCTACTCATTCCTTTGGGGGCAGGGGAGATTCCTGATCTGTTCAGTGATGAAGATGTAGACAAGATAATTTCTGGAGTTCGTGATGAAGTTCGTGGTCTGGGCATGGTGGACTCCAGAGAAAACTGTTGGAAATTCTTTTTGTTCCGGGTGCGACGACAACTCAAAGTAAGAAGCACTTGCTTTCCTTGCATTTAGTTAAAAGTGCTGTTTCAACTCTGATATGGTTCTGTTTGGGAATTCACATGACAAGTTTGAATTCCACTCATACATTTTGTAAGGACATCCAGTCATTTGGTGTAAAAGGCCATTTGCATATTTTCTCGAGTGTCTGGAGGGCACCTTCTTCAAGTTTCCTTTGATGCTGGTTCCCTACAAGGCCTTGTTCTAAGCAGGTTGAGCACCCGAGTGAGCTGGACATGGTGTCTATCCTTGAAGAGCTTATGCTGTTACAGGAAACGAGACGTCACCAATAAGTGTCGCCATGCTGATCCCAGAGGAGTTCGGCATCCTTTCCAAGGGCAGCAGGCCTCCTGGAGAAGGTGGCGTGCTGTGTGTCAGGTGTGGCTTGGAATTCCTGGGGATGCGCTGGGTTGGGGAAGAGCTTTCAGGGAGAGGAAATAGCATTTGGAAGAGTTAAGAGTGGACTGCATGGTACATATTTGGAGGCACCACAAATAGGACTAAATCAGGTGTCCCCAGCCTCCAGGATCTAATGCCTGATGATCTGAGGTGAACTGATGTAATAATAATGGGGAAAAAGAACACAGTGAATGTAATGCACTTGAATCATCCTGAAACCATCCTCCACTCCCTGGCCCATTGAAAAATTGTCTTCCACAAAACCAGTCCCCGGTGGCAAAAGGATTGGGAAGTACCGCTCTAAATGACTGGGACATAGAGTTCTTATTGGAAGAAACAGGTGGATCGGGCTGGGAAAGTTAATTGGGGTGAGGAAAGGGTGGGGCTTCCCTCATAGCTCGGTTGATACAGAATCCACTTGCAATGCAGGAGACCTGGGTTCAATTCCTGAGTCCAGAAGATCCCCTGGGGAAGGAAATGGCAACCCACTCCAGTATCCTTGCCTGGAGAATCCCATGGACAGAGGAGCCTGGCAGGTTACAGTCCATGGCATCACAGAAGTCAGACATGACTTAGTGACTAAACCACAAGTGTTTTGTAAATCATTACAGGAGCAGAGGAGGAGTTTGAGTTGAGGAAGTGATACTATATTAGTACTTCAGGGCAAGTAGCTGAGGCTTGTCACTCAGATGATCTGAGATTCAATCCAGAGACAACTCCATGCCATAGTGTAGGCACAAGGATATAATGTAACCAAGTAACAGCAGCAGGAAGGATGAAGTATTAGAACAAGAAACCTCACCACACTCATGGCAGAAAGCCAATTGAAAATACTAGTATGGAAAATTTGGAGAAGGCAATGGCACCCCACTCCAGTACTGTTGCCTGGAAAATCCCATAGATGGAGGAGCCTGGTAGGCTGCAGTCCATGGGGTCACTAAGAGTCAGACACGACTGAGTGACTTCACTTTCACTTTCCACTTTCATGCATTGGAGAAGGAAATGGCAGCCCACTCCAGTGTTCTTGTCTGGAGAATCCCATGGACGGAGAAGCTGGTAGCCTGCAGTCCATGGGGTCACACAGAGTTGGACACGACTGAAGCGACTTAGCAGCAGCAGCAGCAGCAGTATGGAAAATTCAGCCTTAGATAGCATATTGAAAAGCAGAGACATTACTTTGCCAACAAAGGTCCGTCTAGTCAAGGCTATGGTTTTCCAGTAGTCATGTGTGGATGTGAGAGTTGGACTGTGAAGAAGAGCGCTGAAGAATTGATGCTTTTGAACTGTGGTGTTGGAGAAGACTCTTGAGAGTCCGTTGGACTGCAAGGAGATCCAACCAGTCCATTCTGAAGGAGATCAGCCCTGGGATTTCTTTGGAAGGAATGATGCTGAAGCTGAAACTCCAGTACTTTGGCCACCTCATGCGAAGAGTTGACTCATTGGAAAAGACTCTGATGCTGGGAGGGATTGGGGGCAGGAGGAGAAGGGGACAACAGAGGATGAGATGGCTGGATGGCATCACTGACTCGATGGACGTGAGTCTGAGTGAACTCCGGGAGTTTGTGATGGACAGGGAGGCCTGGCGTGCTGTGATTCATGGGGTTGCAAAGAGTCAGACACGACTGAGCGACTGAACTGAACTGAACTGAAATAATATTTACTAACCAAGAAAAGTTATTTCTTTGCTCGTCCTTCTAGTATTCTTTGCTACTCCTTCTAGTACTCGTGACCTCTTTGCCACTCCTGTAAAGCCTGGAGTACACAGGAAGAAGGGGGATTAGCTGTGAATATGCCTCTGCCTGGAGGGCTGCCCTGGTGGCTCAGATAATAAAGAATCCGCCTGCAATTCAGGAGACCCCAGTTCAATCCCTAGGTCAGGAAGATCCCCAGGAGAAGGGAGTGACAATTCACTCTAGTATTCTTGCCAGGAAAATCCCATTAACAGAGAGGCCTGGTGGGCTACAGTCCATGGGGTTGCAAAGAGTCAGACACAGCTGAGGGACTGACACTGTGGAGGTTCAGGTATAGAGTAGCTGTGATTCTTCTCTACCCTCCTGTTTCAGATTCTACATTGTTCTTACTGAGCATTTCTGGTCTGAGGTTAGAAATCAGAATTTAAGTTTTGGATGCCCAGAGGGTTTTCTGCCCATCAGAAGTGTGACTAAGCATATGTTGGCCAGATTGTAACAAGGCTGGAGATTTCTCCCTGTTCCGTTGTGGTATAGTTGGGTCACATTTTCTTTGTGAAATGGGAAAACGAGTACAACAATGGAATTTGAGATAGTAATGTAATTAATCGGACTTCCCAGGTGGCGCTAGCGGTGAAGTACCCGCCTGCCAGTAAGAGACACAGGTTCAATCCCTGGGTGGGAAGGTCAGCAGCAACCCAAGTCTGTTGTTCAGAGCAGCAGAATCAGCATCACCTAGGAACTTTTCAAAAGTACACATTCTCCAGCCCCACCCCAGAACTCTTGAAATGGAAACTCTGGATAGGACCCAGAAATCTATGTTTCCACAAACCCTCCAGGTGATTCTGAAGCATGCTGAAATTTGATACCCATTGTTACAAATAACACTAGAATGAGCATCCTTTACAGACGTCTTATACACGTAACTTTGCTTGCTTTTGTAGGATAAATTCTTAGAAGGGAAATTACTGAGTTCAATAGTTACACCTCGTAGTGGTTTTTAAATCATGCCTGCAAATTCTTTGATGTTCTTCTCATTCTCAGGTGGGATCTAGGCCCCTCTTGTTGGCTCTGAGTGAGCTTATCCCTGCTTCAGCTAACAGAGTAGGGTATGGAGCAGCACAAGGATGCTGAGTAACCCCTGAGGCTGGGTCATAAAGGACCCACTTTTCCATTGAATTTCACATGGTTTTGTTTATGAGTTCTATGTATACTTATCGATTAGGTTTATATACGGGTGACAGATATTTTCCCTGTTCTATTATTTGTCTTCTAAATATATATATATTTAAAAGACGAGTGTGTGTGTGTGTGTGTGTGTGTGTGTGTATGTTTGTGAGTGAAAGTGAAAGCCACTCATTCGTGTCCGACTCTTAGCGACCCCATAGACTATACAGTCCATGGAATTCTCCAGGCCAGAATACTGGAGTGGGTAGCCTTTCCATTCTTCAGGGCATCTTCCCAACCCAGGAATCAAACCCAGGTCTCCCACATTGCAGGTGGATTCTTTACCACCTGAGCCACAAGGAAAGCCTGAGAATACTGGATTGGGTAGCCTATCCCTTCTCCACAGATCGTCCCGTCCCAGGAATCAAAGCACAGTTTCCTGCATTGTAAGTGGATTCCTTACCAACTGAGCTATCAGGGAAGCCCTATATATGTGGTAGATCTCTGTTGGTTTGTTTATAACTCTGAAAAGTTTTTTAAAGTTTTTACAGTAGACTGATCAGTGTTTGCCTTTGTGGATTTGGGGTTTCTTACATATTTAGGAAAGTATTTTTTTCTGTCAGATTTTAAAACTTGTCACTGGAAGCAGTTAGAACTCATTTGGGCTTACAAATGAAGAGAACCTCCAAGAATAGTTCCGGAAAGCCTCTTCCCACATCAGAGTCCAGACTAGCTCAGTAAGCCCTTTACACGCCCATGCTTTCCTGCCCTTCTTTCCCGCCAGCACCCATCCTGATGCCTCCTGCCTCACGGCCACATGACAAGTGCAGCGAGGTCTGTATTTCCGGCAGAAGAAAGAGAGGCACAGGAGACTTGGGTTCTCTGAATCAGGAATCCAAAGCTCCCCCAAATCCCTAAGCTGACATCTTACTGATCATAAGTGTGTCCCTTGTCAGCTCCACCTATGAGGGAGTATGTGGAGGTGCATATTTGATCTTGTCACGAGGGCTTTATGGATAAAATTGGACATTGGTTTAGAATAGCAGCAGCAGCAGCCATTCTGGGGTCTGCATGCTTTCATGGTCTACGGTTAAAACTGTGCCACAGCTGGAATACATGTATTGTTATATGTGACACAGCGTGAGCTGAGAGGTTTCAGGGTAATTTTTTTCCCCCAAAAAATATGTTCTTATCTTACTAATTTAAAGTACCACTTTTATTTTGTGCCAGATTGTATATGAACTGGGTCTATTTCCAAATCCTCTATTCCATTTTCTTGATACTACTGCTGATTCTAGCTTTGTGCTGTGTGAGTTATGAAACCCTCATTATACTTGTTTTTTATCTAGTGTCTCATTGCACTTATCTAGTTTTTCTTTGTTGCCCTTAGATATTTTTATGTTTTGTTAAACAGCAGAATCATTTTGTCAAATTCTAAGCACATTCCATTTAAATTTTGGCTGAAATCATGCCAACAACTTTTTAAATATATTTTAGAGAGAATTTAATCTTCATGATAAATAGTCATTTATTCCTTTTGTAGAAGGCCTGTTTCCTTCCTAAAGCTTCCTAATGGTGTATTGTTTTTATATAGGAGAGCTGTCGATTTTTAATTTTGTAGTCAGCTACCTTACTGCCTCTCTGATGGTTTCTGTTGGTTGGCTGATATATAGCCTGAAGATGATGATAGTTTGTCTTGCCTAATCTTTTATTTATCCATTCTCCTCCCACATTGTATCAAATCGACAGAAGAAAGTGTTTCTGTTGTTCCACTGTTACATTTTGTGTTGGCTTTTGACTCAGGGTGTGTCTTCTTAAGGAAGTATCTGCCTATTGAATTCTTTTGCAGCATCTTTTGAGATAATGATAGGGTTCTCCTTGAACTTAGTAAGATTCATGTAGTTCAGAGACAGTAGGGAAGTTCTGCATTTTCATACTGTTAGGTCCATCAGGACTTGGCTTTGTATTTCCTGTGACTCTGTGCTTCAGCAGGCCTCACTAGAATTGAGACCGTGTTTATGTTTACCTCTGTTCTTGTCTAAGCCTTTTCATCATCACCTTTCTCAGGATGCACCTTGGTACTAGCTAGAATTTATTTTGGAGTTAGATACGGATCATTTTTCCTTGTTGTCACAGGATTACTAATTGGATAATTTATCTCTTCCCTATGAAAATGAGTAGCAGAGTTTTTTAGTTTTTTAAATGCTAAGGAGGAATAAGATCTCTGCCTTGAATATTTCACATCCTTCTTGGCCTTGTCACTTAGTTTGCTACCTCCTGAGAAAGGTTTGTGGTCAGTGCCTTAACCTGAGGGAGAAACAATGTAGTGAAGAAACAGGTCACCTTTCATCTAGAAAACCACAGCTTCCTTCTCTTCATCCCTGTGTACTACCCTCAGATCCTTGGAATTTTTTTTAAGAATAATGGATTTCTCTGTGTCAGTGTCATATTAAGTATATTGTGATATTCAGCAGCATGTGCTAAAGACTCAGAATTTCTGATGAGGTGATTATTTCCTTTGCGTATGTTCCTTGCTGGGCAACACAAGAAGCTGGATGTGCAGCAAGGGCTGGTGAGCACGCCTGGCAGGTCAGGCTAAACGACGTGATGTTGCCAGCCCATTGCCCGTGTTCACCACCGCAAGTCACTTCCTATTCACAATGCAGGGGCAGTGAGAACCTGTTGGCATGTGAAACATGACCTCTGACTCCCGCAGGGCAGTGCCCGTTAATGATGACCGGATGTGTGTTCCTGGATGGGCTGAAGCAAACCAGTGAATCAATGTTAGATGCCCCTCTCCTTCACATTTGTGTATATGCGTCTTTTCCCATGTAATTCTCATCTTACACCTGGAGTGGAGTACGCTCATTCTCTTCTGCTAACTTTGCTGCTGCTGCTGCTAAGTTGCTTCAGTCGTGTCCGACTCTGTGCGACCCCATAGACAGCAGCCCACCAGGCTCCCCCGTCCCTGGGATTCTCAAGGCAAGAATACTGGAGTGGGTTGCCATTTTAGTTAACGTGAAAACTCGTCTTTCTTGTCTTCCTTCCTGGCTATCTGATGGCATGGGGAAAAGAACACTTGGTGTATGTAGCTGCCCCTGATTCTTTCACAAGATTTTGGGTATCTGTTCAGTTATTCACTGTCTATGGGGGTGTGTGTGTAGTTTTTACTTTCTCCATATGGTTTTGTATTTTTAAATTATATATATACTTCCCCGGTACATGTGTGTGTGTGTGTGTGTATGCATATAAATATAAATATATATATATATATACACACACACACACATACACACACACACACACACGTTATGTTGTTACATATACTACCCTGGTGGCTCAGTGGTAAAGAACCTACTGCAATGCAGGAGATGTGGGTTCGATCCCTGGGTCAGGAAGATCCCCTGGAGCCTGGAGAAGGAACTGGCAACCCATTCCAGTACTCTTGCCTAGGGAATCCCATGGACAGAGGAACCTGGTGGGCTGTCATCCATGGGGTCACAGAGAGTCAGACACAACTTGGTGAGTAAACAAAGACAAATATATGTTATGTATATGTGTGTATACATGCATGTATATAGAGAGAAGAGATTCATTTTTTATAAGAAGCATATGTTCGTTATAAAGAATTTTTAAAAAATACAGAACCATATGAAGAAAATAAAAACTATGCTTAGTTATATTATCTAGAGATAATGACTGAAAACCTATTGGTTTATTTTCTTCCAACTTTCTATGTATATAGACACACATACAAAGCATTTATTCAGAACTAATTCTTTTTTTCACATCTCTATTTTCTCTACCTCCCTCTTTGTCATTTTGTTTCAAAATCTCCCACAGGGAAAAAAATATCAAATGATTCTAAGAATTTGGCATATGGGGTGAACTATTTAACTCGAATGCACTTTATTTTCAATAACTGTTTGAACCCTTTATCCAATTATACCCTTTGCCAATTCCCTCTTGGTTTGTTAGAATTTTAATTGATTTATGGGAGCTCTTTATATAATGTAGTGTTAAATATATTTAATTTTTTTTCTTCATGGATTTGCTTTTTAGGAAACATTTTCATACTCTGTGGTTATGAAAATATTATTCTGAATTTTCTTTAAATTGATCTATAGTTTCTTTAATGTTTCGCCCTGGGTTGCTTTTTGCAATATAAGGTGGCCTTTCTTTTTCTCCCCCAAATTGTCCCAACACCACTTATCATATAATCTTTCATTATAACCTATTTGAATCGCTACCTGTACCATATGTTAAATGCCTAGAAGTGGGGTTTGCCAGCATCACTGGCACTTGTTCTTGCAACTTCCTGTGCACAGAATGTCAGCAAAAGGGGGACCACTCTGCTAACTGAGCAGCTCAGATCACAGGGAGAAACCTTCTGGGTCTTTCAAATATGGACCCATTTAGTGGATGTTCAGGCATCTGCATCTGAGGTTCTGTTTTTAATAACCACCATTATATGAAGTTGTGGGGCTGCAGACCAGCCTGAAGGCAGTGTGTGCAGTGCCAGCCCTACAGACAAGGGATTCCTTCCCTCATGTATACAGGGATAAGTGGGAAGGAAATATAGTGGGGAATATAATTCCTACTGTCTTTACTCTTCAAGAATGTATTTGCTCTTTGCTCTGTTGGGCTTCGACATGCAACTTTGTGAATTGAAGAGGTTTTCAGTTAAGAAAAAAATAAAATAATTAAAACTCTCCAGTGAAAATTTTTTTACCCCTTGTAAAAATCTGTACTGACCAATATTCACAAGTGAAAGGTCATGGAAACGATTTCATTGTGTGTTACCTAGAAAGAAAATAAATATAAATACCTGTAGAATGTGTGCATGCTGTAGATGCTGTTGAACCTCATAAAAATAATTGAAGTTAGATGGTTATTAGGTGAGAGGATGGTACAGAAAAATATATAAAGATGATAGTGATATTAAAACAGTTGAACTGAGGAATCGTTTCTAGGCTAAACCTCCATTCCTATGAGGATTCTCTCAGTAAGATTGAGATCTCATCATTCTTGAAAAACACTAAGACTTTGAGGATAAATGCAAACACAAGTTATGGCTAGAAGCTTCTGAAGTGAACATGTGGGAGGATTACCTCTATATGAGAATAAACATACCAACTGGAAAAAATACAGTGATGGTGGCAATTCAAATTTCTGTCACAAGAGGAAATGGACTGAGGCCTTTAGTGATATACAAATGAATATGTACTTGCATGGGATCTAATCTAAAAGAAATTGAAATGTATTACAGAGCACAATGAAAAGGGGGATATTACAAATGAGTCATAACACCTGTGTAGAGGGGAAAGAAGGGAATAGAAAATTCTATGGTATGGATACCAAAAGCAAGTTCCTGACATCCAAATGTTAGAGCTGTAGAAAATATATAGATGGTGATTTCAGGGTTTGCTTTTTACTTGTGAGAACTTGTTTTTAGAAAAGAGCACAGCTGTCTGAGGCATTTTTAACTTTCTTAGCTGACTTTTCTTTCCAGTCCATTGCTGAGAACTAACTTAAGCCAATTTGGTCATTTGCAATTGTGAGGAACTATCTGGGGATATATTTCAGGAACTTCAGTACTTGGAAGTAGATGACATCAGTTCAGGGGATGGGGACTGATCTCCCCAAATCTCCCAGTTTAAGGTGTGCTGCAAAGAAAGAAGCCTCAGACTGAACTCTAGTGTATATAGGCTTTGTAGCACATAACTTAAAACAAGTTGTGAAGTCTTAAAATCTGCCCTATAAGCTTGTAATCCCGACTCTGTCCTTTTAGGAACCTGACTAGTCCTCTGGGAACTTTCCTTTGAGGCAGGTATAGAAATATCTCATGGTAGGATTAAGCTAAGATTCTCATTGGTATTGCATAGAAGTACAAAAACTTTCTCCTTTCTATAAGCTATTTACCACAGAACTGGTCAAACCCAAAGTCTAAGGTGTCAAGGGGAGAATTACTGGGATACTTCAAGATGTATTTTCCTATTTTGTATGTCAGTGGAGGTGCAAGTACAGCTCTTTCTGTATTTCTAAGATATCATGAACAATATCATTTCATCATTGAACAATCATATTCAGTATTCATGATGCTAACCAACCAACCACTTACGGTGATAGGAGAAGTTAGCTAAGAGCTCAGGTAGCCAACTTAATAATGCAGACTTCCATTAGAGTATGTGAAATGCTTGTTAAGCATCCCTAGCCTGTGTAGTCTCTACTGATGTACATCAGAGGATAACCAGATAATGGCTCCTAAGGTATAAAATAAAATGAGTATTAGCATGCATGTTATAGTAGACTGAAGTATTTCATAGGTATATTTTACAGGACCAGATGGCTTCACTGGTGACTTCTACCAAATATTTCAAGAAAAATTAATATCAATCCTTCTCAGTCTCTTCCAAAAATAGAAGGAGTGGAAACCCTCATTTTATAAGGCCAGTGTTACCCTGATACCATGGCCAGATAAGGACACCACAAGAAAAGAAAATTACAGGACAATATCCTTGATACACAGATGCAAAAATTTTCAACAAAATGTTAGCAAGCTGAATTCAACAGTACATTAGAAGTATATCCTACAAAATGATCAAGTGAGATTTATTGCAGAATGCAAGGATGGTTGAACATCCACAAGTCAATCATCCTGATACACCACATTAACAAAATAAAGGCTAAGTATCATATGATCATCTCAGTAGATGGAGAAAAAGCATTTGACCAAAAACACTCTCATACTCATAGCAGCATTTATCTACGGTAGCCAATGTATGGAAACAACTGAAGTGTCCGTAAGGGGATGAACAAATCAAGAAAATGCAAGATACACACACACATATACTACACAGTCACATATGGATACACAAACACAATGGGAATACAGCATGGATGAACCTTGGGGGCATTATCTAAGTGAAATAAGCCAGACAGAGAAAGACAAACACTACACTGTAACAATAATGTGTGGAATAAAAAAAGTAGAACTTAGAGAAACAGTAGAAAAGTGATTGGTAAGCGGTGAGAGAAATAGGGAGAGAGATTGGTAGAAGGCTATAAACTTTCAGTTACAAGATAAAGAAGGTCTGAGGACCTAGTGATTAACATGGTGACTATAGTTGATAATTGGAGAAGGAAATGGCAACCCACTCCAGTATTCTTGCCTGGAAAATTCCATGGACAGAGGAGCCTGGTGGGCTACAGTCCATGGGGTCGCAAAGAGTCAGACACGATTGAGCAACTAACACCCACACATAGTTGATAATACTGTATTGTATAGTTGAAATTTGCTGAGCTTACATATTCTCACTAAAAAAAGTACACATATGGGGTGAAGGGTGTGTAACTGACTTAATATGGGGGAATCCTTTAACAATGTCTGTTTATAAATTGTCACATTGTACATATTAAATATCTTACAGTTTTATTTGTCAATTATATGTCAACAGAACTGAAAGGGTAAATTATAGATATTACACCCTTTTTTCTAATCATTTATTTGTCTTATTTCTTATCAGTCCTTTACTATGTTAATCTTTCATGAAATGAGAGAAATATAATAGGATCATTATAGGATGATTTCCTGCCCCCCCACAACAGAGTTCCTTGAGGCAACAACTCAAGTTTACTCGAGCATATCTGAAGTTGTGGAGACTATTTTTAAAAAGAACAAAGCAACCAACAGTTTCCAGACATTCACTTGGGCTCTCGAAAAAACCTGACATAAGACCACTGCCACGGAAGGCTGGATGGGGAGAGAATCTGTGCTAGATTTCTAGTAAAGGTGGAAATTACTGATCTGAGAATCTGGGCAGTCCTCGCACTCCTCCAGGCTGGTAGGACGGAATCCTCTCCCTTCTTAGGAAGTACTTGTGAAAAAGCATATGTCTCTGATTTTGTTCCCAGCGTCTATTTTATGGGATAAGATGTAGGTTATTAAGGATTATCTGATTTATTTAAAATTCTCTAAATTTTCTATTTCACTCTGTATGTAGATAAAAATTTAGATTCTGTGCGTGTTTCACCAACTGCAAAAGCATTAGAAATGTAAATGCTTCATTTAGGTATTCCCACAGAAAATCTCAGATGATTAGGTTATAGCTGTGGGTGTCAGAGTCACCTGGATAGCTTGTTGCAAACAGTTTGCCAAGCCCCACCCAGAGGCCTGAGTCCTCTGATTCCCAAGTCTGGATTAGATCCAAGAATTTGCGCTTCTCACCAACTCTTAACTGTGAAAACCAACAGTCTCCTGTCGCCTGCCCTCCAAGTGAAATTTAAATGGTACTGTGAGCCTCCTTATTTAAGCCACAATAAATAACATAGGGGAAAAAATGTCTTCAACTGTAAAATTGTAGAAAAAGAAATAGTTTTTTTTTTAATCAGCATTCTATATTATCTTCCAATAAATAAGGCATATCTAGTGATATTTACTCAAAGTATTTTTTCCTGAGGCTAACCAGACATGATTCAGATGCTTTGTTTTCTAACACACTTTTTTTCTTTTCTTTTTTTATTTTCTAACACACTTTTAAGACCTGATAGTATGCCAGTAATAAATGTAGAAATATAGCAAGTGTAGAAGTGATGGAAATATTTAGTAACTCAAATGAGCTTCCCCCTCCTCTGTCTTTGTTAAAATTACATATAAATGAAGTTTCCAAAATTGTCATGAATGAGAGGTAAGTTGGGTGTGAAAAACCAACTTGGAGGACATTAAAGAAAAATATTCTTGTTTAGGGAGTCAAGGCTGAGAGGAGAAATCTAAAATCTCAATTTTAAGTGAAAAATTCTGCATTGTAACTGAGGCTTGTTCCTGAGGACATGCAATTTTAGAGCAGTCATTAGACTTGTAATTAGACTCTTGAATATAAAAAAATAAATGATCAGCCAGCTTATGCATTGCTGGAAATCACTTAAGATCTTGGGATTCATCTCGAGTTGTTGAAGAGCCATAGTATATAAAATTAACAGAGTAAAAGCACCTATTAAATGGGAATATAAGGTTTCACGTATTATTATGGCTTTTATGACATGAAGTTTAAAATGCAATGCGGGAAAAATCATATTTCATGAAAAATGGTTTTGTCAGATGCCTGATCTCAAAGTGTGAGAGATTTCATTAAGAGAACTGCAGAGCTTTGTGTATGTCATCAAGTGCAAGCTGTGCCTAGAAAACAGAAATCCAAGTCTCGTCCTCAGATGTTATCCCAGTTGGCACCAGTGCCCCCAGTGCCCTCAAGTCCACAGTGACCTGGGAGAGAAGGCAGAGCACAAAAGGGAGCTTCGTAAGCACCTCCTTTGTGCCAGTACACACACAGAGCGCCACATCTGATGATCCCAGGAGGGATTTCAGACCCGCCCGCCTCCTGACAACCTGCTTGCCTCACTGAGCTCCGGGGACACGTGTCTCAGCCGGAACTCAGGTACTCTTGATAGCAGCAGCCCTGAGTCACTAAAGAGAAGGTGGAAACTTCCCGATTTAAATGAACTCTTAAGTCATTGAATACTTAAATAGAACTTTGCAAACTTATAAATTTCTCATTGGGATCACGTATAAACCGATCTTTTTACTCTTTTAAGAATGTTAAGTATGAACTCAAGTGAATGTATTTTATTTTAAATGGGAACAAAGTATTCAATATGATAAAATGTTGTTTTCTTAAAAGTATCTTATACACAGTTTTAAGGAGCCTGCTGAATTACATAATAGGAGCCAGAAGATGAAAGTCTTGGTATTATCACAGAGATTTGATTTTTAATTTTTTATTTTTTACTGTCATAATGTGACTTGTGTAATAGAAAAGAATGAATTTCTCACTATATATGATGATCATCAAAAATGTTCAGAAGGAGAGGGACTGGTTTTAAGGAAAGCACACAGCAGTACTTCTGTATGTCCGATGGGGTCCTGTGTACTTTGATTAGCAGGGAGGTTAATGTTGCTTTCCACTCTGTGGTGCTTTAGGCTGCTTTAATGTCACGGTTGGCTGCGCTCCTTTCTTTCATTGTCCAGGGTCTCAGTGTAATTCTTTGCTCACTCATCACCCTCCTGGTTCTGCCCTGCCCCCGTGTCTCCACAGATCATTTTGTGTTTCTCTCCGGTTGGTCACACGCTGAGAAGTAGAGCTCGGAAGTTCCCAGCCCTGGTTAACTGCACGGCTGTTGACTGGTTCCATGCTTGGCCCCAGGAGGCTCTGGTCACAGTCAGCAGGAGGTTCATTGAGGAAACCAAGGGAACTGAGGTATGCTGTGTCAGCCTCCAATCTCTCTCTCTCTCAAAACACTCATGTACTCGCACACTCTGACCCAAATCCTCAGTAAATAATTTCCAAAATACACCTTGTAGCAGAAAATTGTCCTTGTTTAAGATGATAATATTATCCTTGTGAGTTTACATTCTATGGAATATAGTGACTGGTCTTTTAGTGTTCAGTCGAGATGTGTACACACACACACAGCATGCGATCAAGTTCTTACTCATCCAGGGACTCACCAAAGGTCAGGATCATCACTTGCTTGAGTCATAACTGGATATGACTTGAGTCATAACTGGGGCTTACTGTATATAAATCCTTTAAATCCACAACTAGAAACCTAAACAAAAAAGTAGCCACTCATAGCTATGCAATGCTTGATCTTAACAAAGTAAGGCGCTTTTATGATTTTTCTCATTTATGGTATTGCTAGGTAAAAAATCAGCCCCCGTGGATTTAGTAATCATTAAGTCGTATAATGTATCTGCTTCTTTGTTTTATGGGTCCATGTATATCATTTGCTCATGATGAAATTTCCACCTCCTATTGCATTTTCAAATGGTCACATGAAACAAAACAAACAAAACTTCATTCAGATTCAAAGAGAAAAAGAAATGCGGATATGAGGGAATCATTAGACCTCCTAGAAATTAAGCTGTGTGTGAAGCGAGCATCTTTCTGATTAGGTAGTTTGGAAGGATGGTGATTGTGAACATTTCCTAGGGAGTTTTGTCTTCCAATTCCATGGAGGGTTGAGGAGAAAGGATGCCTAGAATAAGTCAGACAGGAAAAGGGCTTCTCAGAGCCACAAACAAGACTGGGGATACATAAGGAGTGAGGTCCGTTACCGATTGAAACCGTGACCAAGCAGCCTGCTGTGGCCTCCCTTACTCCCAGAGGTCTAAGAGCTGCTTTTCCAAAGCCATCCTTTCACATTTTGTTCATAGTACATCTTCTGGTGCCAGATGGTTAGAAATCTGGGCATTTTTACTTATTTAATGAATTGTTTGTAATACAGCTAGCTTTACTGCATATTTATATTTATATACATAATATATAAAGCTTTATCTTAAATGTTTTTTTTCCCTAAAGTTTATTAACTATTTAGTGCCAGATTGCCAAGGAAGAACTGTCATGCAACATATTAAAGACATACATGACAGAGTTTAAGATATCCAAATACCTTCTCTCAATTTCTTGTCTTCACACACACACACTTAAAACATTTCTATAAATAAATGAAAAACCTGGACTCTTCTATTTCACTGTTTTTTTTTCCATAGTCAGAAATTTCTTTCTCTTGCCTGTCTCTATATTCACCCCTAACATTGAACTTACCCAGACCTTTAAAACAACAACAGGATTTGGGGGGTAAAGAGAGAGTAATATTACTGTGTCGTTCTGCTGTTTTAAGTGATAGTCACTGTTTTCCACTGGCCAGGAAGCACCGCAAAGCCCCTCTTACATTGAGGGAAATATATGTCAATTTGTTCTCATGAACAGAGTAGTAGTGTGCCATCACAGGATCGATTGATGTCTGTCTGAAATGCTGTTCTCCCCATGATGTGTCTTCTGAAGAGTCAAAGGAACCCTGCTTAATGGAGACTAACACTTGCATTAAATCTATCAGAAGTCTTTTATACTTTAAAATCCAGAAGACCATCCTTAAATATGATCACAGAGAATGGTCACAGCTACTAACACAAATGTCTTCAGCTAATGCTAGGTCCACCGCATCCCTGGAATTACATAGGTCACTATTTTGTCTTCTGATAATTACAAGAGGGTTCAGAACACTACATTACTAGAGGGAGAGAGCCAGCGTGTATCCTTTAGTAAGCAAAAATCTGTTTTATCCAGTTCATTTGACCAGGCTGGCTTGGTAAGGAAGAGTAAAGGAACAGTGTGCTTGGCTTCTTAATGTTCATTTCCCAAACAGGAGGAAACGAGGTTTAACCGAGTGTCTGGACAGTGCGTTAAGGCTCTTGCCTTTGCTGCTCTGATGCAGGTTTTCTCCTGCCCATGAGGGAGACAGCTCTTCCTGAAGGAGCTTGAATACGCCAGTGACCATTGACATCTGCTGGTTGTGGCGGGACTTGCATTGCTTTAAGTCCAGAGGGCTCCTGGCAGGTGCTCAGCTCTATTTGGTGGTATCACGATGCCTCCTATAGGATGCTGAGTGCCAAATAAGAATTCAAAAAGCACTTTCCCATTTCTGTGGCGCCGAATTATGCCTGGAAACAAATTAGCCAGACGATTTCATCCCAGTGCTGCGTGCCTATTTAACTTTCCCACCTTCCTAATTTGTTGCTCAGGAGCAATAATTATAATTCAGAGTGCAACGTGTCCATGTTCTAAAAATGTGTGGGGCCTTTTCAGTAGAGGTCAGAAACGGCTTTTACATTTTTTAAATGAATACTAATTTGATCAATTTCTTAGTTTTAATTTTGATCATTAAGGAGAGTTATCAGCATAATTTAGGCACTTCTTAATTATTGACCTCATTTGCTGAGTGTAAGGTACTTAAACAAAGGTGACCCTCCCCTGCTTTAGCCACAGAGAAAGGAGTCATTCAAGGCAAGTGGTTTTGTGTGCGTTGACATGTAATTTTCAGTCAGCACACACTCAGAACCCAGGGGTGTGGGCTGATTGCTTCTCAGTAAGTGTTTGTGCTACCTTCCTGTTACCTGGCATTGAACTAAAGTGACAGCTGACAGAATGACCACATAGCTTGACACTTGAGTATCACCAGCTATTTACCTGATGACTTTGTGTCCATAAACACACCTCACAGGACCCTTGGAAACGGGGACGGGAAGACACAGTGTATGGAGGGAGGGGCGACCCTCTGGCTGTGCCTGGGAATCAGTTTGAAAATGATAATTGGGAGCAGGGCTTATTGAGAAGTCTATGGGTCCCAGTTAGGAAAATTCAGGGGAAAAGGCAAGAGAAACAGGTGTTAAAAGATAAGTGATGCTTTTGGTTTTTCAAGTCAAGATGAATAATTGACACACTTTAAAGCAAGGCTTGATGAAAAGAGAGATGATTGAATGGAAATGAGAAGGTGAGCTCTCTGAGGGGTGAAGTTTGCTCTGAAAGGAGTAGAAAAGAGGATCTCAGCAAGATGGAGATCATCCTTTTCAGGCATGTCCTCCAGCTGGCAAGTGAAAATGCTCTGTCCTTTTGCTGAGATACTGCAAAATAGTTACACAAGCTGAGTATCATCAGCGTTGTCAAGAAAATGACTTTATTCCACATTCTGGCATCTCTTCCATGTAGAACTTGATGAAGATTTGGCAACATCAGAATGGCATATTTTCCTGCCATCTCCCAAACTGGTCTGGGAAAATGTCCACTCGAGGAAAATACTATGTTCCTGTTGTTGTCGTTCAGTGGCTCAGTCGTGTCCGACTCTTTGCGATGGACTGCAGCACACCAGGCTTAACTGTCCTTCACCATTTCCCGGAGCTTGCTCAAACTCATGTCCATTGACTCAGTGATGCCATCCAACCTCTGTCTCCCCCTTCTTCTCCTGCCTTCAATCTTTCCCAGCATCAGGGTCTTTTCCAACGAGTTGGCTCTTTGCATCAGGTGGCCGAAGTATCGGAGCTTCAGCATCAGTCCTTCCAATGAATATTCAGAGTTGATTTCCTTTAAGATGGACTAGTTTGATTTCCTTGCAGTCTATGGGACTCTCAAGAGTCTTCTCCAACACCACAGTTCAAAAGCATCAATTATTCAATGATCAGTTTTCTTAATAATCCTACTCTCACATCCATACATGACTACTGGAAAAACCATAGCTTTGACTAGGTAGACCTCTGTTGGTAGAGTAATGCCTCTGCTTTTTAATATGATGTCTAGGTTTGTCATAGCTTTGCTTCCAAGGAGAAATTGTCTTTTAATTTCATGGCTGCAGTCACCATCCACAGTGATTTTGGAACCCGAGAAAATAAAGTCTCTCACTGTTTCCATTGTTTCCCCATCTAGTTGCCATGAAGTGATGTGACCAGATGCCATGATCTTAGCTATTTTAATGCAAAGTTTTAAGCCAGCTTTTTCACTCTTCCTCTTTTACTTTCATCAAGAGGCTCTTTAGTTCCTCTTCACTTTCTGCCATAAGGGTGGTGTCATATGCATATCTGAGGTTATTGATATTTCTCCCAGCAGTCTTGACTCCAACTTGTGCTTCATCCAGCCCAGCATTTCTCATGATGTACTCTGCATATAAGTTAAATAAGCAGGGTGACAATATACAGCCTTGATGTACTCCTTTCCCAATTTGGATCCAGACTGTTGTTCCATGTCCAGTTCTAACTGTTGCTTCCTGACCTGCAACAGATTTCTCAGGAGGCAGGTCAGGTGGTCTGGTATTCCAATCTCTTGAAGAATTTTCCACAGTTTATTGTGATCCACATAGTCAAAGATGTTAGCAGAGTCAGTGAAGCAGAAGTAGATGTTTCTCTGGAATTCTCTTGCATTTTCTTGATCCAACAGATGTTGGCAATTTGGTCTCTGGTTCCTCTACATTTTCTAAATCCAGCTTGTACATCTGGAAGTTCTTGGTTCATGTACTGTTGAAGCCTATCTTGGAGGATTTTGAGCATGAACTTGCTAGCATGTGAAATGAGCATAATTGTACGGCAGTTTGAACATTCTTTGGCATTGCCCTTCTTTGGGATTAGAATGAAAACTGACCTTTTCCAGGTCTGTGGCCACTGCTGAGTTTTCCAAATTTATTGGCATATTGAGTGAGTCAAGATGGCTGAGTAGAAAGATGTGCACTCATCTTCTGTGAAAACACCAAAATTGCAACTAGCTGCTGAACAACCATCAACAGGAGAATGCTGGATCCCACCAAAAAAGATACCCCATGTCCGAGGGCAAGGAGAAGCCCCAACAAGATGATAGGAGGGGTGAGGGGCATAATCGCTTTAAAATCAAACCTCATACCAGCCAGGGATGCTTGAAGTGCAGAAATAAAACCTTTTGCACACCAAGACCCAAGGAAAGAAGTAGTGATCTCCACAAGAGACTGAGCCATATCTGTCTATGAGTGTCTCCTATGGAGGCAAGACTCAGCACTGACCTAATTCAGGGACTGAGAGCTCTGGCTGCAGCAGTCCTGGGAGGCACAGCATGCTGGCATGAGTCTTTTGGAGGAGGTCACCATTACCCTACCATAGTTTGACCTTAGGCCAAACTACAGGGCAAGAACATAGCCCCACCCATCAGCAGAAAATAGGATTAAAGATTTACTGTACATGGCCTTGTCTACCAGACCAAGACCCAGTTCTCCCTACAGCCAGTCTCTCCCATCAGGAAGCTTCCACAAATTTCTTATACTCATCCATCAGAGGGGAGACAGAATGAAAAACGCAACCACAGGACACTAACCAAATTGATCACGTGGATCACAGCCTTGTCCAACTCAGTGAAACTGTGAGCCATGCCGCATAGGGACACCCAAGACAGACGGGTCACGGTGGAGAGTTCTGATAAAACATGGTCCACTGGAGAAGGGAATGGCAAACCTCTTCTGTATTCTTGCCTTGAGAACCCCATGAACAGCATGAAAAAACAGTAAGGACACTGAAAGAGAGAGGAACTCCCCAGATTGGAAGGTGCCCAATGTGCTGCTGGAGCTCAGTGGAGAAATAACTCCAGAAGGAATGAAAAGCCTAAGCCAAAGTGGAAACAATGCCCGTTGTTGTGTGGATGTGTCTGGTGGTGAAAGGAAAGTCCGGTGCTGGAAAGAACTATATTCCATAGGCACCTCAGTGTTAGGTCCCTGAATCAAGGTACACTGGACGTGGTCAAACAGGAGATGGCAACAATGAACATCGACATTTTAGCAATCAGTGAACGAAAACGGACTGGAATGGGTGGATTTAACCCAGATGACCATTATATCTACTACTGTGGGCAAGAATCCCTTAGAAGAAATGGAATAGCCCTCATAGTCAACAAAAGAGTCCGAAACGCAGTGTTTGGGTACAATCTCAAAAATAACAGAATGATCAGTTTGTTTCCAAGGCAAACCATTCAATATCATAGTAATTCAAGTCTATTCCCAACAACTAATGCCAAAGAAGCTGAAGTTGAACAGATCTATGAAGATCTACAAGATCTTCTAGAACTAACACCAAAAAAAAAAAAAAGACATCCTTTTCATCATAGGGGACTGGAATGCAAAAGGAGGAAGTCGAGAGATTCCTGAAGTAACAGACAAGTTTAGCCTTGGAGTACAAAATGAAGCAGGCAAAGGCTAACAGAGTTTTGCCAAGAGAACACACTGGTCATAGCAAACACCCTCTTCCAACAACACAAGGGACGCCTCTACACTTGAACATCACCAGATGTCAATAGCGAGATAAGATTGATTATATTCTTTGTACATGAAGATGGAGAAGTTCTATACAATCAGCAAAAACAAGACCAGGAGCTAACTGTGGCTCAGATCATGAACTCCTTATTGCCAAATTCAGACTTAAATTGAAGAAAGTAGGAAAAACCACTAGCCCATTCAGGTATGAACTAAATCAAATCCCTTACGATTGTACAGTATAAGTGACAAATAGCTTCAAAGAATTAGATCTGATAGAGTGCCTGAAGAGCTGTGGAGACAGGTTCATAACATTGTTCAGGAGGCAGTGATCAAGACCATCCCCAAGAAAAAGAAATGGAAAAAGGCAAAATGGTCGCCTGAGGAGGCCTTACAAATAGCTGAGAGAAAGATAGACCCAAAAGGCAAAGGAGAAAGGGAAAGATACACCCATTTTAATGCAGAGTTCCAAAGAATACCAAGGAGAGATAAGAAAGCCTTCTTGAGTGAACATTGCAAGTAAATAGAGGAAAACAGTAGAATGGGAAAGACTAGAGATCTCTTTAAGAAAATTAGAGCTACCAAGGGAACATTTCATGCAAAGATAGGCACAATAAAGGACAGAAACAGTATGGACCTAACCAAAGAATAAGATATTAAGAAGAGGTGGCAAGAATACACAGAACTATACCAAAAAAAAAGATCTTAATGATGCAGATAATCACGATGGTGTGATCACTCACCTAGAACCAGACATCCTGAAGTGTGAAGTCAAATGGGCCTTAGGAAGGATCTGTACGAGCAAAGCTAGTGGAGCCGATGGAATTCCAGCTGGGCTATTTCAAATCCTAAAAGACGAAAGTTACTCTACTGCTGTATTTCAAAGACTGACTTTGTGACTGGTTTCTAGCTTCCTTTTAAAATGTTAGACCAAGCATAAAGCGTAGTAAATACTATTTTGCTAGTGAGAGGTACATTAGTAGCATTTCTGTTCATAATTTTTAGCACAGTTCTTCCTTTGAAATAAAGTGAGGATTATTCAGTTGATAACCCTGTGCAAGAAAAATTCTGTGAATTTGTGAAAAATATCCTTTTTCTGAGGAATACTGGTATCATTTTAAAAGATCAAGACAAAAGCAAATGTAACCAAATTCTTACTGAATCTGCCTAAATCTCATACCAGCTTAAGCCTGTGTTCAAACAGATGAGAAAAGGCCCAGGTGGTGGTTAATATACTCCCCATTCTTCAGCCCCCTTCCTCCTTTGCACACGTGCACTAATATACTGCCGACCATACATTTCTTGCTCTGTGCATGTTAATTAAGTTTACAGTAGAATTGCAAAAAGCAATAGAATGCTGCTTTCCAGGGTTTTTGCAAACTTAGAATGAAAACTTAGGAATCCCCTCTACCTGGAAAGGAGGGTCCGATTTTCACAGCTGCCCAGGAACTTGCACTTGCTATTAAGTTGGAAGTTTAGCTGAATCACACAGGAACATCAGTCCCTCCTAGCTATCGTTTTGTGACTTTCCTCTTCACTGGTCTCGCCAGAACCATCTCCTCCCTTGACTTCTTTCTCTGAGAGATGTTTAGCTGGCTTGGCTTCCGTCTTACCTCCTCACACCCTCAGACCTCAATTGCTTCTTTGTTTTAATATTCTGTCAGTGAACCATGGAAGGCTACCCTCCAAGGATCAAAAGCTCATCTGGAAGATTACTAGCTTGTGCTGGGCTTCAACTTGCCTTTAACCCAGGCTTGGTCTCTAAACTTAAGACAAAAATGAAAACACGTGCTAACAGTGGAATGGACTATTGCACAAATGTTTGCCTTTTCCAAAGGAGGGCTTGAAAGGAAGAGAAGCAGCAGAGTCAAAAGGAGTGAGGAATGTCTAGCTTTTGATTTTGTGGCAGGAGGAATAACTTGCCCAGTTTGACAGAAGTGAAACTCGCACCAGGTCTCAGGATTCAAACCCCACGTCCCTGACTGCCTCCACAGTATTTTCCCGAGAGTCCATTAGCACCACGAGGAGATCAGCAGAGGAGCTCAAAGATTTTTGTGCCACTTTGTGCATTATTCAATTTTTGTTATTTAATAAACCAGCCTTGCAACCACAGTTTCTAATAGATTGACCAGCTCCCAAAAGAACTAAAAAGTACAAATAATAGCTGTGGAATTACTGAAAATCAATAATTTCACAATTATTAAAACTAAGTTAAATATGTCCAGTTTTTATACATTAATTATACTTCAGTAAAGCTGTGAAAAATTAATATAGAAATATTTTCTGAGGAAAACTATGATAGATATATGACATTATATGTTACAAAATTATCCCAAGTTAAACTTGAAAGGAAAACTGTTTTTCCTTTCATCTGCCCTCATTGGCCCCTCCTAGCTCTGTTGCTGCTACTGCTAAGTGGCTTCAGTGGTGTCCAACTCTGTGCGACCCCATAGACGACAGCCCACCAGGCCCCCCCCGTCCTGGGATTCTCCAGGCAAGAACACTGGAGTGGGTTGCCATTTCCTTCTCCAATGCATGAGAGTGAAAAGTGAAAGTGAAGTCGTTCAGTCGTGTCCGACTCTTCGAGACCCCATGGACTGCAGCCCACCAGGTTCCTCCATCCATGGGATTTTCCAGGCAAGAGTACGGGAATGGGGTGCCATTGCCTTTTCCCCTAGCTCTGTTACTTGAATGCAGTTACTTCTGGAACTGAATTTTAAAGTACTGAATGTAAATAGTCGTCTTTGCTAGTCTTGAGAAGGTGTAAAATCTTACGCAGCACTTACAGGGTTTGATTTCATTCTGGCTTCCAGGTATTGGTTTTCATTCCAATTTTGCAGTCATTTTCAACAGCAGTGATGTGCTGGACATTTGCGGTAAGAGTCAGGTGGCTGGGGTACTTGGTATGGCAGTGATTCCCACTGCCTGAGAACCAGGACACCAAGTAGAAGAGATCTGTGTTTCTGTGTTTACAGAGAGCCAACCAAGAGAGTAGAATTTAAACACTTTTTATTAATGTGAGGAAAAAACAGTTTCTTCTTTGCATTTGACTCTGCATTGGATCCAGCATTGTTTTCCAAAGCATCTTAGTGGGGAAACCCTGCATTTATAATCACTGGATACTGGCACTTTGCTTCTTTTTATTTTTGCCTTCACCGTGATTGGCTGCAAGATGACTGCAAATGAGATCAACCAGTTTTCATTAAGGGGCCATATGTAGCAGGAATGATGTTCTTCGCTCCATCCTGTAAAAGTGAAAAATACAGCATAGCATCACCATTGCTGTAGCTGTACCAGGAGCCCTCTCCTCCCAGCTCCCCCTGCCCCCCAAAAGAAAATTAGAGATAAATGAATGGCAGAATAAATAATTTATGCTAATGAAATTACTGCAATTAGTAGTTCTACAATGACCCTTTTAAAAGCCACAGCTGTTAATGTCAGGAAGTGCTGTCACTACTGACCTTATCATAAGAGAAAGTGACAAATTGAGAATGCAGGGAAGACCAGTCATCAAAGAGGTCTGTTCTGGAACGATTAGAGTTTTCTGAAAAACAGTGTGAATTACAACCAGCTGCTCCCTGGCTCTGCAAGTCTCCCATGCTGTGCCATTTTGTTAAGCCCGATAACAATAGTTATTTTGCCCCATTGAGACAAGTTGTCTCGGGCCTCTTCCAGCTCTACCGGAAACCACTTCTTCCATCTCGGATTTACAAATGAAACTGTTGTTAAAGAGACCTGTTCAGGGCAGCCTAGGAGCCTCCTCATAAGGATCATGGTTGGGTAGAGGCCAGGTTTTTGTTTTTTTTTTCTTTGCCGCAAGGAGGTTGCACTTGGCTGGGGACATATTTATCTATTTTAGAAAGATACATGCTGGCTTTGAGCTTTGTTAAAACAAGACAGGACACGAGTGAATTTCTGCCCATATTTATATTGCAGTCAGATTCTTTAAAAAATGATCCCCGCAGGGATGTGAGTTGTATGGCATTACTTCCTTAAAAATTTATTTTCCGAATTCACTGGTGATACACGTATGTCTCAAATCAAGTGGAAACAAAGAATATTCAGAATTTGTATCCTTCTATATTTAACTTGTGCTTTAAAAACATTTTAGTAACTAGCACAGTGGATTTTTCATATGCAGAACAATCCAGTTTGTACATATTTTAAACCCATTAAGGCGTTTTCCGTGAGGTTGGAAAGTGGAGTGTTTGGACTTTGCTCTGGAGGCGTTCTTCTCCAGCAAGAATCGGCCTGTCTCTCCTCGCACCCCTGGCTGTGATATTAATGGCACAGCTTTGAAACGTTTAACTGCACCACCAGCCACTTGTGCGCAATTTCCCCAAAGATGTCTGAGTGTTATTGACAACACTTTGGTAAATTATGTGTGACTTTCCTAAGAGTTGGTGTAGCTCATTTAATTCATATTAATTGATTTTTAGGCTTCCCTTGATTAATTGAACCTGGTTCATCTTGTACAGAATGCAATAAATAATCATTAAAATGAGGGAGATGTGACTCCACAAATTAAAAAGTTAACTACTTCAGAAGTCGTAGAGGACAAAACGGAAAGAATGTCTAGTGGGGAGTTCTCCAGGGACTCTTCAAAGGAGAGTCGCTCCTTTTTCGTTTTGTTTTGTTTTCCGAATGAGAATGGGTATGTTGTTCTCCCACAAGCAGTGACTTTTATACCTTACCCTCTAGGTTTTTTTGCAACATAAATTCTTCTAAAACGGTGTATTTCTCAGCTTAAGCTGTTTTTTTGTTTGTTTGTTTTTTCCCAGTGACTCCAGAGTTGTTGGTTTTCTCTGGCTAAAGCTTAGCTTAAAAGTGACACCAAAAATACTTCCCTGAGTACAGTGTCTCAGCTTCTTTATTTTCTATTTCACACACTTGATAAAAATCAAGTAGTAAAAAGCAGCGCTTGTGTTGCATCTTGGCTTTTGGGTTTGGTATGTGGAGCACAGGTAAATCCTTGCCCTGCTTGGCAAGAAGAGGTGACTGCACTGAATACTTTCTTGTCCTCTCTCTAAACCTGTGGATATCTCTTAAAGACTTAAGTTTTCCTAGATCTACTGTAAGTTGTGCTGGCTTTTAGAAAATAAATACTGTATAATTTTGCTGATTTTTCTTCTTTTTTTTAAGTTGGCATTTTTGTTTTCACTTGAGAGAATTTCATACGAATTGCAATGTGTACGTTTTCAGCCCCAGGATAAAGACTCTATTAGCCTTTTCATGGCCCACGTTCACACTAGTGTACATGAAATGAGTACCAGGTATTACCAGAATGAGAGAAGACACAACTATACGACCCCAAAGAGTTTTCTGGAACAGATATCACTGTTTAAGAACCTGTTGAAAAAGAAACAAGAAGCGGTGTCCCAGAAGAAAGAGCACTTGGTGAATGGTGTCCAGAAGCTGAGAACCACAGCCTCTCAGGTATGACCAGGGTATGTTGTTACTCAGTGATACCTGTGCTCTTAACATTGAAAAATATGTTTACTTTTGAAGCAGCTTTTTAACCCACTGTGTAAGATACCTGGTCCTAAAATCTATAGATAACGATACAGAGAACACACAGTTCCCATTCTCCTAAGCCTGGAAAGGTATTGGCCACTTACGCTGTCACAGCTGGTTGGCTGGCCTGGCTCTGTGCTGGGCGGTGTCATGATGGTGAATGGAATGGGCACAGCTGGTTTCCTCTCATCTCCCAGTGCTCTGGGCTTGTTGTCACATTGGTCTCAGATTCTCTACCCCGAGTGAAGGCGTCATTTCTTGGCTGGTGCTATGATAAGGGTTGCTGTGACTGGGATCCCTAAGTACAGCTGTTTCCTGCTTGATCTGCTCCTTTTAGCCACCATTTCTCTTAGATGATAGTATCCAGCTTCATCCGCAGCCACACATCCTCCACTGCCTTGAAGGGCAGCACCTCTAATCTCCCTTAGTCAATCCGAAGAGACTTAGCACAGGGTGTTAGTTGTGGGTCTGTACACATATCATCTGATTTCATGGTGAAAAACCCAATATTTAAAGTAGGTGTTGCTAATGTGAATTTACACATGAGGCTCAAAGAATTGAAGGCCACAGAGCCCATGAATTCAGAGTTTGAGCCCAGATCTATATAAAGCCCATGGCTCCAAGCTGCCTCTGTTCAGTTCAGTCACTCAGTCATGTCCAACTCTGCAACCCCATGGACTGCAGCACGCCTGGCCTCCCTGTCCATCACCACCTCCCGGAGCCTCACTGTAACTGGTTAAAAATTAGAATGTGAGAAGACAAAGACTTTGGTGATGGGCCAGCCAGGCCCTCGAGCTAGAAGGGGGGAAAAATATACTTCTCACTGGTGCTCACCTCAAAGCAAGAAACTCCAGTGACCTTTACAGAGTATTTTCATTAGATTGTATGCCCATATGCTTTTCAAGAGATTGGGCCAGTTTTCTCCCCAAGGATGCTGATGGACAGTCCGTGCCTAGGCTGGAGATAAGGTAGAACCTGGTTGGGGGAGCGTATGTTGGCGCCTTTCACCCTGAAGGACTCTCGGGCCATGTCCTTCAAACATTCTAAAGGTCAGGCACCCATTGCTTCTTTGCCCCTTCGTTTCATGCACCAAGGTATGGCTCTTCAGTGACAGATGGTGATCGTTTCTGAACAGTGAGTAGACGGACCATGATTGGGAAAGAGAAACCAGAGTGAGGAGGTTCCCAGGACAGTTTCCAAGACTGAGTGACGCAGAGTGTGTGTGTATGTGTGTGCACTCAGTCGTGTCCGACTTTTGTGATGCCGTGGACATTAGCCTGCCAGGCTCCTTTGTCCAGGGGGTTCTCCAGGCGAGAATCCCCGGATCTTCCCAACCCAGGGATTGAACATGCGCCTCCTGCCTTAGTAGTCAGGTTCTGTACCCCCAAGCCACCTGGGACGCCCAATGCAAATAATAGTTGCCAGAAAACTCCCAAAGAACGCATCTTTATTTGTGCATCTTTCTGTCCCTTTAAAGAATGTCTGTCTTTGGTCTCCCTTTTTATATACATTTTATCTTACCTTTTTTTGCCTTCTTTCTCTTTCATTTGTCTTCCCACTCTCCTCCTGTCTTCCCTGGTGGCTCAGGCATTAAAGCGTCTGTCTACAATGCAGGAAACCTGGGTTCTATCCCTAGGTCGGGAAGATCCCCTGGAGAAGGAAATGGCACCCCACTCCAGTACTCTTGCCTGGAAAATCCCATGCACGGAGGAGCCTGGTAGGCTACAGTCCATGGGGTCACTAGGAGTCAGACAGGACTGGGCGACTTCACTTTCACTTTTCTCCTCCTGTCTAATTCCACCTCACTTGAATCAAGACCCTTTTCCCTAGTAAAGACTTTGCTAGGAGACCTGTGAAGCTAAACGTGAAGGAGATCTGGGTCCCAGAGCATTTAAATGTCCCATTGAATGTTGAGGAGCCTGTTGAGTTTGCCCCAGGAAATGTAACAGTATTAGCTAAGCTGAACTGCTGTACCAGGCGGGGCTGACGCTGCTCTCAGAGAGTTTATTTCCCTAGTAACAGAGATAAAAGCATGGGAAGTAGCCGCCTGGTTCTTCTCAGTGATGGCAGCATCTCATTCATAGAGAAAAAGAAAAGGAAAGAATCTGTGGTTTCCTAACAGTCGCCTCAGTTGTGTGCTTATAATTTGGGGGTTGAGGAGAAGAAGAAAGAAAGGGACCAGTGATTCATGGTGACTGCCAAGTTCATGACTGTTTGGAGCCCCCTTATTCCCCTTCAGCTAGAAACAACAGAAAGTCTGAGAAGGAGATACACAGGTCTTAATGGAAGGACTATTAAAGATTCCTTTCCTTCAGGTGTTTGTGCATGTCATGCTCTTAATATCAGAAGAGTGGTTTGAATATTTAATAGCACCTTAGTTAGTGTTGGAGAAGGCAACTCACCCCACTCCAGTACTGTTGCCCGGAAAATCCCATGGATGGAGGAGCCTGGTAGGCTGCAGTCCATGGGGTCACACAGACTTGGACACGACTGAAGCGACTCAGTAATAGTAATAGTAGTAGTAGTAGTAGTTAGTGTTAGTCGATTAGTCGTATCTGACTCTTTGCGACCCCATGGACTGTAGCCTGCCAAGCTCCTCTGTCCATGGAATTCTGCAGGCAAGAATACTGGAGTGGGTTGCCATTCCCTTCTCCAGGGGATCTTCCCAACTCAGGGATCGAACCCAGGTCTCCCACATTGCAGGCAGATTCTATACACCTTAAAGAGTTTTTAAAATCAGTTGATTATGGAGAGGAAGCATAGTGTCCTCTGTGAATAGCTGGAAAGCCGGATAGTGTAAGATCAGGTTGTGTGCAGGGAGAGAGGTCTTCATGTGGCAGCAGCCCACAGAGCCAGATAGCCATGCCGTCTGACGTACATCTAACCCTTACCGCTCTTAATGCATTGCAATAAAGCCCTAAGCCCCTTGATGGCCATGTATGCCCTCTGCAGATTTAGTATAGGTCATAATGGAGGGCTCTGGTCACTTCTCTTCATCAGTAAGACCTTGCCTCCAGGGTTTGAGTGGCTTTGGACATTTCAGACCTAACAGCTTCCTTACAGACTGAAATCAGTGCTTAAAATGATTTTCCTTTAATCTCTCGGATGATGCTTTTGATTATGGCCTGCCACGTGACCAGTTTCACTTGGCTGAAAAGGAGAAAGAAGCAAGCATCACTGTGTGGCACGAGCCTGAGTTCACAGAGAGGCTAAAACATCAGTCTTAGCTTAAACTCTAATAGCACAGGTAGCGGTCATAGTACCAGCCATACCTCCAAGGCAGAGTGTAAATAGCCTGTGTTGAAGCAGAGGTTGTAAGGGCCCTTGCATATAGCAGTGGAATGGTGCTCACATGATGAAACCCCTGAAGTGTTTTCAGCAATGGAATCAAAATAAATGGCTGTGATTGTTCTTTTTTATGATTAAAAAAAAAAAAAGTAATATTTATACCCCGCAGGACCAGAAAAGCAGGGTGCTTGTGTGACTTGTGCTCAGGTGGGGATGGCTGGGGGTGCTTCCTTGACTGTACAGATTGAGTTGAGAAGATAAATGTTTAGTTGGTGCTGACATAAATTAATGACATTTTCCACAAAACCATGGAAAACTTACTCTGTTGATTCCTGTGTTTTCTTAAAAAAAATGGGGCTGCATTTTTGCACATGGAATTAAAGGCAAATCAGGATAGAAACAGATGGAAGTTAGAAATTGTTAGGCATCCCTGAATTCACTTAAAATAATAAGCTATATCTGATATTTGCTGTTGTTGACAGAGTCATGATTTTCCTTTAGGTGGGAGAGCTGAAAGCCAGACTTGCCTCTCAAGAAGCTGAGTTACAACTGAGAAATCAGGATGCTGAAGCTCTGATCGCAAAGATGGGGCTTCAGACAGAGAAACTGAGCCGGGAAAAGGCCATCGCCGACGCCGAGGAGCGAAAGGTCAGGCTAATTCCACCCTTTGGAGTGCAGAGCTATATTTAGCACAAAATAAACCTTTGTAGGTGAACAATTTTGAACAACTTCCCCTCCAGGGAGCGTAAAATCTAAAGAATTATGATAGTTACACATGTAACAGCATTTCACACCATGATTACCACTTGACCTTTCTTTACATTATGAATTTTCCCACCCTTTTAGCTCTTTTAATGACACAAAAGAACAATAAATACTGAGCTCATTCAAGCATATAATGGATGTGGATTTTGAACATCAGGCCTATTTGTAATACAGTAAAGGTCATGAAGTCACCGCAGAGGTTTCTAAAGGTTTTCAGTTTTTAGGCAAATTGAACAACTCAATTGTTAACAAAGCCCATTCCGTCACTCTGCAAGATGGTTTTCAAATTTTGCATTTTAATAATACAACTTGAGGTTATTATTATATCCCAAGCTAAATTTGTCCTTTTCGAGTCCGTGGAGGCCCTGGCATTCTGTATTATGTTTTATTGTTGGAAACAGTTACTTTTAAGATTATATAGATTGGCTTTCTTTGTACTTAGGTTTCCAGTAATTCTGAAATAAATATAACTTATTTTGTCATCTTCTCTTACTGAAACTTCAGCAGCAAGTAGAACGTACTTCATTTTTGTATATCTCACTTCCCAAGAGAAACAGAATGATTACTAAATGTTTAGTAAATAGCAAACAGAATAATTAGCAATTAGTAAAAAGCAAACAGAATGATTAGTAAATATCTTTAAAAAACTGAATGAATGTATATGTGCAAGTTCTATTTTAAACAAAAGATTATAATCAAGGCTTTCTGACTCTTTGTGACCCCATGGACTATATAGACCATGGACTTCTCCAGGCCAGAACACTGGAGTGGGTGGCCTTTCCCTTCTCCAGGTTATCGACTCAATCCATGTATCGAACCCATGTCTCCCATATTGTAGGCTGATTCTTTACCAGCTGAGCCACCAGGGAACCCCAAGAAAACTGGAGTGGGTAGCCTATCCCTTCTCCAGTAAATCTTCCTGACCCAGGAATCAAATCAGGATCTCCTGCTTTGCAGAAGGATTCTTTACCAGCTGAGCTACCAGGGAAGGCCTAAAATCAAGGCTTGCTGCTGCTGCTGCTGCTGCGTCGCTTCAGTCATGTCCGACTCTGTGCGACCCCATAGACGGCAGCCCACTAGGCTCCTCTGTCCCTGGGCTTAGTTAATACAAAATATAAATTATGAATACTCATAGAGCCAGTGATTCTGTCACCATTATGCTATTATTCTGCATTAATCATAGCAGAAAATATTTGAGTTTTTCCAGTGATGTTACCATTCATTCGTAGACAGATGAACTGTTTTCCTTTTGTTCTAATGTGCATTCAGCATATCTGCCTTTAACTTGCACACTAAAGACTTGAAAAGTGTATAGAATTTTTTTTTTTTTAACTTATTTTTGAAGTTAAAGATAAGGCATGTTTGGCTTGGCCAATAAGCATATAATTCCTAATTCTGGTAATAAATATTTCCATTGAGTTTCAGATAAGTGGAGGATATCTTTAAAGGTATATGTTTATATACGTTTAAAGTAACTGGGTATCACACATGGTGTGATGATCATAAGCTGATTTCACCCAGGGGTATTTTTCAGGCACTAACAAATATGTGATGTTCCAGTAGGTACTACTTCATAACTCATGCCCCCCTCCAGGAGATTTTGCAGACCCAGGTATCAAACCCACCTCCCTTATGTCTCCTGCATTGGTGGGCATGTTCTTTACCACTAGTACCACCTGGGAAGCCAAAATCCATTTTTACAGATCTTAAACTATAACAAGTACTGTGGAGGTCTTTTTACATTTTTGCACATGAATTTCTAAGGCAAAATTTTCCTCACAACGAGGGGTAAATGTTTTAGCAAATTAGAACTCATCTGACAGGTTGTTTCATGAAGTTCTTCAGACATGGAAAAGATACATGCTATTTTTAAATATCTGATCCATACCAAAAGTAAGAATACTTCAAAATATTTTCATTTTATTCATGAGGCTCAATTAAAAATAAATTTAAATAAATTTAAAATGTCACAAATGCCATTAATATTAAAAAAAAATTAACAAATATTGTCTGAGCACCAATGTGTTTTTTTTTTTTTGGCCTGGAACTTTTCTAGGCTCTTAAAGATATATAATAGGCAGGGTTCCTGCATGTTGCTTACATTGTAATGGGAAAGATAGGAGATGAGTGACAGTGTTGATAGACAAGATATTTTATGCTAATGAGAAGGGCTATGATGAAAGTCAAATAGATGCAATAGTGGAAAAAACTATTTTAAATTGCTTATGGAAGAAAGGTCTATTTGTAATTAAATTATGTAGAGTCAGGTATTAATCAAATATATGCCGTGAGCTCACATTGGTTATATGCACAGCAACATACTAGATTCTATGTGGTTCTTATAAAGGGGTGTATATGAACTCTTTGATTCCATGAAATTGAAGTCTCAAGGTTTAATACATAAGAAGTACTTTAAAAGTAACAAAAGCACATTGCAAGATGTAATATGGCTAAACAAATATTGGAGTTGGAAGACCGTCTTCCTGAACATCTTGACAATCCATATAGAGAAGCCAGTTGAAATTGTTGCTTCAAATGTGTAAGATCATCAAGGATTATTCAGATCACAGGTGTTGCTAGCAGTGACTTCAAATAACAGAAGTACCATTAAGCTTGTGAAAATCAGATCTTCCGTCTTTGATGTATCAGCTTCAGGTTCTAAGAATCCTCTGATCCCTTTGAAATTGCCTTCTTTGTTGAGTGTAAGCCTCATGAGTGAGAATGCCTTCCATATTGCAGAGCTCGTATAATCTCTTGGAAAGATAAACGTCCTCCCTGATTTTGAATGGTCTTCAGGTTTTTAATGTTTCTTTTCTAAAGATGGATGGGATTGAATTTTGGAGGACCATCAGGAATTTCTTATAGTCTAAATGTAAGGGAGAGTCATGTATTTGTTAACTGGAGCTGCCATAACAAAATATCACAGACTAGGAGGCTTAAACAATGTTGTTCAGTTGCTCAGTCATGTCAGACTCTTTGCAACCCCATGATATGCAGCACGCCAGGCTTCCCTGTCTTTCACCATCACCATCTCCCAGAGCTTGCTCAAACTCATGTCTGTTGAGTCAGTGATGCCATCCAAGCATCTTGTCCTCTGTCATCCCCTTCTCCTCCTGCCTTCAGTCTTTCCCAGCATCAGGGTCTTTTCTAATGATTCCACTCTTTTCATCAGGTGGCCACAGGTGAAGTGTTGAAGCTTCAGCTTCAGCATCAGTCCTTCCAATGAATACTCAGGGTTGATTTCCTTTAGGATTGGCTGGTTTGATCTCCTTGCAGTCCAAGGGGCTCTCAAGAATCTTCTCCACTCCAACGTTCAAAAGCATCAATTCTTCAACACTCAGCCTTCTTTATGGTCCAACTCTCACGTCTGTACATGGCTACTGGAAAAACCATAGCTTTGACTAGATGGACCTTTGTTGGCAAAGTAATGTCTCTGCTTTTTAATACACTGTCTAGGTTTGTCATAGTTTTTCTTTCGAGGAGCAAGTGTCTTTTAATTCTATGGCTGCAGTCACTGTACACAGTGATTTTGGAGCCCAAGAAAATAAAGTCTGTCACTGTTTCCATTGTTTCCCCATCTGTTCGCCATGAAGTGACGGCACTGGATCCCATGATCTTAGTTTTCTGAATGTTGAGTTTTAAGCCAACTTTTTCATTCTCCTCTTTTACCTTCTCTGGAGGCTCTCTAGTTCCTCTTCACTTTCTGCCATAAGGGTGGTGTCATCAGCATATCTGAGGTTATTGATATTCCTCCCAGCAGTCTTGATTCCAGCTTGTGCTTCATCTAGCCCAGCATTTTGCATGACGTACTCTGCCTGTAGGTTAAATAAGCAGGGTGACAATATACAGCCTTGACATACTCCTTTTCCAATTGTGAACCAGTCCATTTTTCCATGTCCTTTTCTACCTATTGCTTAAAACTGGCTTAAACAGTAGAGATTTATTTTCTCAGAGTTCTGGAGTCTGGTAGTCCCAGGTCAAGCTGTTGGCGGCTTTGGTTTCTCCCGAGGCCTCTCTCCACTGGGTCTGCAGACAGCCACCTTCCCACTTGTCCTCACAAGTTTCTCCTCAGTTCACACACCCTTGCCGACTCATGTGTGTGACTAGATTTCCTCCTGTTACAGAGACACTAGTCAGATTGGATTAAGCCTCACCCTAACAGGCTTAGTTTAATTTAACCATTCTTTAAAGGCTCTCTCTGTAAACACAGTGACATTCAGAGGTCCTGGGTGTAAGGCTTCAACCTGAGAATTTTGAATGGACACAGTTCAGCCCAATACAAGCAGTTATTGTGACTTTATCCTCTTGTGACCACCACTAAATTTCATGAGCCATCTGCAAGGAGCTTTTGACGAGTAGAGGGCAGGAGGAGTCTGATGTTCCCATGAATGGGGCTGTCTTCAAATCCGTTTTAATAGACGATAGTAAAGAGAAAGCACACACTCTAAGCTTCCCTGCAGCTCTTCCACCTTCCCCAGGTTGGGCCTCGTTAACCAGTCCCCAGGAGCCTTGTGGGAGGGAGGCAGAGAAAAAGTGCACAGTCAGGCTTACCAAGTCACCGTGATACACAGCAGGTTCACAGCTCCGGTAAGGCTGCGCTTAGGGTGAGAGGCATTGGGAATGAGAAGTCAGTTGACCAGCCTGCAGTATTTTTTTCATTTGCATTTGTGGGGTTTAGTTGTTAAATGTTCTAAATTGCCCTGTCTATCAGATTACCCAAAGGGATAAAACTCCATTAACAGTAAAGGAAGAGAGAGTAGTATGTACGACCCCAGTCTTGTTGAAATAGCATTTAGGAGAAATATTCCCTAGGGTTTCTTCTAAATATTAAAAATCTATGATCCCACGTCCAGTTTTAAGCCAGAAAGAAAAACACCAATACAGTATACTAATGCGTATATATGGAATTTAGAAAGATGGTAACAATAACCCTGTATATGAGACAGCAAAAGAGACACTGATGTATAGAACAGTCTTTTGGACTCTGTGGGAGAGGGAGAGGGTGGGATGATTTGGGAGAATGGCACTGAAACATGTATACTATCATGTATGAAAGTCACCAGTCCAGGTTCGATGCAGGATACTGGATGCTTGGGGCTGGTGCAGTGGGACGACCCAGAGGGATGGTATGGGGAGGGAGGAGGGAGCAGGGTTCAGGATGGGGAACACGTGTATACCGGTGGCGGATTCATGTTGATATATGGCAAAACCAATACAATATTGTAAAGTTAAAAAACAAAATAAAATTTAAAAAAAATGACACTATTATAAATGGTCACAAAGAGCATGTATAGATTCATTATATCCTTAAGGATAGTAAATAAACCTGATATAATAACTCACTCAAATACAGTCTCTGTTTTTTCTATAGCAGAATTCTCTAACACATTGAAAATGTAGTATGCTTGGAGTTTTCATGGTCATTCCTGGCAGGATTGAGGTTTGGGAGCAGCTCTCAGTAAGCATGCAGAGTTTCCCTACAGATGTTAACAGTAACCATACGTATTGGCTGGAGATCACATATCTAGCCTGAACCAGTTACGTTCATAAGAGGTGCAGTACACAGCAAAATAATGGTTAATCAGGAGAAGGGTAATTATTGCTAATAAAGCTGCGGTAGACAAGGTAATTTGTTGTGAGCAGTGTTTAATTTTATGGTGTAGATAAACCTGTTCATTCCAAACACATCTGAAGAAATGCACTTTTGTTCACACATGATGATTCACAGTCCCCATCACCACAGCAACCATCCCCCATGGTGACTGGATTCTGGTGCCCGGCAGCCACAGCTTTGAAACTCCACATTTCTGCTGAGGACAAGAATTTTCTCTTCCTAGACATTCAAGTTCTGTGTTCTTGAATGGGAGGAGGAGGGAGGAGGATCAAAACTCCAAAAGTCCTCATTTTGACCTTGTTCAGGTTTACCAGCATGGCTTCCCTATATCCATATTATTAGGTTGGTGCGAATGTAATTTTGATTTCAGACTGTGAATTTTAAATCATTATAGCTAGGCTCAAATACATCTTTATTAGTCAAAATAAGAACCATTACAGTCACATTTTTGCCAGTGAGAAATAAGTTTATTCCTGTAGGATAAAAATCCATGCTTCAGGATTCAACAAACTCTTGGAAAGCATTTTTGGCGTCTTGCTGGTTGTGGAAGAGTTTTCCCTATAGAAAGTTGTTGAGATACTTGAAGAAGTGGTAGTCAGTTAGCGAGAGGTCAGGTGAATGTGGGAGATAAGGCAAAACTTGATAGCCCCGTTCATTCGACTTTTGAAACATGGGTTGTGTGACGTGGTCGGGCGTTGTCGTGGAGAAGCATTGGGCCCTTCTGTTGGCCAGCGCCAGGGGCAGGCATTGCTGCTTTTGGTGCATCGCATCAGTTTGCTGAGCGTACCTCTCAGTGCAGTGGTTCCACCAGGATTCAGAAAGCTGTAGTGGATCAGACGGGCAGTAGACCACCTTACGGTGACCATGACCTTCTTTTGGTGCAAGTTTGGCTTTGGGAAATGCTTTGGAACTTCTTCTCAGTCCAACCACTGAGCTGGTCATCACTGGTTGTCATAAAATCCACTATTCATCGCGTGTCGCAGTCCAGTAGAGAAATGCTTCATTGTTGTTGGATAGAATAGGAGAAGACACTTCCACAAAATGAGGATTTTTTTTTTTTTTTTTTAGTTTTCAGTCAGCTCATGAGGTACCCACTTATCAATGTTTTTCACTTTTCCAATTTGCTTCAAATGCTGAATGATCTTAGAATGGTTGACACTGAGTTCTTCAGCAACTTCTTGTATAGTTGTAAGAGGTTCAGCTTCAATGATCCTTTCAATTGGTAATTGTTAACTTCTGATGGCCAGCCACTACACTCTTCATCTTCCAGACTCTCATATCCTTTGCAAAATTTCTTTTTTTTTCCCTTTTTTTTTAAATTTTATTTTATTTAACTTTACAATATTGTATTGGTTTTGCCATATATCAACATGAATCTGCCACAGGTATACACGTGTTCCCCATCCTGAACCCTCCTCCCTCCTCCCTCCCCATACCATCCCTCTGGGTCTTCCCACTGCACCAGCCCCAAGCATCCAGTATCGTGTATCGAACCTGGACTGGTGACTCGTTTCATATATGATATTATACATATTTCAATGCCATTCTCCCAAATCATCCCACCCTCTCCCTCTTCCACATAGTCCAAAAGACTGTTCTGTACATCAGTGTCTCTTTTGCTGTCTCGTATACAGGATTGAATAACCAATGCACTGTATGTTCATTAGCAATTCCTGGCCAAATGCATTGTTGATGTTGCCAATTGTCTCCACTGCTTCACGACCCATTTTGAACTCAAATAAGAATTTTCTTTTTGTCTAACATCATTTCCCTAGTCTAAAATAAATATAAACAGCAAGTAATAAGTCATTAGCAAAGAAGCAAAGTGAAAATTGAACATTAAAATGATATATAACATAAGAATGTTTTCAATACCAAGTGGCGAATTTCAGCAATGCAAAAACCGCAATTACTTTTGCACCAACCTAGTATATAATTAGTCTTCATAAAAATTTTATGTACTGATAAACATGCACAGAGTAGAATAATATCTTTTAATCAGTTGAGCCAAAAACCTTCACATTTATACTCTTTTTCAATTTTATTTATTTATTTTTGCTTTTGCTGTGCTGGGTCTTTCTTGCTGCACTCTGGCTTTCTCTAGTTTGGCTAGCAGGGGCTACTCTCCAGTTGCAGTGCGTGGGCTTCTCATTGCAGGGGCTTCTCTTGTTGCAGAGCACAGGCTCTAGGCTTGTGGACTTCAGTAGCCGTGGCTCATGGGCTTAGTTGCCCTGCAGCATGTGGGATTTTCCTGGATCAGGGATCAAACCTGTGTGCCCTGCACTGGCAGGCAGATTCTTAACCACTGGACCACCAGGGAAGTCCCTTTACGTTTATTCTTAAAGAATAGTTAACATGGCTTTTAGATGGTGTAAATACAGGTAATTAGATAATGTAGGTAAGGTAAATATAAGCAAAAATTAAGAGAATTTTGGCAAAAATATCTTGTGATCTAGTTTACTGAGTCAGCTTAGATTGTCACTTGTCCAGGACTTGCCGAAAAAGAAAGGAAAAACAAAGGAATTGCTTAATCTTGCATTTATTATTAATGGCACCTTAAAACAGTCAAAGCCCTGCTTGGAGCGTTTTGATGTTTGAGTCCATTTGTGTTGAGATTTGTGTTGTGTGTTTAGTGCCTATGCAAAGCTTTGTGCATACCATGTGCTGAAGAGAAATTAGTCTTTATGACAAAATCCTCATCTGTTCAAGATATAGGCAAATTATTGAACAGTGTCTCTGAGGCAGCTTGCATTTTTCAATAGAGATATCTGAGACGATAATTGGTTTGTGTGCTTTTTCTTCTTTGATTAGGTGACAGCCATTCAGACTGAAGTGTCCCAGAAACAGAGGGAGTGTGAGGCAGACTTACTGAAAGCTGAGCCCGCGCTGGTGGCTGCGACAGCTGCCCTCAATACACTCAACAGGGTAAGAATGATTCCTGGGCTCAGGGTTTTCTCAGAACAATATTTGAAGGTTATTAGAGTTTGAGTAACTGAATTGAGAGTGAAATCCATGCAATCAAAAGGAAAGAAAGTCCCATAAAATGTTACAGTTGAAACAACTATTTAAGGACATCATTGAGGTCATCGTAGTTGAGCTGCCTTTCCCATCCGAAAGTCTGTCCCCCTTGACCCCAGCATGTAGTCTCGTTTTGAATACTTCCAATGCCATGCAGTTTATGCTGTCATAAAAGGCAACTCTATTGTTAGCGCTTAGATTTGGCCCAAATCCAGTGGTTCATATTACATGTTGCTTTAAAAACTAAGTGGAAGATTCTTTATTTCCTCTGTTGCTTTAAGAAGTAAGTGGGGGATTCTTTATATCTTCTGGATATTTCCTATTATGAATATCTTATAAAAGTAGTATTAATGAGAGACCCTCGGGGACAGAAGAAAAACCTGGAAGCAAAGATACCTAGTTTTGACCCACACCATTTTTCCTAAATTCATGTTATTAGCAAAATCTCATTGAGCATTCAAATTCCCATAAGAGAAAATAAACTGTGGTGGTCAGAAGGACTGTGTAAAGAGAGATGGAATTATGGGCAATGTTATTTTAAAAACTGGCAGCTGGTCTTGCCTTTCAGTTCTGCTAGGCCTCTGGGGAGATTCCCAGGGCATTACTAGGCCTGGGAGTCTTGGACTCACCTTCTAAGAAGAAAGGATCCAGACTTCCACTGCTCTTCAAAGAAATATTCCATTCATTTCTCTCAGTATTCTTTTGAAGAAAATAATTTTGACTGTGAACAGAGAGTTATTATCTTCATGGATGTTTCTTTTAGCATTGCCATAAAGTTAAACAGTTTAAAAGAACATAAGTATACTGTGATGGAAGATTGATTATTCTGCGTTCAAATAACCTGCTACCATTAAAATGAGAATTGTTAAATCCTAGCTAGCAATGTGAAAAAATGTTCATGATCTATTAAGTAAAAAAGGCATAGTATAAAATTGCATATATTCTGACTTTTTTTAATAAGAACATGCTTATACATAGGAAAAGGTAGAAAAAAGCTAAAAGTAACAGATTATCTCTGAGTAATGAATTTTATACTTTCCTCTTTCTGAGCTCTAGAATGTTTATGTTGTTCTTTGTGCTTTATATTGGCAGCTTTTTCTCTGAGTATATTATTATTTACTCAATCAAAATAAATTAATATCACTTAAGTATAAAGCTCAGTATATTTATAAATGATGAAAGGATTTTGGTAACTTAGCTCTCAGCATTAGCATACTTTACTTTTTTTTTTGCTTTTGTTCTTGTTTTCACACCCTTTCTCTTCTCTGCAGTCATTTCCCAAATGAAAAGGCAGTTTATGGTAATAGAGGAGAATCAGGTTCAACATTTGATGAGATTTTATAAGTAAGAGTATATAATACAGTTCAGGAAATTTCATAGAAAATCCTTTAAAAAAAAAACATGTATCGTAAACCTACATATACTTCTTACAGATATTAATTCTTACTCCAAAGTATTTGCCCTGATACTTGTAACTTAATTGCCCTGATACTTGTAACTTGTACATTAATACTATCTCTTGAGTAAATTAAGATTCTGACCTTCAGAGACTAAGGAGGAATGTAGAAAGAAGGTTCAGCCTCTACGGGCATCTTCCTGGTTGAGTCATTATAGTGTAATAGATGCTTCCTGTACATATGAAGCAGAAAGACAAAACTAAGAGATTCTGAGCTAAAGGACTCTGTTTCTGGGTTGTTGCAGTTATTTAGTCGCTAAGTTGTATCTGACTCTTTGTGACCCCGTGGACTATAGCCCACCAGGCTCCTCTGTCCATGGGATTCTCCAGGCAAGAATACTGGAGTGGGTTGCCATTTCAATCTCCAGGGTATCTTCCCTACCCAAGGATCAAACCCTGTGTCTCTTGAATTGGCAGGCAGATTCTTTACCACTGCACCACCAGGGAAGTCCCTGTTTCTGGAAGGCCTGATTCAAAGGCAGTTATATTACATAGGTTGGATGAACCCATAAATACCCTAAAACCTGTACATTTATGAAATTCCCTGGCCTCAGTGTGCACGACTCTGCAGGTGGTACATCAGGAAGATAAATTTACTTGGAAGCCAAAAAAGGCAGTGATGTTTTCAAAGTATCAGAAAAGTGCCAGAAAGACCTGGACCTACTGGTGTCCCACAGTGGGATCTCTGCGAGGGCTGCAAAAACTGCCAAACCAAGAGTGGTGTGAAGAGGAGAGGGTGGAAAAGACCAGCCACTGAAGACCAGCTTAATGACCCAACAGTGGTTGTGAGAGAGCAGAGCGCCCTGGTCTTGAGAGTGTGTGTGCTTTTCTTCAGGTCAATCTCACTGAGCTGAAAGCCTTTCCCAACCCTCCAAATGCAGTCACCAATGTTACTGCGGCTGTGATGGTCCTTCTGGCTCCCCGGGGCAGAGTGCCGAAAGACCGGAGTTGGAAAGCAGCAAAAGTCTTCATGGGGAAGGTATCAGCCTGGCAGCGTGAAAATTCTGATGATTTCTGTGTTCAGTTCTGTGGTTATACTTGACAGCAGGGACAAGGGACGAATGGACTGGGAGTTTGGGATTAGCAGATGCAAACTGTTTTACGCAGAATGGATAAACAGGGTCCTATTTTATAGCACAGGGAACTATATTCAATATCCTCTGATGGACCGTCTGAAAAGAATGTGTGTGTATATATATTCTCTATATATGTGTAATTGAATCTCTGTGCTCTACATCAGAAATTAACCCAACATTGTGAATCAACTATACTTCAGTAAAATAAATTTTCTTAAAGTACAGGCAGTTTGAGGAGAAAGAAGAAAGCTATAACATTCCGAACTATTAAAAAGAAGTCATGTTCAGATTTGCTGAGAGTAATCTACTGTGTGTTCTCTGGACCTAGAACTTTTCTTTGCCAAGTGGGAGATTAGCGTGGGGTTGTAGCACACCTAGATCAGCACCAGCAGCAGTTGGAAGGTTGCTAATTATTTTCAAAATTATGAAAGCGGTTAAGTGTAGGAGGGAGAAAATTACATGGATTTCTTCTGTTGGAAAATGTTACTAATGTACAAGAAGGTGAAGCAAAGGGGCTTTGGGGTATGTGTTTTTCTTTTTCTTTTCTGCCTTTCTTTTCTTCAAAATGTGAATGCCTCCTGTGCAAAGACTGAATATTTTACCCTGGGATAAAAGGGATTTTAAAAGTGTCCATTGCTAATTCTAACTTTAGACTGTAAAGACTGAAAAAGTCAAACAGTGGGATAAATGCAGCTTGCCAATTTTGCCTTTGTGATGTGAATCCTAAAAGCTGATTTTAACTTTTGATCTTGGAATTTTCTCTGCAGCACAAATGGCTCATTGCAATGTCTTTTTTGCTTTACAGGTGGATGATTTTTTACAAGCGTTAATTAACTATGACAAAGAGCACATTCCAGAGAATTGTCTAAAAGTGGTGAAGGAACAGTATCTGAGAGACCCTGAGTTCAACCCAAACCTGATTCGGACCAAATCTTTTGCAGCAGCTGGTCTCTGCGCCTGGGTCATCAACATCATGAAATTCTATGAGGTGTATCAGGCATGACCAGATGGTTTATGGGTGTTATTCAGGAAGGGTCGTATATATATTAATTTCTAGGCCAGCAAGAAATGTAAAATAATTTGATATTTAATTATCTGAATAAGATACATTTCTAAGAATAAGACATGAAGGTGTCAGATTAATCAGAATTCTCTAAAGGAGGGTATCTGAAATGTTGGAAGCCATGCTTTTTTAGGGTAGAGTAACTTCTTTAGATCAAATAGCAGCAATTAAATTTGATTAGAAAAAAACATTTGGGTAGAATAATTATATTTATTTATATTGAAATATTTCAGTTGTTGGCTTGAAACAACTGCAAATCTGAGTTCATGTTTAATTAAATTTCATCCCTGCTCTCAAAGCAGAAATTTACGCCAGCTACAAGTAGACTTAATGAGATGAGAAATAACCTTTGGAGGACTTTTGTATTTTAATGACGAATGCGTTTTTGACTGTGTGTGATCTTTTCTAAAGTTTGTAGTTTTGGGCCAGATAGAGATAGATGATCATCTCAGTTAATCCTTTATTTATCAAGTATCTGTCTGTCAGGTATGCCCCAAACACTTCGCCAAGCACTGGATGTGAGAGGGAACATGCATGGCCCTTTGCCAGGAAGAGCTGACTCATTTCTGTCTTTAAATCTTGTGTGTTATATTCAAAGGTGGAATTGCTGAGGAAATGCCACTGTCATTCCCAGGATGATTTTCAGAAAACTAGGTTCTGTCCTTCACTCTGGGGACCCATGGGAATAGGACCCTGTCCGTCTCTCTTTAGCGGAAGGAAACCCGTATCAGGCAAGACTGCAGACGGATCACAGCTGATGGGCGGCCTCGCTCCATAATGGCACGCCTGACCACTGTGCCAGCCTCACACCCTAGGTGGAAAGACAAGCCCAGCACTGGACCATTGCTGTGTTCTGTGTTGTTTTGCTATAAAATAGAAAAGAAAATTTAATTTCCATTCTCCCTTCCCAACAGAATATTTGATCCACTCAAATGCTCAAACCACCCATTCAGATAACCTTTAAGGTGGCCAGAACATAGAGAAAAAAAAAAGTGTTAGTGTGGTTAACATTATACTGTGTGAGGGTATCTCACATGTTCCTTTCTGGGTTCAGAGAATTTTCTCCACACCAATTTTCTGCCTTTAAGGCTAGACATGATCCCACGTTTAGCTGTAGTTGCTGTACTCGACAATTTCTGGTGATATGAGGATTGTCTCCAAATTTTACAAAAAACTAATTTTAGTATCTTAATGGTATTTGACCTGCGTAGCATTTTATGCTAGTGCTTGTCACTCTAATGTCCACAACAAGTCAGTGAGTAATGGACAAGCAGAGAGAATTTGGAAGGCTATGTGGAATTTTGATCTGCCATTAGGTGTTACCATGACTAAGAGTAAACACCAAATTTCTAGATGAATTAGAGATTTTAACTGTAAAGCTTCCAGCAAATAGAAGGCCGAATGATTACCTGCCCTCTTTGCATCTTCATTGCCTTGTGAAATAACCCTTACGTGGCTTTTCAGGTCTACTGTGACGTGGAGCCCAAACGCCAAGCATTAGCCCAGGCAAACTTAGAACTGGCTGCAGCTGCTGAGAAATTGGGGGCTATCAGGAAAAAGCTAGCGGTGAGTACGGGCTCCAACACTGAAGAAGGTCTTAAGAGGTGGAACCCCGCCCCCATTCTTAGGATCCCACCTTCAGACAGGGCCGTCTCTGAGACCTACCGCTCAGGAAGGAATTGGACCTTTCATGAATATATTCATTTATATTCTTCAGTAGACATTCCTTGTCTGCTCGATGCTGACTGAGCTAGAAAAGGGAACTTTTCGTGATTTCTGCACTTAAGGAATTTCCATGGTCTGGCAGTAGAAAGAGGGTAGCATTCAGGGATTTAAAGCAAGGATTCTGGAATCAAAGTGCCTGGATTTACATCCAGACTCCACTATTTACTGTTTCACCCAGCACATGTTAGTTAACCTCTCTGAGCCTCTTTTTTCTCATCTGAGAAATTGGTCTGTAATAGCATTTACTTAGGTAGATCATGAAGATTTTTATCCAATTTTTGGATTTTTATCTCATTTTTGAGAGTAATTCATAATGAGAATTTAGCATGGTGCCTGGCATATAGTATGTGATTTGAAAATGCTAACTGTAAATATTATCACCTTGACTATCTCTACAAGTATCTCTACAAGTATCTCTACAAGTGTCGTTTGGTGCTACAAGTATATGTGTGACTATATCCAGAATGCAATAGGAGCATCGTAGAAGAGCCTAGAGAAATTAGGGAAAGTTTCATATTGAAGGTGTATTTGATATGAGCTGCAAAAATTACTTGGGAGTCACCAAGGATAATAAGATCAGGAGAGGTGTTTGTGATTTAAAAAAAAAAAAAAAAGTGAAGAAAAGAGGGAAGAAGCAGTTGGTAGACTTCATGAGTCCTAGTAGGCCAGAACCCTAATGTGAGTGTCTGCGGGACAGTTAGGAATAGTAGGAAGGAATGAAAGATGAAGTTGCAAAAACCTTCTCTGCCTTTCATGCTGCAGAATTTAAATCTTACCTGACCTTGGTATTGAGACTTTGAAAGATTTTAATAGGTTAAAATGACATGGTCACTTTTCATCAACTGAATGGAAGCTGGGAAGAGAAGAGGCTAGCTGCAGAAAGACAAGTTACAAGTGCCGCTGTGAGTCCTACGAGGGCCTCAGCTAAGGCGGGAGAAGCTACAGTAGAGACAAGAAACAGCAGTTGGTAGACTTGACAAGTCCATGCATTCAAGGCTGCTGATGACATGGCGGTGGAGGGACACATACAGAATAGAGATGATGAGCTGGAGGTGCCTGACATGGTAGCTTGGAGTGGTTCAGTCAGAGTGGCAAGGCTGGGTAACCCTGGCCACCTAGGAAATCCTCAGAGCTTCAGTTTCTTAACTGTCACTTTGTGAATAACAGCTAATTCTCAAGGTGGGCATCTGTGATGTATTTTGGCTACCAGCATCTAACCTACCTTCTTTGGGTGGTAACAGACTGGTTTATCTTTGGAGAATTACCTTTCCCCATTGGATACACTCAAGTAGGACTTCGATCAGGGGTACCTTCTTCTGTCCTGACTGAAGCCTGGTTATGTGATCCAAGCTTTGCCAGTTTGACTCCCCCAATCTCTAGAATCAAATCAGTAGCCAGAGGATGAGACTGACAATAAAGTCCACATATGGTAGGACAGTGTCCAGAGGAAGCTTTCAAGTATTTCGTTCCTGCCCCCAAGTCTCTCTAGAGCTCCTAGGAGCCTGCGTGTGATTCTGTGCCTTTCCTTTCATTGAAAGAGCTCCCCCATTTTTAGGAGATTCTCTTTAGCTTAATTTGGCTAGAGATGATCTCTAGGAGCAGAAAGCGTTGAGGGAAGACCTGAAGGAGAATGCTCCCATCTTGGAGGAAATCCTACCATGGGTCTCTGAGCAGGTGAACTCAGGGATCACTGAATCTGGACTGTGGTGCCCACAGTGGGCAGGCAGCCAGGCCCAGCTTCCTATAGAACAGGACTTGAACTTGGCTTGATTATATGTGGGGACACTGTTATCAACAACAGTAGCTGATTTAGACAGATTTAGAAAAAACATATTCATTTTATTAAATTTAACTTCATTTATTGGTCAGTGCTCTCACTGTCAATGTGACTAAAACCTTTAGAAGAATGTGGCCATCTATTATTAATGGCTTTATGTAATTTTTAGAAGCAAGTTAATGTTCATGGAAAAGTAACAAGAATGCTCAAGACAACCATGAAAGTAAAAGTGTTAGTTGCTCAGTCGTGTCTGACTCTTTGCAACTCTATGATCTGTAGCCTGCCAGGCTCCTCTGTCCATGGGATTCTCCAGGCAAGAATACTAGAGACGGTAGCCATTCCCTTCTCCAGGCAATCTTCCCAACCCAGGCATCGAACCCAGTTCTCCTGCATTGCAGGCAGAATCCTTACTATCTTACCAGTTCTAAAGTTGAGACTTTCTATGCTTGTGGATGGCATCACTGACTCGATGGACGTGAGTCTCAGTGAACTCCCGGAGTTGGTGATGGACAGGGAGGCCTGGTGTGCTGTGATTCATGGGGTCACAAAGAGTCAGACACGACTGAGCGACTGATCTGATCTGATCGGATGCTTATGGAATTAGCCCTCTTTTGGGTACAGCCTGCAATGAGCTGAAAAAAACTGCTTACCTTGATTGTTTTCAAAGACCTGCAGTAGAAGCAGAGGTTCGTATATCAATTAACTGCAAATCTAAGTTTCCAGACACAGAGGAAAATAACAGTCACAATGTCTTTATGGAAGTTGGTCTGTTCTATCCCCCTATCAAGAGTGGATTTCCAGAGAGTAGCTATTAATGCAGCAGAATCTTGGTCTGCTGTTTCTACCAACATTCAATTAGATGGTAGTACTGTGTCAGTAATGTCTTGGTTTTTATGGTCATATTGTGGTTGTATGGGAGAATGTCCTTTGTAGGAAATTTGAAGTAAAAAACAATTCTCTGTGAAGACTGGTCAGGCCACAGTCAAAGACAAACTGCATAGTTTCTGTCTGTCGGTACAGAGTCAAGTCAAGGTTTGAGCCCAGGTGTTGTGATAATTTTTGCCAGCTTTGCTTTCATCTCCTTCAGCCTCTGTTTCCTTCTCTCTCGTGGCCTTTCCCGCCTCCTCATCTATGCCTTCTGTTGCCGTCTCGCCTAGAAAAGCAGGGCTGTGTCTACCAGCATTTAGGAAATTTATTCATTAACTAGTATTAGACTTTGTATATTTGTTCTTTCAAAGTCTTTATCTCTAATTTCAGACTAAAAGATGGCCTCATATTGAAGCCTGAGTGGGGAAAAAAAAACAAAACAAACCCGCTTAGGCCATCCTGTCTTTGAAACATACAGGATCTAAGGATGGCCATGAAAATGTGCAAACTCGTCTCTTTAGGGAAATGGTTCTCAGAGTGTGTTCTCTCGACCACAGAAGCGTCGGTGTCACCTGGGAACTCCTTAGAGGTCCAGACTCTCAGATCCACTGAAAGACCAACCCTGGCAGGGAGTTCAGGAATTTGGGTTTGATCAAACCCTCCGGGTGGTTCTGGTACACACTTCAGCTGGAGAACACCGGTTTCAGGGTGTCTGGTGGGCTGGGGTCTTCAGACTAAGTCCTTCCCCCACCTCCCATTTATTTCTAGAACCTGAAAGGCCAGGGCCTGTCTGGAACTGTGAAGCAACCAAGATTCTACCCAGCGCACAGGCTGACAGGTTACCCACCGCTGTTTCACAGATGCTGGGCAGAAGATGTGGGGTATGGGCTGAGTGGGTCAGAGAGCGGAGGGCTTCATTGCCCACAGCACAGCGAGCAGCATGAGCCTCATGTGGGCCTCAATTCCCCAATCCCCATGGCCGTGACGCACAGTGGGTCAGCTGAGGCAGTTCACAGTTTTGTGTCATAGCTGAAATATCCCAAGCTTAGGAAACACCCCCTATAAAGAAAGCTGCGAGTAAATCTGCCCAACTTTTGTCCCACAGAGAAACACATCTTTAGTACTCTTGCACAGGAGTACTTCTGTCCATGCCCTGTGAGAAACACTGGCTCTATTTCCGAAGCCTACATGCTCTGCAGATATCTTGCGGAAGATAGTCCAGAGCAAGAGCTGTCAGAACCTCTTCATGAGAGGCAGAGAAACCAAATGCAGGAGCCCATGGTCTCCCAATACCCAGTCCCCACCCAGCTTTACAAAAGGAAAAGGTATATCAGCTTATATCTTAGGTATGTAAATTATTGCTGATGAGTCGTTCAGTCCTATCTGACTCTGTGACCCCATGAACTGCAGCATGCCAGGCTTCCCTGTCCTTCACTGTCTCCTAGAGTTTGTTTAAACTCATGTCTATTGAGTCAGTGATGCCATCCAACCATCTCGTCGCCTCTGTTGCCCCCTGCTCCTCCTACCCTCAATCTTTCCCAGCATCAGAGTCTTTTCCGATGAGTTGGCTCTTTGCATCAGGTGGCAAAGTATTGGAGCTTCAGCATCAGTCCTTCCAATGAATATTCAGAGTTTATTTTCTTTCGGATTGACTGGTTTGATCTCCTTGCAGTCCAAGGGACACTCAAAAGTCTTCTCCAGGACCATAGTTTGAAAGCATCAATTCTTCAGTGCTCAGCCTTCTTTATGGTCCAACTCTTACATCCATACATGACTACTGGAAAAACCATAGCTCTGACTATAAACCATAGCTTTGACTTTGTCAGCAAGGTAATATCTCTGCTTTTTATTAGGGCTTCTAGGTTTGTCATAGCTTTTCTTCCAAGGAGCAAGCATCTTTTAATTTCATGGCTGAAGTTAGCATCCACAGTGATTTTGGAGCCCAAGAAAATAAAGTCTGTCACTATTTCCATGGTTTCCCCATCTATTTGCCATGAAGTGAAGGCACTGGATGCCATGATCTTAGTTTTTTGAATGCAGAGTTTTATCCCGGCTTTTTCACTCTCCTCTTTCACTTTCATCAGGAGGCTCTTTAGTTCCTATTCACTTTCTGCCATAAGTGTGGTGTCATCTGCATATCTGAGGTTATTGATATTTCTCCCAGCAATCTTGATTCCAGCTTGTGCTTCATCCACCCCAGCATTTTGCATGATGTACTCTGCATTTACATTAAATAAGGAGAATGACGATATACAGCCTTGACGCACTCCCTTCCCAATTTTGAAGCAGTCCGTTGTTGCACATTCAGTTCTAACTGTTGCTTCTTAACCTGCATAGCTGTTTCTCAGGAGGCAGGTCAGGTGGTCTGGTATCCCTATCTCTTTAAGAATTTTCCACAGTTTGTTGTGATCTACACAGTCTAAGGCTTTAGCATAGTCAATGAAACAGAAGTAGATGTTTTTCTGGAATTCCCTTGCTTTTTCTGTGATCCAGTGGATGTTGACAATTTGATCTCTGGTTTCTCTGCCTTTTCTAAATCCAGCTTGTACATCTGAAAGTTCTTGGTTCACATAACTGTTGAAGCCTAGTTTGAAGGATTTTCAGCATTACCTTGCCAACATGTGAAATGAGTGCAATTGTGCAGTAGTATGAACATTCTTTGGCATTGGCCTTCTTTGGGATTGGAATGAAAACTGACCTTTTCCAAGTCCGTGGCCACTGCTAAGTTTTCCAAATTAACAGCATCATCTTTTAGGATTTTAAATAGCTCAGCTGGAATTCCACGAATTCCATTAGCTTTGTTTGTAGTAATCCTTCCTAAGGCCCACTTGACTTTGCACACCAGGATGTCTGGCTCTAGGTGAGTGACCACACCATCATGGTTATCTGGGTCATTAAGACCTTTTTTGTATAGTTCTGTGTATTTCTGCCATGTCTTCTTAGTCTCTTCTTCTGTTAGGTCTGTGTATACCTAGGTCAACCCTATGGAATGGATGACATTATTTCATTTTTCAGATGATGCATGCATGCATGCTAAGTCGCTTCAGTTGTGTACAACTAATGAAACTGAGGCATAGAGAGCTTAAGTACACAGTCCACCTTGAGGCTGCTTAGCTGATAGCAGAATCCAGATATGAACTCAGGTTCTGATACCAGAGCTAAGATCAGCTTCTATATTTTATAAAACCATGCACTGTATGTGTGTGTTTGTACTTATGTGCACACACAGTCTTGTCCAACTCTTGTGACCCCATGGAATGTAGCCTGCCAGGCTCCTCTGTCCATAGGATTTTACTGGCAAGAATACTAGAGTGGGTTGCCATTTCCTCCTCCAGGGGATCTTCCTGATTGAACCTGTGCCTCTTGTGTCTCCTGCATTGACAGGAGGGTTCTTTACCACTGTGCCACCTGAAAGTGAAAAGTGAAAGTTGCTCAGTCGTGTCCAACTCTTTGCAACCCCATGGACTATACAGTCCAGGGAATTCTCGAGGCCAGAATACTGGATGGGTAGCCTTTCCCTTCTCCAGGGGATCTTCCCAACCCAGGGATCAAGCCCAGGTCTCCCACACTGCAGGAAGATTCTTTACCAGCTGAGCCACAAGGGAAACCCAAGAATACTGGAGTGGGTAGCCTATCCCTTCTCCACTGGATCTTCCCAACCCAGGAATCAAACCAGGGTCTCCTGCATTGGAGGGGTATTCTTTACTAACTGAGCTCTCAGGGAACCCACTGTGCCACCTGGGAAGCCCTATAAAAACATAAGTACTTTTAATAAAATATACCTCTAGATATTATTTATTTTAACATGGTTTCTAACTGAAGATGTGCTATATCTCCACCATTTCTCACAAATTTGGCATTATTTCATATGTAAATCTTAAATATGACATATACTTTTTTAAAGAAGTACTACTTCAATGATATAAGTTAAAATAATAATGTAATAATTGAGTCATAGACAAATATTGACACTCTCTATAAATAGGGTATGTTCTACAAATTTGCTTATTAAAGTCTCTTGGAATTTTGCACATATTTATAAGCACAGTGTTAAAAATCTCATTTAGAATTATTAGAACTTTTAGGTAGCAAGATGCTATAGTAAAGAGTCTCCCAAGTATTTGCTCCCTTAGTCGAGGCTCCTTTAGCTGTACAAAATAGAAACCCCCTTAGGAAACCTTAAGCCAAAATGGAGACCAGGAATACTCATGGCACTCTGAGGGAAAAAAAACTGTGTGACTTGGTCTCTGGAGGAACAGGATCCAGGAAGTGGGAAGCTGTGAAGAATGTGTTTAGGGCCATGTGACTTCTCCCCTTGCTACCTTTTCATTCTTTCTCTTTCTCTGGACTGGTTTCTCCTGCTTTCCTGTGCCCCTGGTGAAAGATGGTCCCTCTCTAAATGAAGCCCTCCCAAATACACACATCTTCCCAGATCTTATAATGCTGAAGACAGTGGCATGCCTCAGCTTTGCAATCCCAAGTTTCCAGAAGAGAAAATCCGGTTGGCCAAGCCAGGCCAGGGTGCTGAGATCTAAAGGGGCTCAATAATTAACACTCTTCTTCATTGCCTGAATTATGGACCAATGAAAAGTGGAAAGAGAAGTCAGCAGAGAGAACAGAAAGATGACCTTCATCATTAATATAGGGAAGCTGAGGCTTAGGCACGTGTGAGGGAACTGGACACTCAGAGTGTATTTGAGTCAGCAGGGCACGTCCACTTGCCCAGGTAGCTGTCTGCACTCTGCCTAGTGTGGGAGGAAGAGAGGAAGATGCGTGGTTGCCCTGATGCATTTATTATCACCAACCTTTCATCTTCTCCCAAAACGTATGTATTCTCAAGGGGCAAAGGAGGGAAGGACGTTTGTTTCATTTACCTTAAGGTAACAGGTGTTTTAAGATGATTGTAATGTTTGCTTTTTACCTAAAAGTGGCTCAGAAGTTAATTTTGACTCTTCTTTTTTTTTTCTTTAAAGGATTTGGATCGAAATCTGAGCAGACTCACAGATTCATTTGAAAAGGCCATAGCTGAGAAAGTTCGCTGTCAAGAAGAGGTGAACCAAACTAACAAAACTATTGAACTAGCCAACCGACTTGTGAGGGAGCTGGAGGTGAGTTAACCTTTTCTTCCAGAATTCTAACCAAAATATTAAGAATCAGCTTTTGGGGATTTTATCCTTATTTGCTCTCAACAATGACTGACTAAACATGGAATCAATAACAAAAAGGGGAATAAGAATCATTTATACTGGACAAGGGGGCAGGAACTTGTGAGTGCCTGCTGATGGGTATGAGCTTCTCTGTTGTGTGAGAGAAACCTTCTCAAATTATTGGGGATGATGGCACGAATATGTGGATATATTAAAACCCACTCAACTGAAGACTTGAAAGGGTGAATTTCATGATATGTGAATCTCAAAGCTCTTATTTTTAAGTGCTACCTAAAAATATAGACTTACACTACTAGACATGCGTTTAGCTGAAGGCGATAGAAAAGTTGCTTCACAGTGGCTTAAACAAAAAGGAGTTTATTTTTCACAGATTAAAAAAAATTGCAGAGGTAGCCCATTATCAGTGTCATTTCAGGGAATGAGTGGTCGGACCCCTGACTTGTCTGCAGCCTTCTGCTGCTGCCAGAGCACATGTCTGTTCACGCTTATACATTTTATAGCCATGTGCCAGATGGATGCTGCTCCTTCAGGTTCAGGCAGGAGAGAGGACTCTGTAGCAGCCAGATTTTTCTCCTTTTATAACAAAATCAAGTTTTCTGCTCAGGGCAACCCCTTAAGCAGACTTACCTAAAGCACTTGTTTGTTTAGCCAGAACTAGAGTGACCACGGACAGATGCAAAGAAGGCAGGAACATGGGAAATGGAGTCATCATAATTGACTCAGCCAGTTCATCCCAGGGTACTGGACACAGTAACAGTCTTTTCAGAATCAGAGTTCTCTCACCAAGAAAGGAAAGAGAAATATAAGTTAGGATGGCTGAGGCTGGCCTAATTTCTTATAAGTAGGCTTTTAACAATCTAATTTAAATTTACCACAAATTTAAACCCATTATCCCTCTGAAACTCATAGTTTATTATATGTAAACTCACTCTTCATTCTGCTAGATCCACTCTCTCTGTTCAGTCTCAATAACTGCTGGTCTTGTCTTCTAGTTGTATGGCCTAAAGCTCTAGAATCCCCCTTGACTTACTGCTTCTTCCTCACACCCATATTCAGTGCAGCAGCATTCTGTCCTGGCTCGCCCTTCAGAGTCCATTCAGAATCCCAGCACTCTCAGCCCCTTCACCTCTCCACGCTGGGCCAGGCCTCCAGCATCTCCCCCCGGAGCATCGTGCTAGCCTCCACCACTACCCTCAAGGTCCACAGCCCTTAGAGCCGCTGAGTGATGTTGTTAGAAAAACTAAGTCCGCTCATGTTACCGCTCTCTCAGAATTCTCCAATAACTAGTTGTCTCACTCAAAATATAGTCCAGAGGTTTTGCCAGGCCTGCAGGACCCTCCGTGATCTGGCCCCTGGATCTCTCTGTCCTCCACTGTGCCACCTTCTGCCCTGCTCCATCCTCACCAGCAGCTCGCTCTTCCTCACCCTGCCAGTCTCTCTCCTACCCCACGGCCTTTGCCTCCTCCCTCCATGTGGCTGACACTTTTCCAGGCAATGATATTACTGGGTCCCCTGCTTCCTTCAGGTATCTGCCAGAAGTTCTCCTTATTACCTGGTATTCTCTGACCTCCCTTTGTTAAAAAGCATGTGCCTTGCCCCTTATACACGTGCGTGCACACACACACACACACACACACACAAATACACACATGCATGCACACACCACTCTATAAATCTTTTTTTTTTTGCCACTTTATTTTTTAATTGAAGGATAATTGCTTTACAGAATTTTGTGGTTTTCTGTCAACCATCAAGAATCAGCCATAGCACTCTATAGATGTTTTTGTTTCCTCTGCTTTACTATTTTTTCATAGTATGTATCATCATATGACACACACACTCGTACACATGCATGTGTGAACATACATACTTTTTTTGTGGTCTTTTCCCCCTAACTAGACTGCGAGCTCTCAAAAGAAGGGAAACTGCATTTGTCTCCTGCACTGCTTGATCCCAAACATATAGAGTAGTCCCTGGAGGCACCAATAGATATTTGTTGAATGAATGAATGGGTGAGTTTGGGAAGAACTCCTGTGTTGAAAAAAAATTCTGGAGCCCTTTGAAGATTCACTTTTATTAGATCTGTTGAGAAATTATGCAAGCTCCTAGTACAGTTTATACCTGCTTCCATTTGAAGTGGCAAGATTTAGGCAGTGTGAAGGGTTTACCATTTATAAGGTACCTATGGAAAAGAGGAATGCCAGGTAATTAGACTTACTTGAGGTAGAGAATGTATGAAAGTTTTAACAAGGGAAAAACAGGCCTTGGATCTTGCTACCTTGTATCTCTAGCACACAGCAGTGTCTTCCAAAGGCTTTATTTATTCATGATAATTTAGATTATGATTTAGAAAAGGAAAGGAAAATGCCTGAATAATGTTAACTAACAAAAAATACATATAAGTATGTATATACGTATATTTTTAAAAGATTAATTGAAGATGTCAGACCTTTTCCTTTGAGGATAAATTCTTTCTGACTAGAACAGGAGACAGTTAACTTCTGAAAAACACCAAGACTGATGATTTTGTCTATATAGCATTGACCTGGAAGCTATAGTCTCAACCATTCAGACTAATAAATCAGGCAATTTATATTTAATCATTAACTAACTCCAGAGCTAACAGCTGTTCAAAATTAGAAATGGGTCACCCCAGCCAGGATGACATTACAGGCAATCTATAATGCATTAGAATAAAATTATAGTGATTTTTAACTGTCTAGAAATTTATTACAGGACATGTTCCAATTCTTAAACCCTTGTTAGCCAGTGTCAGTAATGATTTATGTTGCGTGGGTGGTATAGTGAAATTATTGACCATTTCAATCGCCGATAAGTCTACGTTTAGTAAATCTTCAAGTTTCAAAGCTGTTTTGGAGAATGAGGTGGGTGCCCTTTATTGTTTATCATTTACTAACCAAAGACAACAAAGTTGGAGGGAAGGCAAATGAGAGATTCTTCTTCAAAATTAATGGATATATTATCTATAGCTGAGGAAGGAAAGTAATGAATTCTATAAAGAAGGCAAGGGAGTTGAAGTTGCCTAGTGTTTAATTATAGAGCTAACTTGGAGTGATCTTTATCGAGCAAAGCAGACTATCTTAAAATAGATTTCATAAGCATTGTCACCTGCTAGTTTCATTACCTCAGTGCCGAAGGTATTGTGATGGCTTGCAGGGAGCTAGTATTGCAGTTTTCTCTGACATACATTATTTTTGCTTTCTGTGGTCTCCCCTGTTTCATGACTAAAGCTGAATTCTTCCACAGGGTTCTTCATTGTTTTTACCAACATTTTGCTGGTTTTATTTCTCCAGTTCCTATTACTTTACATATGCTTAGAATGTGGTATTAAATTTTAGCATGCACTGAAACCAAATGAATTAGTGAAGTATCCTGCAGTTCAGTCAATCCATAGGTATTTATTACAGTTTTATTCAAATCCAATATTAAGGGCTCTACATACTTAACCTGGAAATCAGATTTTCAATGTCTAGTCATGTAGATAGAAGGAGCTGAACAGCATCCTTTGAGCATACGGTCTTCAAAGCTAGTGACATCCTTCTGGTTTCCATCTTTTTACATGGGCTGTAAGCTCTTCCACTGATTGAGTAATTATATTGCAAAAAGAACCCACATTTAGTAACTACCAGCACTGATCTTTAATTAATAGAATTCTAGTAAGATGGCTCTTTTAAGCTTTATGTTTTAAATAATTAACATAACTAGTGTTTTTCCGGAGAAGGCAATGGCACCCCACTCCAGTACTCTTGCCTGGAAAATCCCATGGATGGAGGAGCCTGGTGGGCTGCAGTCCATGGGGTCGAGAAGAGTCAGACACGACTGAGCAACTTCACTTTGACTTCTCGCATTCATGCATTGGAGAAGGAAATGGCAACCCACTCCAGTGTTCTTGCCTGGAGAATCCCAGGGACGGGGGAGCCTGGTGGGCTGCCGTCTACGGGGTCGCACAGAGTCGGACACGACTGAAGCGACTTAGCAGCAGTAGCAGCAGCAGTGTTTGTCACCTTCCTTTTTCTATAACCCGCCCATGGCTGGTATGTTTAAGACGATGTTTGCCGAGGGAGGTATAGTACCATTGCTGAAAAGCAAAAATGATGGTGAACAGCCAAACTGCCATAAAAATCTTAACATCACTCAGGCTTGGCCACAGCTCTTGGTCCTGTACTTGTAGAGGAACAAGAGAGTGACCGTCAGCCTTTTAAGAAGGACCTCAAGCCTAACTGAAGAGTTAGGGCATCCAACAAAAAGGAGATGTTAAAGATCTAATGTCGCATTACCATAAACTTCACTGACGGGAGAATGAGAGCGCCTTCGTAATAATGGGTTCACGTGACTGAGTGGTCAGCATCGTTATGCCCCCCAGTCATGTTCTCTCCCTCCTCCAGGCTGTGCAGGTGCCCTAGACTTAAACCGAGGTATAAGGCAATTACATTCAATGTTTCTTGAGTTGCTCTTCACTTTGCAGTTACATCAGAATCTTATCTTTCAGTCAGAGAAGATTCGCTGGGGCCAGTCTATTAAATCCTTCGAAGCGCAAGAGAAGACGCTCTGTGGAGATGTTCTCCTTACGGCAGCATACGTGTCTTATGTTGGATCCTTTACACAACAGTATCGCCAGGAACTGGTGGACTGCATGTGGGTTCCCTTTCTTCAAGAGAAGGTAAGCTCAGTCCCTAACCTGGGCCACATTTGGAAGCGTCATACTGAAATTTAAGTAACAAAAACAGTGTATGTTCCAGACATTTTTGTACTTCTGTAATCTCAAATCACTGGAAATTCTAGTATTGAAGGAAGTCTTTCTTGTGTGTTGCAGTTTTCTTGTTTTAACGATAGTTTCAACAAGGAGGTAGAAAACAGAAAAATTATTTGTATGAATGATAGGGGTATAGTTGGAAAATTGCTTTAAATGAAACTGTTAACTGAAACCAAATTTGGAATATCATGTGCAATTACAGGGTGAAATTTTTTGGTATGAATATCACAGGTTACTGAAGATTTTTTTTAATGACTACTTTCAGATGAAAAGTGTAACACTTTGTATGTAAGTATAAAAATAGCTTACTTTGAATTTGAAAATTCACCCATAAGCAAAACGAAAGCATAGATTGGGGAGATTTCAGATTGTCTAGATTAAGGTTATCCTTTACAAAGGAGAAACAGAGACAGGGAAGTTTAAATGACTTTGTAAGGTCATAAAAGATAGGAAACCAGACCACTGCTTTCCAGGCCATTGTTTTCTATGACGCATTCTGTTATCTCCACAGTTTGTTGTGATCCACACAGTCAAAGGCTTTGGCATAGTCAGTAAAGCAGAAGTAGATGTTATTCTGGAGCTCTCTTGCTTTTTCGATAATCCACCGATGTTGGCAATTTGATCTCTGGTTCCTCTGCCTTTTCTAAATCCAGCTTGAACATCTGGAAGTTCACAGTTCATGTATTGCTGAAGCCTGGCTTGGAGAATTTTGAGCATTACTTTACTAGAGTGTGAGATGAGTGCAACTGTGCGGTAGTTTGAGCATTCTTTGGCATTGCCTTTCTTTGGGATTGTAATGAAAACTGACCTTTTCCAGTCCTGTGGCCACTGCTGAGTTTTCCTAACTTGCTGGCATATTGAGTGGCACATAATTTCCTGGCACTTTCACAGCATCATCTCTTAGAATTTGAAATAGCTCAGCTGAAATTCCATCACCTCCACTAGCTTTGTTGGTCGTGATGCTTCCTAAGGCCCACTTGACTTTACATTCCAGGATGTCTGGTTCTAGGTGAGTGATCACACCATCATGATTCTGTGTATTCTCGCTACCTCTTCTTAATATCTTCTGCTTCTGTTAGGTCCATAGCATTTCTGTCCTTTATTGAGCCCATCTTTGCATGAAATGTTCCCTTGGTATCTCTAATTTTCTTGAAGAGATCTCTAGTCTTTCCAGTCTATTGTTTTCCTCTATTTCTTTGCACTGATCACTGAGGAAGGCTTTCTTACCTCTCCTTGCTGTTTTTTGGAACTCTGCATTCAAATGGGTATATCTTTCCTTTTCTCCTTTGCCTTTCGGTTCTCTTCTTTTCACAGCTATTTGTAAGGCCTCCTCAGACAACCATTTTGCCTTTTTGCATTTCTTTTTCTTAGGGCTGGTCTTGATCCCTGCCTCCTGTACAGTGTCAAAATCCTCCATCCATAGTTCTTCAGGCACTCTGTCTATCAGATCTAAAATCCTTGAATCTATTTGCACTTCCACTGTATAATCGTAAGGGATTTGATTTAGGTCATACCTGAATGGTCTAGTGGTTTCCCTACTTTCTTCAATTTAAATCTGAATTTGGCAATAACAAGTTCA